>NW_026607496.1:10600000-11200000 GCF_021117445.2 Syzygium oleosum
ATCCTGAAATTTATAGCAAAAGTACAACCGAGTTTAAAAAATTATAAAAAACGCAATTAAATTTTAAAACTTGTCGAATTTGTACTATCGAGTCTTTTCATTAATACCGTCTAATTTAACTGATGGAAAATGCTGACGTTTTTTATTTATTTATTTATTATATTTTCTATCATACGTGGCGATGTCGTGGCTAAACCGATGCTGGTTTGGTCTATATCTGATTTTTAATAAAATTTTATTTAAATTAAATTAAAAAATAAGCTTTGTTTTTTTTTTTTTGAAAAAAGAAGTTCAAAATTGGTGGCGAGGGCCCTTGTCGCTGCAGCTCCACCATTACCAGGAAGGGCCGGCGATGTTGGGGAATGGTCGGTGAGGGTTGCTGGGCTCGCCGCCTGGTTTAACTCTCCTTTTTTTTTTCCTTTTCTTATTTTTAGCTTATTTTTTAATTTAATTTATTTAAATAAAATTTTGTATTAAAAATCATGTTTGAACTAAAATGACATTGTTTTAACATTTTTATTTCATGTTTTAGCCCCGTCATTGCAATGTATGAGAGAAAATAGTAAAAAAAGCCATGTCATCATTTTCCGTTAGTCAAGTTGAACGGAATTAATGGAAGGGCTTGATTGTGCCAATTTGACAAGTTTTAGGACTCAATTACACTTTAGAGACAAGTTTTAAAACTTTAGTGCGCATTTCCATAAAGATGATAATAATTTTTTTAAATTGATAATTAGATTGAGCATTTGAGAAATGTTACATAACAGGGAAATGCTGAGGTGCATTGAGTGTGTTTGTTTGAAGGGAAAATGAATAATTTTGAAAACATTTTTAAAAAAAAATCCCTTGTATCGCTTACGAAAATAAATGAATGAAAAATATTTTCATTGTCCACGAAAATATTTACACATAAATTGTTGTCAATAATGAAAATATTTTCATTAACTAATTATTTCAAACGATATAAGCGATCACTTTTAGAAAAATATTTTTTCAAATCATTAATTTTCCACAAAACAAACAGAAGAACCAAAACTTTTTCTAATGTAAAATAGATATCGGTTTTTGTTTTATCAAATTAATCTATGACATTTTATACATTATCTATATTGAATTTGTTTTTATCCTCACCATGAGAATTTAAGTGTTGTTTAGTCTTTTAATTTAATGATTGATTATGTTGGGATGCACAAAAAAAAAACCCCTATGCTTTAATTGGGGAGAGCTCTAGGAAAGAGAGCCCAAGTTTGAGTAACTCATCGTACCAAGTCTTCCATGTGAGCTTTCTCTAATGCCCCTCCCACATGCTGCTCCACACCCCACAAAATTTACAATGTCAGACTCCTCTAATATCACTCAAACATGCCTCACAATAATTTCCCTCACTTGCAAGTTTTCAGTGTTAGATACGCTCCCTTTTTGTCCAGATTTCCTTTTGCACCGACATGTCTCAACTTAATTCTCCACTTCATATCATGAAAACCAACAATCACCAACCTAAATCATATTGCTACCCAACTATTAGAATGGCCAATAAAAAAGTTTAAATTTTTGGATAAGACTTTCTTAATATGATATCAAAGACAGGTTATGTTTCGATTTATTTCGCATGTGCAGACATTCCACATATCGTCTCTCTTCATTTATCAATTTAAATATTCCATTTAAAGATATTTTAACATGGTGGTGATGGTGAGATGATGTGTGCACCGGTGAACTCTTTCAACGGGCCAAATCATGGCTTGGGCATTAGCGAGGAAGGAGGACTGTGTCAAGTGGCGCATCTTAAGCCACTGAGCCAATTCTCTGTTGGTCCCACTTTGCATCAAGAGGAGATTATCGAGGTGAGGCAATGGTTATCCGGATAGTTGCTTGATCGATTTGCCTAAAATCCCATCCAGGTTGTAAATGGAATCACGGACCCACGGGGAGTGGGCACTGCCATCTGGTTCATGTACTGCGGCTACGTTTCTACCCTTTTGATGAAGTCACCTTGAGATGTTACGTTCTATTAGAATGTCAATCGCAGGGAACCTACCACAGCCACGAGATGCATCGGTGCTAGAGGCCCCCCATCTCAGCATAATGAGGAAGAAGATCCAACGGGTGATATCACATCCACCTGGTCGGTCCATGGCGCCGTCTTCTTCATTTTATCTGAGCCGGAAGGAATGCAAACGGAGGACAATCGACTGCGATGGAACTTCGAGCCTCGTGGCCAGTGAGGTCAATGGGTGATTCGAGGGGTAGAAGGTAGTGGGTGGCGGGTGAAAGAGGGTGGAATTTACACGAGTGACAACAATACCCGCTATCCGTGTGGTCACTCTTTGTTGGAAAGGAACTGTTGTAAAAAACTGTGGAAAAAGATAAAAAAAAAAAAGAATTAATGCCTGAAGCGTTCAAGTACTGTCTTTAAGGATAATTTCGCTTTTCAAAGTACTAAAGTCAGTGCAACAATGACTGTCCACTTTGGATACAACATATTTTCCTCTTTACTTTGCACAGAATAATAGAGGGAACGGGAACAATAACAACGTTATATGCAAAATCCTACATATAAATGGAGGAAAAATAAGAGAATTTTCTTGTTGTAGGTATGTATTTTTTATTTTGATTTGGAGATTCTCTTTATAGGCAAAAGAAGAGGGTTAACAAATTTACTTTCTTTTCAAAACCTTTTGAAATATGTGGCGGCCATAATTTCCATTAGAGCCGTTATAAAACAATGGCTTTCAATATTTCAAAACCATTGAAATATCCAACAATCTCCCACATATTTCAAAAGGTTTTGAAACTAAAGTAAAAAATAAAAGATGGGTTAAACTCAATTGAATATAGCGCATCAGAACCGGTGCCTTTTTGGTTATGAATTAGACCTAGAAAGAATGACATATACTCTAGAGATTTTGCCAAAATTCTCATAGGAGCTGCCCCACTCCACACTTATATAGATGATTCCATCAAATGTATTTTACGGTTTAATACACCACCAATAAGGCTATGGAAATCATTAAGATCTTAACTCAACCTCTTTTTCATTGTAGTTTTGTACTATTCACACCTTAGGAGGACAATAAATTTTAATAGGGCATCACTCGATCACCAAGTGGCTTGTCATTACTCATATGAACCTAATTCATGCGATACCCAATCACATAGGTTGGGTTACCATAATTATTGATTTTTCTCAATAGAAGTCTCTTTCCCCTTGATGTATATAGTAAGAGGATAAGCCATATTCACTTTGACTTCATATAATCAATTGACATAATTCCATCTTCAAGCAGCTGCTTTACCACATCATGTCTCAACTGATTGTGTTTATTTTTACCATTGAAAGTTTTATTCTTTGCAAAGTTTATTACCGCTTGGCAATCATTATGCACAGACACAGAAGGTGTCGTTTCATTCCCAAAGGAATATCTGCTAAGAATTGTCCTAACCACTCAGCCTTATTGCCAAATCTAAAGTCTATATCTATCCTTCATATCTTTCTTTTTGGTCTACACTTTCTAGTCATTCAATCTTGCATTCACACACAAAAAATAGCACACTCAATTCCCATGCAACAATTTACACGGTAGCACATTTCACAAGATATACATACACATGTATGTAGCATCAATTGCACAATCATGCCAACATTTTCACTTGTTTCACACCTTCAATCCATATCTACATATTGTTCACTCTCAACATCTTCAGATTTTATACACTCACATCAAGGACATGCAAACATTGAACATGCACAAAAGGAATTATAATTTGCAATTCAGCCTATTAACACAAACGCATACATATTGAATACGCTAACGACACTCACGCAAAATACGTGTAGTTCCTCACTTTGATACACGCCCATAATTAACTCGTTCACAACAATTACACAAAATTATTGCAAATGAAATGACAACTAATCAAAGTCAAGTTATGGTATAATAGAATCACAATTATCAATATAAGCTTTGTTCCGGTGAGTATTGAGCTAGGTTCAATAAGTTTGAGCCAAATAATCGATGTAAAAGAAACAAGAACATGCCAGTTTCCTGTCATGGAGCCCACGACTAGTATTGAAGTGAACATTACTAAACCAATGAGACAAGTTCATTACATACCAATCCAAACTTGAACATATAAGATATGAACCAAGGCTCAGGGATTTTATCAAAAGATGATAGCATCTTGGCCAAGGAATTTAGATGCAATAATGACATAACAATTCATAGCCAATATATAACAGAAACAACACAGCACATTCAGATTCTTAAGATAGCCTAAGGTGAGATCAATTTTCACAACAACGGAATTAAGAGCTTTCGGCCTTTACCTTGCTAAGCAAGAGTATAAGGAATTCACCCTCATGAAGAGTAGTCGCTAATCATTGATCTGATCGATGAGATAGGTCGTTGAAGAGAATGATGTTGAGGATCGGAGCCAGCGAAGGAGGAACGCACAAGCTCTGAGCACTTTAAGCAAACTGACTAGAGAACGGGGCAAACAAAGCTTCTTCATGGCGGCGGAGCTAGTGGTGGTCAGGAAATCAGCAATGAAACGAAAGGCAAGGATTAAGAGGAAATGAGCCAGAGAGTGACTTTTGAATGCTAAAATAATCACTTGAGTTCCTTCCACCAATGCTCTATGTTCTTGCTCCCTCTCAACGCGTGTGCTCTGTGATGGCAGCGGCGGTAGTAGCGACGGCAATTTCAGCTTGGGAATCCATAAGGCAATTATCTTTAAGATTGTTGTAAAAATTGTTGAAAAAGATGAAATATAAGAACAAATGTTTTAGGTGTGCAAGCATTGTCTTAAGGAAATTTTGCCCCTTGCATGTGAAACTCGATGCGATAGGCTCTAGTAGTTATCCTCCAGGATACAACATATCTTCTTCTTTACTTCATACAAAATAATAAAGGGAATAGGAATAACAACATTATATGTAAAACTCAACAAATAAATGGAAATTAAAGAGAGAACTTTCTTACTTTTGGTATATTTTTATAGGAATAAGTGTACTCGAAATCCTGAAACTTGTTCAAATTAAGAACTTAGCAAATGCAGGTATTCAGTCCCCCGGCGATGCCTCTCTAAAGCCTTATGCTGCCGGGATCGACTTTTAGCATTCGGCTAAACCCTCATTCTAAAATATAAGGTCTTCTGGCTTCAATATCTGATGCACAAGATTCTCATAGAGGCAAGTGCAAAGCATACTATCAAGATATTGTGCTATCTTACCATTCTAAAATCTCTAATACCGGACAGGAATTTGAAGAGAAGAATGGAGAATTAGTTTTGCATGGTTTAGACACTCAAACACACGATTTTATTACTGAATGCTAGTCTTAGCCCACTCTATTACAAACCATGCCATTTATAGGCACAATAGAAAGAAAAGACAAGCAAAGTTAAATCATCGATGACACAAGCATATTGATGCCTAATAAAAACATATGGTTCAATCTAAGACGCCTATGACTTTCAACAATTACAACACTATGACTCATCCTAAAACACTTATTACAAAACTGTGACTCATCCTAAAACATTTATTACAACACGACTCATCATCGTGACCCATCAATATGATATTTATGACACGCGACTCATCCCAAACACCATTATGCTACATCATTAATATTCATCGTCTGATGATGGAGGGGATGAGCATCTTGTCCCCATCACCTTTTCTAAGCGGCCCATGACAGCTTCCCAACTGCACATTTTTCTTCTTTCTTTTATATTTTCCTCAGCAGGTTGCAAAAATCCAAATGGGAGGATCTCGAATACATATTCTTGTCACGACTTATTAGGAAGAGACTAATAAGAACTTGATGGAACATCATTAGATCTTAAAAGGATATCACTTGAATCTACTGGAATATTACTGAGAGATAAATGTGTTTCCAGCATGACAGGTTGGGGCTAGTTGTCCACATTTATCATTGATGAGGAGTCTCTAAGATTTAATAATAGTCCGTAATCAAAGGGATCCTGAGAAAATGGTCCACCCTATGGGTCTTGTGAATGAATCATCTTATCTAAACTCCGTTAAAGCAGCCTAAATCAGGGGTCTTATCTTCTAATAATCGCATGAATAATCCCATAGTACATCAATATTGTCGTCAGGCCAAACTCTTGGAGAAATGGTGTGATTATTCTCATAGAGTTTTCATTGGATTTCCATGTATCTCATGGATTGGCTCCAATACAACATGACAACATCTTATAAAGCCTGGCAGGGAATTCTTGAGCTTTGTAGGTTGTGACTCCTATATCCATCGGGTATCTGGAAAGATTGCTATGCTTGACAAATATCCATGGCCTGTAAAAGAGAATGATTGTGCGTAGTTTTGGATTTGGCCTGCATGCTCTTAGTTGTTTAGTGAAAAACACTTTCCATGCTCTTAAGGGTTAAAACAAATAAAGCATTTTCGCAAAATGGTGGTATTTTCCTCCATCACCGATTTTTCGGATTGCTTGGCTGATAATTCTTTGCATTTTTGTTGTTGGAAATTGAATGGAAAAAGTATGACAATTAAATTCATACCAATAAAATCATTTGAGTTCTTCCGAAAATTCGTCTTCTGGGGAGAAAGACAAATGATGAATGAATGGATAATCCGGATACGCGCCACTTGGTCAAAGATTCAGCCCACCATAATTCTTAAAGATCTTGTATTGATATTCCCATATGAGGTTTATGAGATTATCAAAAGGAGTTTTAGATTTGATCAAATCTAGAACTTCAAAAGGATACATCTTACTAGGAAGTCTAGGCTTCATGTCTTGTGTTCGAAATCCACCGGTCGGACTTCTGGAAACATGTATGAATAATGAAGAATCTTCTTTGGGCCTGGTAAGAAGATCTACAAGGACATTCTTATCTCCTTTAATATGCTTGGACTCAAAAGAGTATTTTGAAAACCATTCTATTCATTGGAGAAGTTGTGGAAGAGGCAATTGCTTCTATTTGAACTTCATTATACGATTAAAGGATGGCATATCCAATTTTAACAAAAAAATGACAACCAATAATATAGAATTCAAATTTCTTGATTCCATACTTAACGGCTAAACTTTCCTTAAAATTGGAGTTATAATGCATTTCAGCATCTGTGAACCTCCCACTTTTAAATTTACAAATACGCTTCTTGCCTTGAACTTCTTCTAAAAGAATAGCTGCCCAATATTTGTTTTTAGCATATGTTTGGAGGATCCCTTGGTCATCGAAAGGGATTTGCAATGGTGGCAAATCTTAAAGTTTCTCTTTGAGAGCCTTGACTGCGGTAGTCTGAGACTTTCTCGAAGGAGGAGGATCTTTCCCAAGCATTTTTTGAAGTGGATGCGTGAGCTTTGAAACTTTTGGCAGAAAGTCCCCTAAATAATTAACAATACCAAGAAATTGTTGTACTTGCTTAGGGGAAAGATTCTCATAAATTTCTAGCAAGATCAGCAAACTAGGCTAGTACAGTAAGATTCCTCGTCAGGACTAAATAAGAGGATATCATTAATATAAATTTGGGAACTAGCACTAATTGGCTGGAAAATCTTGCAAATGGCTTTTTAGAAGAGAGAATGTGCAGTTTTTAAACCAAAGGGAAGTACCTTCCATTGATAATTAGGTATACAGAATCCTGTTATGTGGTGATCTTCTAAATGGATTTTGAGTTGCCTTGCTTTGATATCAAACTTGGAATAGATCCTTGCATTCGTCAGGCATGAAAATAAGGCTTTTTTGTTTGGTGGAGGAAACTTGCTATCTTATAGAAGATGATTAAGAGGCTGGTAATTTATTACCAATATCTTTTTTCCTCTATTTAACTCAATTCTTTTATTGACATAGAATGCTTCGCATGCCCACTGAGAGTGAAAGGGCTCAATTAGTCTTTGTTGAATCAACTGATGGCATTCTTGACGAGCTAGAGCTACATCTTCACGATTCATCCCTGAATGAGTCACCTTTGTTGGATTGATATTTTCATTTTTCTTAAAAGGTAGTTTGACAAAAAACTTAGAATTCTACCACAACGAATTTGAGCATTTCTCTAGAAACTCTAAGTGAGTTTCTACGTAGGAATTAGCAACTGCTGTAAAATTGGTTCCACTTGGGCTAGCTGTAAGGAATACATCCTTTTGATGTCGACAAACTCCTTGAACTGGTCTTTAAAGCGTAAACCATTCGGAAGTATCCAGAGAGCATAGAGTTGGTTGAAAATATTTTATCCAACAATGAGGTCTCTGTTTGGATATGAGGAACCAATGATTGTAGTAGTAATGGAGCATGTAGGGAAAAAATGAATTTTTATGGGCTTACTCCTTACTTTTGTAGAGAATCCTACTCTAGATGCAGACTGTAAGTGTCTGATATGTGGTTCCCAAAATTTATTAGGAAGAATTTTATGATCAAGGATAGATGCATTGGTTCCAGTATAAATAAGTGCAATAACCTAGATAGGCATATCATACTTAGTGGGTGTAATGTGTATGGGTAGATATGGATCATGAGATGAGGTGATTTTGAAGCTGTCAAGGGTTTCAAGTTTGGATTGCTAGGGTTGGTTTCAATTGGTGGGTCTGTTGGCTCTGGAGAAAGTTATGTACTAAGGAAGTACAAATTATTAATGTCACTAGATGTTTCATCCTCACTGTCAAAAGTTTCAATAGCACAGATGGTATTCTCTGATGGTTTATCTTCAAGAGAAAAGATGGATTCGAGATCATCATTGTCAGGAGGAATACCTATTGTTTTCTCAAGCTTCTTGATCATTTTGATATACTTATTTTTCTTGGCTGCTTTGGGACACCTTTTAGCAAAATGCTCTTTTTGTCCGCAAATAAAGCATATGTTTCCTTTCTTCTTTCTCTTTGGAAACTTCGACTTGCGGAGAAATTTGTATCTCTTCTTCCTAGAAGATTTGAATTTAATCTTCTTGAAATGCTTCTTCTTTGTAGAGTAGTCACAATTATTATGTCCTTTTGGACATTTGATTTGCAACTCAGGCTTCTGGCAAGCTCTATCAAATTGGGCATTGGCTTGAAGATAGGACTTGATAATCTGCCTTTTTTGACACGAATCATTAATAGCCAAATAAACTTCTTGCTAGATTTCTCCAAGCGTAGCATCCAAAGTTCTTTTCCTTTTGATCTGAAAATTTCTTGCAATGGTTATGGCGAGATCTTTTGGAATAGACGTTGGGAAGACCGTCATCAAGGCCGGATTAGCTCCTATATCATAGAAGAGCTTCATCATTATTTTGAAGTGTCGATCCAGATCTTTTCTTTTATAGGAACATCATTTTATATCAAAGAATTCTTGTCGTTTCAATTTCTTCTAGTCATTGATATCACCAATAAAGATTTGGTGAGTCAAACTAAGAGCATGGTAGAAGTCTTCAAATGCCAGAAAATGATTCTGGTCATCTAGGGTAAGGCAGTTTGTGACGCCCCATAACGTCATGCGAGACATGTGTCTTTTCCAATTATTACTTAAAATTATTAAAACACGCGGAAGCATATTAAAGTATTCACACAATTCCCATACAAGTTTAATAAAATACATATGTATCTTTTTATAAACATTATCACCAGTTCTACAATACAACATTTAGCAAAAAACAAAATACATAATTTCTGGGAAGGGTCAGGGTCACTTAACTTCAGCATTATGCTACTACACCCAAAAGCTTGCATGTACACTAACGGACCATCAACTAAGGATCGATGACTTCACCCGACGACATGCCATCATCGCCAAACCCTGGAGGACCATCAAAGCCTCTAAGCGGTCCAACTAACTCACCCTCGACATTTACATACCAAGCGACATAACAATGAATTATATACTCTGGTAAACCCACGTCGACCCATAAAACGGTAGTACACCTAGTATAAACTACTGGTGATTCAGGTACAATAATATCTTCATAACTATAATCGAAAAACATGGGAGCTTCAAAACGCGGCGGTGTTGAGGGATCCATCCTACATATCTGAAAAATAAGGAGTGAACCGAGGCCCAGTAATTGAAATCTCTAAGTCTAAGGTAGTAGATTTACTCACCACTCAACTTGATATCAACAATAATTATAAGTTCAAGGCAGTACATAATACATGAATAAAGGTACTATCCTTCCTATCATGACGTGTCAGTGAAACAACAATAACATTGCATAAAATCAATCACTCATGTGCAAGCGGGTGGCATATTATATATCATGAATATCACATAACATCTCATCGATTCACGCATATGAACTCGCATTCGTCACTGGCCAGGACCATTTCGATTCATGAGGCATCTCGACTAACGAGGTATCGTCACCACCAACTCATGGGGAACGGAAATCATTCATACCCTTTGCCATACCTCGGCCCATTTATCACGGGTGTCCTCTTTATTAGTGAGGATAAATACACCACTGTACATCCGCGTGATTATGGTCTTTTTTGAATATCATAGCATGGCAAAGCCATATCATACCATGACTATAAGAGCCATGTTATCATAGGATTTCATATCATTTCAACCTTGTAGAGAACTGTTCCATACGGTAGAACATCTGGCTAACTCCAGAGTCTTATCTATAAACTCATACAAGGGAATTCACTCGGTGGCGAATAGGCTGTAGCAAAGGTCTTAATCACTTAACATCAAAGATATACATAATTAATTACAACCCAAAACATGTCACATATTTTCATAATTACAAACGCAAACTACAACATGTCAATTTATGTCATTTCACATAATATACAAGACAATCAATTAATTGTGCACCTTTCAACATGAGAACTTTCCTAAAATTTTCACCAAGCCAATATCAATTAGAGAAGAACTTTTGCAAGTTCTATAACATTTAAATACTACTACCCATAATTTAGTATCTCATTTAATTATTTTAAACCCCCTTGATTTAGCTCACTTTTACCACATATAAAAGAGATAAATTCCAAATTCTAAAAAAGATATTAACCTAGTAAATTTCTCATTTTATAACTTTACCCTTAATTTTCGATTTTTAAACCACAAAGCCATAATAATTAAAAAAAAACTATATGCTATTAATATGCTATTTAAAACACACAAATATTTTATTTACACTGTTGACTCCACATATTTTACAAAATTTTCAAAACTGCCCACTTTTAATTACTTAATACAAATTGCTCTAATTTTGCATAGTTAAACATATGACCTAATGAAGCAATTATCTCTAAAAAACTAACTTAACCACTTATCAAAATGAGGTCCCACATACTATGAACAGTCCCTAGAACTTCCAATTTTTATAGATTCGCCCCTCAACTTGGTAAAATTACAAATTTGCCCCTAAAGCTTATAAACTCATTTTTTTTCAACCGGTTTGATTTTCTTTAATTAATATTACTTAAAAACCCACTAAATGACACTAAAAATCATAATATAACACTGTCCACAGCAACTCTTCATTTTCTGTAAATTCTAAATTCTTCCTTACCATGACAAGAAAATACCAAAATACCCTTTTTATGCCTAATTTTACCATTTTCACACTTTTCCAACTCAAAATATAACAAAACCTCTTAGTAATCTCTCAAGGACCACCCAAGCATGTGAAAAACTTTTACTTCAAGCTCAACAATCACCAAAGTTAAACATACATCTGTTGAAACTTGCTCACACATAGCATAAGATCTAAACTAAATTACAAACAATCTATCAACCAAGATCAAGAGTACTGAATAAATCATTCTAGCTTAGTCCTTAGAGTTTTCACTTACCCAAAGTGAAATCTTCAACAAAGTAAGCCTCTAACCACCTTGAAATCAAAATAGATACTAAAAATTAACAAATCTTATTCTTGTGAAAATAACAAAGCATATTTGATAAAGAAAAAGGAAAGGAAAGTCCAACAATATACCTTGTCCAAGCTATATTGAACGTGAGCTTGAACTTTGATATTTTTCTTTTTAAAGAAAGCCAAAAAGAAAATTTGCTTGGGAAGGAGAAGGAGAAGAAGAAGAAGAAGAAGAAGGGGGTGGTGTTCGTGAAGAAGAAGAAGAAGAAATGCCCTTTTAGACTCTTATCTTTAAAATTTTTTACCATAATGAAAAGTATTTTGGGGTCACATTAATTGACTTGGGTTAGAAACTATAATAACAAATAACTATAGTTACTTTTAGATAATAACTTACTAGGGTTAAAATATAATAGGTCATGCATGATGTCATAAACTTAGGTTCCAAGTATTTCAATTAGGCATGTGACAAAATAGGGTGAGAATTAAGACATTTATTCACATTAATATAGTGACAAATGAGATAATTTAATTGAATAGAGGGAGATATTAAATTATTTTGGGTATATACTATACATTGCGGTAAATAAAAAGATAAATCGGTATTCGTTTGAAATGTCGGTAAATCAGAAAATTATTTTGAAACCGCTAAAATCATTAATAAAAAGTATAACGTAAAAGTAATACCTTAGCTCAATAAAATTTTTAATGTTTGGAAATCATTCGATATGTATTTTGGAACATATCGATCCCCGTTGGCAATTACTAAACTAATTTTATTACCTTAACAACTCTCACTACTTAATATCTTAAATATCATAAACTACGAAGAAAATTTCGGATGTCACATAGTTCCTCCAACTTCTTAGACTTCCATTAAATCCACTAACAAATTCGGATAGACTATCCCATTTTGATAGTTATTGGTTTAATGATTTAGTAGTCATCCAGGCATGAAATTCTTGTAGTTGATCTATCCACTTCGAACATGGAAGATCATCTAAAGTAAACCTACCCTTTGAAAAGGCCGTGTTTCTACTTTCTCCTTAAAACACATTAGACAAGCTCGGTTGGAACTATTCTGTGATTGACTCCATGTCATCATCTCCATCTGCCATCATTACTCCTTGTCATGAAAATGTAATTGAGTCCTAAAATTTTCAAAAAATACAATCAAATCCTAAAACTTGTCAAGTTAGTGTAATTAAGTCATTCCTTTAACTTCGTTCAATTTAACTAGTGGGAAACACTAACAAGTTTTAGGATTTGATTGTATCAACTTGACAAATTTTATACTTGATTGCACTTTTTGAAATTTTCAAGGCTCAATTGCATTTTCGTGATAAATTTTACTACTTTCAATGCACTTGTCCCATTTTTTTTTATAGTGATTGGGAAATTATGTTTATAGGCAAAAGGAGAGGGTTAGAAAGAAACAAATCAAATCAAATGTTACATAGCTGTTGCAAATTGATGGTTGTCATAATATCCATTAGAGCCGTTCCAAAATAATGGCTTTGAATAAATCAAAACCGTTGAAATATCCAACAAGAATCAACAATTCTCATTAGCAAATCGCACCGATCATGAGATTTCTTCCATAAGATGTTTCCATAAAATATTGATCAACATATTGAGGGCCCACCAATCAACCATTGGTTCGGGTACCAATTTCTTGAGATTAAATGTAGACCGTGCAGTCAACCAAAGAAGTTTAGCTGGGATATACTAGAGAAAAAGCAATAAAAGAAAAAAGAAGAAAATACCAAAATTCTATATAGTTCGGTGGGTAAAAGCCACTAAAAACCTCAAATTATGTTCATTGTGACACATTTACCCCAAACTTTTCTCGTGACACCAAAAATCCCAAACTTGTACCTGTGTGACATATGTACCCTCATCCGTCAAAGTTTCGTCAATGAGGATTATTAAAAATTTGCCTACATTGATGCCGAAAAAGTAAATGTTATTTACATGGCGCTCATGTGGCTTAAGTGAAATAAAAAAGCATTGTTTTGATTGTTTATCTGACGAAACCTTGATGGAAGGTAAATGTGTCAAAGAGGTACAAATTTTTGATTTTTCATGTCACGAAAAAGAGTTTAGGGTAAATGTGTCGTAGTAGATACAGTTTAGAGTTTTTTATGTCAGGAAAAAAAAATTCAAGGTAATTGTGTCACAGTGGCATAGTTTGAGGGGTTTTTGTGATTTTTTCCTTAGTTTGGTTGAACAATGCATTCATCCACGATGTGTGCAATCGTAAAAACTCCACTGTGAATTCAGAATGTTACAAGCACAATTGCACAATCTTTCAAGTATTTTTGAATCCTATATTGCACAATTTTCACAGAATTCTCACAAAAAGTATAATGACGGAGTTTATTAAAGTCCAAAACAATGTTGTTCCACACAAAACGCTGTTAACCATTTTGTGTTGGCGTAAAAATTAAATTGAAGATTAAAACATAAAAGGATAATCTAAAACAAAATGAAAATTTTAAATAAAAACGGGGAGGAGGGTCCCCTTCTTGTCCTCAACCTCCTTGCACATTTTCTTTTGGGTTAATTTAACGAAAAACCCCAAACTGATACATTTGTGATAAATTTACCTCAAATTAATTTTTTGATCACGAAAAGCCCCAAACTGATACACTTGTGGCAAATTTACCTTAAACTAATTTTTTTACCACGAAAAACCCTAAATTGGTACATCCGTGATAATTTTACCCTTTATTAGTTTTCGTTAAATTTTACCGTCAAATTTCTGAGTTGAATGATACGTGGCAATTGACGGGTGTACCAGTTTGGGATTTTACCCTTCGTCTATCACAAGTGTACCATTTTGTGATTTTTTGTGATATTAATCCAATTTAACGGATGGTAAAATTTGTGACAAATTTACCAGTTTAGGGTTTTTGGTGGTTAAAAAATTTGTTTACAGTAAATGTCACGCCCCGAATCTAGACGAGTGCGCGACACCCCAAGCTTGGTCGAATTAGTGCGACGTCCCAGGAAACGTCGCCGACCCAAATCAACATATCAGAGTCAAACACGGCGGAAACGAAAACAATAAACCTTGACAATATAATCATGGGGTAATAGACAGAGACAAATCACCAAACCACCAAGCACTTTATTACACCGCGATATATATAATATCCATTACAATCCATCACAACCAGCAACCTCTGCACCAACAACCGCCGATGTCAAAAAGGGACTAGCGACATCGAGTAGACTAATACTACCAAAAAAAAGGGGCGCCTCTTAAAACTGTCCAACCCCTAACTTCTAACTAACCCCTATTCGCCTTAGAGGGGGTCCACTCAGAATCAGTCTCGTCGATGCCAGTCTGTTCCTCTGAAGACTTGGGCTCAGCATTGATCTCAATCGGATTGTCCTTGCCTCCCGACTCCGTTGGAACTTCGATCAGCTAAATGGTTTTAAATAAAATCGTGAGAACACTTCTCAGCAAGCAACACCCTAAACCCTACCTAGGCTAACACGTATCTCTGGGCATGTTCGAGCACACAAATCACACAACAATCAAGCCAGAACAATAGCAGGCACAAATGTTTCACCTTGATACGCATGAAATTTAACATGCAAATTCAAGCATTATTACCAGTCACATAACAAACCATATTCATGCCCACAGTCGCATAACAAACACAACATCATACGATTCCCATTTCACTCTAGCACACACATCCAATTCATTTCTGACCAGCGTAAACACGCCTCAAGTCCACTTTCGATCCACGGTCCACGTACAAACGTCTCATATTCACAACACTCCTTAGCTCGCGTTACAGTACACGCCTCAGGCTATGTCTTTTGCCCGCATATCACGCCTCAGGCTCAACATCCTCCACCTACGGCACAACCCGCGTAAAGGAACACGCATCAGGTTAGCGGTCTTCCGGTAATACCGGGCATCGTCCCGCGTTACGGTACACGCCTCAGGACGGGTTCAATTCCCCTTGTTACAGTACACGCCTCAGGGATTATGTGATCAAGCGAGCACGTCAACAAACCACATTTTATTTGGACCCCGCGTTACAGTACACGCCTCAGGGTTTTTAGTGATCACGCGCACGTCGGGCACCCAATCACATATCAACCTCACACGATCAACTCGCACACGACACCCAAAGCATTCGAATCACCAACAAGCCACATTAACCCACAAATTCATCAATTCCACTTGCACAACCCGCGTAAAGGAACACGCATCAGGTTAGCGGTCTTCCGGTAATACCGGGCATCGTCCCGCGTTACAGTACACGCCTCAGGACGGGTTCAATTCCCCTTGTTACAGTACACGCCTCAGGGATTATGTGATCAAGCGAGCACGTCAACAAACCACATTTTATCTGGACCCTGCGTTACAGTACACGCCTCAGGGTTTTTAGTGATCACGCGCACGTCGGGCACCCAATCACATATCAACCTCACACGATCAACTCGCACACGACACCCAAAGCATTCAAATCACCAACAAGCCACATTAACCCACAAATTCATCAATTACACTTGCACAATCTCAATTTAACACAATTTTCATATTCTAGGCCAATTTTCACCAATCAAGGGCGTCGCACTCATGCCACAAATCCCGATTCACCACATATAGTAATTCAAACATAAGCATGTCACAATTCAAACACGATATGCACATTAACTCAGCCACCATAGAAAAATCACTAAAACGCCACATTTAAGCCCGTTTTTCATGCGATAATTCTCGATCATAACCCGTAATCATCCCAATCGCCAACTTAATCAATTCTAACCTCAATTCCACCTCTAAAATTATCACAAATCCATCCAAACAACTCAGCCAACCCAGTCCACCGATTTCTCCACGAATAATCCCTAAAACTCGCTAAAATGGCCCCAAACTAACCCGAAATTACCCATTGTTCTAGGCGAAGTTTAGGATATCACTTACCCGGAGTCCTAAGCTAGATTTAGCAACCAAGGGTGGCGGAACAAGGAAAAAACAGCAATGGCGTCGTCAACGAGGGGCGCCGACGGCCTCACGGCGACCACGTACGGACGGCGGCGGTGATGGGCATGCGGTGGCGGCCAAAGGCATGGCCGGCTGGCCACTTTCACGTGGGGGAGAGGGGGAGGGGGAATTCGACCAAGAGGAGAGGGAGAGAGAGGGAGGCGTGAGAAAATGAGGGGAGAGAGAGAGAAAAGAGATTAAAAAGGAGAGAAAAGGCTGGTGTAAGCCTACCCCCAGAAAATTACCATCTTGCCCTTCTCTCTACTTTCCATCCGACGGCCGCTATTCAATCTTATCCAAAAATCGACGGCCGAGATCAACTCTCACAAAAAATATCCAAGGGTAAAATTGGAATTTCACAAAAGTGCAGGGGCAAAATCGTCCAAAAATTTATATCTCTAAAGTTGGTATGAAATGACCAAAATGCCCTTCTCACATTATACTTGGCCTTCACATAATCCCAGGGGCAAAACGATCATTTTCCACTTCCTATCAAAATTTCAGTTTTCTGACGAATCCGGACAAATCCGAGGCTGAC
The DNA here is from genome assembly GCF_021117445.2 of Syzygium oleosum. NCBI lineage: Eukaryota > Viridiplantae > Streptophyta > Magnoliopsida > Myrtales > Myrtaceae > Syzygium > Syzygium oleosum. The sequence continues at coordinate 10,617,327 of NW_026607496.1, forward strand.
CACGTTAATAACGACGTCATCCAATTACTCTGTCATGACTTTCAAAATTTTCAACACCCAAACTCAGTCTCTAATTAATGGCCAAACTCAAATAAACGCGACTTGAGCTTATCTCAAACTAACGAGTGGCTTTCGGGGAAATTCGTACATTCGACCCGTGGTCGATACTAAATCGAGCCACGTTTAAGTTCACTTGAGCCATGGCGACCTCGATTATTATATAATTGCGAGGATCAATCACTAGTTCTAAAGAACGCGATCGTTTGGAATAGGTTTGAGATCGTTCGCAAATTTCGTATTTTGGCGAGGCGGAATCACCCGTGATCCAATTATACGACATTCGCAAATCGATCCATGACCATCCTTAGATCGGTCTATATTAGCCCAAAATATCACCTTGGCAATACTCATGGTCGAAAGTCAGTCCATGGTCAGGTGCTTTGGTCGCGCGAATCTAGATCCCTAATTAGCCTTTCCCCACTGGTTAGTGTCCCAAGAGTGATCAAGTCTGGGCGAGATTTACTACAAGTGCGTTATTCAAATTATGCATTTCATAAATACCAAGTGGGTCGAAATTTAGAATGTCACAGTAAATTTATCATAGGTGTACCGATTTGGATATTTTGATGGGAAAAAAAAAGCGTATCAGTTTAGGGTTTTTCGCAGTATTAACCATTTTCTTTTTGAGTTTCGGTGTTGTTTTTTAGTTTAACACTTTTTTTATGATCCACTCATGAGAAAAATAGAATAAAATTAATAAAAAAACGCCACATTGAGTTTTCATCCAACAAACGTCAACAAGTTAATGGAACGACTAACATGGAGAATGACAACGCGTTTTAAGATTTAAATAAATGAAAAAAAAGTTTTACGCTTAAAGTGTCGGATCGACACAAGTTTCGAAACTTCAATGAAAGGTGCGAGTGACTTTTACTCATATCCTAATAGAAAGGCTGGGAGAATTCCATGAAACCAACGGTTTGAAATTTTGTTTAGTGAATGAGAAGCCCGAATCATGTGGGCATGGTTCGTAAATCACGTGCAAGAAGAGAGTATAAATTTAATGGCACGTAAATTACAATTTTTTCACTATAAATATAATTGCTACAGTATCGACTTTATAAACGATACATATAAACTCCAATTAAACATGATAGATAAAAAATATTTTGATTGTTTAAAAAGCGATTATATATAACACGAAATTATGATACATTAAATACTAACAACTTTTTTCCTTACCTGCTTAATAATTTTAAGGGATACTTGTTAACAATTCAAAATCTTCAATATAAATTTTGAAAAGGAAGTCGCTTTACTAACTAGCTTGCTAATCTTGAAATCAATAAGAGTTTGAATACTAATTTCTTTTCATTGTCTCTTACAAAGTTACTTTCTATTTTATTAGGTAATAAAATACGGATAGTAAATTTACAATGTTAAATTTTTTGTATTTGATTTTAACTGCTTTTTCATTAAAAAAAGGTTAACACCATAAAAAATCCAAAACCAGTATACTTTTGATAAATTTACCCAAAACTAATTTTTTGATCACAAAAAATTCTAAACTGGTAAACCGGTAACAAATTTACCCTCCATATATTTTCGTTAAATTTTACCGTCAATTTGCCGAGTTAGATGACACGTGAAAGTTGACGGGTGTACCGGTCTAGGGTTTTACCCTTCGTTTATCACAAGTGTACCCGATTTAGGATTTTTTGTGGTATTAATCAAATCTAATGGAAACTAAAGCAGGGTAAATTGTCACATATGTATCAGTTTGGAATTTTTGGTGATCAAAAAATTAGTTTGGAGTAAATTTATTACATGTGTACCAGTTTGTGATTTTTAGTGGTACTAAGAAAAAAAAAACAAAATCTTCAGCAATTTTAGACCACTAGCTACCATAGTACTAGTAGTGCTCCCATGCTAGGGGTGAGCAAGATGGACCGCCCAAATCGGGACTGGACTGACCGGTTTGGTCCGGTTATCGGGAATATCAGTTCGGTTCCTGAATTCTAAAAGTGGAACCGGTTTTCGGGCGGTCCGATTCTCGGTTCTAGGGTGGGAACGGGTGGAAATCGGACCGGACCGATAAATATATATTTTTCTAGTTTTTTCATATATATATATGAAAAATATTTAATATTGATCCCATTGAAATCGATTGTTCAATTTTTTCATATATTATATATTTTTTCAATTTTTTTCATGGCCTTATAGGATCAAATCAGAACTACAAAAGGAAAGAATGGAATAATCGGTTCCCGGTTCACAAATAATATTTAATATTGGTCCCATTGGAACCAGACCGGATCGAACCGATGGTTCGGTCCGATTTTCGGTCCTAGAAACTGAAAACCGGTCATCCCAGTCCGATTCCCAGTTCTTGAGTTAGATCGGATCGGATCGAAAACCGCTTACCTTTACCCCATGCTATGCTAACTCCGTGTCCACGATATTAACATCTCACTATCTCGCGGCGATATTCTCACGCGAAACAGTTCTCGAGATATCAAACCAGAAGAGCAGTAAATTCAAAGAGAGCAGAGCAAAAAAAAAATAAAAAATAAAAAAATAAAAAGAAAGATAGAAAGAAAGAAAGAAATTGGAAAATAAGGAATTAAAAAAAGAAAAAGGAAAGAAGGAGGACAAGGATACAGCACCAACAGGCAAGGCAACAAAACCCAGCAAGAACTCAGTGCCGACTCCCATTCAACAACCCAAGAGAAGAGCAAGGCAGGCATCCTTAGATTCTGCTGTCTCTTGCCACTTCTTGTTCTTGTTCCTGTCTCTCTTCTTGCTGTTCTTGTTCTTGTTCTTCTCTGTGACATCACAGGGCATGAGATAAGACCTTCTCAAGACCTCAGCAGTCTCTTTTGACTTGCATCAAAGGGTAGGGGAAGACCAGAAAGGAAAGAAGAAAGAAGAGCCTACTTTCTACTCTGCATATTCCACTCCAAGGAGGAAGGGTGGAGAGGAGGAGGAGGGGGTAAGGATAGCATGGGGATTCCGTGCGACGACGTGGTGATCATAAGGCAGTCCGAGCGAGAAGAGGAGCCCAGCATGATCACCATTAACTGCCCCGACAAAACTGGGTTGGGCTGCGATTTGTGTCGCATCATTCTTTTCTTCGGCCTGAGCATCGTCCGAGGAGGTAACTTCGAACTTCAATCTGGGTCGGTTTCCGTTTGGAGCTCTGTCGTTTTGTTTTTTCTTGCTCTTCTTGTTCTTGGGTCGATTGATGAAGTTTTACTGAAGAGCGAAGTGGATAAAAGTGCGCAGAAACTTTATATGTTTTTATTGGAGCGCAAGCGAGAGGTGGAGGTTACAATATCATCTTTTTCCGTGTCATAGCAGACAAGTGGATGAGTTTTAGTTGAGACATATGTTTACGATCTGTTTTGAGGCAGATGTTAAGGTTGTGTCTTGCAGAAGTAAACAATATTTATGTGGAGTTTTTTCCCCCAATGAATCTTTTTGAAATGACCTTGTGATTGTTTGAATTGAGAATATGGTTTTTGATTCCTGACTCTGGGTCATTGTGTTCCATTCAATGGGAAATTGTTGCCGGATTTGGTTGCATCGTGTTAAGTTATCCTTATATTTTTTGGTCATGATTGTTCGAAATGCTGATGTCTGATTATTTGATGTTGCGATGAAGATGTGTCGACGGATGGAAAATGGTGCTATATACTGTTTTGGGTCATCGGCAAACCGAACACGAGGTGGAGTTTATTGAAAAAGAGACTAGTTGGGGCATGTCCCTCTTGTTCTTCAGCTTCCAGCATTTGGTTTTACCATTCTGAGCTGCAGCCATCGAAGCCTCCTGACGTCTTTCTTTTGAAGTTAGGTTGTTGTGATCGGAGAGGACTTCTGTATGGTAATTTTCATCACCACATAAACCTGGTTTCTTCATTACTTTTGGCATCAAATCAAATTGTCTCTTTCGATGTAGATTTGAGGAGTATAACGTAATATTTGTGGATTAGATAGTTTGGGACTTAGATGTTCATACTTCCTCTCTTTTATGAAATTGAATGATTATATTTTTCTTTACTTGGTGCCATTCTAGTGTTTGTCTGTTTAGTACAGGTTCTTAAAAATAACAGGGATAGATGATAATATCATGATACCTTTGACTTACTGCTACTCTGCTTTATTGCTATGGCCTTTTGACTTGCATCTTCCAAACATTTCTTCTATCATGATCACTGCACAAGAATCCTCTTCATGGCCTTCCTCGTTGTGTCAGTAACAATATTAGACTAAAATCGGGTGACCTCAGACACAGCGTGAAACAAACTTTCGGCTTGGAGTGACAATATTGTCAATCACTTTGAATAAATTGGGTGACCTCAGGCACCGTGCTACACAAACTTTGGGCTTGGAAAGGGACTTTCAGTTATGTGTTGAAAGAAACAAATCATTAGATGACTCTTCTTCTTGTTTTTTGGCTCATTTGTAGAGAGAGGAACAAAGGGCATTTCAAGGAGTTGAATCCTCTTGGGATTCTTTTAGGGGTAATTGGTTGTTCACTCTTCACTTTTGGTATAACAGGAAAGTTCAATTTCATACATCTAGTTTGTCGGTAAGGTAAAGTCTTTTGTGCATGATTTTGTAAATGCGTGGCTTCTACTTGAAATTGTTTTATGCAGGGCGGTACCCCTTTAATACCTTCTTAATGAAATCATATGTAGAAAAGAATCGTCAATCACTCCTTCTGCCCAATTTTTTTTAGTTGCGGGGGGGGGGTGGGGGGTTGGAATCCTCATCTTATAAAATATAGGAAAATATATCTTTTACATTGAATTTGAGGTTGTTCCTTATTTTTTGGCAGATGTGACGTGGGTGCTTTGTGAGCTTGAGCTTATAATCAAGAGAGTTAAGGTGTCCACGAAACCTGATGGAACAGTGATGGACCTCTTTTTCATCACTGACACCAGGTATGATATTTCCGTCTGCTTAAGTTCAACCTACAAATCCATTTTTAGGCATATTTTTGTTGTGCTGTTATGTCAATGCTGCATAGATTCAGCCTTGTCCATAATCTGCTCTATAATTTCTCAGCTCGATCTTCTCAAAGCAAGATTGATACGTGTTCCATGAAAGATTGCGCATAATACAATGAATCCTGAAATTACCATCAGACAAGAACAGCTTTAAATCCTTGGCTTGGCAGTTTCTCTACCGCCTTCACTTCTATACTAATAGGGTGGACAGACCATCGGCTAGTTAAGGAAGAAGACAAATTTATCTTCTTTAAGATAGTTGGTACTGGAGCTTTAGGAAGATAGCAGTTGGTTTGCATAAATAACCTTGAGGGGGAATAAGCAAACCCTTCTTAGACTTGACAATGTTATTTCTCATATTGACATTGCTATTCTCTTTTCTCCTGCCTAAATTGTTAAGTTTTCTCATGCCAGGGAACTTTTGCACACAAAGAAGAGGCAGGATGACGTAAGCGATCATTTGAAAACAGTGATAGGGGAGGCCATGATCAGTTGCGACATAGAAATGGTTGTTCCTGAAATAACAGAGTGTTCGCAGGCCGCTTCGTTTCTTCCTTCTGCAATCACGGAAGACTTTTTCCAGAAGGAAATGCCTACTAATCAGCCAAACGGGTTGTCGACCTCCAAGAGTGTTTCCGTCAAGATGGACAACATGCTAAGCCCTGCTCACACGCTTGTCCAAATAAGTTGCCAAGATCACAAAGGACTTCTCTATGACATAATGAGAACCCTGAAGGACTACAATATTCAGGTAGGAAGTTTTCAAACCATTTGATTACTTTCAAGAATGTCAGAATTCCAATCACCATGGGTATGCATTTAGCGCTCTGTCTCATCTGGTTCTTGTTTCTTCACTTTGGTGGGTTTTTTCTGAGGAAGTATCTTTTTATATGATCTGATGATCCACCCACTTATCCAGGTTCAACGTTAAATGTACTTTCAGGTTGAAGTTCTCTGGGTGGTCATCTTTATATATGCCTGTGTAGCGTCAAATATCTTTGACGACAGAATGAGGGAAAAATGAACTACAGAAGACAAAAATGCAAAAAAATAAAAAAAAAGAATGACAATAGTGTTGAGTTTATAAAGTGCCTGTTTAACCAGATGGTTTTAGAATTTCTTTCTTTGGTAGAGGTTCACATTCTTATGCATGCCTTGAAACTGGGAATTTTGACCTATCTTATCATAGCATAAATAATTTTATAGAATACAGTTTCATCTAATTTGTCCTTATTTACGAATATTGCTAAATGGTGATGTTATTAGATTTCTTATGGACGCTTCTTCATAAAGCAAAGAAGGAACTGCGAAATTGATCTCTTCATAATGCAAGCGGATGGGAAGAAGATAGTTGCCCCAAGCAAGCAGCAAGCGTTGTCCTCCCGTCTGGAGATGGAACTCCTTCAGCCTCTCAGAGTAGCCATTGTAAGTCGTGATCCTGACACGGAGTTGCTGGTTGCGAATCCCGTGGAGTTTTCTGGAAAAGGCCGGCCCCTCGTCTTTCATGACATAACCCTCACTCTCAAGACGCTCAGCGTCGGCATATTTTCGGTACATTCCCTGCTTGCTTAAGCTACATCTTTAATCATAGTTTGTGCCTGTTGTCTGAATTGGGTTCTCAGTACTGGAATATCGGCTGAATTTTCAAACTCTCTTTCTGGCCTGCTCTGTCCATGCACAAATTGGTGACACTACGACTAAGTTGATGTGTGCTGCTTTTTGATGGTGATGCCTATGCTTCTTATGTTGTGTCCAAAACTTTGTTTCTTGTTGCTTCTGTAATGTTAATCTGATCATCATTTTCGTGCAAAGCCTGACTTCTGTCTATCATTTGATGGGAGTTCATGAACTTGCACATCAATTTTGTTCTCTAACTTCTCTTTTTCCCAGGCTGAGATTGGGAGACACATGATTGGAGATCGGGAATGGGAAGTCTACAGAGTTCGTCTCGATGAAGGCGAAGGCTTGTCTATTGCGAGGGAGAAAATCGAGGAGGAAGTGTGGAAGATGTTGATGGGCTGGGACTGAAAACCGATATCTAATTCCATTGATCGCACATGCTTTGCCGATGTGAATTAGGCGAGAACTTAGCTACCATCCACTTCACTCACAGCTTCCTGAAGACTAACTTTGCTTCTGCGGATGGAGATGTTTATAGCAAATGGGATGGGACATGAAATCAAGCTCTCAGCTCTTAGCATACACGCCGCAGAAGCACAGCGAGGCGCTAGTAGTCATGTTGTAGAAATGCTTATGCTTCGCGAGTGACAGGCTGTTATGGCTTATTCTTGGAATGCAGATTTTTTTTGCAGTCCTATTTCAGAGTTGTAAATAGCATCTAGTCGTGTATAGAGTTCAGCTTGTTTATCTTGTGAATTCATGTGTAACCTTAACCGAGGTTTGTTATTGCAGAAAGAATAAAGTCTACAAGGTTTAGCTTCATGGTGCTCTCTCCATAAGCCCTAATAAACGTGCAGATTAATCATAGTGATATCTCAGTTTCATTATCAAGTACAACGCATCACTGTTGAGTGTTCTTATGCTTGCTCGAAGTCTAGTATTCCGGCGAACACTGCTAACAAGATATGATAAATGAGGAAAAAGGTTGGAAATCAGTATTGATGATGTTTTACAAGGCCGTTGGTCCTCTATTCTTGTCTGGAAGTCCATGGAGAAAAGCTTGGCCAAGATGGTCTTACAAACAGGGGTTAAAGAGAAGCTGATGGGAGAGTAAACCAGTCCCCTCATCTAATCTCAAGATTCTAATTTTTTGCATCCTTTATTTTTTTTAATGATTTCTTAGGCTTCGGGACTAAAATGTGTTCTCCTGAGCATATGTTAAAAAGTAGAAAAATGCAGAGTGTGGAAGATTAGGAAGTTGGAGACTATCTACATTTTTACCACAAAATTTGCAAAGAGAACCAGTAAAGACCAATGAAAGATTCTGGCAAAAAAGAAGAAAAATAAAAAAAGAAGCAATTTCCCGATTACATTAGTAAAAGGGTCATGCGGCTTAATTAGTCGAAAAAATTTTAGTTTTTTTTTTCATTTCATTTTTATTTTGATTGAGAGTTACCAGGTGATTAATTGTCTTTTATTTTATTTTTAATATTAGAGGTGGTGAGTAATTTTTTAAGGTACTTTTATTTTAATATCCAATCCCCATGCACCACTCTTGCTATTTTTTTTCGTTGTCAATTTCAAAACTAAGATCTAAAGTTTGGTTCTAATAAGACTTTTTTTGCACCCGAACGATCAAACTCTTGAACATAAGTTGTTTTTCAAATGAATTTAAAAAATGATTATTGCATGGCACTCCCAAATCTTATTGAGATAAAGTATGTGTTGTAGATTCACATCTTAAAATTGATTTTATTTAACTATATACGACAACAATGTACATGTGATATATGATTATGACACATAAGATCTCAGCTGGCGACTTCCAAAGTTTTTTTCGAAGACCATATTAACTTGCATGTGTATTACGTTATAGAATAAAACGAGCCAATTACATCTTAAAAATTTGGTCAAGCAAATTGCTTATGATATGGAATCGCGTATTGAACTGCACTTTAAAAAAATTTGGACATAGATTCGCAGGTCTAGATTGATAAGCTTTTCATGGTGCGATTGAGTCTATTCGCTTCATTAATCAGGATACTTCTCCAATTTTTGACATGACACCGCAAAAAGTTCATCGTATGTGTATTTCCGATGCGATTTAACAGGAAACCTAATTGATCGACCTTCTGTAAATCACGTAATGATGTAAGAGAACAAAATAGGAGCTCGTGACTCTTGAGACTTGAAGACAAGAAAAGTACCGAAAGTGTCATAAATCTGTTATAGTTGTATCAATTCAATGCTATTTTTTCAATTAAACCAATTTAATCATAAACCTTTTCACATTGGTATCAATTGAATCCATTTGGCCAATTTATGCTGGAAACTGCTGACGTGGATGTCACTCGTTCTACGTGGCACGTCTGGTGTGAAGTGGACATTTAAAATAATTGTTTTGAATTTTTTTCTTACTTTTTCGTCCAAGGCCATAGGTCATGGTCTGCAAGGGCTGGCCTTGCTTGAGTGATGGTTGTCCTCGCCACCACAAGCAAAGGTCTCCCTCTTCGCAGTGAGGGCTAGTGCTGATGAGGTCGACCCCCGCCTAGGCGACGTCACCGCTAACTTTGTCACGTTGGATGCCAAACGTCCACGTTAGCAATTTTTGTCCTAAATTGGCCAAATGACCTCAATTGGTATCAATGTGAAAAAATTTAAGATTAAATTGGTCCAATTAGTATCAATAAGTTTAGGATTTTTTTGGTATTTTTCCCACTTGAAGATTTTCTTAACTTGCAATCTATCTAAGACAGTGCAATGCAAGTGTCACGGTCCTGAGGTTTCCCATTAACAAAGGACCGTGTTCGATCTAAGAAGACTGACCAAATCGCCTAGGGTTTCTAGAGTCCTCTAGAATATTCTCAAGGATGGGCGATATGGTAAATGTACTGAGTTCTAGAGCATTCTCGACATAAATGCCAGTAGTTGGTAGATGGAGAAATGCAATCTATTCTGTTAGATCGAAAAGTAATTAACGGTTGTAATGAGATGGACTCTTGTATAAATAGGGTGCTCTCCTCCTTGTTTGTATCTATCCAAACACTTGCGCAATAGAAAGCATTCTTTCCCAGAGTTTCTCTCTCTAAACACTTTCTCTCTCTTTGATCCGGGTGAGTGAGCAATCAATCATAGGGAAAAAGGCTTAACTTAGGACCTTCACCGATCTAAGGAAACCTAAGTTGCCGCACAGGTCTGATTCCAAACAATTGACTTGTGACAAGTGGTATAAGAGCAAGTAGAGGAGAACTGTTTAAGGAGATCGAGGAGCACATCAATTGATCGAGAGAATGTTGAGCCAAGAAGCTGTCCCAACTGTCGTGGATGGTGCCAAAAGGAGGTTGCCCAAGAGAATGAGACTCGCGGAAGACCCAAGAAGAGGGAAAACTCATTGGACGTCATATCCGCCCTTGATGAGAAGCTTACTAGAATGAGGGCCTCCATGATAGAGCTCGTCAACAAACTTGATGAGGTGAAAGGGTGAATCACTGAAGTAGAAGAGATGTTTCGCCTCAAGTTCACGAATGTCATAAATCGAACCACGGCCCCCTTACAACTAAAGGATGAGGCTCTTGAAGCATTGATCGAGACCCTGAAGATGGAAGTCTTGAAGCTTAAAGAGGACAACCCCCACAAAGCTGAGATCAAAGCCTTGAAGGAGGAGGTCCAACAACTCAAGACCGAGCTAGTCCCGTGCAAGACTAGTATAACAATGGTGCTATACTCATTCAACTGGCGCGCAAGCTAGATGTGCCGAAGCCCAATGAGTTGAAGGGCAATTGGTATGCTAAAGAGGTGGACAATTTCTTTTGGAGCATAGAGCAATAGTTTGGCGCCATTGGGATTCAAGTCGAGATGGCCAAGGTAAGAACCGCTTCTACGTTCCTATCGATAATGCAATGCTTTGGTGGTGCAATAGGTGTGACAAGACTAAGCGAGGCGTCGATCCCATCAACACGTGGGATGATTCCATTGAGGAATTTCGAGATTACTTCTTCCCTGAGTTTGCTCAACAAGAGGTTTGTAGGAAGCTCTATCGCCTTGAGCAACGGGGCTCGGTCTGGGAGTATGTGAAGGAGTTCACGTAACTCAAGCTCCAAATTCCCAACCTAGGGAGGAAGAGGCTCTCGAGGCATTCATGGATGGATTGAAGCTACGGGCCCAACTTGAGTTCAAATGAAAAAACATCCGAAGTGTCTCAAAGGTTCATTGTATCCGAGTCTCTCGTCAACTTCACCATAGTCGAGTCCTCCAAGTCCAAAGAGAATGGGTGGACAACGAATTACTGCCACGAGGATGAAGAAGGTGAAATTGTTCGTAGCTGAAAAGACCCGGAGGCGAAGCTACCCCTGGCTGAAAGGATCAACGGGAGAAATCATGAGGAGAAGGGTCATCCAAACCATCCTTCCAAAGGTGGAACCGACCCCAAGGAGACTTCAATAAGGAAAAGTTTGAGAAGCCACCACCATCCCCATGCTTCATTTGCGGAGGTCTCCATTGGACCCAAAAATCCCCAAGAAAAACAAGCTCAACGCCTTGCTCGCCATGGAGGAGGAAGAGCCGAAACAAGGAAGAAGGGAAGTGTGACTCGGAGCCGTAAAGGTTCCCAACTCCATCAATTCCGTAAAAACCCAAGCATCGTCCAAAAAGAAGCCAACAATCTCACTTTTGTCATTGGTGGAAGTTAAGGTATGTAGCACAACACTATATGCCTTGGTTGACACGGGTGCGTCAAATAATTTCTTGTCAAGTGGGCCGACGAAGAGTTTGGGACTTCGCGTGGAGTCAACCAGACATTGGTTCAAGGCAGTCAATTTAGATGACGTACTAGCCATAGGCATTGCTCAGAAAAGTGGAACTTCAAGTCGGTGCATGGAAGGGCGAGCTATCCTTTGAGGTAACTCCGCTCGACGAATATGATCTAATCTTAGGTTTGGAATTCTTTGACAGTGCGAGCGCCATGAATGACTTGGGGACGAAGTCCATTATCATCTCCGACCCACAATGCCCATTGGTGGTACCTACGATTCATGGATTAACAGAGACCAAGAACATCTCCACGATCTGACTCGTGGACGAAGGGTCGAGAGTTGAGGAGCTCACAACCGAGTCAAGCATAAAGCCGCAACCTTTGCAAAAACCGAAGGTAGAGTTGGAATATCCTACACCAACTCAACAAGAAATGCCAATCTATGTACTATTTCCGAAAGCGGAAAACTTGCTGGACAATGTCAAGATAGCCGAACCGAAGAAGGAACTAAATAGCCAACAGGCCGAGAAGCCAAAGACAAAGCGGCATAAACAATGGAAGAATCAGTAACATCCAAAGGAATCAAATAACCAAAGCAAAAGACACCGAGTAGAGAGCACCAAGGACATTGCTCAAATGGGTGGGGGAGAATGCCTTGGTCCCAAGCTTTCTCATGAGCAAAGGACCGTGTTCGATCCAAGAAGATCGACCAAGTTGCCTAAGGCTTCCGAAGTCCTCTATAATATTCTTAGGGACGGGCGATACGGTAAATGTATCGAGTTCTAGAACATTCTCAGCATAAAGTAGTTGGTATAGATGGGGAGATGCAATTTCTTTCGTTAAATCGAAAGGCAATCAATGGTTATAATGAGAAAGACTTTTGTATAAATATTGGTGCCCTCCCCTTCATTTATATCCATCCAAACACTTAAGTAGCAGAAATCATTTTTTCCCAGAGTTTCTCTCTCTAAACACTTTTTCTCTCTTCGATTCAAGTAAGCGAGCGATCGATTTTTGGGAAAAGGCTTAACTTAGACACTCCACCGATTTAAGGAAGCCTAAGTCGCCGCACGGGTCTGATCCCAAACAATCGACCTGTGACAAAGGGATCATTTTCTCAATTTTGATTTAAGGGTCTCTTGGATGGTGGAAGAAAAAAATTACACCAGAAAGTGGACCAAAAAAGATGTACAAAGTATTGCTTCTGCAACTTATCTGACACTTGATTTAACTTTTTACTGTGAATTTCACCACAATGGTTTTATCCATGAACATCTTTGGATAAAAAATAAATTAAAGTTTTAAGCATCCACGTGTCCGATGAATTGTAACTTTTTCATTAATATCTTGATACATGATGACATTTTCCTTCATCTTACATTTGCATTTAAGAAGACTTCATATAATACTACACATGCATCAATTTTTCTTTATTTGGTCTGAAAGCGACTCGAGTAAATATTAACAATTAGCGAATTAGGAATTATCAACTATAGTCGTTCGAAAAAAATATACATTTTTATGTCCTTTATTATGTAATATACAATGTGTGTTTATTGAAATATCAACATGAGGGAAAACAAAGTTGTTCCCAATGCAAAATTAGTGCGGTTTGGTGTCTATGTTGGTTGCATTCCTGTCTAAAATCAAGTCAACTCACTTCGGATTATTGGTAAACCCGAAATTGATCTGACTTTTCAATTGACAAAACGATTGGATTTTTAGTTATATGTGTTACAAGATGTATTTATGAATTCCACATTCATGTTAAACTCACTCGATCTATTTCTAGTGGCCTATTTACCTCCAAACTTATTAAATAAGAGGGTGTTGCAGGTTTTTTTTTTCAAGCTTTGATATATGGACAATAACTTATTAATTAGCTACGTTTACATATGAACTTTCATTTTCATGCTTTTTATGATGCTACTTTTCTTCTCAAACAAATGGTTTGCCAGATATTAAAGATATTTTACTTTTTCGAAAGCAAAAAAGAACACGATAAATGATTGATACACATTCGTTCACTTGACCATATAAATATTTCTATTGAAACTAACATAATTCTAGACAAAATGCATACGGAATAGATTGTTCATTCATCTAATTTCTTCCCTTTTCATTCAACAATCAAATGTTATTTGCACGTGATATTATTCTTTTTCGCGCTGAGGCACGTGCATGTCGCTGGTGTATATAAATCATAAACGTCGGTTTCACTTTTCTTCTTCTTCTTTATTCCATTTCTAATCCTTATTGAGTTCCATTTGCTAACGTTGTTTGAATCACCAAATGCGGTCAAGCAGCTCGTGAATCGAATATTAAGTACAGAAGCAAAATGCTAAGTTGTTGGAAAAAAGATCAAATGGCATAAGGAGCGAGGAAGTGTCTCAGCGGAGTGATTCCTGATTTGGGCAGCCACACGTGTTAGATTCTAATTGTGAAGCTTCATCTTCTCTCTACATCATCACCTGAGATCATCGAAGCTGACCACTATGGACAGACGATGGGTGACGTGGATTCTATTTTTTTTTTATAAAATCATAAATTGCTCTTGCATAACTTTTTACATTTTAAAAAAAACAATTCCTTTTTGAATATTTTGAAGAGAAAGTTGAAATCAAGGAAAGTAAACTTTTCTCTATGAGTACAATGAATGGACCCTCATATATACGAATTTTGTCACGAATCGATCATATATGTTTAAGGTGCTTCTCACTGTTTACTTGGATGCTTTCTAAGGGGAAGGTGTTATCTCCCTCATAGTGTGCAAAAGTAAAATAGTTGATCAAAGCCCTATTTTAAGGTCAAGATATAGTCTCCACGAGACATGGCATCATCACAATCACAGTTGTTCACCGTAAGATTGAAATAAACCGTTTTGCAATTCTCAATCACAACAGTTGTGATTTTTTTACAATTCAATCTAATAGTGAAAATTTTTCCCCCCAAAAAAAAAATCTAATAGTGAAAATCTGTGGAGACACAGTGCTCATGAGGGACCATAGACTCACTTGCCTAAAGAGTACGAGTATTCCTTAGTATTGAAGCTTCGATGGGGACACATACATTAAAACTTGCACATGAAATATGAATCATGATATGCAAATGAATTTACGTAGAGAATTCAAGCGAAAAAAAAAACATCGGTATTACGAAGATAGATAAAATAATAATAAGAGGGACTATCGGCATTTATATTATTGACCTATGCATTGATACTAATTATGTGAAGGTATTCTTTGCCTCAAATGGGACTATGGCGATTAGTATCTTATGTGTTAATAATACAATTTGATATCATAATGCTTGCCTGAACAGATACCGATATTTATTTACCCTTAACTTAAGTATATGGCACACAAAAGTGTGTGGCTTTAGTTCCAATTTTTTTTAATTAAGTAAATACAACTATTTTAGCTTTAGTTTATTTTAGGTTATATACTTGAATATAACCTATTTTTTGACATATTTTCTTTTTTCAATATTCTTTTTGATAATTTATGATGTACAAAAAATTTTATGCAAATCTATCAAATCACGAGATTAACAGAGAAATAAACGAGATACAGAGAAAACAATACACCGGGGTTTATGTGGTATCTACTCTAGGGCAAAGCGGTCAACGATGATTTTATCACGAACGATGGCAATGATAAGCTCAGAAGTACGTCTCTCTCAATCTCAATTTCCAATTACACTCAACCAATTATAACTAATATTTCCTCTCAATTGCTTCAGAGTTTTACTCAGAAAACTTTTAGAAACTCTAGAATAACTCTCAAGAGACTCTAATGTGTAATCTCGCAAAATAGGTAAAAAAGAAAATTTAATCCAAAGTTGGCTAACCATGATCAATTGTGGTCCACCAAAGTTCCTAAATATATAGACAACCAAGGTTCGCCACTATGCTTGACCGATAAACGGCCTTCAACCCTTTCAATTTTTGGCCAAAATTCGGAACATATTGGAGAATCACTATCTTGGTTCGTGTTAATTATACTATAATACTTATGTATGTTAAACTCGTGTCACCCTTGGATTTGCCAAAAAACAGTGTCAAAACGTATAAATTCATGTCAGAAATTACCACTCTTGTTCTTAATAGAGGCTTTATTTAGGAGTGACCAATTCCATATGGGTGTTCTCGACCTAGAATCGAAAATTGACCACCCTCAGTTCCAAAAGATTGGAACTGGGAATCGAACAGTCCGTTTTGGAACTGCCAGTTCTAGAATCAACGGTTTTGGTTCAATTCTCGTTTCCATCGGGAACCGGCCCATTTTCTATTTTGAATAAAAAAAATTCCTACAATATAGCGTAAAAGTTGCACAGTTTCACTACAAAAACACATTTTTGTCAAGTTTTTAAGTTGTTTCTTCATGTTAAAGACCACGATAATTTTTTATGGTGCAAATATATATTTATATATTTTCTTCACAAGAGGATTCAAAATCAGTTTAGAATTGGTTTGGCTAAGGAAATGGACTGGTTGAATTTGTTCTCGGTAGAACCAGTGGCTCTAGCCTTGAAACTAGGAATTGAACCTGTCTTAAGCTGATTCTAGGTTCACGGAACTACCGTTTCTAGATTCATTAAATCAGGAGCTGAACTGATTCTCTCTAGATTTGGCCTCCAATCCATCGGTCAAGGCTAGTACGGTCTGGCTCTCGAATTGAACCGGACTCAGTGCTCATCCTTAATTTTACTGTTTATTTAAAACAGAAGTGGTGCCACCTGCTTTGGTAAGTAAAACATTAAAAAGAAAGTGGTCTGTCTTGCTATAGATTACCTCCTTTTTGGTTGGAGGAACTTCCTCCAACATCCTTACTCCGGTTGGTGCATTACCAGTCAGAAACATCATCTATATGGAAACCCAATTAAAAACAAACATGACCGATCTTCATGTTTGTAACCCATCATTTAACAGACAATGTAACTATAGAAGGGAAAAAATACGGGCCGTCTTGAAATTTATGCCGATGAAAAAAAAAAGAAAAGGCAATTCGTATCATACATCTCAACAAACTGCGGTATCTCCCTTGAACTTTCTTTATTCCTTCTCCTATTCAGTCCAGTTTCAATGTCGCTTGTGTTTTGCATGTGTAGATTCGATTCCCATGGGGGGGGGGGTGGTTGGTTTTGGGGGGAAAGAAATTCTCCGGTGCACGAAGGAGATGCAAGCAGCGTTCCAGAATGCCGGAACCCAAGATCGGCAAAAAGTCGTCACGTCCTTCTAATAACGTGCGCAAAAGAAACAACCGGACGGAATCGATCCTTTCAAAGATACGGCTAAATGTAGTTGGGTTTAGTTCATTATTCTCGCATGAGCTCATTCAGCCGCCCCAAACTTTTTATCCACAATGAACCTTTTAGCCAAGAAGGCAGGTCGTATACGGTTGTTCTCATAGCCATCACTGTCTCTATTAATGCTTCATTAGTTCATGAGTTAATTACTTAACTATCAATCAAATCGGGAAAATTACCCAAAAAGTCATAAACCTGCTGTGCCAATTTAGTCATGAACTTTTCAAATTTAGTCAATTTAGTCCTAAATATTTTGACAATTTGCCAATGTAGTCATTCAGTTGATGACGTGGACGCCGTTTGTCTTACATGGTACGGTTGACATTGACGTGGACAATTTTTTTTACTTGATTTTTAAATTTTTCTTTAGTTTCTTTTTTTTCTTTTCTTTTTATTGTTAAGGGCCAGCATAAAAAAAGATGCCAAGTCTTTTTTGGAACTCCAAGAAGTATGAGAGAGAGAGAGAGAGAGTAGCATAAAAAATGAAAATCATGAGAAATTCATCCAAGAGGCCACATCATTCTTGGCCTAATTCAAAACAAATAACATCAACTTTACCTTGAGTGACAATTTTGGCCTAAACTTTTTTTTGTCTCATAAAAAATCACAAACTTTAATTTAAATCCCAAATCTAGCCCAAACATTTTGAAAATTTCATACCACAGGAGGATTTGGGACTAGAGTAAAAGTTGATGCTTTCTATTGAGACAAAAAAAGTTCGGGCCAAAATTGTCACTCAAGGTAAAGTTGGTGCTTTCTTTTGGAATTAGCTCCATCATTCTTTCACTATTCCTACCCATTCACATCATATATATAATTTTTAAAATTGCTAAGTCTTCTTTGGAGCTCCATGTACTCTTATGTTATGGATTATATGATAATCTCGTACCATTTATCCAAAAAGAAAAATAACCATCAAGAAGACATCGAGAAAATTATAAGTAAAGATGCGAGAATGTTCTACATGCACGTACAAATGGCAAAACCACGTGAACCTGTGTGCTTGACCTAACCAGAGAGCAAATATAGATCATATGTAAATGGTATTCATAACCTGAATTGTAATGTTTCAATGCGAAACAATATTAAAGAAATCTTGAAAGTGAATGGAGGAGAAAACACATTGATCCTAATTTGTGTTATCTTAAACTATTAAAGGAGAAAATTGATGGAACCCTAGAGGATATTGATACACTAAATGTATTAATGGTCGATCGATTATTTAACACTAAACAAAGGTAAGCGACCAAAATAAAGAGCAGGGATACCGGATGAATATGATATTTTCATTTGGGAAAAATTGAATAAAAATCCGTTTTTGGTGTTACCCATTCGAGTAATTAGTCGACTATCATTCATAAAAATCAATTTTTTATAGTTTAACTTGCCATATGCTCTAATGAAGAGAAGACTAACGTGTGCATATGATGGATGGAAATAAGCAAAGATCCTAATTCTCATGATTGGGATTAGGATTAGGATTAGCCACACACCACACACTTGAAATGATTCTCTAAAGAATAAGATGGCCACTTATGGTGCGCAAAATCAAAAGGGTCTTCCACATGTGGACTCTGCATACACTAAGGTCAGAAAATTCAAAGACCTAATAATTATAAATAGTATGGATGATGAATTATTGTTTTCTGGTCCGAGCGATTCCATAGATTTCTTATCCTATCTAATCGTCGACTCTGCCCATTCAATTCGGCATACAAGTGATCCCGATTCCTAATAATCGCATGGGCTTTAATGGAACTTTTTCGAGAAGTTTGAGGTTGAAATTGATGGAGGATGTGCTTTATTTATTAGGGCAAATACTATAAAAAAAATCCTAAATTATGCCCATTGTGATAATAATATCCCAAACTTTTTTGTGGGTCACCAAAAATTTGAAACTTGCCCACTATGATCCAAATATCCCTAACATTTTCTTTTTTGGTAAGGAAAAAAAAAAGAAGAAAATGTTAGGGATATTTGGATCATAGTTTCTTTGTCACCAAAAATCCAAACTTATACATGTGTGACATATACACCCTCCATTTTAGTTTCATCTAGAGTATATTTGTCACATTGGCATAAGTTTGAGATTTTTTATGACAAAAAAAAAGTTTAGGGTATTTGAATTAGAACATACAAGTTTTGGACTTTCATTGACACAAAAAAAAAAATTTTGGGGTATTTGTGTTTTAGTGGGCATAATTTGAAGTTTTTTTGTGTTATTAGTTCTATTTATTAAAGATGGGTTAATACCACGAAAAATCCCAAATTGGTACACCTGTGACAATTTTGCCCAAAACTAATTTTTTGACCATGAAAAACCCTAAACTGGTACACTTATGATAAATTTACCCCAAACTAATTTTTTGATCATAAAAAATCCCGAATTGGTACATTTGTGACAAATTTACCCTCTGTTAATTTCTATTAAATTGAATTAATATCACAAAAAATCATAAACTGGAACATTTGTGATAAATGGAGGGTAAAACATAACATTGGTATATCCGTCAATACTGCGTGTCATTTAACAAAGCAATTTGACGGTAAAATTTAACGGAAATAAACTGAGGGTAAATTTATCACATGTGTACCAGTTTGAGGTTTTTGATAGTCAAAAATTCGTTTGGGATAAAATTATCACGAGCGTACCAGTTTAGGATTTTTCGCGTTATTAACCCAAGATCAATTGGAAAAAGTAGAGATAAGATGTTTCGGTGTCGTTGTTGTCTTGGGATTATATCTATCGTTCACATACGAAGAACCGGTGGGAGCTTGTCGTTTTCCCGCGATTCGGGCAGGAACGGTCGTTCCATTCGCTGCTCCATGATCAGTATTTACGACCAAAAACACACTCTCTTTTCTCCTTTTGTGTACAGGACAACCAAAAGCCACTTTGCTTCTGCTGAAACTTGGCCACCCTTCTTCATTCGCCAAACGACACCGTCCCACATCCCAAAACGCACAATCCCAGTCGACCAAACAAGTCAACACGAAAGCTCACTCCTTTCCCCCCACCACCCAGTATATAGACCCGCTCAGATCAATCACGTCCACACACACCACAAACACCAGCGAGTCAGGCCCGCCCCAATCAGCAAATTCCTTCCATCATTCTTGAGTACAACGTCTGTTGCAACTTTACTTGCCAAAATGGTGATGGCCGACGCCACCGCCGGCAGCCACGGCTGGAGGGAGACGAGGTCGGTGGCCATGCACGTCCTCCTCGGGCGGTGGTTCATGGCCTTCGCCGCCCTCCTCATCATGTCTGTGGCCGGGGCCACCTACATCTTCAGCCTCTACTCCGGCAACATCAAGACCAACCTTGGCTACGACCAGACCAGCCTCAACCTTCTCGGGTTCTTCAAGGACCTTGGCGCCAACGTCGGGGTACTCTCGGGCCTAATCAACGAGGTCACTCCGCCCTGGGTTGTCCTCTCCATCGGCGCTGCCATGAACTTCTTTGGCTACTTCATGATCTGGCTCGCCGTCACCGGCCGCTCCGCCCGGCCCCGCCTCTGGCTGATGTGCCTTTACATCTGTGTCGGTGCCAATTCCCAGTCCTTTGCCAACACTGGCGCCCTAGTCACCTCCGTCAAGAACTTCCCAGAGAGTCGCGGTGCCATCCTCGGCCTCCTCAAGGGCTTCGTTGGCCTGAGCGGCGCCATCCTGGCCCAGCTCTACCACGCCTTCTATGGCGACGATTCCGAGTCCCTCATCCTTCTCATCGCCTGGCTCCCTGCAGCCATCTCCGTCGTCTTCCTGCGCACCATCCGCGTCCTTGCGGTGGTCCGGCAGAAGAACGAGCTCAAGGTCTTCTACAACCTCCTGTATGTCTCGCTCGGCCTCGCCGGGTTCCTCATGGCCGTCATAATACTGCAGAACCAGCTCTCGTTCTCGAGGATCGAGTACGCTGGAAGCGCTGCAGTCGTTCTTTTCCTACTCTTCCTGCCAATTTTCATCGTCGTCAAAGAAGAGATTTTTCTCTGGAAGAGGAAGAGAGAGATCGTCATGAACAATGACCCTCCCCATCAGCTCAAAGTAGTCGCTGAAACTCCACCACCACTGCGGGCTTCCGAACCTGTGCCACCGCTGCCTGTGCCACAGCATATGGCAGCGAGCGGCTGCAGCAATATCCTCCGGCCTCCAGACAGAGGCGAGGACTACACGATCCTGCAGGCCCTCTTCAGCATCGACATGCTGATACTATTCATTGCCACCACGTTCGGCGTAGGCGGGACGCTGACTGCGATTGACAACCTGGGCCAGATCGGGAGCGCGCTTGGGTACCCGTCCCGAAGCACCACCACGTTTGTGTCCCTTGTCAGCATTTGGAACTACCTCGGCCGTGTTGTGTCCGGGTTCGCTTCCGAGGTCCTCCTTACCAAGTACAAGTGTCCCCGCCCTCTCCTCCTGACCCTTGTCCTCCTCCTGTCCTGCGTTGGCCACCTCCTAATCGCCTTTGGCGTTCCCAATGCTCTCTACGCCGCATCGGTCATCACCGGGTTCTGCTTCGGCGCGCAGTGGCCGCTGGTGTTCGCCATCATATCCGAAATCTTTGGGCTCAAGTACTACTCCACGCTGTACAACTTCGGGGCTGTCGCAAGCCCCGTTGGAAGCTACGTCCTCAATGTGAAGGTGGCAGGCCGGCTCTACGACCGGGAGGCAGCGAGGCAGATGGCGGCCTCGGGGTTGGCGAGGAAAGACGTCAAGGAGTTCATGTGTAAGGGTGTCGAGTGCTACAAGACGGCATTTCTGGTGATCACGGCGGCGACTCTCTTCGGATGCTTGGTGTCCTCAATTCTGGTGCTGAGGACGAGGAAGTTCTACAGGGGCGACATTTACAGGAAGTTCAGAGAGGCCGCGATTGATTTGACGGGTAGGGAAGATGATTCCAAAGCCGCCGGGGTGGAAGCAGAGGCCGCGGCAGTGGCGGCGGTGCATGGAGATGATCGTACGGCCACCGCCGGAGCTGGGGACCTGATTGCCACTGCCACGCGGGCTGTGCGGCAGGGGAGGGGGACGTGAAAACTTCAAGTTGCCCTGCTGAAGCTTACCTCAGAAACCATAAATCATATTTGAAGAAAATATTGTACTTATTTATCATAAGATAGAAATTGGGGCTCTTTCGTTTTTTGGGCGGGAGGGGGTGTTAGTGTTACTGTTCTCATCATTGTAAAATTCCTTGGTCGTTAGTGGCGAACAGGAAAGGAGAAAGTGTCCCGACTCTTTGGGATTCGTTTCAATACAAGAGCAATGACTTCTTTTCCAACCGAGAAATTAAACTTTATATTTAGTTTGTATAATCTTAATCTATGTATATATCATGTGTTATCCTCAATCTTATTTTACTTTGAATATTTTGATTTTGGCCTTACTTCTTGGTAATTGGATCGAGACAAGTTGAGTTTGAATTGATTGAAACAGATACTAGTCAAGCTCCAGTAGAGGTGGAGTTCGCATTTGAGTTCTATCGACTTGAGCGGCCGACAGCCCTGGGTCATCTCTCTCGGTCGGTCGTCCGTTCGACTAACATGACGACTCGAAATATAGACACGTGTATCACTCGCACGCATTCTTCTTTTTGTATTTTTATGAATACCTATTTTTATGGTCGATACAATAGGACAAATGTCTGATAGCCGCAATATAAGGGGTGGCATACTTTGTAGGGATGTGATGATATGTGTGTGTTGTTCCGAGGATTTGCGGTATTCGATGTGCAGGGACTAGGACCACCCTTCCTAATTCGCCACAAAAAACAGCAGAGGGAAAAAAAAATTCTAGTTTTGATCAAACTTATTCATGCAACATATTATTTTAACTGCACATCGGCGAATTGTTTTTCAATAATTTGTTTGTCTTGGAGTGATACCTAATTTGGGCAGCCAAACGTGTTAATAAATTCTAATTAGTAAGCTTCATGTTCTCTCTACATCATCACCTGAGATAATCGAAGCTGGCTACTGACGGTGGGTGCGACGTGAATTCTTATTTCTTTTTTTTATATTATAAAATCATAAATTTCTCTTTCATCACTTTCTAAAATTATATAAAAAACACAATTCCATTTTTCGAATATTTTGAAGAGAATGTTGAAATAAAGGGAAAAAAAAACCTTTTTATTTATTTATTTAAGTACAGATGAATGGATCCTCACATTTGAATTTTGTCACGAATCGATCATATATATTCAGGGTGCTTCTCACTGTTTACTTGGATACTTTCTTTGGGGAAGGTGTTGTCTCGCTCATATTGTGAAAAGTAAAGTCGTTGATCAGTTGCCCTATTTTGAGGTCAAGATACAGTCTCCCCAAGACACGATAAAATCACAATATTTCACAATCAAATTGAAATAAAATAGATCTCGACCGTTTCGCGGTTCTCAATATGAACAATTGTGATTCTTTTGCTTTTCAATATAATAGTGAAAATCTGTGGAGGCACAATACTCATAAAAAACCATAGACCCACTTGCCTAAAGACTACGGGTATTCCTTGGTATTGAATCTTCGATGGGGAAACATACATTAAAACCTTCACAAGAAATATGAATCATGATATGCAAATAAAATCACATCAAATAGAGAATTCAAGCGAAAAGAACACACCAGTATTACGATGATAGATAAAATTACAATAAGAGTGATTATTGGTATTTATATTCTTGACCTATGCATTGATACTAAGGGGGTGTTTGGTTGGGCTTTGCCAAGGAGCTTTAAGCCTCCAAAGCCATTTGGGGGAATTATTTTGTGTTTGGCAAATTATTTTTGAAGCTCTTTGGCCAAATATTGGCCTTCTCAAGGCTGAAAGCTCAAAGCAGCCCAAGGGGTGCCTTGAGCTTTCAGCATTCTCGGAATGCTAGTACTCCATTTAATGAAAATATGTTAGTTGCCTTTTTTGCCCTCAAAATTTGTCCAAAAACCCACTTTTGTCCATTTAAAAAAGAGAAGCCCCAGTCTTCACGCTCAGTCACGCTCACCTCACCTTGCTCACCTCGCTCATCGATCTCCCTCACTCGACTCGCGACGCCTCGCTCGCCGACCTCGCCTCACTCTCCGGCCTCGCGTCGCCTCCTCTCCGGCCTCGCGTCGCCTCCTCGCTCGTCGACCTTCCTCGCTCGGCTTGCCGCGACTCAGGAATAGCTCTTCCTTTTTGCTTCTCAGCTGCGTGCGAGCCAGCGAGGTTGCTCGGAATCGCGAATCGCTGCCTTCTTTCCTGGTAAATCGAAGCTAAAGATCGTTCCTTTACTCGGGAATACCGTGGCGAAGCCGATCGGCGCGTCGTTTCCTCGCTTGTTCCGGCGGATTTGGTGCTGTTCCGCGGTTGTTGAGGCTTTATTTGGCTTGCTTACTGGTGGTAGTGAAGTGGGGGTGGGTCGTTTGCCTTCGGGTTTGTCGTGGGTCGGTTCGTTGCTTCGTTTGGCGAAGTGGGTGTGCATGGTCGGGGGTCGATGTGATGAGGCTGAGTCCGTTTCTTGGTCGCCCTTTTGGTGTGTGTTTTGAGTTGAGGGTTTTTTTTAGCTGCTTCGGCCTTGTTTGGTGCCGATATGTGGGTTGAAATGTTGTCTTTGTCTTGCGATCTGCGGCTTGTGTGGGCATTTCGGTGGGCGATGATTGTTTAGCTCCTGGTTTTGTTTGTGGGTTTGCGAGATTCGTGTTAGAGTCATGAATTTGTTTGGGTTTTTTTGGGTTGATGCGCCGCTTTGCATAACTTTTTTTTTTGGGTTGGATTTAGATTTTGCGAGGCTTGCGAACTCTGTCGGTGTTGCTTCTCTCCAAGTAGAGAGGCAACTCTCGGCCCTTGTGAAGCAATGCTAGTTCCTGTTTTCGTGAACTGAAAAATGTGCTGCATACGATTGGGTTTTTCCTCTTTAGGTTATAGTTTTTTTGGTCCTTATGATGTAATATTTAAGGATAATGTATTTCATTTTTAGGGACATGTGATGTGTATTATAATGAAATGACTCCTTTTTTTTAAATTTGTGAATATATTTCTATTATGTTATTCTCGTCGCGAAACTATAAAAGTTACCGTCATTATTTTTTTTACTTCAATTTTAAACAATTAAATTAAAAAAAAACATAAATTGGTTACACCAAAGGACTTTCCAAATATATGTTTACCAAACAGCTTGCATTTCACCAAAGCACTTTTCAATGGATGTTTGCCAAACAGTCCTGCACTTCTTCAAAGCCCTTTGTGCTAAATGGCTTTGCATTTGGCCAAAGACTTTCCCCAAATGCCGAACCAAACAGGCCCTAATTATGTAAAGAAATTCTTTGCCTCGAAAGGGACTATTGTAATCTATAGCTTACCTCGGTTTTGGTTAGAGGAAGTTCCTCCAATATCATAACTCCAGTAGGTACATTACCAATCATAAACATGTAAACCCAACTGAAAATAAATACGAGCGACGTTCATGTTTGTAATTCATCAATTAGACGATGACATAACTATAGAAGGGGAAAAATACGGGCCATCTTGAAATTTACGACTATGAAAGAAAAAACCGCAATTCGTATCATTCATCTCAACAACACTACAGCATCTCCCTTAAACTTTCTTTATTCCTTCTCCTATTCATTCCACTTTCAATGTCACTCGTATTTTGCATGTTCACGTTAGCACCGGTCGTGCATAGGACGGCCGGCATCCATTTCGG
This sequence comes from Syzygium oleosum, assembly GCF_021117445.2. NCBI lineage: Eukaryota > Viridiplantae > Streptophyta > Magnoliopsida > Myrtales > Myrtaceae > Syzygium > Syzygium oleosum. The sequence goes on from NW_026607496.1 coordinate 10,642,684, forward strand.
TGATTTCCGTCCAAAATTGGCCGGATGGAGTCAATTGGCACAAATGCAAAATGTTTAGGATTAATTAGGTCCAGTTAAAGGTTTACGACCGAATTAATACCAATGAATAGTTGGGGACTTGTTTTGTACTTTCCCTCCTTTTATCCAAGAAGACATGTTCTATTGCTCCTATAACCATCCATGTCTCTCTTAATGCATTTGTTGTGCATATCTTGAGTTCTCTATAAGCTTGTGTCAATGTTATGGCTTGGGAGTAATATAAATATTATTTTGCTAAAGTTATTAGGTTAAGAAGTAGAGACAAAAAAAATCTATTTATGAGCCACATTTGTAATTTGCTTCTCCTATCTCCGTGGTTTTTCCCGCAAGGGTTTTCCAAATAAATCTGTGTGTTCTTTTATGCTTCTCAAGTTTAATTTTGTTGTAGTTTCCGATCTGTCATAACAATCTAGTATAAGAGTCATATGGTTTTTCAATCTTCTAGTTATAACTTCAAGTTCAACAATGAAATTTGATATTGAGCAGTTTGATGGGAGCAACAGTTTCAACCTATAGCAGGTTCATATGTTGGATGTTCTTACGCAACACAGTTTAAAGAGAACTTTGCTTGGGAAAGGGAAAAAATCGGAAAACACATCAGATGAAACCTAGAAAGAATTGGATGAAAAGACTTTGTCGACTATCCAGTTGTGTCTCACGAATGAAGTTCTGCAGGAGGTACTAGAGCAAAAAACACATGTAGGTTTATGGGTGAAATTGGAGAATACTTTTTTGACAAAAATCCCTCACCAATTGATTGAGACTCAAGCAACGACTCTGCACTCTTCGTATGGCTAAAAGTGCTTCCCTTAAGTCTCATATTTTTGAGTTCAATAATATTATCTCTGAATAAGAAGTATTGATATTAAGATTGAAGATTTTATTATTAGTTTAATTACCTCCCTCTTATAAGAATTTTAGAGAGACCGTGATTGTTAGTAGAGAAACAATCGATCTTGAAGATGTTTAGTCTTCTAAATAAGCAAAAACTAGATACAAAATTGACTTTTGAAGGCAATAGTGATCATGGGGCTAGTTTTGTTGCTAGGGGAAGGTATGTTAAGAGAAGCAACGGTGGTGGGAGCAGGTCAAAATCGAAACATACTTGCAACTATTGTAAGTCTAAGGGATACACCAAGATAAATTATTTAAAATTGAAGGTAAAACAACAAAGAGAAAATAATCTGAATTAGCAAAATTAAGGGAAAACGAAAATTGTTTATTGGTTGCAGATGAGAGACAAATTCAGTGATAGCTAGATTCTTGATTAAGGTTGTTCGTACCACACGTGTCCTAATTCTAATTGGTTCTCCATGTATGAGGGATATAATTGTGGAGTTATTATAATAGGAAAAAATGTAAAATGCAAAGAAGTTGGGACTGGGACTATCAGCATTAAGATGCACGATGGCATGATCATATTCTTGGAAAATGTCAGACACGTTCTTGATCTGAAAAAGAACCTCATCTCTTTGGTTATACTTGATGCTAACAGTTGTAGGTTTGCAATTGAAGATGGAGTTATGAAGATTATGAGAGGTTAACTTCTTTTGATGGAAGGGCTGAAAACTGGTACTTTGTATCAGCTGCAAGGCGTTAGAGTTACTAGTTTAGCTGCAGTCTTATTCGCTATAACAGAATCATATAATACTAAATTATGGCATATGAGATTAGGTTATATGAGTATCAGAAGGATGGACGCGCTGATTAAAAGAGGTCTTCTTATGTGGTTAGAAAATTGGAAAACTCGATTTTTGTAAACATTGTGTTTTCGGGAAACAGATAGGGGTTAGTTTCAAAATAGGAATTCACACAACAAAGGGCACATTGAATTATATTCATTATGATCTTTGGGGGCTTGCGAAAGTTCCTTTGAAAGGGTAAGTTTCGAAAGTTCTTGCAAAAGTTCAAGGTATCAACACACTTTCACTGATGATTTTTCAAGAAAAATTTGGGTCTATTTTCTAAGACAGAAGAGTGATGTTTTTGTTACATTTAAGAAATGGAAAACATCGATTGAGAAGCAGACCGGTAATAAGATCAAAAGGCTGAGAATATATAACAGGCTGGAATTTTATGGAGGCGAGTTTAATGAGTTCTGCAAAAATGAAGGTATTATGAGGCATCATACTACAGTGACTACAGTACAGCAGAATGGTATTGCATAATGCATGAACAAAACCTTATTAGAAAGGACTAGGTACATGTTGTCTAACACACGTTTGGGCAAGGGGTTCTGTGTGGCATCCTGAAATTCATGGCCAAAGGATTAAAGGACCCTAATGGATTAGGGCGCTCGTCGACGGAAATTAGGAATTGAAGATTGGATGTCGCATTAACATTGCTATTATCGTTTTTGAAATCGCGAGTTTGGATTCTTGGGATCAATTACCGTCGAGCCGACTAACCCGACGTCGTGTTGTCCGCGCGGCTCGACTCCATGCCAAACCCATCACCGTCATTTTTTTTCCCCATCTTTTCCCCTGCTCACCGCCGGAACACCACCTCACAACCCCCCCCCCCCCCCCCCCTCTTCTTCTTTCTTTCTTTTCTTCCCTTTTTATTTCTTTTCTTTCCTCCTCATCACCGGGGATCATCACCACCAGCAGCCACCCCTTCGCCTTGTCTTCTTTGTCTTCTTTACCCCTCTACCACTTGGCAAAGGAGAGATGCCAAGTGGCACCCATGCATGCCCATGCATGCAAGGGAGCTGTTGGGACTTCGGATAATCATTTTTCCCCCTTCAGCTCACTCTTCCCAACTCACTCCGTCAGCTCTCTCTCTTTCACTCTCGCCCAACTCTCTCTCACCTGCACTCTCTCTCGCCTCTCTCGTCTCTCTCTCTCTCTGCTAGCCAAAAGCTAGCCAGTCCGCCCGACCAGTAGTTGCTGTCCCTCTGCCCCGTTCGCGACCAGAAGAAGTGGCCGGCCATTCTGTCTCCACACGCCAGTAGCAGCAACAACACCCGCCAACTCGATCCCGGAACCAGCGTCTCTCTTGCTTTCTCTCTCAACCAGGACCCGCCGTCGTGACCGCCACTCTCGCCGGCAAGGCAAGTGTGCCTCTCACTTCATACTAACCATGACAATGTGTTACATGTCGATTTTGGGTCTTGGATAGGTCGCTGAGTGGCTAGAATGACGGTAAGAGAGTTCGATCTGTGTATAGCTGCTACTCTTGTGTAGTTGAACCCCTAGAATGATTTTTGGTGGATCTAGATTGCTAGATTAAGTTGGAAAAGGTGTTGCATGTTGATTTGAACGCTTGATGTGGTTTTTCCTTGGATGAGAAGTGGTGGATCTCAAGTTGAAAATCGTTTTCTTGAAGTTTTATCTCGGTTCCAGAACTGACTTTTCTAGACGTTCCTGATTTTCTATTTTTGTAGCGCCTTTTGTGGTCCGAATCTCACGAAATATTCTTCTTCAAAGTTGTTTAGAAGATCTTAATCCATAACATACTTAAAATTTCAGAGTTTTTTGAGTTCAAATGGATTTTACGAAGGTCCAACTTCTTACAGAATCAGAGCTGTTTTATATCGCGGAACCTGTGACCTTTGGGCCTTCACGAATTTTTATAAAAATTTCACTTCGAATTTGGTCACACTTCCTTCACAAAATTTGTTCATGAAGCCCTTGTGTACAACATATAAAAATTTTGAAGCGTTTCAAAATAGTTTGGTTTGTGAAACGAGCATTCTTTGTGACGTGGCTTCCCTGTTTCGACGGACCAGTTCTGGTATGTTTTCGAGCCATTAAAAGTGGCCTTTACAGGAGGATTTTGGGATTGTGTTCTTCATGGAAAATATTTGATAAGGTCTTGTTTATAACATATTCAATTTCAGAATTTTTGGAACCCATTTGCTATGCCTTTCAAATTGATTTCCCAAGTCATGCAAATTTGTCCGGTTTCACTAGAAATCTTTGAACTGCCGGTTTTACTTGAAAACATTGGTTTTTTTTATTATGGTCTACTGGAGACAGTAACCACTCTTACTTAGCTTTTCAATTATGCTTATTTGGCCTTGATCCAATGTCAAATGCTTTTGTAAATTGGGTAATCCTTGACAGCACGGAATCTGGAAATTGTGGTTGTGGAAATGTGTCGAATAAATTGAAACGATTGTTTGTGTATGTGGTTGTGTGACTAAGAGATGCTTGATGTCGTCGGTCTACGGACAACGATGCTCCGAGGAGCCTGTCGAGAAAGCGGGATGCCGTGGACCGGTGTTTCACGATGCCTAGGAAGAGCCATGCCCTAGATGCCTTGGGAGTACGAATGGGATGCTGTGGTCAGTGGACCTATGAAGCTCGCGCGGGTCGTTGAGTAATCCGGCGTATACTGGAGCAGATCGGTCTGGGCACACCGGACCTGCTAGTCAGGATGTTCCTCCTTGCGTGGCCGAGGAGCGCACAGATCATGTGTCTTGGAGTGGTGATTAAATTTAATCATTGTCACACAACGTATGCGATGAGAACTCGTGTGAATGCTGTTCATTGATTGACAATCTTTTTGTCTGGTGATTAGTGCCCGAATGAAAAATGGAGTTCTTTTCTTTTGTATGCTATGGCTGGTTGTGGATTTGTTAGTTGCCTATCTATTTGACCTTGTTGAGGTGCATGATATTATCTATTTAGTATGGCGTGATAGAGCTTACTTTGCTGAGCTTTCGCTCACTGCTTGTTGTTGACACTTTTCAGACTAGTAGTCATGCTGATCCTCCCCGCTTCGACTTCGATTAGCTACGGGGTGCCCATCGATTTTGAGGGACACGTGTATGAGTTTGTGGACCTGCACTTTCTTGAGCTAGTTTTTGTAAAATGCATTTCTATCTTGACTGTTGATATTGGGTCCCTTGTGGGACCCATTCTTTTGGGATTTGTTGCTGTTTACGTCTGTGCTGGAGGACGATTGGTGGGGCCACTCCCATATTAGGGGCCAGATGGAGCTGACGACAGTGCTAGTAGCGGGGTGGAGTGAGGGATGTATCGAGGAGGAGAAGGAAGAATGAGCAAGTTTTTGGGAAAGACACGACTGTCACTTTTTGGAGATAGGGTTGTGTAGAGATGGGTGATAGCCTTGTTTGTTTTTTTGGTTAGGGTTGGTGGGTTATAATGTTTAGACGGGTTGGAGTAGTTTGTAGTTCCCCATGTTTTGAACTCACCTTTGTATCACCCTTGTTATTATACGAAAGATGGATGCTATTTTCATAACTTGCGTGTCCTAACATTTCTATGAATTTATGTTTCTATGACACATTCATGTTATAAATGCTGACCTTTAGAAAGAAGCATCTTCCGTTTGCGAATAATCTGATGACTAATGAGGATTAGAGGATTCAGCTTGAAAGGGGCGTGCCTGAGACGCTATAGCCCCCGATATGGTATCAGAGCCTAGGTTACTCTGGAGTGATAAGGCGAGCTAGTGATTGAAGGGTTAGGGCGCACACGCATTGTAAAACACCTGATGCATGTGTTTGTTTGTTATGTGCTAGGGAGATACAAGTAACTAAGATTACTTATGAGATATCAGTAACATATGTTACTTATTAGATACTGTGACGATTGATCATCTGAAGTAATTGGTGATCAATGTGCAGAAGATTTGTGAGACAAGATGAGGAGGAATGGTGGATCTTCCTCTAGTTCGGCACCTGGAAAGGATTTCTCGAGTGAATGGAATCCTTGAGGCATGGGCTAATGTGGCGGCACTATTTGAACAACAAGCCCAACAACAAGCGGCTGCGGGAAATGGTGATTGCCGCGTGCAAAGGCTCATTGAGCAGTTCCTGAAATTGAAACCGATTAAGTTCACGGGATTAGGGGATCCTAGTGAGGTAGAAAGGTGGATGAGGAGTTTGGAGAAGATATTTAACTTGCTGAATTGCAATGATACTGACAAACTGATCTAAGCTAAGTACCAACCGGAAGGAAATGCCGAATATTGGTGGAAGGCATCCAAAGAAACGGTGTTCCCAACAGGTACAGCTGTAGTCTGGGGAACTTTTGTGGAAGCGTTTTATGGGAAATATTTTTCTGATTGTGTAAAGGATCAAAAAATAGCAGAGTTCATGCAACTGTGTAAGAAAAATATGACAGTGGATTAATATGAAGCGAAATTTGCTAAACGTTCTAGGTTTGCACCTCGAATGGTTGAGAATGGGGAAGATAAGGCCAAAAGGTTCTTGAATGGCTTGAAGGTTGAGATAAGGAAGCAATTGGTACTGTTGGACATCAAGGATTATGGTGTACTTTATAGGCAAGCTCCACTCATTGAGCAAGAGCTAGTAAAGGGGAGGACAGGGAGCGAGGCACCAGGACGATCTGGTCACCAACCTACGCGAGACAGTGCTAGGTTTGGCAAGAGGCCTATCCAGTTTGGAAAAGCCCCTTTTGATTCCAACAAGAGACGCAACAGTGGAAACCTTGAGAGGTCCTAGAATGACCGTCAAGAGGACAAAGACCAATTGCAATTGGTAATTGTCGGATGTGTGAAAGGTAGCACGGGAGTGCACAATGTCAATCATCAAGGCAATGTTACGGATGTGGACAGTATGAGCATATTTCTAGGTATTGTCTTCAAGGGGGACAGCCGCCGCAGCAAATAACTCACGGAGGAGCACAGCAGCAAAGGAACTTACAGAGGCCGCCAAACCAAGGAAGAGTTTACGCAGTTACTCAAGAGGAAGCTGAGGCTTCTAAGACTATTATTTCATGTACGCTCTCCTTGTGCAACATAAGGCATATGCTTTATTTGATATTGGTGCTACCCACTCGTTTATATCTGCCAATTTGTGCGATTGTATGGATTGAAATCTGAATTACTTGAAGTGCCCCTTAGTGTCTTTACACCTTTAAAAGATAAGGTGTTGTTAACTTTAATGTGTAGAGATTGTAAGATATTTTTAGGTGGGACGGATCGAATTATAGATTTGGTGGTATTAATTATGTATGACTTTAATGTCATCATAGGAATGGATTGGCTCAATAAACAACGAGCCAATGTTGATTGTTATGGAAAAAAAATCCAGTTTGATCCTCCAGATCACTCTAGTTTCGAATTTCTTGGAAGTGGGATGGACCCCACTGTACCACTTATTTTGGTACTAGAAGCACATCGCCTGCTCAGCAATGGTTGCCAAGGATATATAGCAGTCATTAAGGATCAAAGTGAAAAGGAAGCAGAGCTTGAGGAAATTCTAGTGGTCCAAGAATTTCCTAACGTATTTCCTGAGGAATTGCCAGAATTAATCCTGGAACGAGAGGTTGAATTTGCTATTGAATTAGCCCCAAGGACAGAGCCTATATCGAAAGCCCTTATAGAATGGCCTTAGCGGAATTGAAGGAATTAAAAGTGCAATTACAAGAATTGCTTGATTGGGGATTTATACGACCAAGTGCATTACCGTGAGGTGCGCCAGTGCTGTTTGTGAAGAAGAAGGATGGATCCTTACACCTGTGCATCGACTATAGATAGTTGAATCAAGCAACGGTTAAGTTAAAGCCCTAATGGTTTGTTCAAATTTTCGTGAAATTTTTAAAGAGTTTTTCTCATTTTTCACAAGTTTTAAAACTAAATCTAGAATGAAATTAATACTAATATCCAGTGAAATTAACCCAAAAATAATTTCTAAACCTTTTCTGAATTTTTTAATATTTTTCTGAATTTTTTTTGAATTTTTAGTGTTTTTAATATTTTTCGAACAACTGATAGGCGAATCTGGATATGGATTTTAGGCTGAGATTGTAGGCGCTTTTCGGCTTAAACATGAGGTTTAAAGATCTAAACGGCCATACCCACTACAAATATGTTTCAGTTTGCGAGGAAACGTTAAAAAATCAACACGACTAAACTCAATGTTCTAAGCTTGTACTGTTTCATTGAGGCATTTTGTCAAACACGTGGGGGTGCAACTGAGAAAACGGGGCTACAGGTCTGATTTTAGCATTGTTCATGGCCTAGTTTTAACGTAAAATGTTTAGAATGACATCATTCAGTGTCGGACAACTGTAAACCTCCATTGATGGAGCTAAGCAATCACCGAGTAGGCTCGGTCCTCCTGGCTCCCGAGAGGGAGGGGAAGGAAGGCCAAAACAGAGCAAGACCAAACCGGGACCTACCTGGTTCGCGACTGGCCAGGACGAAATGCGGTGGCTAACGGCTTGGCCTCCGACGAGAATTGAGGGCGACTAGAGCGAATGACCGGCGAACGACCCGCGAACGGGAGGTCCTTTCCTTCTTTTTCTCTCTCCGCCCCTCTCACTCTCGGTTCCCCTCCTGCTTTTCTCTTTCTCCACCAGCTCCCCTTTTGTCTATCTACCATCTATGATGTGCCTGAACTTCCCTGTTTTTTTTGGGTCCTTTCTTCCTTTTTGCTTCTTTTGTGAAAGTGTGGGTGGAGTTTAGAGAGGCAGAGAGGAGATCCCCTTCGTATCAGTCCATGGAGAAGAGTTCACCTTTTGTTGTTTTTTTTTTTAAATAATATTTAAAAAAATATATGTTTTACTAAATTCTATTAATGCAAATGCACCTCGTGTCTTCATGCTATGCAAATTAATGAGAATTATTTTTGTTTAGAGGTTAAAAATTAGTCCATAAGTTTTTATGCAATTAAACCCTAAATATATAGTCAAAATTTAGGTGTCAATAGCGATTCGTTATCTGTCGTTCAAATTTGGAAACGTCATCTGTGCAGTATTTCGAATTAGGTAACATGTTATCCGATTCAATTTTGATATATTAAGTTACCTAATTTGAGTTTTTTGTGACCTCAATTAAATGCTGTGTCGATATTGTCATATCCAAAAATATTTTTGAAATCCGTGAATTAGGATATTTTCCTAATTTCATAATGTGCATATGATTGCCAGTCCGATTTCATGTCCGGAATACGACTCGAGATTGCGCAGAAAATCGTCAATCTGATTTTCCGCCCAAGATACAATTCGCGATTGCACAGAAAATTGGTCATCAATCCGATCTCATGCCCGAGGTATGATTCGCGGCTATACAAAAAAAAATTGAAGTTGTAAAAAATTACTATAAAGTGGTAAGACGGTTTCGCACCAATCGGAGCAAGGAGGCCACCTGGTCGGATTTTGGTCTAAAAGTTGGCCGAAGTCAACAGTAGGGTACATGGAGATGAATTTGAAAATATCAAGGACCATATTGCAATGATGGACACATCAAGGGGGCGATTTGCAACGATCCGAAAAACGTAGAGAGCAAAATGTAAATCGCCCACGAAAATATATTATCGAGGGAAAATTCAGAATATACTCTGATTGACTGATTTCCCCGAGCTACTCAACTGGATGAGCAAGTTTAAGTTTGTGTCTGAATTCGATTTTTAATTTTTAAAATTTATGTTTTACTCAGACAAAAAAAAACGTTCATTTTCAGTCTAGATGTTTCGATCAATATGTAAAATAAAATAGAGAATAATTAGGAAAAACATAAAGAATCTTAAAACTCCAAATTCCATAGGGATAATATAATGAAAAATCTCAAACTGATACATTTGTGACAAATTTACCATTCGTTAAATAAGATTAATACCAAGAAAAATAAAAAAAATTGGTAAACATGTGACAAACGGATGAGTAAAATCTTAAAGTGATATATTTGTCAACTGCTACGTGTCATCCAATTCAGAAAATTAACAGTAAAATTTATCGGAAACTGAAGGAGGATAAATTTGTCACAGATGTATCAATTTGAGATAAAATTAATTCGGGTCAAATTTATCACAAATATATTAGTTTAGAGTTTTCTTGGTATTAACCCAATTCCAAACAAAACAGGAAATGGAAAAGGAAAGGAAAATACCAGTAGAGCAGTTGATGGACGATGTGGTGGCTGATAAATCTTTTCCCGGATAAACCCCTATCTCTCTCTTCATCACAAAAGTCCCGCCGCCTCTCTTCGGCCTCTCAGCCCAAACGCACAGAACCGCCCACCAGCTTCGGCCCTCTCGCCGCCGCCGCCGCCGCCGCCCATCTCCGCCGTCGTCTTCGTCTTCTTCAGCATATCGCCTGACCTCTCACACCCACCATCGTAGCCGCTTCGCAAACCTCATCACACAAGTCCGCGCACGCACCCAGGTACGAGGATGTCCAGGAAAGGAGCTCCGCTCCAGAAGGACGTGCCCTGGCGGGCGTCCTCCGGCAGGCCCATCCCCAAGATCCACCACAACCCTGTCCTCCGCGTCTCGCAGACGCCGCACTCCAGTTACGCCATCTCCGTCATGAAGGTCAGTGAGTCCCCTCCCCTCCTTTCCGATACCCTGTGTTGCACGCTTGTCGTGGAGTGGTTTCGAAGGTTCTTGTCGCGGATTCATTTTGGTGTGTTGTGTGGCAGCATCCTGATCCGATCGGGAGTGGGTTGGCGATTGGAGCGGTGGTTGAAGCTGCGGGGCCGGATTGTATCGTGCCTGGTCAAATTCCGCCTGTGAAATTACTCGGTGTCAAGGTGATTTGGGGTTTTTCTTTTTGCCCCATTTCTGAAGTTATCGAATGGAACGACAATGAACTGTTTTTTTTTCTTTTCGGGTTTACAATATATGATATGCCATGGGAAATTAGTCTGTTTCGTTCTTCGTGAGGGTCTCGGATACTCTTGAGATGAAGGTTTTACTTGTGGGTTTATCTTCTTAGTCTCTTTAGCTGTTATGCACTACTGCCTTTTGAGTGCTGGAATGCTCAGTGACGCTAGAACATGATTTCTGCTGATTGAGTCCTTCCTTTATAGGATGAATGCGCATTCTTGCTCGAGGGAGCTGCTGATTTTATAGAGCGTTTGCCCTTTCCGTTTATGCCTAGGTTATATGACCTCGATAGCTTTAGTTGCTGGTTTCTCCAAATTCGTTGACGAAGCCCCCTAAATTAAATATGTCTTCATGCTGATCATTCTTCTCCAAGTTTATGAGGTGGATTGTTTACTAGCCTCTTCCGGAAATACATAAAGTTTGCCTGACAATGAGATAAGGTCCCTACTTTCCCGGTTCTCAATGGGTTGGTTCTTTAAAGATGTAATTGTTAATAATTTTTAGGAGTCTAGGTTTAAATGTTTTTCCCAATTCAAGTTTGGTGTTAGAATATCGGGGTTGCTTTATTTGAAATTGTTTAAATTTGGGTTTGGCTGAAATGCATATTCCGAAGTGAGGTTACTTGTGTATATCTGATGTGGCGCATTACATGGCTTTAGGGTTTTAGGGACTTGACGGTGGGAGTTTAGTTATTTTTGTCCTTTGACAAGATTGGTTTTTATTATCTTGCCATTAGGTAATTTGATGGGTAAATTTAATGAATTACTACCCTGTGATCCCCAGTCTCACCAAGGTTATTGAAATTACAATTTCAAGGCACCTCTAGGAAATGCTGGAAACTAATTTTGGAGTTGCCTGAACAGTATGTGGTTCTGACTATGAGAAAAATAACCTCTAGCAACTACTCTTGGAAATATTTACTCTTGAGATGGTCACCATGAAGAGTTGATCAGAAACTACTCAAAAAACAAGAGGAGTTAATTACATACTCTGTTTTGCATCTCTCCCTCTCTCTCTCTCTCTCGCAACTGAGGAACACTCCTCGAGCTGTCACTGCCATGACCTCTTGAACATCTGGTTACTGTTGTAATATTCTCCTGGAATATTGTAAAGGAAACGATGAATATTATATCTTTATCCTGCTTAATATGGAGTTTCTCCATACTTGCTATGTTTTTATACTTGAACATTCAAATTTAATTATGGGATACATTGATATTAAACCATTAGTTATTCAGATTACATTTTCCTTATATGACTTCTTGTGTTACAGAGTAGTCATGCTACTTTTACATAAGAGGATGCAAGAAGAAAGCACTTCTCCCATCTGTTTGTATGTTTTTCCTTTTGTCATTTTGTTGGAGACCTGATTTGTCTTTTCAATAACTTTCTGTCAGATGTTGACGAGAGAAATTGGTTGCTCATTGATGCTCAGCATTGTTTTATTTTTTTATGTGCATGACAAGAGTGGTTTGGATATCATTCTTCATTGTGTTTCATGGTATCCTTCATCTCTTTTGTTGATATCATGCATCTTTCTTGTGTCCAAACAGGTCTGGCCAATTAATGTTGACCTGAAGTTTATGGAACCTGTTGAAAGGGAATTGAAATCGCTTGGGAAGGTACTTATGTTTTTGTCTCTCTTGTCCTTATCAGTTTGTGTTATGATTTCTAGGTTCTTGAAATATGAATTGATCTATCTAAGTAGCGGCTGGGGTTATGGTTGCTGCACTTTAGGCAATTTCATTTGCCTGTAGAGACCTTTTTTTCAGTTATTCTGAAATGGATATTTATTCCGAAGTTTTATAGTGGGTTTTTCTCCTGCATGTGGAAAATCCATGAGCTATTTGAACTTTGGAAATGATGAACTTTGTTAGGAAGGTCTATTTGTTTTAGGTAGAGGATCTGTCGTCTGTTCTTTTGATGGAGAATTTGATGTTCTGTCAGAAGTGTAAATGCCCTTGTGTATATGGTTTTATGGAATTAAAGTGGCATCCCAATGATGGTTACTGATATCTAAAACTGGGTTATGTTGTTAAATACACAGAAGTACAGGACGCCCTAGAATTTCTGATGGAGAGAGAAGAGAGTAGACATTATGTAATGCTGTGTAGGGCTGGCGGATTTCTTCTTAAGACGATTGGTTGTCTTGCCAAGCATGGTTTTAGAAGTTTTTGATTGCATAGGTCGCTTGGGTTGTTTAAATAAGTAGACAGTCTGCTTCTCACATCTCATTTCTGCTATTAGTAGGGTTGGTCTCTCTTTTTCTGTCTTTCCATTCATGCTTTGATAACTAGTTGTTACATCGTTTTGCTCATAGTTGTAGATTTTCGTGGCACATTACTAATAGCAAATTTTGGTTTCCGTTTCTCTGGATGCAGTTCATGGATTCGGCTGTTAACCTCATGAACAAGTCGTTCATAGATCGTTAAGTGCTTCAGACTCTCTTATTTAGTTTAAAAACAAGCATGGGATTGCAAATTAACCCTTTTCTTGTTGCGACAGAATCGTAGCCAAGTAGAGTGGACTATGAAGAGGATTTTGCTTTTGCTCGTTCTTGTGGACGGACCATTTTGGTTGACACCTGAGCTGGTCACTTGGGTAGATATCTTGGTTGTGGAAATAATGTATTACATAGTATCGCGTTTACAGTTACACATTTGTAAGTCATATCAAGTGTAGGCCCGATCTTTCTCGATCTTTCTCCAATTAAACCAGAGTTGTCTCCTAGATACGAGTGGGTAATAGATATACCGTTGTCAAGTTTTTGCAGCTGTCTTATAAGAGTAGACCTGTTAAACGGGTCTTAAATGGTCCGACCCAACTTGACCCATTTAATCCGTTTATGATCCATTTATTGCAAGGTAAAAATCTTGATCCATACTCGATGAGACCCATGCCCGATCCGACCTATTTAACTAAATCTAGGAAAGCTTATTTCTGATAATTATTTTAAAAGATTTATATTGCTAAAACATTTTCATGCAATACAAATTTTAAAAAAAAAATTAAGGCTCCATTTGTTTCGTGGAAAATATAACATTTCTAGAAAATGTTTTCAGGAAAATGACAATATTTTTCAATATTTGGTTGAAATCTTGAAATGAACTAGAAAATATTTTCCGCAATATGGTATGAAAAATCATATTTTCCTCTATGCATTCATTTTAATTTTTTTATTTTAAAACAAATCATTTTTTTATTTTTTTTATTTTTTTCCTTTTTTTCTTTTCCTTTCTTTTTTTCTTTTTTCTTTTTTCTTTTTCTCCTGCTGGCGGCCGGTCACAGGCAAGGGACGAGCTCGTCGGAGGCCGGCGAAGCTCGAGCTCTCCGATCGGGCAAGGTTGAGGCCTCATCGTCCACTAGCGAGCCTCGAGCCTCGCCGACCTCTCGAGCTCGCCCGAGGTCGGCGAGGCTTGCTAGTGGCCGGCGAGGCCTCGACCTTGCCAGATCGGCGAGCCTGAGCTTCGCTGGCCTCCGGTGAGCTCGTTCCTCACTTGTGGTTGGCCGCTGATCGTCGCCGTGGCCGGCCACCGGCGGGGGAAGAAGAAAAAAGAAAAAAAGAAAAGGAAAAAGGAAAAGAAAAAAAGAAAAAGAAAAAGAATAAAAAGAATATAAAAATTAAAAAAATCAGAAAATTAAAAAACATTGAAAATTTCACTTAAGCTTATTGGGTAATCCATGTATAATCCATTTAAGACCCATTAAGTTAATAAGCGACCTATTAAGTTAATAAACAACCCACTAATGATCAATTTAAGTCTATTTTTAAAACTAAACTCAGTTCACTTATAACTCACAATCATTAGATATGGGTTAATATATGGGTTCTTGACCCATTTACCACCTCTATATAAGAGCAATCATCCCTTTCTTTTGGCGCTAATTTGAGGATATTTGTGAAAGAAATAGTGATTGTCATTTCGAGGTAAGGTTATTATTACTCCTTTGAGAATCAAATGTAGAATCGTAGGGCACAGCACTGTTACGTGACGTACTTGGAAACAGTTTGGTTTTCTAAGTATTACAAGGAGGACTCGCCCTCTGGCCAGGTTGGGCTCTGTAAAATTACTGATATCCCTGATGATAATACTATCTTGATAATTGAGCATCGAAAAGACTATCGCAATGAAAGAATGTCGTGAGTACTTATATAGATGCAATTCCCTATGAGGTTTTGGGGATCCACAACTGCAATGCATCCTTCTCTAGTATTAACGATCATCCCTTGGACCTTATTAATGGCGTACTACTGTCAGGCCCTCTTACAGTTTCAATGAATAGGACATTTACAAGTTTGAGCATTGGTCAAGTCTGAGAGGGCAGTTGCTGAGAATGTTCCCGAGAAGTGCGGTAATTGCCAAATTTCCTTTACCCAGAACTTGTATCTACACATACCATGTTTGCTTGCGAAAACGAGGAGAAAATCTCCTGATACCATAAATACCTGAAGCATCAACTATACAATGAGTCATGAAACAGAACTCCTGCAATTACTCTAATTCCTTTGATTTGTGATAGAATACTCACAGTGGACCATCTCTAGTTGAGAACACTCGAGAAGCAATGGTATTATTTGCTAAGATCAGCTTGCTATCACTAGGTATAAGCTAAGCCACCGTCCATATGCGCGGCACTAGAATTCCAGTTCTCATTTACATAAAATCTAATTCTGCTTTGCTGTTTCTCCAGCAAAATCCAGGATCTAAGTCTACTTTGTGGTAGTCTGTTCGGAGTCAGAAAGGCACTCCAGCCCAAGGGACTTCTAGAAATTCTTGTTTACAACACATAAAAAGTGTTAACTGATTTAGAACCACAGTGCTTCTCAATGTGCTTCAGATTGCAAAAGTTTATAGCCCCCCAATAGGACTGTCGCCAAGATCCATTCGCCAGTTCCCCTCGACCTACCAAAGAACATTATCCTAAAGAAGCTTATCATCATCAGTCTACGTTTTTAAAATACTGAGCAGAGAGCAGCCAAAAAGCCAGAGCTGGTGATCCCAAAAAAGCAAAGGGATAGAGGCCTTCCAATTTGTCTTGCTTGTAGACAGAACCCTTATATGACATAACAACACCAACGGTTCAATGCATTGCTATTTATATCTGTTCATGGTGCTTCCACATAGGCATGGTAGTGTGATCCACCTAGGGTGTTTCCAAGTATGAATATTTGCTGGTTCCTTATTCTTCCATGTGACCTTCACAGTTGCTGCCTTATTCTTAGTCTCCTATATATAAGGAGATTGGTTTCCTCTTGCTTCTTGCCGAAAAATGATGGGTCATCGAGTGGAAGCATGAGATGAAAAATTGCGCAAAGGACCTTGGATTGAGCAGGAGGATCAGATCTTAACCACCTTTGTCACCGTTTTAGGGGAGAGGCGGTGGGATTACATTGCAAAAACATCGGGTACGGTTGTTATAAAAGTTAACCTTGTTGTACATACTTAATGGAAAAGGAAACATTCATCTTATATTCCACACTGATAGGGACACTAGTCAACCATCTGAAGTTGTATAAATGCAGGTCTCAAGAGGAGCGGTAAGAGTTGTCGGCTGCGATGGAAGAACTATCTTTGCCCCAATCTCAAGCGTGGTCCCATTAGCCCTGCAGAGGAGAGGATTATTATTAAACTTCATAAGCAATGGGGCAACAAGTGAGTTACTTCTGATTCAAATCATTGCCACTTCTTATTGATTTAGTATAGTCATTGTGAACATGGTAGATTATTTGACAAGATTTTGCTGAAAGACTGTCCTATATGTTCTTCCAGGTGGTCTAGGATAGCAGAAAAGTTGCCAGGAAGAACCGACAATGAGATCAAGAACTATTGGAAAACCCACTTGAGGAAGAAAATGCAATCTTCGAAACAAGGTTTGACTGGAGCTGCTTGCGATGACCCACAATCTCAAATGAGCAATAGAAATCAAGATTCCAGCTTGTCTAATGCGGTTTACCAATGTGAACAAACACAGGACTGCCAAGACCACTTCCCAATTGCTGATAGCTCGAAAACCATAGGCAGTTCCTTGAACATTCTCAGTTTCTTGGACTTTTCACGCTTGAATTCTCCATACGAGATCCGTTTATTGGATTGGATGTCGGAGTTCAGGAACGATGCAAACGAAGTGAATTGTGTGGACTGTAAACCCTTGGGCTCGTCCTTTTGTTATCCAAAATGGGATTTTGAAGGAGTTGATAATTCTATATGGAACTGCCCGGGATGCCTTTGGGAGTAACTTCTTAGTTCTTCCTTCGAGCGCTTGAAACACTTGCTCTCTTGAGAATGCAAGGATCGAGTTTGTTCTTATCTGGTAGCTCTTCTTGGTACCTAAACTACTTTAGTTCATACAGAGTTCCAAACTACGCAAACCAAGCCAATAGAATTGCCAAGTTTAGGGCTTATGCTCTATAATGAGTTAAACAATTGTTATGATGATCAATTGGCTGTGTCTGTGCATATACCTGATGGACTGAGGCTCGATCCTGGCGTTAATTGAGGTACCTCAACACGGACATGTTGTGTTGTACAAGCTGCTTTTGCCAACCCATCACATCTTGAAAAAGAGTTCTGACCACATTTATGAGTTAATTAGAAGATGCTTAAATTGCTTCTCTAGCTAAACTTCTACTTGAAAATTGTTTTCTTTTCCACTAATCCGTTATTCTACTACTTTGATACCTTTGCATATACAGAAGTGAGCGATTTAGGTTCATTGTCACTGTTCTTTGAAAATCACTCTATCTGGGAAACCTCAACTATGCTCAGTCACTTGCTGAATGAGTGAGCGGCGATCTCTTCAATCAGGCTATGAAGATCTCAACTCGTTTCCCATAATGCGTGCTTGCCCATGGCATCTACAGCTTCTTAAGACTTTCACAGACAGTTTCCTCTCGAGCAGTAAACTAAAGCAATATAGTTGAACACTCTTCTTTTCTTTGGCCATAAGAGAAAAGAGAGTACCCTTCTTTCTATGAACAAGATATATCAGCTGAACGCGACCATTAACTTTAAGCTCGTGTTGCATTGCATGCCATAACTGTCGATCCGATCCTAGGCACGGTAATGCTTTAACAAGAAGACTGACTGATGTAATACTTTGCCTAGCCACATATCTGCCATGACCACTAGTTTCTTCAGTTCGAGCTTCAACTCAATGGAACATACAAATGAAACTGCAAAGCCAAAGCAGTTCTCTGAAAAGGAGTGACTCTCGAAACTAAGGGCTGAGGCAAGTGTTATTGCGTCAAAGGTGATCCCAACTTCCACGTGGCAGACAAAGTAGCGGCTAAGAAGCCTGCGATTTCTTTTCTTATAAAAATTAGAGAATAAATAAGTGCATGTGTATTTTCCTTTTGTGGAAAGACCTCGTCACTCACTGCCTCGCTACTTCCGGCAATGTGAGCGTGTCATTAGAAAACAATATCACGTTCCAGGTCATTGCTCACTTTCACTCGCTCAACACACCAGTTGCTTTTGCCAAATTCCTTTTTGATCGACACGAAGGATAAGATGGGGGCAAACCCTATTACATCATCTTCAACCCACAAATTCCGTACCAGTACAATCTTATTATCATCTTTCGATCAGATGGGAAAGAAAGGGGAGGCCCCAACTTGGGAGTTGGAAGCAAAACATTAGTCCGATGGCGATTACGGGCTTTCGTAAGTGGTTGAAGACTCTTGCAGTGTGCTAGGTATACTTGCAGTACATTAGTTCGGTTCGTCACATCATCAGTGCAAATGATTTCATGTTTAGATCATCTACTCGAAGCATAACTTGCATATTACCTGATCCACGAGGTTAATGACTTGACATAGATAACCGCTTGCTCTAACTCTAAAACACGAACGTCATAATGTTGGCTTATTTATCTTTTCCTTTGAAGTTGTCTCTAACTATGCTTCAACGAAATACTCCATTCGAGATGTAGAGTTGGGCATCTAACATGCGCCGGTGTGTGGAGTCGCAGAAAAAAGTCATTTTGAAATTATTTTTGAAAGATCTGAAGTCAGAAAATGAAATCGTTATTTTAATTTCATTTATGAAAAAATAAATAAAAAGATGAATATTCCAATCATATCATTAATGCAATTTGAAACTGATAGCAGTTGACAATGGTGTGCTTTTTGGTTAGACGGAGTACTTACCTGTTGTATAATTTGGCAGTGACTCCATCTAACCATAGTAAAGCCATTAAATGAATCAAGATCCATACTAAAGCTACTGTTGTTTTTTTTTTTTTGGGTTGCAAGGCTACTGATTAATTCATGTCATGCAGATGCTGACAACATATGAAGCACCTACGACCAAGTTAATACGAGACAACAGCCAAACCCTAACATTAGAAATGTGAGCCGACCATGTCAGTTCTCCAACACTCTCAAATCCGACCACCTAATCCCAATTCCAGAGCTGCACTGAGGGGCAAAATGGTTTTTCACATGATCATTTTGCAATTTTTTTTTGTCAGAAACTGATAATCCTTCATTAGTTAATTGAAGAGACAGTGGGCTCACACAAGAGATAGTAAAAAAAAAAAAAGAGAAATCTTTTTGGGCCAATAAATTAATTAAATGAGCGATATTCATGAAATAATCACCAACAAAAGTAAAACAATAATGATTGTTTGGCCCAAAGAAAAATCCTTAAGAAATGTAATATTTAGGTGATCAATAACTCTTATAACCCAAAAAAATGATTATTAATATCCTTATCCAGATAATAAATGGTTTACTAATTCGTTTTTGTTGAATGTAATCGAATTTGTGTTAGCACCAAGCGCATTTATTATTATCAAAAGTGTGAAAAGTTAAGAAAAACAATATAAATTGTAACCGTGAGTACTTGAGATATGTCACCACATAAAATTCGTGCTAGAAGAGATACTAAGTCGAAGACACTTCGTATAAGACAATTATATTAATTAAGAGCAAATAATCATGACATAGCACCAACATAAGATCTATTTTATCACGTACTTATTACAATTAAATGAAGGGATAAGTGTATTGGAAATCCTAAAACTTGTCATGAAAGTGCAATTGAGTTCTAAAATTTTCAAAAAGTGCAATCAAGTTCTAAAATTTGTTAGGTTAGTGAAATCAAGTCCTTCCATTAACTCAATTCAACTTAACAAATGGAAAATGTTAACAAGTTTTGGGACCTGATTCTACTAACTTGATAAGTTTTAGGACTTGATTGCACTTTTTGAAAGTTTAGGGACTCAATTGCACTGTCGTGACAATTTTTAGGACTTTCAGTACATTAAATACTATAGTGTAATTGCTAATCATGACCTTCCCGGAAGTCATGCATATAGATTTAGAATTTGTTAAACATTCTCGACATCATTCCGACAACATAGGATTAGTCCATAGGATTAGTCCATGAGATAGAATTAATCATGACATCATAGGATTAGTTAAACTTTTCAATGAATGCTCTGACATGAGATAGAATTAATCATGGACTAATCCTATGATGTAAGTTATATAAAATGCTATTTATGACAACATGTAGGAGTTATTTTACAGTATTTTAATTTTGGGGCTATTTTGATGTTGAGAATGTATTAAGGGCTTACGTGTTATAATAGAGTTATTTGAAGCTCATTTGAGTTTAATTATGACCTATTTCAAATCTAGGGAATATTTGAAAATTGGGTGTTGTTTGTATTCTTCATCTTTATCGTTTTGCAGGTAAGAAGTTATCTAGGTACTATGAGTTATTTAACATGTTTAAGTTATCTAATGGATTCTTTTGAGTATTTAGTAAGGGCTTAGAGGTTATATGGGGGTTAATGGCGGCTAATTTTGAGTTTTCCTATTCCAAGTTAAGGGGTTAATTTCAAGGTGAGGGGTTGTTAATATGTTATTTCGTTTTCCAGGGTTGTGGTATGATTCTGGGTTATTGTTCTCACTTTTGATGTTATTTGAGGCTCGAGTCTTGTTTACAGGTTATTCTAAGGGTATTTTGATCGGTGGGGTTATTTCGGTGATGAGCCTGTTTTAGCACTTTATTTGTTTTGTGGGGTCATAATTGTTTTGGTTGAGACTCATTTGAGTTTAATTGAGAGCTATTCAAGATTTAGAAGGTTTTTACAAGGTTTGGGGGTACTCATGGGTCTTTAAGATTTTATTGATTCACGCAATATGTTCTTCATTTTTTATTTTTTTTTGCAGTTTAGATGTTATTTGGAATGATAAGTTAGTAGGGACATTTCGGTTATCCAATAGATTCTGGCCATCTGGTGTTAGTAATGGGTCATTCCTATTTTAGGGGTTTTCGTTTAAATTCTTGAAATTTTGAAACTCGCATGTTATTTACTGTAGAATCTTGATTTAGGTGGATATATCTTGTGGTAATTTCACATATAGGCCTATTTGAGGATATTTTGATTGTTGGATTTATTTCTATGTTGACCATGTATTATCGGTAGGAGGTTGTAATGGGATTTATTGAGACTCATTTGAGGCTTTGCTGGGTGTTGATTTGGGGGATAAACTTCTTGTTTGGGCGCTTTTCCATATTTAGCGGTTATTTTATGGTAGTTTGATTTTTGGTGTTGAACATGCATTTGTGGGATGGCAAGTGGTTATTTGAGGTTCACTTTTAAGCTGATTTCGGAATTATTTCAGAGTTAAGGGCTAATTTCGAGGTTCTGAGTTATTAAAGTGTTGTTTGGATGTTAGGGTGGCCTATATTCTTGGTTTTTCCCACTTTTGAGGCCTGTCCAGGGTTTGTTACGGGGGTCACTGCGAGGGTATAATAATAACATGAGACTTATGGGTTACTATTGGGCTTTAGACTAATTCGAATTTATTTAGGAACTTTCTTATGTTGCGATTATGATTTAGAATTATTGATGTTCTTTCTATATCAATTTTAGGGGAAAATTATCCAAAAAGTTCTAAACCTATTGTACGACGGCCAATTCAGTCCTAAACTTTTCAATATTGCCAATTCAGTCCTAAATCTTTTAAAAAGTTGACAATTTAGTCATAAACCTTTCAAATCGTGCAAATTTCGTTCTAAACCTATTGACTATTTGTCAATTTAGTCCTAAACCTTTTAACGAATTGCCAATTTAGTCCTTCCGACTAATTTTGGTCGGAAATCGCTGACGTGAAAGTCCAGTCGGCGCCAGCGGTCCTACGTGGCGCTGACGTGGATAATTTTCTATTTTTTAAAAAAAATCCGAATTTTTTATTGATTATTTTACTTTTATTCTTTTCTTTTCTTTTCTTTTTTATGTTTTTCCTTTCTTCTTCTTCGTTGAGCCAGCGAGGGCTGGCGGAGGTGGCTAGCCACTGGGCGAGGGCCGTCGACCCCTGCCAGCTTGGGGGCGAGGGTCGATGGTGAAGGCGTCGCGGCCCTTGCCTAGGCCGTCGCCAATCACAGCGAGGGTGGGTGAGGGCTTGCGACGCCCTCACCAGCAGCAGCGAGGGCTTGCGAGCCCTAGCCCAGATCTAGCGAGGGCCGTGACGCCCTTGCCCATGATCGACGAGGGCTTTACGGCCCTTGCCCAGGGGCCGGCGGGGGTCACCGACCCTTGCCCAGTGGCCGGCCACCTCCCCCAGCCTAGTCACCAGTTCAACGAAGAAGAAAGGAAAAAGAAAAGAAAAGAAAAGAAATAAAATAAAATAATCAATAAAAATCAATAAAAAAATTAGAATTTTTTTAAAAAAAATATAAAATTATCCACGTCAGTGCCACGTAGGACGGCTAGCGTCGACTGGACTGCCACGTCAGCGATTTCCGACCAAAATTAGACGGAAGGACTAAATTGACAATTCGTTAAAAGGTTTACGATTAAATTGGCAAATAATTAATAGGTTTAGGACTAAATTGGTACGATTGAAAGTTTTAGGACTGAATTGGCAACTTTTAAAAAGGTTTAGGACTAAATTAGCAAAATTGAAAGGTTTAGGATTGAATATACATTAGATTTAGGATTTTTTGGATGATTTTCCCTCAATTTTAGGTTGGACAAGGTAGTGTGTTATGCATTTTCTTTTAATATTTGAAGTGATGCTGAAATTTTAATAAATTTAAATGTTTATTTGAGACTTATGGAATGTTAATTTAGGGGCTATAATTCTGGTTTAGAGGTTATATTTTTCGTGCAGTGATTATTTTAGAGTATTTAGAGTAACGGGGATATTTCGGTGTTGAGCGTGTATCAATGGTTTTGTGGTTATATTGGTGTTATTCTGTACTCAAATCAACTGCACTCTATTTAAGACTCGGTTATTTAAAGATTTAGGGTTATTCACGTGTTTGGGGCAGTTCAGATATTATTTGGGATTATGAGTTATTTGGAATAGTTTGAACATTCAATAGATTCTTTGGGGGTCCATTTGGTATTAAAATTGGGTTATTTCAACATTACGGGTTTTAGGATAAGATTCTTAGAATTTTTCAGTTTGTGGAAGCTTAAAGAGGATTGCTACTGACTGACTTGCTCCCTTGATTGGCAAACAGACCGGCTGCGCGAGTTGTTTTCCTAGAAGTTTCTTTGCTTTTCTTTTAGGTAGCTTAGACCTTCAAGCAAGATTTTCAGTCCACTCGAGTTGGATCTTTGCAATTTTAGATGTTACTTAAGGCTTTTGGAATCCCGATTTATGAATATAATTCTTGTCGCATTAAGGTGTATTCGAGGGTAGTTTGATTGTTTGGGTTATTTTGTTGTGGACCACATATTAGGATATGTAAGGATATATTTATTGGTGGATTTATTTTGGAGTTGAGCATTAATTTACAATTTGCGGTTACAAAGCAGATATATGAGGCTCTTTTTCAATTAATTTCATAGATTTTTTTTTTTTGGTCTGTTATACTCTAACTCTCAATTCACTCTCAGACTTTCGTCCTGCCTCTTTACAAAGCGTGAGAGTCGAAACTCATATCTGCAATTAAATGTCTCCACCCCTAACCCTCCTGAGAAGGTGGGGAATTGAACTCCCCACCTCCCCATTCCCAAGCAAAAAGGGTGGCCCAAGTGGTTGGTTAATTTCAGAGTGAGAAGAGGGTTATTTGGACGTTAAGGGTTATTTGGACGTTAAGGGCTTTGGGTTCTATTCTTGGTTTTCTATGATTTAGATTATGTTATTTGAGACTTGTGGAGTTTAATTTTGGTTTAGTCTATAATTCTGGTTTATGGGTTATTGCACATTTCGGGTTATTTGAGGGTGTTCGGAATTTTTGGGTTATTTTGATAATAAGAATATATTTTCGGTTTAGGTGTTAGTCGGGTCACTTTACACTAATTTTGAGTTTATTTAGGAGCTTCTCAGTTTTAGGGGTTTAAGGGTTATGTTCGTTTTTTTCTTTGAAATTAAAATGCCATTTGGGGATTGTGAGTTGTTTAGCTTATTTTTGTTATGTGACAGTTTCTTTCGTGGGTCATTTGGCGTTGAGGACTTAGAGGTGACATTGAGGGTTACTTGTGCAGATTTTGAGTTTTTTACCTCATGGAAACTGGGAAATTATATTCACTCATATCTTTGGTTTTGCGGGATCTAAATTCAAGAAAATGTGTGCATTTTATAAAAAATATTTGGGAAAATGACACAAACGGTCCCTGAACTTTGGCCCAATGTGCAATTTAATTCTTGAACTTTTAATTTGTTCAATGTCGGACTACATTGACCATTTTCATATAGTTTAGGGACTAAATTGAACATGTACCAAAAGTCCAAGGACCACATTGAACAAATTAAAAGTTTAGGGACCACATTGAACATTAGGCTAAAGTTCATGGACTAAATTGCACTTTGAGTCAAAGTTCAGGGACCGTTTGTATCATTATACCAAAATATTTTATTGATTTTTTTCTATAAACAGACCATGCGATGAACATAATAGATCATAATTAAGTAGAATGTAACCCCAACATGCATTTCTTTTTCTTCTTTCATGTAGGAATGGGCACAGCTTTTAAAGATTCAGCCCGTTGGATGGCTATTCCGAACTTGTCTTCCGTGTTCATATTCTCAGGGGTAGCGCCTTCTTCGAGCCTCCAATTGAAAATATTGATGAGCGAACCGAGCATCAAAGGCAACATTCTCATGGCCAATGGCAATCCCGGACAAATCCGCCTGCCGCCACCGAAAGGTAGGAGCTCGAAGTTTTGTCCCCTAACATCGATATCAGATCCAAGAAATCTCTCGGGCATGAACTTGCCTGGATCGTCCCAAATGCTAGGATCTCGACCTATTGCCCATACATTGATGAGGACTTGTGCACCCTTTGGAATCGCGAGACCACCTGCAATGAAATCTTCTCCGGATTTCTGAGGAGCAAGGAGAGGACCTACTGGGTGAAGTCGGAAATTCTCTTTCGCAATGGCTTGTAAATAGGGCAAGCGAGAAATGTCGGCTTCTTCAATCTGCTTGCCTTTGCCAATGACTTGATGGAGCTCGGCTTGGGCCCTTAATAGCTTTTCTGGGCTGCAAAGTAGTTCTGTCATTGCCCACTCCAGAGTACTCACAGTGGTTTCGCTACTGGCGACGAATACGTCCTGCGTGACCAATGTCGCAAATCAAAGATTTCGTACCTAGAAATTAGATATTGATCATCACAAATAAGGAAGTACGATACAAGGACACAGTACCAGAAATAGATGCTTGACTAAGGACATGTCCAGGGTCTCTGTTTTATCTTCAACTAAATCAAGAAGATTATCCAAAACATCATGACACTTAATCGAACCGCTCCCCATCCTCAGCTGCAACCTTCTCTCGATCAAGTCTTCAAAGATGTCGAACATCTTCTCAAAATGTGCCTCGAGGCGATGCTTTGAACCATGCGGGCCGATCTTCTTGAGCACGGGAAAGTAATCTGCCAGGTTAGGCTTTCCAACCTCAACCATGATTTGCCACACCACTTCCTTCAGTTCTCTGGCTGGATTCAAAGGTTCCATCATGTCCAAAGAGAAAATCGTGTTCGAAATTGCTTTAAGGCTGGTCCTGAAAGCTACCTCACTGATATTCACTGCCTCACCGGCGCACGCACATCTCCTAACAGAGGTGATCAGCTCTTGCACTTTCTTGCTGCGAAGGTGTTGGATCAAATTGAGTTTCTTGCTGGAGAAGATATGCGAGTTGTATATTTTCCTGAGGTATCGAAAGAGAGGAGATACTGGTACCCAGAGCATGCTTAGTTTGTCATGGTCATGGGCCATGACGGAATCGGGAACCATACGATTCGAGAAGACGGCATTGTGGGTTTGGAGGATTTCTTTGGCGAGCGCCGGTGAAGAGATCACCACCGTGGTCACAAAGCCAAGTTCCAGTTTGATGATGGGGCCGTAGGCTCGAGCAAGCTTGGCGAGGGACTTGTGGGGAAGATCTCCGAGCTGGAGGAGGTTGCCAATGATCGGAAGAGGCCATGGACTGAGGGGCAGGTTGGAGGGCCGAGCTTTTCGACCTCCCCTGGCGACGAAAAAGAGAGCTTGGAACAAGCCCCAGAGGAGGTACAAACACAAGATCAAAACTAAGTAATCCATTGTGTATTTCCAGCTACAAGGTGTGCGTTCACTTCCCATAAATCTCTACTTGAAAGTCAGGGAAATTTTTGTTGGGATTTTAGTATCCAAAATCCATAAATTGTGAATGAGAAGTGTGGATAGAAATAGTCCCACATTAGATAGAAGTTGTGATGGGAGATAGTTTATTTAGATGAGCCTCTCAAATGGGTTTGGACCCCAAGGGGTACCCCACTTTTGTGGAAGGGAGAGGGCCTACGCCAAGCTAGGTCGGTTCCCCCCCGCGCCGCCGTCCGGTCGGCTTGGCTCGGGCCCGGGTTCATTTTTTTCCCGAACAGACACGTTTTGTTAAAAATTATTTATTTATTTATTTTAGACAAACAAACAAGTCTGTTCGTGAGGTTCGGTTCGCCCGAACGAACCGCTTCGGTTCAAGTCGCGACTGTTCACGTCCGACCCGAACGAACCGCTTCGGTTCAAGTCGCGACTGTTCACACCCGAACGAAAAAACCACTTCATTGCTCGCGACTCTTTAATTTTTGCCATCTATAACCGGACTATTCTGTTCGGTCTTGTGACTTTTCGTGGCATTCTTATTTTCCTGCGAGACTTTTTTCCCGACACTCTCTACGCATTTTTCATTTGTTTCCGCATAGCATTCTGCTGCATTTTCTTCATCATTGTGCAATTATTCTGCAAATTTGCGTTCGAATATTTCCTTTGAAGAAGTACCGCTTCTTTGAAAAGGCGATCCATTCTATCCTGGGAGACAATTGTTTAACAACCTTGGGTACCGGTAGAGGGGACAAATTGTCTTAAGGACACAACGTGAATTCGTTGGGCTCGGATCATTCGTCGACATTTGGATTACTCGTCAGAACGTGACTTCAGGTTTGTTGAACAACTTTATTTTGCATATACAAGCACTATTACGCAACAACAATCTTAATACAATTTATCATGTTTGTATAGTTGCATTTCTCAATCATTTCTGTCTTCGTGACTTCATAAATGGCTACAACATCAATGACGCCTATTGCGTCTGTTCCGACTCATGGAGAGAAGCCAGAAAAGTTCAATGGGGCTGACTTCAAGAGATGGCAATAGAAGATGTTGTTCTATCTCACTACTTTGAACTTGGCAAGGTTCCTCATGGAGGATGCTTCGAAGTTGGATGAATGAGAGACAAACAAGGAAAAGGTTGCTGCTATAGATGCATGGAAGTATTCCGACTTTCTGTGTCGCAACTATATCCTCAATGGTCTGGACAATTCCCTCTACAACGTTTATAGTCCGCTAAAAACGGCTAAGGAGTTGTGGGAAAGTTTGGACAAGAAATACAAAACGGAAGATGTTGGGTTGAAGAAATTCATCATCGGCAAATTTTTGGACTTCAAGATGGTAGATTCTAAAACCATCTTAAGTCAAGTTCAAGAACTTCAAGTGATCACGCATGACATTCATGCTGAAGGTATGATGATTAGTGAATCATTTCAAGTGGTTGCTTTCGTTGAAAAGTTACCACCGTCTTGGAAAGATTTCAAGAATTATCTCAAATACAAGAGAAATGAATTATCACTTGAAGACTTAATTGTTTGATTGAGGATAGAGGAAAACAATAGGAATTCCGAGAAGAAAGTTAGCAGCAATCTGGCGGTCTCAAGGGCCAACGTTGTTGAAGAAGGATCAAAGACCAACAAGAAGAGGAAAAACTATGAACAGGGATCCAATCAAGGCCTGAAAAAATTCACTGACAAATGCTACAATTGTGGAAAGTTTGGACATCGTGCCAAAGACTGTAGAGCCAAGAAAAGAAAGATGACTCAGGCGAATGTGGTGGAACAGATTTTCAATGGTGTTGATGATATCAATCTTACTGCTATGATATCCGAGTGCAACATGGTAGGAAACCCCAAAGAATGATGGATTGATACTGGAGCAACTCGTCATATATGCGCCAATAAATCTATGTTCTCATCATACACGACTATGGAAGGTGATGAAAAACTCTACATGGGTAATTCATCAACTTCTAAAGTTGAAGGTGTTGGAAAGGTTGCTTTGAAGTTGACATCTGGGAAAGTTGTGACATTAAACAAAGTGCTACATGTGCCAGACATACGCAAGAATTTAGTATTCGGATCTCTTCTTAGCAAGAATGGTTTCAAGTTGGTGTTTGTGTCTGATAAGTTTGTACTCTCCAAAAATGAGATGTATGTAGGAAAGGGTTACCTTAGTGATGGTCTATTCAAGTTGAATGTAATGACTGTTGTACCCAATGATGTTATGAATAAAGTTGTTTCTACTTATGTGCTTGAGTCTCCTAATTTATGGCATCTTAGACTAGGACATGTTAATTATAAGTCAATAAAGAAATTAATGAACATGGGGTTATTGCCAAAATTCGACTGTCCAAGTGAAAAATGCCAAGTATGTGTTGAATCAAAATTTTCTAAGCCTCCTTTTCATTCTATAGATAATAGAATCACAGAACCTTTAGATTTAATACACACAGACATTTGTGATTTGAAAGCAATACCGTTAAGAGGTGGTAAGAAGTATTTTATAACGTTTATAGATGACTGCTCGAGGTATTGTTATGTTTATTTGCTTAGTAGCAAAGATGAGACTGTGAATGCTTTTAGAATTTATAAGTTCGAAGTTGAAACTCAGTTAAATAAGAAAATTAAGATGATAAGAAGTGACAGAGGAGGTGAATATGAATTTCCTTTTGAAGAAATTTGTTCTGAGTTTGGTATTATTCACCAAACTACTCCTCCTTATGCGCCACAAGCTAATGGAGTGGCGGAAAGGAAAAACCGGTCTTTAAAGGAAACAATGAATGCATTGTTGAATAGTTCCGGTTTACCACAAAATTTGTGGGGGGAAGCTGTTTTGACGGCGAATTTTATTTTGAATAGAGTACTCCACAGAAAGACACAACAAACTCCCTATGAGAAGTGGAAAGGCAGAACGCCTAATTTGAAATATCTCAAAGTGTGGGGGTGCTTAGCTAAGGTTACGATTCCTAAACCTAAAAAGGTTAAAATAGGACCGAAAATCGTTGATTGTGTCTTTATTGGATATGCTATTAATAGTAATGCATATCGATTTCTGGTTCATAAGTCTGAGGTCCCTGATATACATGTTAATACGATCATTGAGTCAAGGGACGCTTCGTTCTTTGAAAATATATTTCCGTATAACATAGTATATGAGCCAATTAACAATGATAAGAGGTCTCGGGATGCTACACCTAAAAGCGATCCTATAGAGGATGAACCTAGACGTAGTAAAAGACAAAGAACTTCTAAGTCGTTTGGAAATGATTTTCTAACATACTTGTTAGAGAATGAGCCTCTGACCTTTAAAGAGGCTGTGACATCTCCAGAAGCCCCGTTCTAGAAAGAAGCTATCAATAGTGAAGTTGAATCCATCTTGTCAAACCATACATGGGAATTGGTTGACCTTCCTCCTGGTAATAAACCACTGCAATGTAAGTGGATTTTCAAGAGGAAAATGAAAGCGGATGGTACTATTGATAAGTATAAAGCTAGGCTTGTGGTAAAAGGATACAAGCAACGAGAAGGCCTTGATTATTTTGACACTTATTCACCTGTTACTAGAATTACATCTATAAGGATGCTAATTGATATAGCAGCAGTGAATAAGCTTGAAATCCATCAAATGGATGTTAAAACGGCTTTCTTAAACGGGGATTTGGAAGAAGAAATATATTTGGAACAACCCGAAGGGTTCATTGTTCCAGGACAAGAGAAGAAAGTATGTTGACTTATCAAGTCACTTTATGGATTGAAACAAGCACTAAAACAATGGCATGCTCAATTCGATCAAGTCATGTTGCCGAATGGTTTTAAGATTAATGAGTGTGATAAATGTGTATATGTTAAGAACACTCATAATGATTTTGCTATTTTGTGCTTGTATGTAGATGACATGCTTATAATGGGTAGCAATAGTGCGGTTGTCAATACGACCAAACGAATGGTCACAAGTAAATTTGATATGAAAGATATGGGGGTTGCAGATGTTATTTTAGGAATTAAAATCCACAAGACATCTGGAGGATTAGCTTTATCACAGTCCCATTATATTGAGACGATTCTTGGAAAGTGCAAGAATCTAGACATTGTACCAGTAAAGACTCCGATAGATGTTAATTCACATCTTTCAAAGAATACTGGTGAAAGCAAAGCTCAAAATGAGTATGCTAGTATACTAGGCAGTCTAATGTATGTCATGAACTGTACTAGGCCAGACATAGCTTGTGCTATGAGCAAGCTAAGTCGATTTATAATTAGTCCAAATGAAAATCATTGGAAAGCTATGAAACGTGTATTGGGCTATTTGAAGCACACTCAAAATTATGCTTTGCACTACACAGAGTATCTAGCGGTACTTGAAGAATATTGTGATACAAATTGGATAACCGGCACAAGAGACACAAAATCCACAAGTGGGTATGTGTTTATGCTTGGTGGGGGAGCAGTGTCTTGGAAGTCATCCAAACAAACTTGTATTGCAAGGTCTACTATGGAAGCAGAATTCATTGCTTTGAATAAGGCCGGTGAAGAAGCTGAGTGGCTTCGAAATTTCCTAGAAGACATTCCTAATTGGTCTAAACCAATGCCAGCTGTGTGTATTCATTGTGATAGTCAAGCGGCACTAGGCAGGGCAAGAAATGTCATGTATAATGGAAAGTCCCGACATATACGTCGAAGACACGATACTGTAAGACAACTACTCTCTAGTGGAATTATCACGATTGACTATGTGAAGTCAAAAGATAATGTTGCGGATCCATTAACAAAAGGCCTAACTAGAGAGTTGGTTGTAAAAACATCAAGGGGAATGTGTTTAAGGCCTATAAAATAAGTCATCATAGCGGAAACCCTACCTAGTTGACTGGAGATCCCAAGATCTAGTTTCAAAGGGACAACCAAGTTATGTAGGCGGAGTAGTGTACTGTCAACTCTTACTCATTCCCGTATGGAGACAGTACTGACATGTGGAGGTTAAGTGTAAGCTTTTAATGATTCTGATTCGGGTATGTGATATACCACACAATCAGAAATCACCTATGTGAGTGTGAAGTGAGGGCCGCTTCTATGAAGAATTTGAAAGGCCAAATTTTTCAAAGCACTCATGAAACCAGGCGGTGTTCATGGCCAAAACGAACACAACAGTGAGAACCAACTTTGTTTGAGAGATAATTGTGTGATTTCTATTGTCTTGACTTATACCGAAGGTCGACAGTTCAAAGACATCAAGTCTACTGATTGACCGAGTAAGTCCGATAGGTCTCACTAGGGAAAGTTCAAAGTCTCATACTACTTATCCCAATGCAACGTTCTCTCATGGAATAATCGCACATTGCATCTCATGCATACACGAAGAGTCATGATATCTGAACTTCTCATTCATGTGGGGGATTGTTGGGATTTTAGTATCCAAAATCCATAAATTGTGAATGAGAAGTATGGATGGAAATAGTCCCACATTGGATAGAAGTTGTGATGGGAGATGGTTTATTTAGATGAGCCTCTCAAATGGGTTTGGGCCCCAAGGGGTACCCCACTTTTGTGGAAGGGAGAGGACCTACGCCAAGCTAGGTCGGTTCCCCCGCGCGCGCGGCGCCGCCGTCCGGCCGGCTCGGGCCCGGGTCCCTTCCATCGGTTTTTATTTTTTTCTGAACAGACACATTTTGTTAGAAATTATTTATTTATTTATTTTGGACAAACAAACATGTCTGTTCGTGAGGTTCGCCCGAACAAACCGCTTCGGTTCAAGTCGCGACTGTTCACGCCCGAACGAAAAAACCACTTCATTGCTCGCGACTCTTTATTTTTCGCCATCTATAACCGGACTATTCTGTTTGGTCTTGTGACTCTTCGTGGCATTCTTATTTTCCTGCGAAACTTTTTTCCCGACACTCTCTACGCATTTTTCATTTGTTTCCGCACGGCATTCTGCTGCATTTTCTTCATCATTGTGCGATTATTCTGCGAAGTTGCGTTCGAATATTTCCTTTGAAGAAGTACCACTTCTTTGGAAAGGCGATCCGTTCTATCCTGGGAGACAATTGTTTAACAACCTTGGGTACCTGTAGAGGGGACAAATTGTCTTAAGGACACAACGTGAATTCGTTGGGCTCGGATCATTCGTCGACATTTGGATTACTCGTCAGAACGTGACTTCAGGTTTGTCGAACAACTTTATTTTGCATATACAAGCACTATTACGCAACAACAATTTTTTAATTGCAGCAGTCTCTTTTTCTTAGAGTACTTAGTAACTCTGTCACTGGAGCCCTCAAAATCCTTTGTCATCTATGCGACTTTTGCCATACTAAAACTAATGCAAACTGCTTTTTCACGGTCACGTGTTTTACTGAAGCACCCAAGAAAGAGAAAAAAACTTCTATTGGCATTTTAGTCTTGCAAATAAAGAGTAATCTACTTACCGAAAACAAAAATATTCTTCAATTGGCCAAATAAAGAAATTTTAGAGAAAATTTCGTGTACTATCAGTATAAAAGTGCTAAAAATTACACCAAGCAGATAGCGGCTGGAGCGCGATGAATTCTGCCAAGGCCCCCAGGTTGGTCATTGGCTCCGTATAATAGGTTCACAAGTTTTGGTGGGTAAATATGACCCAAACCATGGAAATATTTCTTTTTCCACACAAGATAATATTTTTTAAGCTGATATGATGTCTCAATTCGGATTTCACTTTCACAAGAAAACGACTTATCGTTCCACCTGTTAACCAGCACTAGAACGATGGCGGATGTATTTACAGAAAGCTACTATTTCAAGACAATCCCTCACGATCCGTTGAATCGAGAGGGACAGTAATGCAATCCATCGAGAACCGGTTCTTTCTATTCCTCTGCCAAAGCCGGCGTCTGCGTCCGGCACACGGAACAATTTCATTGTATTACTATTAGTTTATGGAAATTACTCTGTGAAACGGTTATCCATAGTTGCACTAAACACCATTGTCTCATTGTTGATGATTCTCGATTATCAAGTCCGTATGTCTGCTTCAATATGTTCTTTTCATTTCAGTTAGAACAAAATTCAACGATACTGTCTGCAGAGTTTAAGTTCGTACAGTAGCAACACAAGCACTAATACGCGGTGGTAATGCAAGCATTTATCTGGAAATAACAAAATAAACCAATTTAAGCCGGTAATCAAAACTATCATTCCAAAATTCAAAATTGACAACCTTGAGAGGAACGAATCAAGTACTTGGCCTTTGAGAACGTGATGAGGGAGTGGATTCTGCACAAACAGGGCTTTCAGCAATCTTAACGGCTCATATTGCTAAAGCATGGATGAACCAATCAGATGGAGTTCTTCGTTGTGGGTTTCATGGAAATATATATGTATAGTGATTAACTACATTACTATAGAATAAAAGAAAATGTTGACTAGCAATATAAATACATGCAGTATGTAGTATTAGATTCGTATGCAGACAGTATGAATAATTGGTCGGTTACATACCTACATATATGCATTCATACACACATTCTTCTTTTGAAACGTAGAATTGCGAAGGATGATGTTTTTCCACAGCTCACTTCAGCGACACCTAATGCCACCTCAAAAGAATTCAGTGAAAAGACACTGTTGATGAGAGAGAGAGAGAGAGAGAGAGAGAGAGAGAGAGAGAGAGAGAGAGAGAGAGAGAGAGATTGCATGAATAATTTGTTGAGATTATCTCACATCGAAGCATACTGGCTAGAAGATGAAGAATGTACAAGAGTTGTTTAGTCAATGTGGAGCATACCTGGATTGGAAAATGAGAAACTCCTGAGGAAATTACAAAGAGTATCAGAAGCTTTAACGAAATGGAGCAAAGAGAAGTTCTCAAATGCGAAACGCCAAATTGATTCTCTGAAAAGGGAGCTACAGGAGATCACGAATGCTCCAACTATGCACTACAATAGAGAGAGGGTGAAGTTCTTGAACCAACAAATAGATGAACTCGGGAAACAAGAGGAAATATTTTGGGGAATGAGATCACGGATCAGTTGGTTGCAATGGGGAGACAAAAACACCAAGTTTTTCCATGCAACCACGGTACAAAGAAGACAAAGAAACAAGATCTCCATGCTGCAATTAACGGATGAGGAATGGTGTCGAGATCCAAAGCAACTACAGGATATGACGGAGCAGTTCTTTAAGTCTTTATACACCACCGAGGGCCCAAGAAACTTTCACCCAGTACTAGAACAATGTCCTAGCTTAGTGGAGGATCAAATGAATTGCAGTCTGCTGAGAAGTGTATCAATGGAGGAGGTAAAGGAAGCAACTTTCCAATTGGGAGCAAAGAAAGCACCGGGACCAGATGGTTTAAATGGGCTATTCTATCAACAACATTGGGACATCATCCAACACGGTGTATTCACTATGGTGAGAACTTTCTTTGAATCTAGCCATTTTGACCCGAACTTGAACAGAACTCATATTGTTCTGATTCCTAAGAAGCCTAACCCAGAAACACTAGACCAGTTCAAGCCCATTAGCTTATGCAATTTCGGCTACAAAATTATCTCCAAGGTCTTGGCAAATCGTCTAAAACCTTGGCTTCATAATATGATAGCGGTCCTAGTTGTTCAGGAAGTCCTACATCAACTAAGAATCAGGAAGAGGAAAAGGAAATTTCAAGCCATCCTCAAGTTGGACATGAAAAAAGAATGTGATCAGGTTGAGTGGGACTTCCTTGAGGCCTGCATGATTAAGATGGGTTTCAGTGCGAGATGGGTTTCATGGATTATGCAATGTGTCACCACAACCTCCCTTAGTGTCAAGTTTAACGGAGAACCACTTCCTTTCATTGCGCCATCGAGAGGTCTTCGGCAAGGAGATCATATATCCCCTTACTTATTCATAATTGTTGCAAACGTACTCTCCTCACTCATGAAGAAAGCGGTGGATGATGAGAGTGTTAGAGGAATTAGGCTCAACAGGTTTTGTCCGACACTTTCCCATCTACTTTTTGCAGACGATTCTATTTTCTTTGTGGATGGAAAGATTAGTGAATGCCAGAACCTATCCACTATTCTACATCAGTACTGCTACGCAACAGGTCAAGAAATCAACCTCAACAAATCAGGAGTTTTTTTCAGTTCAAGGTGCCCGCATCAACTGAGAAGGAATATGGCCCAAGAATTGCGAGTTTTGGAGATTGACAAAACGGGGAAGTACCTAGGAATCCCCTCTGATTGGGGTCAAACAAAAAAAACAGATGTTCGCATGGATTTTGGCGAGAGTAAACATGAAGTTGGAAGGGTGGAAAGAAAGTTTTATCTCCAAAGTGGGTAAAGAAATCTTGATAAAAGCGGTCGTGCAGGCTTTACCACAATACGCGATGTCCATTTTCAAAATCCCAATGTCTATTTGCAAGGCCATAGAGAGGAAGATAGCCTTATTCTGGTGGAAAACACATGCATCAAAAGCCGGCCTTCATTGGAGAAGATGGGAAATACTGAAGCAAAGGAAAGATAGAGGAGGTTTGGGCTTCAAAGACCTCATCACGTTTAACAAAGCGATGCTAGGAAAACAAGCTTGGAGAGTCTCTCAAACTTCAGGTACATTATGGTGCAAAGTCCTAAAAGGATGTTACTTTCCAAACATCGATTTCTGGCACGCAGTTAAGGGTTCTCATCCATCATGGGGTTGGCAGAGCCTTCTTATGGGAAGAGATGCCATTTCGAAGGAGGTGAGATGGAAAGTGGGTAACGGGCAACATATTAGAATCAGGGAAGATAGATGGCTAGAAAGGGGCGAATTAGGAGGACCAAAAAACCAACATGAACCCAACATGGTAGCAGATTTGATCGCCCCGACGGAACATCTCTGGAATGAGCAACTTTTACACAACTTATTCGATGAAGAAGTTGTGAATGAAATCCTAGCTACTCCACTACCATCTACCCCGAAAGCAGACTCGCTAGTGTGGTCATCAAATCGGTCCGGTTGTTATTCTATCAAAAGCGGATACAATGAGCTATGAAAGAATGAGACCACACATGGCTCTGGGCAGCCCTCTTCTTCCTACCAAATACCCAACGATCTATGGAGCAAAATTTGGAGGCTAAAAACACTTCCAAAAGTTAGACTTTTCATATGGAGTGTCTGCCAAAACACATTACCTACAAGGGTAAACTTGTTCAAGAGAAAAGTATTATCTGAACCTTTTTGCCCATTATGTCGAAAAAAGCCCGAGACAGTTGAGCATCTATTCCTCCTCTGTGACAAGACAAAGCAGGTTTGGTCAAATCCCTATTTCAACATCCACTTTTCTCACCAACAAGTCACTAGATTTGAGGAGTGGTTGCAAAACTACAATGATATGACCCAGAAAAACATACCTTTCGAGATCATCGTAGTCACCCTCTGGAAAATCTGGTTAGCGCGTAACACCCTAGTATTCCATCATGAGCAGACGGACCCAATCAGCATAATTGAATCGGCTCTAGACATGCAGTGTAATTACGCGAAGTGGAATAGAAGCAACTTAAAGCATGAAGGAGTACCGCTGAACTTAAAACCGAAATGGAGACCACCAAACCCTGGTTTGCTGAAGATAAACATCGATGGATCTCACCTCTCAGAGACCATGGAAGGGGCAATTGCATGCGTATGCCGCGATTCAGAAGGAAGATTGATGGAAGGCCTCGCGCGACCAGTCCGAGCATCTTTCGCCCTTCAAACCGAAGCCCTTGCCTGTCTCTATGCTCTCAAACACTTTGCTGAGCGGCCTCATTTAAAACTAATGTTGAAGTTTGACTGTTCAACGTTGATAAGCTGTTTGAGAGATTCTTCCCTTTGTCCTTGGGATGTTGAGCCAATTATCACTTATTGTATTGGCCTCTTGGCTTTTTTTGAGAGTCTAGAATTAGTCCTTTGCACCCGTGACTTAAATAGATTAGCAGACTGGGTTGTAAATGCGTCAAGGTGTAAGATCCTCCCCCGAAATTGGGTTTGTAACCCTCCTTCCCCTCTTTGGGAAATCCTGTGTTTTGATGCCCCTTACTCCTGTAGGTGGGTCCGGGTTTAATGAAATCATATCTCTATTTCGACCAAAAAAAAAAAATCTCACATCGATTATGGAAGGAGTTGATGGTCAATTTATAAGTATTAAGGAAAATCTCATATTTTGAGCTAGTTTTTAGGGTGAGAGTAGCCCAAGACCACTCACCACTGGTTAGAATCCAAGGTTGCCAATAAGTTTGGACCCAACAGTCATATGGGAGAGATACCGGTTGTCATGGCTCCGACTCAGGGCTTGATGTGTAAGGGAGAGATTGTTAAGGATATCTCACATCTCTTATGGAAGGGACAGATGATTTATTTATAAATGTGAGAGAAAATCACACCCTTTGAACTAATTTTTATAGTGATTGTTGATCATGAAAACGGGTCTATGTAAGACTTATCCGAGTTATAGAGTTTCTAGACGAGACAAAGAACAGCTGGAGCCTTATTGTGTCATTGACCAGAATTCAGTAGATCCACTGTAGTACTACGTCATCAAAGTGGAAAAGATTTAAGAACCTCGGGTTTACAAGACATTATTGCATACACTCCTTTGAACGATAACTTCTTACCAAAAAGTCATGTTTTCACTCTCAACATCCCAAAAAGTCATGTTTTCACTCTCAACATCTCAATCTGAAGAGTCTTTAGGGAGAGGTTGTAATGTTGGTATTGGGTAGGCTTAAAACGTTTATTTGTTTTTGAATTCAGGGTTTTTGTGAAATTGATGATGTTCTTGGCATCACCACCCCTTTTCTTTTTGTCCGCTAGGGATCTTTTCTCTTTCATGACCACAACAGTCCTCTAAATGCTCATCATGATCTTTTTTCTTTTCTCTTTTTATCGTACAGCTTGTTGTGATCTTTTGTCATTTTGAGCTTTCCTTCGAACTCTCCTTTTTCTTTTCTTCATTTTCTTGGGCATTTGGCCTTGCTTTTACTAGGCACACTGCTTTTTCATATCCCTGATTCTTTTGCATTTTCTCAATTTTTTTGCTTCTGACCTTTTTGAGTTCTAAGGACTCTGTGTCATGCCTTTTGTTCCTTATTTATCCAAAGTGGATCATATGCTCTTGCTCCAATGTGAAGAGATGATCACTAATTTAGGATTCTGAAATGAATATTCAAGCTCAATTGGGCTTCGCAAAAGGTAATGTGTTTGGGGATAAGAAATGAAATGCTCTTCTTCCTCTTGGGATGTTGCGAGCTTCCATATGACCTCACCCTGAAGTTATCATAGAAAGATTGATGCAAGTGTATGCAATAAAATCTTTCTTGATTCTTTTCTCTATAAGTGTCAACCACAAACCTCCTAATTTGCCTCAATGTGGGGTAATTCTTAATAGGGTTGTTTTGAAAAACTTCTCCGCTGTTTAAGCTCAAATTTGGTTTGCAAGGGATAATCATGTGCTTGGGATAGTGAAACGATTGCCTTTTATCATTTCAATCCATGTAATCATTGCGAATATCCCTTATCTCCTTAGGATGAGGTTTTTTTCTCACTTTTAGCATTTATTCTTTCATTCCACTCGAGTGTATAAGGGACGTGTTTAGACATGGCTTACTTTTCATCATTTGAAGGTCTTTCCATTTGATTTTATCCAAATGCTTTCTTTGAAATCTTTCAAAGCCTTTTGTCAAATCATCCTTTTTAGGGAATTCTGATATACAATGCATGCTAAAAAAATGCATGTTTCAAAACTTCTTTCGGTTGAAACTCTTTGAGATGATCTTTGAAACAATTTGTTTTGTTTTGTTTAGCTTTCACGTCAACCCGTTTGGGGAAAACGAAGTTCAATCTTTCTAGAAAAGTAAACTCTTTAAAACCCAAATTGTTTTTTCAAATTCCTGATCATTTTGATGAGATTTCTTTTTGACTTAATGAAGGTCCTGCAAAATTAGGAATCAAGTATTGAAATTCATTTGAGCAATTCTTAAAATTAATTGGAACGATTACCGCCAATTCTCTTATATGTTTCCATTTTGATTCCACTGGGAATTTTCTTTTCGTTGCTTCCTGTCTTTGAGCTCCTTGGGGATGACAAAAAAGAAGAACATATTAAAAGATGACATCAAGGGAAGTAGATTGGGAACGATACTTTCCTTTATCCTTTATCAACTCCATTGTGCGTTTTGGAGATCTTTGATCATCTTAGACTCCTTTTGCTTTATTCTGCAAAAAGAATGAACATGTTTATGAAATGCATGATATGCACATGTTCTAGGGTGACCGAAATCATTTCATTTCATGGGTAAAATATCTTCAAAGCATCTGCATTTACAGGATAGACCAATTTTATTCCCACCATATCTACAAGAATCAATGCTCCTCCAGGAAGAATTTTCTTGACAACATATGGACCTTCATAATTTGGAGTGAATTTCCTACGGGGATCTAAATTATTGGGAACAACTTTCTTCACTACCAAATCTTCTACCTTAAAATGCCTTGGTTTCACTTTTTGATTAAAGGATTTGGCAACTCTCTTTTGATAGGTTTGTCCATGACATATAACCTTTAACCTCTTTTCATCAATCATGTTGAGTTGTTCACATCTCTGCTAAATCCATTCAACTTCTGAAAGCTTCAATTGAGATAATATTCTTAATGAAGGAATTTCCACTTCAATGGGTAATACCGCTTCCATTCCATAAACTAAGGAAAACGGAGTTGCCCCAGT
The DNA here is from genome assembly GCF_021117445.2 of Syzygium oleosum. Taxonomy (NCBI): domain Eukaryota; kingdom Viridiplantae; phylum Streptophyta; class Magnoliopsida; order Myrtales; family Myrtaceae; genus Syzygium; species Syzygium oleosum. The sequence goes on from NW_026607496.1 coordinate 10,682,510, forward strand.
TGATGTTCGAATTGAAGTTCGGTATGCCATTAGAGCATATGGCAACCTTTCGTGCCAGTCACGATAATTCTCAGCTATCTTGGATAATATCTTCTTAATGTTCTTGTTTGCTGCTTCCAATGCTCCATTCATTTGTGGGCGATATGGGGACGAGTTCAAATGTCGAACGTGAAAATGTTCAAGCAAATCATCCACAATCTTGTTATTTAGATTTGAGCCGTTGTCAATGATGATTGCTTCTGGAACTTTATATCTGGCAATGATGTCTCGCCTAATGAATCTTGTGACGTTCTTGGTAGTGATATTTGTGTAAGAATTTGCTTCAATCCACTTAGTGAAATAATCAATTGCAACCAAGATGAAGCGATGCCCATTTGAGGCCTTGGGGTTGATTGGACCGATCATATCGATAACCCATATTGAAAATGGCCATGGCTCTGATATTTGATGCAGCTTATTCAGCGGTGCATTGACTCTATCTCCATAAACTTGACATTGATGACAACATCTCACATGTTGGATGTAATCCGTTTCCATTGTCATCCAATAGTATTCCAACCTCTTAATCTTTCGGGCTAAGAGATGGCCATTCATGTGTGGTCCACATTCGCCTTCATGGATTTCTTTTATAATATGTTCAGCTTCTTTATCCTCGACACATCTTAATAGGACTGAATTAAATAATTTATTGTAAAGAGTTTGACCGCTGAGGAAGAATTGGAGGCTATCTTCCACTTTCTGTCGCCTGTTGATTTCCTTCAGGAAATTCTTCAGTTTGGAGATACTTCTTTATGTCATGGAACCACGGTTCATTATCAAACTCAGCTTAAATCATCATGCAATGAGTCGGTTGTTCAAGAATGTCAATTCTCAATGGTTTTACATCCATACCATCTTTAGTTTGCAGTAAGGATGACAACGTTGCACGAGCATCTGCGAAATGATTCTGAGCTCTTGGAAGATAATCAAATGTTATTTCTTCAAATTCCTCCACCATTCCTTCTAAGTATTTGTGATAGGGTATCAACTTGGTATCTCGAGTTTGCCACTCACCAGTTGTTTGCAATATGATGAGCATAAAATCTTCATATACTTGCAATCTCCTTACCTTCATTGAGAGGGCTAATTTTAAGCCAAGAATATATGCTTCATACTCAGCAATGTTATTAGTGCATAGAAATATCAATTTTGCAGATACTGGATAATGTTGACCTTATGGGGAAATCAGCATTGCCCTAGTTTCTAATCCAGATAAATTGGTTGCATCATCAAAATACATGATCCAGTTATCGTCAACCAATGCTAATATACGATCGCAAATCGTTCCTCCTCTGGATTAGTAGTGTTCTGAGAATTCTCTGCCAGCATATCCGCTATTGCTCGTCCTTTAACTGATTTTTGTAGTGAACTTCTGATATCAAATTCTGATAAGAAGACTTGCTACTTTGCTAACTTCTCGACCAAAGAGGATTTCTCAAGTAAATACTTGATCAGATCATTTTCAGTCACCAGCAAAATTTGATGATGAAGGGTATATTACCTTAGTCTGTGCAACACCCAGATTAATGTGACACATGTCTTTTCAACTGCTGGGTATGTCACGCCCCGAACCCCTACGAGCTCGCGATATCCCGCTCCGATCGAAATGATGCGACGTCCCAGGAACGTCGCCGACCCAACCCAAAACATTAGAGCCACATGCAGAAACGTAATAATAAAACCCCGAACAAAAAGATGACGACAACGGGGTAGAACACCAGAACAATCAAACAAACAGCAAAATTTGATGATGAAGGGTATATTACCTTAGTCTGTGCAACACCCAGATTAATGTGACACATGTCTTTTCAACTGCTGGGTATGTCACGCCCCGAACCCCTACGAGCTCGCGATATCCCGCTCCGATCGAAATGATGCGACGTCCCAGGAACGTCGCCGACCCAACCCAAAACATTAGAGCCACATGCAGAAACGTAATAATAAAACCCCGAACAAAAAGATGACGACAACGGGGTAGAACACCAGAACAATCAAACAACACTACAATCATCTTTAAACAGCCACAACACCAAAAATACAAACATCATATTACAGACATAATTACAGACGAACATTCTTAGCCACCGACATTACAAAAGATCAGGGTTCTGGTTAACTTAACTTCGTTATGGGTCAACCCGATTTACACAACCCCTAAAATGCCCTAGGGAAAAACCTAAGGGTCGCCTTCTGATCTGCTCCTGATTCTTCGGGCTTGAGCCTCCGAACACTCACCTGTAGTTTCACCGGGCACCAAAAGCGACTCTTCGCACTTCAAAAAGAGGAGGCAGTTCCCTGGGTTTACGGCTGGGGGTCTGAAATTGTGGATTATATAACTATGAGACGAATCTCAATAAGTGTACAACCCTAAACCCCACGTAGGCACTCACGTATCGCCAGATGAAAACACGCATAACATACAACGATCAATCAAACTACCAACCACACACGAACCTACCTGGAATCCATCATACACGTCCCTGTACATTAGTCAATAGCACAGCCCACATATCGCAGCAATGATTCACAGACGCACACGTGCCTCAATTATAATACAGAAACCACTTGGGCACGTCCCATACCGTGTCTAGCAGTTTCTACCCCATAATTAAGCATCACATCACGCGATACAAACACACTCGCACACTACTCACACCATGCGTAACTTTCTCAAACCTCGCACTTCAAGCCAATTCCCGCTCATTCTCAACTCTTCCACCACTACCGCGCCCACGTAAAATGCATCAGGCCAACGGTCTTCTGACCATGTCAGGCATTGTCACCCCGTCGGGCCGGGCATCGTCACCTTGTCAGGAACGGCATCGTCCCGCGTAAACGAACACGCTTCAGGACGGAATCCTACCTCTCCCCTTTCCTTAATTACCGTGCCCGCGTAAAACGCATCAGGCCAACGGTCTTCTGACCTCGTCAGGCATCGACACCCCGTCGGGCCGGGCATCGTCACCTTGTCAGGGACGGCATCGTCTCGCGTAAACGTACACGCCTCAGGACGGAATCTTACCTCTTCCCAATCAATCCTACGCATCCGTACCTTCATTCCACTCATACCACACGTACCACACGGCCACTCAAACACGCTATCACTCACAATCTCACACCTCCCATACACATCATAAATACACACGTTCTCGCCACACGAACACACTACTCGATCACACGTACTTGGCACGCGCATCCAACGCACGATCACATTACCACGCCTCACGGCCACACACATACAGCATACTATCAAACCACAATCCACCCGAATTGCATTTCCGCACCAGCCAACTATCACAAACAATGCAATTATCAGAATAAACCCAATCAGGCCGTAAGAATTCCAATCAATCACACAATTAATCCCCGATTAATCCACAGCATCACAGCCTTAAATCAGCCTCCTAAACCTCGGAATTCATCGCCCAAATCAGTCCACAACAACCCAAACACCAGCCCCTAATTCAGACCCAAAACAGCCACAAAATCGTCTAAACCGAACCCTAAACGAGCCTAGCAATACCCGAGGTCCTAGGCAGTTTTTGGGAGAGACACTTACCTAATAAAAACAGGACACTCGGCTGGACAGGGGGCTGGGGTGACCGGAATAGCAGCAGCAGGCGACCTAGGGGCCGAGCGGCTGAGCTGCCTTGGGCGGGTGGCTGGCGGGCGGTTCTCGGCCGGCTGGAGGTGGCGACGGCGACGTACAGGGCTGGGGAGGGCGGCCAGGGGTGGCTCAGCGGCAATTTGATCGATCGAAACAGGGAAAGACGGAGAGAGAGGAGAGAGGCGGATGGTGGCCGGAAAGGAGAAGCAGTGGCGCCGGGCGGCTGGGCTGGGCGGCGACCGGCGGCGGCGAACTGGTGGTCGGCCAGGGGGCTCACGCACAGGGGAGAGGGGAGAGAGAGATCGATCGGGAGGGGAGGGGGTAATGAGAGAGAGAGAGAGAGAGAGAGAGAGAGAGAGAGAGAGAGAGAGAGAGAGAGAGAGAGAGAGAGAGAGAGAGAGAGAGAGAGATCGGGAGAGAGGAGAGAGAGTGGTCTGGCCAGAATGAGAGAGGAGAGAGAAATGGTCCAAGCTGGTCAAACATGGTGGGCCAAGAGCGCCACGTGTCGCGATCCTACGCGATCTTCCCAAAATACCCTTGATCCAACGGTCCTTGTTGGTCTTATCCAAATAATTGAGGGGCATTTGAGTCTTTAGGTCCAATAATGCAGCTGATAAACATTCTTAATTATCCCAAATATTTTCCTAAAATTCGGAACTGAAAACGGCCCAGGGGCAAAATGGTCATTTTTCCGATCCCGGGTCAAAATTCTAATTTTTGACCGAAACCACTCCAAATATGCGTGGCCACCCCAAAATGGCATCGGCCTCGAAAAATAATCTCATACGGCCTCAGAATCAACGTCGGGGTCCAGAGGGGTAAAATCGTAATTTTCCCGGTCCCGAACCGAAATCCATTTTTTTGCAGAAATGGGTGGCCCCAAGGTTGGCCAAGCCAAAAACGTCATCGGCTGCTCAAAATTGTCACTTTCAAAATTCTCGATTCTCGGGCCCGAATTTCAAGAAATGACTAAAATCGAACAATCGTGACTTTAGCTTATCTCTTGCTAACGGGTGGCTCGTTGGGATTACGCTCTCTCGACCCGTGACCGACACCAAGTCAAATCACGTTTAAGTTTACTCTACCCGGGACGACCTCGGTTGTCATATAATTGCGAGGGTCTGTCGCTAGTTCCCTTCGGACACGATCAATCAAATAGACCGGTCTCGGTTGGCTCAAAGCATTCCCTCGTCAATCCATATGGTCGAAGATCGAACCCAGGTCGAGCTCTTTGGTCGTGCGAACTCAATCCCGTAATAGCCCTACCCCTACGGTTAGCATCCCGAGAATGCGCTGTTCCGGGCGAGATCTCACTATAGTGCATTGATCAATATTCATTTCGTAAATCCCGGGAAAAGGATCGAAAATTCAGACTGTTACAGGGTAATTCGTCTATAATATTGTATACTTCTTGCTCATGTAATAAATAGCTTGCTCCTTACCATTGTCTGGTCTTCTTTGGACAAGCACTGCTCCTAACGACTCGTGATAAATTGTTAGGTATAAGATCAGTGGAATTCTAGGGATTGGTGGTACAAGGACTGGTGGGCATACCATATATCCTTTGATCTTATCAAAGGCTTGTTGACATTCTTCATCCTATTTCACTTTAGCATTTTTCTTTAGTAGTTTGAAGAATGGCTTTGCAGTTTCAAAAAGTATATAGGTAAATCGGGCAATGTAATTTAATCGCCCCAATAAATTTCTCACCTCTTTTACTGTGGAAGGAGTCTTGAGATCATATATTGCCTTGATTTTTTAGGGATCTATTTGGATGCCCCTGTTGCTGACCACAAATCCTAGCAACTTGCCAGATTTTGCTCCAAATACACATTTATTGGGGTTTGACCTCAACTTGTATTTTCTGAGTCTTTCGAACAATTTCCGAAGCACTTTGACATGATCTTCTCCTTGTCTAGATTTTGCAATCATATCATCCACATATACTTCAATTTCTTTATGCATCATATCGTGGAACAAAGTTACCATTGCACTCTGATACGTAGCACTAGCATTTTTCAAACCGAAAGGCATCACTTTGTAACAAAATGTGCCCCATGGTGTAATGAAGGATGTTTTAGCCGTATCCTCTTTCTTCGTGAGGATTTGATTATATCCAGAAAAGCCATCTATGAATGAAAATGTTTCAAATCCAGCAGTACTATCCACTAGTACATCGATGTGTGGAAGTGGAAAGTCATCATTGGGGCTTGCTTTATTTAGGTCACAATAATCAATGTAAACCCATGCCCGTCCATCTTTCTTCAATATTGCAACTATGTTAGCAACCAATTCTGGATATGGTACTACTTCGATGAATCCAACTTTAAATAGTTTTATCACTTCCTCTTCTATTTTCTTTGCCAATTCGGCTTGGTTCGCCGAAATTTCTGTTTCTTCGGAGGGATACTCGGATGGATTGGTAAAGCATCTTTAACTATGTTCGGATCAAGGCCTGGAATGTCGACATAGGACCATGCGAATATATCTTGATATTCTCTGAGTAAATCAATAATTCTCTTTGCTTTTGCAAAAGAAAGACTTTCTCCGATCTTAATTTCTTTGGGATTCTCCTTATCATCCAAATTGACGGTTGTTGCGCTACGCTTTTTTTTGGGGCTTTCGGGATTTGCGCGCTAAGGAGGTATTTCCGTGTAAGGGTCTCTCCCAGACCATACCTCACGTGACAGTGGAAGGTAAATTCCTATTTAATCTAAATTTGTGATTTTGGAGTCGCCACTAGTCATTATTAGTAGGTAGACTAGAAACCTAATCGAGATACGGGAGAAATACCACGATTCTACGAATCTAAGATTCTGAGTACGGGGACTTGGTTACGTTATTGATCCCGAATCGAGATCTCTAACACCCTTTCGGTACCTAAGAACGATACGATGTCTAACGTGTCATGCGAATTTCCAAGGCTTACCCACTAATTCTATCCATTCTAATCGCAAGAAAAACCAAACAAGTATTAAACGCACAATCGAAGTTAATCAAATCAATCAATCCTAAGTGGTCTCTAAAAACGAAAATCAATCAAAAAATCCAAACCCTAATGAAGCTCTAGAAGCTTACTCATTTCATGATTTACATTTTTTTTAGGGTTTTAGGATTTTTTTAGGGGTTATAACCCCTGAATTTGAGATTTTCTAAAAATGACACTTGGGCACTTCCAAAAATTCAAATCTCACTTTTGATGGTTGGCCACGATGTTTATGGACCATTCTGTGAATTTTTAAAATTTTTGATTTTTTTCTCGAAAATTTTATTAACCTAGAATTGATTGATTTTTTTTATGATTTTCTGAAAATTTTTATGAATTTTCCAATTTTTCAATTTTTTTATTGATTTTCTAAATTTTTTACATTTTTTATTTATATTTTCTGAATTTTCTGAATTTTTATGAATTTTCTGAAAATTTATGAATTTTTATGAATTTTCTAATTTTTTGTGAATTTTCTGTTTTTCTTAATTTTTTTTCGATTTTCCAAAATTTTTTAATATTTTCTGATTTTTCAATTTTTTTTTATTTTTTGAGTTTTTTAGATTTTTTATTATTTTTATTTTTATTTAAATTTTCGACTGGGAAAATGAACTGGACCGGCCCGGTTCAACCCGGTTCGGCCTGGCCGAACCAAGTGTCGCCGGCGTCGGCGCCGATCGTCTTCTCCGGCGGGCACGATGCCAAAACGGCACCATTTCTGGCCTTCTTCACTGGGGCATTTCTCTGAGCAGGTGGTGTGCATGAGAATAGGTTTGATGTTTTCTAGGCCGCCGGTTTGAGCTCGTTGTCGACGAGCCTCTGGCGACCTTTTGGCCATTCTGACTGGTCCACGATGAAGTTCATATTACCAATCTAGCTTAATCGTTGTGCCGTCGGAAGTACGCCGGCCGGCGAAAAATCATTCTAAACAACCTAGTTTGTAAACTTGTTCAAACATGAATTTTCCAGAATACAAACCTTGATCCTAATCACCCTAGCCATCTACATCGAGTCTAATGGCTATCAAAACCTCAAACAAAGTAAGAACAAACTAACTTGAGCAGTCTAAGGCCATAGGGGCACTCCGGCGAAGTTCTCCGAGCTCCGGTGAGGTAGTTCATGAGGTGGCCGACTCGGTTTATGCGTTTTTAATGCCCAAAATGCAGTCAAACAACACGAAATATGATCATGAATCGATTATAAGCATAAAAAAACTCAGATTCACAAAAGAAAACGCATGATCTATAAGATTAAGTTTAAAGTCAACTTTTGGAAATCTGTAAAAACTGAGGTGACGAACGATTTTTACCTGTTCTGTTCGATGATCAAACAACCTCTTCGAGTTGATCCACGATCGTGAAGATGTTCCTCAACTCTCAAGCTTCAAACTGATGGCCTTGGATCCACCGGGGAGGCTCCTGACTCTCCAATAAGGACTCGTTTTCAGGCTATGGCGACCAGTCGTTCACCAGTCGTCTCAGGTGAGGATATTCACCTCTAGAGACCGATTCGCCGGCATTTTTCCGGCCGGAAAGACGTCGATCACTCGGTCTCAGGGAGTATCAACTCTACCTTCTCTCGTTTTCTCTCTTTCGCGCTCTTGTTCTCTCCCTTTCTCTCTCTGGCATTTCGTCGAGCATTTTCTTCCCGCAATGTTCAAGTTTTTTCAGTTTTTCATTGATAAAAAATCCCGCCCAAAGTTTGTTGGAACCGACCTTGAATCGATTAAGGTGATTCCCTAGCGCCAGCTATATATTTTCCAGCTGGCAAAATCGATTTGCACGTGTTAAATCGATTGGGGAAGGTTCATGAAGTTTCGGGTTTGAGAGATATTTTCTGGGTTTTTTGTGCCTTAGTGAGTCGGGTGAGGAAGACAACCAACCCGGGTCGAGTCGGGTTGACCCGGTCGACCCGGTAGACCCGGGTTGGTCTAAATTCGCCAATTAAGCACATTTTTGACCCAATTTTCAAAATTAAACCCTAAAATTGAATTCTCCATCACATTCCAAACCAAAATATATGATTTTCCCTAATTTTTGTTATAATTGTGTCCAAGATTTTCACATTTTTGTATTCGGGTTAATAGGGTTTTGTTCAATTTGATGTCCTAATGACCTGATTAGGCAAAATTGATGCCAAAATTGAATTACCCACATCTGATTAACCCTAGAAATGATGGTCTCATGGTTCGACAATTTCATATTGGGCACGATTCCCAATTTGGGTTCAAAATTCTTAATTTTCAATTAAATTTTGGGGATTTTTTTAATTTTATGCCAGATTGTGCAATTGGACAACCATTATGTAATTCAAGATCCCAGAATCATTTGTTGTGAAGACACTATGACCTAAAAATAACTAGAAAAAATTTAATTGCATTTTTGGTTCAATTCGGGTTTAATTTTGCCCAATTTTGGGAAAAACATATACCCGATTGAGATTTTTCAAAATTGATGATGTATTCATGAAATTGGATTTAAAATAAGGCTAATAACTATTTTTATGGAATTTTCTGATTCCATTTGCTATTTTTCTTGATTTTCTCACTTATTTTGACTAAAAGAAATTAAGGAAAAATGCAAAAAAATGCTAAAAAATTATTTTTTGGTTTAGAAATAGGTTTCTAGGCTTGGCCAAGATTCCTAGTCCTAATTTTGAGATTTTTAAAAATATGTAAAAAATGAGCTAAAAATCAGGTGTCAACAGCTGCCCCTCTTTGAGATTGAGCTCGTTAGAGGTTGATCTTAAAGATAAGGTGATACCTAAATTTTTAGTCAGCTCACTGAACAAGATAAGATGGAAATTTCACAATAACTGATTAGGGATCTTGCTTTTGAAATTCGTGATCTAATCCAACGGTTCTCTTTTCAGAACATATATTGAAAGGTTCTTAATGATTGAGGGAGAGAAACTTACCTGTTTGTGAGCTGCCTCTTTATCCCTTATCCAAGGGCATGAATTGATGGTGGTGATGATTATGATGGTTATTCAAATTTCGTGGTTTAAGGACGAATCCACGAACCATGAACACCTGAGGCTCCTCGCCTGAGGATTTGGAAATTTGCCTAGTGGTTCTTCACCAGTAGGACTTTAATTTGCCTAGGGGCTCCTCGCCTGTAGGACTTTGGATTTGCCTAGTGGTTCCTTACCTGTAGGACTTTGGATTTGCCTAGTGGTCCTTCACCAGTAGGACTTGAATTTACCTAGGAACTCCTCGCCTGTAGGACTTTGGATTTGCCTAGTGGTTCCTCACCTGTAGGACTTGAATTTGCCTAAGGGCTCCTCGCCTGTAGGACTTTAAACTTGCCTAGGGGCTCATTGCCTGTAGGACTTTGAATTTTGGTTAGGGGCTCCTCGCCTGTAGGACTTTGAATTTTGCATAGGGGCTCCTCGCCTGTAGGACTTTGAATTTGCCTAGGGGCTCATCGCCTGTAGGACTTTGAATTTGCCTAGGGGCTCTTCGCCTGTAGGATTTGAATTGCCTAGGGGCTCCTTACCTGTAGGACTTTGAATTTGCCTAGGGGCTCCTCGCCTGTAGGACTTGAATTTGCCTAGGGGCTCCTCGCCTATAGGACTTTGAATTTGCCTAGGGACTCCTCGCCTGTAGGACTTGAATTTGCCTAGGGGCTCCTCGCCTGTAAGACTTTGGGAAGACTTCAAACAATGAATGCCTTAATCGTGAGTTTTGTGATTTCACTAACCTTTGTATTGCTTTTTTTAAGTTGACCAAAAACTATTTTGAAAAGTAGTTTTGAAATTAATCAAAACTGTTTGAAGCGTGGTTTTTCTTAGCTTATCACAAACTGTTTGAAAACTTGATTTTAAGTTGATCAAAAACTTTTGAAACCTGGTTTTGAAATATACATTTTTTTGCATTAATGCATTTCAGACAATCAAATTTCCTTTTCAAGGAATTATTTCAACAAAATTCTTTCAATCTTTCAAGAAATGCTTGAAATGATCGTTTGGAATACCTTCATTAGAAAGGATTTATTTCAATCTATGAACTTGGTGTTTTCTTCATCTGATGGAAAAGGGGGACTTGTTGGAACTTGTCTGATATCCCTCAATTTTGTCTCTCTTAACCAATCCTTAGGTGTTCGGAGATGTTCGCAATGTATACAATCCAATTGATATGATAAGGTCTTTCAAAAGGTTGTAATGTTGACTTGGTCAATGGCTATTCAAAGGATAGGCATTCTGAGGCCAAGAAAAAGGATTTTGTCACAACTGACTTCGGTTTTACAAGTTAAGAACCTCGAGGATAAGACAAGATATTATTGCATACACTTCTTTGAGTGATGACTTCTTGTCATAAAGTCATGTTTCTACTCTCAACATCCCAATCTGAAGAGTCTTTGGGGAGAGGTTGTATTGTTGGTATTGGGTAGGCTAAAAAAGGCTCATTTGTTTGAATTCAGGGTTTTTATGAAATTGATGATCTTCTTGGCATCACCACTTTTTCTTTTCTTCTTCTTTTTCACTAGAGATCTTTTTCCTTTATGAACATCAGAGTCCTCTAAACATTCATCACAATCTCTTTTCTTTTGCTCATTCTCACTTATTGTGATCTATGATCTCTCATGAACTTGACTTTGCTTTGTCATGACTTTTTTTTTTATTTTGAGCTTTCTTTTGAACTCTCGTTTTCTTTTTCATTTTCCCTTGGGCATGTGGTCATGCTTTTACCAGGCACACTGCTTTTTCATGCCCCAGACTCTTTTGCCTTTGACCTTTTTTGACTTCTAAGGACTCTGTGTCATGCCCTTTTATCTATTAAAGTGGATCATATGCTCATGCTCCAGTGTGAAGAGATGATCACCAATTTGGGGTTCTGAAATGAATATTCAGGCTCAATTGGGCTTTGTCAAAAGTAATGTGTTTGGGTATAGGAAATGAAGTGCTCTTCTTCCTCTTGGGATGTCTTGAACTTCCATATGACTTTATCTGAAGTTATCACAGAAAGATACATGCAAGAGTATGCAATAAAATATTTCTTGATCCTATTCTCCATAGCTGTAAATCGTAAACCTCCTGATTTGCCCAAATGTGGGGTGGTTCTTAACAGGGTTGTTTTGGAAAAAACTTCTCCACTATTTCGGCTCAAATTTGTTTTGCAAGAGATAAGCATATGTTTGGGATAGTGAAATGACTGCCTTTCATCATTTCAATCTATGTAATCATTGCGAATATCCCCTATTTCCTTTGGATGAGTTTTTCTCATTCACTTCTCTATTTTGACTTTGAGTGTATAAGGGACGTGTGTGGATATGACTTACCTTTCATCATTTGAAGGTCTTTTCATTCGATTTGATCCAAACTTTTTCTATGAAATTTTTCAAAGCCTTTTGTCAAATTATCCCTTTTAGGGAATTTTAATGCTTAGTGCATTTTCAAAGAAAGCGTGTTTCAAAACTTTTGATTTGAAACGTTTCTGAGATATTTTCCTTTTCAGAACAATCTGTTTTGTTTTATTCAATTTAGTGTCATTCCGCTTGGGGAAAAGGAAGTTCGTTTTTCTCTTAAAAAGGCAATTTCTTCGAGACATGCACTCACGATTTAGGGATACTTGTCTGATCAACTTACCAAGATCCCTCTTGTTTGCGTGTTTTTGCTTTGATTCCATTGGAGATTTTTCTTTTGTTGCTCTCTTTTCTTTGTTTCCTTGGGGATGATAAAAAGAAAAGCATATTAGAGGATATCGATGGAAAATAGAATTGGAAGTAGTACTTCCCTCTACTATTTGATAACTTCATTGGGGATTCTGAAATTACCAACTAGTTCGGATTCTTTTTGCTTTCTTCTGCAAAATAGATAAACATGTTCATAAAATGCATGGTATGCATGATATGCATGATATGCACATGTTCTAAAGTGTCCCGAATCTTTTCTTGAATGTTCGTCTTCATTTCATGGGTAGAAAATCTTGACAGCATCGGCATTTACAGGATAGGCCAATTCTGTTCCTGCCATATCTACAAGAATCAATGCTTTTCCAGGAAGAATTTTCTTGATAATGTATGGACCCTCATAATTCGGAGTGAATTTGCCATAAGGATCTGAATTGTTGAAGATGAATTTCTTCACTACTAAATCCTCTGTTTTGAAATTTCTCGGTTTCGCTTTTCGATTAAAGGATTTAGCCACTCTTCTCTGATAGGCTTGCCCATGGCATATAGCTCTTAATCTCTTTTCATCGATCATGTTGAGCTGTTCATATCTTTGTTGAATCCACTCAGCCTCTGAAAGTTTCAATTGGGATAATATCCTTAATGAAGAATTTCTATTTCAACAGGTAGCACTGCTTCCATTCCGTAAATCAATGAAAATGGGGTTGCTCCAGTTGATGTTCGAATTAAAGTTCGGTATGCCATCAGAGCATACGGTAACCTTTCATGCCAATCACGATAATTTTCAGCTGTTTTGGCCAGTATCTTCTTGATATTCTTATTTGCCACTTCAACTGCTCCATTAATTTGTGGACGATATGGAGATGAGTTCAGATGTCGGATGTGGAAGTATTCGAGTAAATCATCCACGATCTTGTTGTTTAGGTTTGAACCATTGTCAGTGATTATTGCTTCTGGAACTCCATACCCAGCAATGATGTCCCGCCTGATGAATCTTGCGACAATTCTTGACAGTAACATTCGTATAGGAGTTTGCTTCAATCCATTTAGTGAAATAGTCAATAGCAACCAGGATAAACCGGTGTCTATTTGAAGCCTTGGGGTTGATTGGACCAATCATATCAATGCCCTACATTGAAAATGGTCATGGCTCGGACATTTGATGTAGCTCGTTTGGCGGTGCATTGATTTTGTCTCCATAAACTTGACATTGATGACAACACCTCACGTGTTGGATGTAATCTGATTCTATTGTCATCCAATAGTATCCCTATCTTATAATTTTTCGGGCTAGAAGATGTCCATTCATGTGTGGTCCACATTCACCTTCGTGAATTTCTTTCATGATCTGTTCAGCTTCTGTAGCATCCACACATCTTAGTAGGGTTGAATCAAATGATTTCTTATAGAGGGTTTGACCACTGAGGAAGAACTTGTTGGCTATCTTCCTTATAAACTTCCTATCACCTGGTTGGCTTTCTTCAAGAAATTCTCCCGATTGAAGATACCTTTTGATGTCATGAAACCATGGTTCGTTGTCGAACTCTGCTTGGACCATCATGCAATGAGCTGGTTGTTCAAGAATATTAATTCTCAATGGTTTTATATCCATACCATCTTCAACTTGTAGTAAAGATGACAAAGTTGCCAGAGCATCTGTAAAATGATTCTGAGTTCTTGGGAGATAATCAAATATTACTTCTTTGAAACTTCCTATCATCTCTTCTAAGTATCTGTGATAAGGAATTAGCTTGGCATCTCGAGTTTGCCATTCACCGGTTGTTTGCAATATGATGAGCATAGAATCTCCATATACTTGCAACCTTTTTACCTTCATTGAAAGGGCTAATTGTAAGCCGAGAATGCATGCTTCATATTCAGCGACATTATTGGTGCATGGAAATACCAATTTTGCAGATACCGGATAGTATTGGCCTTCTGGGGAGATCAGTACTGCCCCAGTTCTTGATCCAGATAAGTTGGTTGCACCATCAAAATACATAGTCCATTTATCATCGACCAGTGTCAATATATGATCATCAAGTTGTTCTTCAGGACTAGCAATATTCTGCGAATTTTCTGCCAACATGTCTGCTATTGCTCGTCCATTGACTGACTTTTGGGATAAACTTCTGATGTCGAATTCAGATAACAAAACTTGCCACTTTACTAATTTCCCGACCAAGGAGGATTTCTCAAAAAAATACTTGATCGGATCATTCTCAGTCACTAGCAAAATTTGGTGATGAAGGGTGTATTGTCTTAGTCTATGTAATACCCAAATCAATGCTACGCATGTCTTCTCGACTGCCGGGTAATTCACCTCTGATGCTGTGAACTTCTTGTTCAAGTCATAAATGGCTTGTTCTTTACCATCATTTGGTCTTCTTTGTATAAGCACCGCTCCTAACGACTCATAGTGAATCGTCAAATATAAGATCAGCGGAGCTCCAGGAATTGGTGGTACCAACACTGGTGGACATAAGGCTTGTTGACATTCCGCATCCCACTTTACTTTGGCATTTTTCTTCAACAGTTTGAAGAATGGTTTAGTAGTCTTAGAAAGCTGATAGAAAAAACGGGCAATGTAATTTAACCGCCCCAACAGGCTTCTCACTTCTTTTACCATAGAAGGAGTCTTTAAGTCGTATATTGCCTTGATCTTAGAAGGATCTATTTCGATGCCCCTGTTACTGACCACAAATTCTAGCAGTTTGCCAGATTTTGCCCCAAATACGCACTTGTTGGGGTTTAATTGCAACTTGTACTTTTTAAGTCTTTCGAATAATTTGCGAAGCACCTCAACATGATCTTCTCCTTGTTTGGATTTTGCAATCATGTCATCCACATATACCTCAATTTCTTTGTGTATCATGTCATGGAACAAAGTTACCATTGCCCTTTGATATGTGGCACTAGCATTTTTCAAACCGAAAGGCATCACCTTATAATAAAATGTGCCTCATGGTGTTATGAAGGATGTCTTTGCCTTATCCTCTTTCTTCATGAGGATTTGATTATATCCTGAGAAACCATCCATGAATGAAAATGTTTCGAACCCAGTAGTGCTATCCACTAATACATCAATATGTGGAAGCGGGAAATCATCCTTAGGGCTTGCTTTATTTAGGTCGCAATAATCAACGCACACCCGTACTCGACCATCTTTCTTCATTACGGGTACTATGTTGGCAACCCATTCTGGATATAGTACTACTTCGATGAAACCGACTTTGAGTAATTTCATCACTTCTTCTTCTATTTTTTTCGCCAATTCCGGCTTTGTTCGCCTCAGTTTTTGCTTCTTTAGTGGAATACTTGGATCAATTGGCAAAACATGCTCAACTATGCTTGGATCAAGGCCTGGCATGTCAGCATAAGACCATGCGAATATATCTTGATATTCCTTGAGCAAATCTGTGATCCTTTCTGCCTCTACTAAGGGAAGACCTTCCCCAATCTTAACTTCCTTGGGATTCTCTTTATCGCCCAGATTAACAGTGATCGTTTTCTCTAACGTGAGTGACTTTGATTCTTCATGACGGATCCATTCCCTTCTGATCCATTCCTCATCTTCATTATCCACTTCAATATCGCAAGTGATCTCCTCGGAAAGATTTGGGTAACATATGAACCTATTATGGATATGCGAATGCTCATGCCTGACATGTAACAAACATGGTTAGTAATTGCATACAAAGTAAGTAACGCATGTGGTCCTATGAAAAAAAACCTTTTGGAAATTCATTTTGAAATTCATTTTGAAAGAATATAAAGACAGAGCTGGTCCTCATATCATCAAACTTCCTTGCTCTTAAAATCATTTTTACAATGAGGAGCAATATAGAAACCCAAAGCCTCAAGCCTCACGAATAAGGATAATGTTCATCATAGGTTTGGTTTTGTTTCTACATGTCCTTAACAAAACATTTGATCACTTTTATTGAATTGAAAAATGCAGTTACATCTATATTAAAAGGAATGTAAATTGCAACTGAACTGAAATTGCGAATGAAATCACAAGAAATTTGAAATGGCAATCAACAAAAAGCAATGGAAAAAAAAAGTTTGTAGCAAAAGTTCAAGAGAATCTTCCTACTCCAGTGCGTAGGTATCTTCTGCCTCAGTTATGATAACGTTGATGGTATTCTCCTCGAATACATTTGGCAGAACAGATTCTTCCTCTGCATGTAAGTCCTCTTCTTGAAATAGCTTGAAAGGTCCAGGAAAAGTTTCCTTGATGTGGATATGATGATAGGGAAGCTTTTTAGCTTTGCCCTTCCATATGGATGGATTAATGAGGCGATCACCTTGGCCTCTACAACCTCCATGGTTCTTTCAACCTCGGCCTTGGCCTCCATGGTGATCCTTAGAGTTATCTGGAACATAACCTATTCCGTGCTTCATTCTTGTAGCGAGAGGAGTAATAGGTTCTTTGATTCTTTGGGATTTCGATCCAAGACCATTACCAGGAGTAAATCCATACTGGCATAACATTCTTCCAGACATAATGGATGATGTTGAGAACTCCGGGGATTTTATGATGCAACTAGCAGGAATTTGCACCATTGAGATCATTTCGAAGGAATGATAACTTGGTTCTTCTTTTACTTCGAGTTCGACATACAGTATTGCACTCTCTTTGTAGGTGGTGAAATCTGTCTCCCCGTGTACGGTGATCATCTTGCCATTAATGACAAACCTAACCTTTTGATGGAGACTTGAAGGAATGGCGCCAGCCATATGAATCCAAGGTCTTCCGAGTAATAAGTTGAAAGTTCTCGGAATATCCACTACTTGGAAGTCAATTAGAAAAGGCACAAGGCCTATGTTTACCTCGAGCTCGATATCGTCAATAATGTCTTTCTTTATTCCATCAAACGAGCGTACTGTTACCTTAGAAGGTTTGATGAGCTCTTCATTAATCCCCAAGCGATGCAGTGTGCTTAGTGGACACAAATTAAGTGCAGAACCATTATCAATCAGCACCAGTGACACCTCCTTACCCCGGCATTTGACGACGATATACAGAGCCTTATTGTGGGAACGCCCGTCAATTGGGAAATCTTCATCGGAGAAGGCAATTTGGTGTTTCAGAAGAATAGTGCCAACAAAGTCTTCCAATTGTACTTCATTAATCGTCTCCGGGGCGTGCACCTCATTGAGAAGCTTCATAAGTACCATTTTGTGGCTTTATGAAGTCTTGAAGAGATCCAACAGAGAAATCTGTGCCGGCATCTTTCTTAGCTACTCAATTACCTCAAATTCGCTCGTTTTCATGACCGAAAGCAACTGTTTAACATCTTCTTCGGTTAATCCTTTTTTTTCGTGTTCACCGTCTTTCGGGGCATTGCATCTCCCCAATCGGGTTACGGCATCGACTTCTTTGGGAGAGTAATCCCAAGGTACACACTTAGTGTCAAACTTTTCTTTTGGAGGGAGAGTGATGATCACAGGCTGTGTTTCTTCTTCTTTGATCCTTAGCTGATCAATGGGAAGTCGGATAGTGATCGGTGTGACAGGGCCTTCCTCCTCCTTATATTTATCTACCTCATCAAGCTTGATTAGAAATGGTGTAATCATGGATACTATACTTCTATTGGCTTCGTCAGCATCTATTCCACCCTAACCATCAGGTGTGATTGTTTCGTTCTTGAATGCCCATGAAGGAGGTGTATAGTTGACACGGTAATTATACCGGCCACTATCTTGACCCAGAAAATCAACAACTTCACCTTGTTTTCGTGCTTTTCGAACAAATTGCCTATCATCTCGGCGAGTCTTTTTCTTCTTTTTCTCTTCCTGATCTTCATTCTACTCGAGATTCAATTGGCTAATCGGGACCTCATCCATGCCACCCCATCCGTCCGGCACACTGTCTTTATTTTTGAATGCCCATGGTGGTGGTGTATATTTGACACGGTAATTGTATTTACCGCTATCTTGACCGAGTAAGTGTACGGTTTCGCCTTCCCTGGATGATTTCTGGGTGAAACGCCTTTCACCCTGATGGACTTTTTCTTTCTTCTTTTCATCCTAATATGTTTCATCTTGGAGCGTTTCTTCCTTAGGTAGAGCTTTCTCCTCAGGATTGGTTTCATCGTCCATACCACCCCAGCCATCAGGCACAATTACTTCATTTTTGAATGCCCATGGCGGTGGAGTATATTTCACTTGGAAGTTATATTTTCCGGAGTCTTTTCCCAAGTTGTTTACAATCTCGCCTTTTAGGAGTGCTTCTTGACGAAAGCGAGCATCCCCTAATCGAGAAGTTTTAATCTTGACTTCATATTCATCTTCATCGTCAGACTTGATCATTATTTCTTCATCCCTGATCATGTTTACTGTATTGTGCTCAGGAAGAGGATTCTGATGTACATTTGGCTCTGGCTCTTGGAAGTTTAATATCTTCTTGTCAATGAGCTATTGAACATTGTACTTTAGAGTGGGACAATTATCTACATCATATCCCCTTTCTCCCATATGATAGGTGCAGGTTTTTGATTCATTGTACCAAGAAAATCTCGCAGGGTTGTCTTTCGGTACTTCCTTGGCCACCAAATGCCTTTCTAGAAGCATTGGTAATAGCTTTGATAGGGGTCAGGGCAACGGTGTATATTGCCTTACGGGCCTTTTATTTGGCTCGAATTGCCTTGGATTTTTCCAAGCAATACTTGATTGCTTCGGAAATGATGTTTGATGAGTACTTGGGCTTGACACCATAGCCACTTCTCGGATGGGTTCTTTGTCTTTTTTCCCAGGGTAAGACTTTCATGCTGCTGTTTCTTGAGCCTTTTTTTCTTTCAATCCCCATTCAATTCTCTCACTCACTTTTACCAACATGGTGAATGTCTGACAGCCTGATACATGAAGCTTGTCGTAATACTCAGTTGGCAATGATTTTAGAAAAAGCTTAATGAGCTCGTCTTCAGTTATGGCGGGCTTTACTTGTGAGGCAACAGCTTTCCATATCTGAGCATAGGTTCTGAACCTTTCATTCTTCCGTTTCTCGGTTCTGACGAGATCCTCTCTAGTTGGAAGTACCTCAACATTAAACTTATACTGACGAAGAAATTCTCCCACCAAATGATCCCATTCAGTGAAGTCTTCTATGTCGAGGGCTATATACCATGTAAGGGCCGCCCCTCTCAAACTATCTTGAAATGTGCTAATAAGAAGTGACGTGTTGTCTGAATATCTTGCCATCTTACGGAGATAATACTTCAAATGGCTTTTGGGACACCCAGTGCCATCATACTTGCTCACAAACTCTGGTTCCTTATAATTTTCTGGAACAATCACCTTTGCATACGGTGAGAACTTGTCGAACCTTTGAAGCTCATAACCTTGACTTACTAGGCATTCTTCAATTTTGGCCAATCTATTGGCCTCTTATTCATCCTTTGTCTTAGATGTCTTCTTGATTTGATCATCCTCTTCCAAATTTACCACCTCAGGCGTAGTCTTTGGAGGATTTTCTTGAACTGGTTCTTTGTTTCTGACTGGGTCTTCAATAGGTATTTCGGTAGCATTTGAAGCTCCTACATTTGGAGTAGTAGGATAAGATCCTCGAGATGCGAGAATAAAGCCTTCATTTCTGCCATCATTGCAACCATTTGGGTCATTTGATTCTCGACTTCAATTAGCCGAGCACGAGTTTCTTCTTCCGCCATTCTAACTTGTAGGCGAGTCCGAGGTCTTTTACCTTCCGTTGCTAAACAACTTGTTTCGCCAAAAAAGACCCGATATCAGCATAGTAAAATGATCATGACACCCTACATTCTTTTAATTGTATGTTTTCATGAGATTACCAAGGATAAGAAATTTCATACAAGCCTTAGATTTGTATAAAATTCTTCATCAATGTCTTTATCAAGTAATCATACAATTCAAAGAATTGTAATCCATGGTGATTCTTCACAAAAAAAATATTTTGAAACTTTATTAAGCAATTGTTTCAATTTGGAAAATTTTTATTACAATGCTATCCATCAAAATAGGGGAACACTAGCTTAAACAAGTCTAGGCTTCTTGCTAGCTAAGGTAGCTTCAGCTTCTTCATATTCCTTGACTCGTGTCTCCCATTCTTCCACATCGATTAACACTTCCTCGGGAACATACGGCTCTACACCTGGCGTGCTTGGCACAATGTACTCTGGGATATACGGCTCATCAGAATGAGTTGTAACACTCAAAAGTACATAAGGTTCGACGTCAATTGGTCGCTTAGCCTTCAACCACCTTATATACTCATTAGATGCTAAAAAGAGCTTCATTTCTCCTTCCAAATCTTCAGGCCATTGTACTATTTGCTTGGTTGATCTCTTCAAGGAATTCACGATCCCATCGACCCTTGTTCGCAGCTCTTTACTTTTTTTTTTTCCGGTATAGGTTCTTGCGGTATCTCAAATGTGAACTCCTCAGGATGTCAAATAGGTGGAATTTGTTGAACCATTCCGAATTGCCGTATGACTCTTAGTGGGCAATAAGCAGTCCCGCCACTCAATCCTGGCAAAGGCACAAAATTACCGTCTTAGGTAGTAATTTGAGCTTCCGTTATCTTCGGCCATCGAATTCTCCATTGAAGCTGGTCGGGAGTTAATGCTCTAATGAAGTTTGCCCACTCATGAAAAGAGTACTTTGGCATTTTGTCTTGGAGTTTCAAATACTTCTCAATAGGGTTGGTAGGTGAGTCGATCTCTCGAATGCGCATATAACGTTCCCAAGGTCGAATATGGGAAATAAACCACACAGAAAGTAACCCAGCTGAAGCTTGCAGTACACCCTTTTGTTGATTTTGGTATTTGTTTAATGAAATGACGGTCTCTGCCAAGAACATATTGTAGAAGTCCCATTTTAAGCAAGCTTGCCTAGCAATTACCGCAACGAGAGGATTTAATCCCGTCATTGATGTGGGAAATAAAACGAATCCGAAGAAGGCCAGAATAAAAACCCTTGCGGAAGTGTTTCCCGTTTCTTTCGGCAATTTGGAGTAATTGTCCACCAAGTAAGATAGAGGAAATCTCCCGGTATTTGATTTGATCAACTTTTCCACTTGAGGGGTCTTCAAGTTTAAAAATTCAGCTATAACACTTATGGGTTTCAATCCAACTGGGGGCTCAACGGTTCTTGACTCGAAATCAATCCCAATAGTTGCCTTATATTCTTCTGGTGTAGGTACCATCTCGTGCTCACTCAATTAAAATGTGGCAGTGGTAACTTCCCAGAAATGGGATAATGCTTGGATTAGACTCACTTGGTACTCCAGGTTGATGAGCTTGAACAAATACCCAAGCCTTTTCCTTACGTATGCTTTGTTGTCCTTTGTCATGTTTACCTACCATGCCAAAAGCTCCTTCCTTGGAATAGGAATGACTTGTATGTCTAGTTTCCCCATTTCGATCTAAAGCATGTAAAAGAAAGTGATTATTATTCACCATGGATTGCCAATTGATTTTAATGCCCCCATTTCACTTATATGTCCTTTTAAGGTAGGACGGAGGTTAAATACACTTGTATGCCTAGAAAGTAATGCAAGTGTCATTTTGAATCCGTTGAAACCTTAAAAGAGCATATAGTTGAGATCATGAACAAATTCAATGTGTGATGTAAATGCCCATTCTGTCATACTCCATTTAGACCATAAAACCCTAAACTATGGTTTACAACTTCGAATACATTGAAGTGAACGAATAAGCATTTGAATTACATGAGAAATCTACCATGGACCTATACATTTCATCTAAAAATGAAAGAATGGTCAAATGGAGTATGACACTCTAATCATGCATTCTAAAACGAAAGGGCATTTATACCAAGCATTGAATGTCATTTAGGCATTTTTTAAGAATGTGCCAACTAACATGCATAATTGTAAAAGAATGGAATGGAACGATACTTGCTTACCATGATATTTTTGTTTGGTTTTAGGTATACCAACCACAAAGACAAGCGAATGCAACCAGTGAAGTTTTGACGCCTAAAAGGGTAGGATATGCTAAAGGCTCAAGGTCATCACCTTAATGGACAAGGGATTCCACTCCAATAGGCAATCGGCCTAAAGTGATGAAATATTATTCCACCTCGGTGATCGGTATTGTATTTAAACGATCCCATGAGCAATCGGCCCATAGTTCCGCCTAAACACATACCTCCTAAGGATAATCCTAAATGTAGCCGGGGTTGGGCCACTGGTGGTGCGTGCTAATGGTGTAGTGCTAAAGCAATTCAAAGACATGCATAGCAATTAATAACCAAATAGCACTTCTAAAATTCATTCAAACTACATTCAATCCCAACACCATCTTGCAAACCAAGGGTTAGCAAAGACAACACCCCTTATACCACCCGCCTACAAAACCATTTAACACTACCATTAGCGGGACGTACCTGGGATCCTTGCAAGCACAAAACACAAGCATATCGTTCTATCTAGGCCTAAGTCCACTTAGGAAAGGTAAGTCCCCAGCGGAGTCGCCAAGCCTGTCGCGCCGCGCTTTTTTTTTGGGGCTTTTGAGATTTGCGCGCTAAGGAGGTATTTCCGTGTAAGGGTCTCTCCCAGACCATACCTCATGTGATAGTGGAAGGTAAATTCCTATTTAATCTAAATTTGTGATTTTGGAGTCGCCACTAGTCATTATTGGTAGGTAAACTAGAAACCTAATCGAGGTACGAGAGAAATACCTTGATTCTACGAACCAGAGATTCTGAGTACGGGGACTTGGTTACGTTATTGATCCCGAATCGAGATCCTTAACGCCCTTTCGGTACCTAAGAACAATACGATGTCTAACGTGTCATGCAAATTTCCGAGGCTTACCCACTAATTCTATCCATTCTAATCGCAGGAAAAACCAAACAAGTATTAAACGCACAATCGAAGTCAATCAAATCAATCAATCCTAAGTGGTCTCTAAAAACGAAAATCAATCAAAAAA
Organism: Syzygium oleosum; assembly: GCF_021117445.2. Lineage (NCBI taxonomy): Eukaryota > Viridiplantae > Streptophyta > Magnoliopsida > Myrtales > Myrtaceae > Syzygium > Syzygium oleosum. The sequence goes on from NW_026607496.1 coordinate 10,705,709, forward strand.
TCCAAACCCTAATGAAGCTCTAGAAGCTTACTCATTTCATGATTTACATTTTTTTAGGGGTTTAGGGTATTAGGGTTTTTTTAGGGATTATAACCCCTGAATTTGGGAATTTCTAAAAATGCCACTTGGGCACTTCTAAAAATTCAAATCTCACTTTTTATGGTTGGCCACGGTGTTTTTGGACCATTTTGTGAATTTTTAAAATTTTTGATTTTTTTTTCGAAAATTTTATTAACCGAGAATTGATTGATTGTTTTTATGATTTTCTGAAAATTTTTATGAATTTTCCAATTTTTCAATTTTTTATTGATTTTCTAAATTTTTTACATTTTTTCTTTGTATTTTCTGAATTTTTATGAATTTTCTAATTTTTTGTGAAATTTCTATTTTTCTGAAATTTTTTTCGATTTTCCAAATTTTTTAATATTTTCTGATTTTTCAAAATTTTTTTATTTTTTATTTTTTATTTTTGAGTTTTTTAGATTTTTTATTAATTTTAATTTTATTTAAATTTCCCGCCGGGAAAATGAACCGGACCGGCCCGGTTCGGCCTGACCGAACTGGGCATCGCCGGCGCCGTTGCCAATCGTCTTCTCCGGCGAGCACGGTGCCAAAACGGCACCGTTTCTAGCCTTCTTCACTGGGGCATTTCTCCGAGCAGGTGGTGTGCATGAGTCTGGGTTTGATGTTTTCGAGGCTGCCGGTTTGAGCTCGTCGTCAACGAGCCTCCGACGACCTTTTTGCCATTCTGACTGGTCCACGATGAAGTTCATATTACCTATTACCAATCTAGCTTAATCGTTGTGCCGTCGGACGTTCACCGGCCGGCCAAAAATCATTCTAAACAACCTAATTTGTAAACTTGTTCAAACATGAATTTTCCAGAATACAAACCTTGATCCTAATCGCCCTAGCCATCTACGTCGAGTCTAATGGCTATCAAAACCTCAAACAAAGTAAGAACAAACTAACTTGAGCAGTCTAAGGCCATAGGGAGCACTCCGGCGAAGTTCTCCGAGCTCCGGTGAGGTAGTTCATGAGGTGGCCGACTCGGTTTATGCTTTTTTAATGCCCAAAATGCAATCAAACGACACGAAATATGATCAGGAATCGATTATAAGCATAAAAAAAACTCAGATTCACGAAAGAAAACGCATGATCTATAAGATTAAGTTTAAAGTCAACTTTTGGAAATCTGTAAAAATCGAGGTGACGAACGATTTTTACCTGTTCTGTTCGATGATCAAACAACCTCTTCGAGCTGATCCACGATCGTGAAGATGTTTCTCAACCCTCAAGCTTCAAACTGATGGCCTTGGATCCACCGGGGAGGCTCCTGACTCTCTAATAAGGACTCGTTTTCAGGCTATGGCGACCAGTCGTTCACCAGTCGTCTTAGGTGAGGATACTCACCTCTGGAGACCGATTCGCCGGCGTTTTTCCGGCCGTAAAGACGCCGATCACTCGGTCTCAGGGAGTATCAACTCTACCTTCTCTCGTTTTCTCTCTTTCGCGCTCTTGTTCTCTCCCTTTCTCTCTCTGGCATTTCGTCGAGTATCTTCTTCCCGCAATGTTCAAGTTTTTTCAGTTTTTCATTGATAAAAAATCCCTCCCAAAGTTTGTTGGAACCGACCTTGAATTGGTTAGGGTGATTCCCTAGCGCCAACTGGATATTTTCCAGCTGGCAAAATCGATTTGCACGTGTTAAATCGATCGGGGAAGGTTCATGAAGTTGCGGGTTTGAGAGATATTTTTTGGGTTTTTTGTGCCTTAGTGAGTCGGGTAAGGAAGACAACCAACCCGGGTCGGGTCGGGTTGGGTTGACCCGGCCGACCCGGCATACCCGGGTTGGTCTAAATTCGCCAATTAAGCTCATTTTTTACCCAATTTTCAAAATTAAACCCTAAAATTGAATTCCCCATCACATTCCGAACCCAAATATATGATTTTCCCTAATTTTTGTTATAATTGTGTCCAAGATTTTCACATTTTTGTATTCGGGTTAATAGAGTTTTGTTCAATTTGATGTCCTAATGACCTGATTAGGCAAAATTGATGCCAAAATTGAATTACCCACATTTGATTAACCCTAGAAATGATGGTCTCATGGTTCGACAATTTCATATTGGGCACGATTCCCAATTTGGGTTCAAAATTCTTAATTTTCAATTGAATTTTGGGGATTTTTTTAATTTTATGTCAGATTGTGCAATTGGACTGACCATTATGTAATTCAAGGTCCTAGAATCATTTGTTGTGAAGACACACTGACCTAAAAATGACTAGAAAAAATTTAATTGCATTTTTGGTTTAATTCGGGTTTAATTTTGCCCAATTTTGAGAAAAACATATACCCGATTGAGATTTTTCAAAATTGATGATGTATTCATGAAATTGGATTTAAAATAAGATTAATAACTATTTTTATGGAATTTTCTGATTCCATTTGCTATTTTTCTTAATTTTCTCACTTATTTTGACTAAAAGAAATTAAGGAAAAATGCAGAAAATTGCTAAAAAATTATTTTTTGGTTTATAAATAGGTTTCTAGGCTTGGCCAAGATTCCTAGTCCTAATTTTGAGATTTTTAATATATGAAAAAAATGAGCTAAAAATCAGGTGTCAACAGCGGTAACTGTTTTCTCCAATGTAAGTGGCTTTGATTCTTCATGACGAATCCATTCCTTCTTCACCCATTCTTCATCTTCGTCATTTTCTTTGATATCACAAGTGATTTCTTCTAAAGGATTTGGGTAATATAAGAACCTATTATGAATATGCGAATGTTCATGCCTGACGCACAACAAACATGGTTAGTAATCGCATATGAATGGAAATTGCAACTAAATTTGAAATTGCAAACAGAACTAGCATGAGACTAGAAACTACAAAAGTAACAATGCAATGGAAAAGACAACAATATAAGTAAAAGTTTAAGAGAATCTTCCTACTCCAGTGCGTAAGTATTTTCTGTTTCGGTTATGATGACGTTGATGACATTCTCCTCGAATAAGCCAAGTAAAACATATTCTTCCTCTGTGTGTAAATCCTCCTCTTGAAGCAGCTTGGAGGGCTCAGGAAAAGTTTCCTTGATGTGGATCTGGTAATAAGGCATCTTCTTAGTTTTACCCTTTCATATCGAAGGAATAATAACATGAACACCTCGGCTTCCATAGCCTTTATGGTTCTTTTGATCTCGGCCTTAACCTCCTTGGTGATTATTAAAGTTCTCTGTGATATAACCTACTCCATGTCTCTTCTTTGTGGTAAGTAAGATAATAGGTTCCTTGATCCCTTGGGCTTTTGACCCAAGTTTGTCACCAGGAGTGAATCCATATTGGCATTACACCTTTCCCTATATAATAGATGATGTTGAGAGTTCTTGGGACTTTATGATACTTCCGGCTGGGATTTGCACCATCGAAATCATTTCGAAGGAATGATAACTCGGTTTCTCTTTTACCTTAGGTTCAATATATGATATTGCACTTTCCTTGTAAGTGGTGAAATTTGTCTCTCCCTGTACAGTGACCATTTTGCCATTAATAACGAATTTAATCTTCTGACGAAGACTTGAAGGGATAACACCGGCCATATGAATCCAAGGCCTTCCCAGCAGCAGGTTGAAAGTCCTTGGAATATCCGCCACTTGAAAATCAATTAAGAAGGGCACAGGGCCTATATTTACCTCAAGCTCAATATCGCCAACGACATCTTTCTTCATTCCATCAAACGAATACACAGTTACCTTAGAGGGTTTAATGAACTCTTCACTGATCTTCAAGCGATGCAGTGTGTTCAGAGGACACAAATTAAGTGCAGAGCCATTATCAACCAACACATGCGATACTTCTTTGACCCGGCATCTGATGGCAATGTATAGGGCCTTATTGTGTGAACGTCCGTCCATCATGAAATCCGCATCAGAGAAAGCGATCTGATCTTTCAAAAGAATAGTACTAACGAAATCCTCCAACTGCACTTCGTTGATTGTTTATGGAACATGTACTTTATTAAGAAGTTTCATAAGCATCATTTTATGACTCTCTGAGGTTTTAAAGAGATCCAGTGAGGAAATTTGTGCCGGCATCTTCCTTAGCTGTTTAATTACTTCATGCTCGCTTGTCTTCATGATTGACAGCAACTGCTTCACATCTTCTTCAGTTACTCCTTTTTTTTCATGATCACCCTCCTTCGGGATATAGCACCTTCCCAATCGAGTTATTACATCTACTTATTTAGGTGCGTAATCCAAGGGCACACACTTAGTGTCAAACTTTTTTTTTTGGAGGCAAAGTAATGATCACAGGTTGTGTCTCCTTTTCCTCGATCATCAACTGATCAATTGAAAGTTGAATGGTAACTAGTTTAACATGACCTTTTTCTTCCTTTTATTTATCCACTTCATCAAATTTGATTAGAAATGGTGTGACCATGGACACTATCCTTCTATTGGATTCATCGGCATCCATTCCATCCCAACCATGAGGCGTGATTATTTCGTTCTTAAAAGCCTATGAAGGAGGTGTGTATTTGACATGGTAATTGTACCGACCACTATCTTGACCCAAGAAGTCTACAACTTTACCTTGTTTCTGTGCTTTGTAAACGAACCGTCTATCGCCTCAGCGAGTCTTTTTTTTTTTCTTTTTCTCCTCTCGATCTTCCTTTTCCTCGAGACTAAGTTTGTTAATTGAAACCTCGTCCATGCCGGTCCATCCAGGCACGATAACCTCATTTTTAAATGCCCATGGAGGTGGGGTATATTTGACGTGGTAGTTATATTTGCCACTATCTTGACTAAATAGGTCCACAGTTTCACCCTGCATGAGTGATTCTTGGGTAAAACGCTTTTCACCCTGACGGATCCTTTCATTTTTTTTTTCATATTGATCCATTTCGTCTTCGAACGGAATTTCATTCTCACGATTCAGCTCATCATCCATACCGCCCCAACCATCGGGCACAATTATTTCATTCTTGAATGCCCATGGTGGTGGGGTAGATTTCACTTGAAAGTTATACTTACCAGAGTCTTCTCCCAAGTTGTCTATAACTTCACCTTTTAGAAGTGTTTCATGATGAAAACGGGCATCCCCTAGTCGAGAAGCTTTCAACTTGGCTTCATATTCATTTTCATCATCAGTCCCAATTATTTCTTCTTCACCCCGGATCATGTTTACCGCATTGTGCTCAGGAAGAGGATTCTGATGTACGTTTGGTCCGAGCTCTTGGAAGTTAAGTATCTTCTTGTCAATGAGCTGCTGAACCTTGTATTTTAGAGTGGGACAATTATCTATGTCATGTTCCCATTCTCCCATGTGGTACGCACAGGCTTTTGATTCATCATACCAAGGAAACCTTGCAAGATTGTCTCTTGTCACCTCTTTTGCCACCAATTGCCTTTCTAGAAGCATCAGTAATAGTTTTGACAGGGGTCGCGGCAAATATGTGAATTGCCTTACATGTGACATTCCGAATTTCGGCCCATTTTTTGGGATTTATAAAACGTGTAATTTGTCAGTGTGCTTATAGTAAAATCTCGCCCGAGAACTGATCACTCTCGGTTATTATTTTTAAAATAGAGATTTTGCTAGAATTGCACTCGATCGAATTTGGCCGTTATTTAGACCCCGGACTTGGCGGTCGATTTTCGGGAGTATCGGGACGAAATAAATTGGACGGTGTCGATATGGTCGGGGCCAACGTTGAGATTGTCAGGAATAATGGAAAAAGGGGAATTTTTTACCGGGTGCAAATTTGGACTAGTAGACCTCCCTCGCTATAGTTTGATTTAATTAATTTGGCCTTTGTCCCTTTTTATATTCGAGGCTTATTTTAGACCGGCAGATCGTTTTCGATTTTGAGATTGGGCCTTCGGATCGCGATTAATATTTGAATGAAGTTTATTTTCTTTTATTTCTCTCCCCTCTCTCTCTCTCCCTCTCTCTCTCTCCTCCGCGCACACGCTCCCCCCCTTCTGACCGCGCACGTTCCCTCTCACTCTTTCTCTCTCTCTCTCTCTCTCTCTCTCTCCCCTTCTGACCGCACGTAACATCTCCATGCAACGTCCACTCTGGCCCATACCCCCCTCTGACACTCTCTCTCCTCTCTCTTTCTTCCTTCTTCTTCCCTTTCTTCTTCCTTTTTCTTTCTCTTCTGGTCTTTTCTTCAGTCTTCTTCTTCCTCCCCCGACGAGCCTGCGCGTGGCCCTGCTCCGCCAACGCCGACCCGGCTCGCCAACCGCCGCTCGTCGGACCAACCTCCGCCGCCCGTCGCCACCGCGCGTCGTCCGGCCGTCGCCTCCGCTCTGTGGTCGGACGCCCCCGACGCCGCCGCGAGCTCGCGATGCGCCCGCAGCCCGCCGGCTGGCCCTGCGTCGCCGTCGCCGCTTCCGGTGCCGCCAGTCGCCACCGTGTTCCACCCCAAGCAGCCGGCAAGCCCCTTTTCTCCATTTCTCTCTCTCTCTCTCTCTCTCTCTCTCTGTTTGGCCGTGAGAGGCCTTGAGCTGGAGGAGCTCCGCCGCCGCCGTTGCTGTTCCGGCGCGGATCCGTCGCCTCGCCCAGCCAACCAGCCGTTCCATTTCTCTCTCTCTCTCTCTCTCTCTGACCGTGCCTCTCTCTCCCTCTCTAGGTCGTGGATTAGCTTAGACCGTCGCCGCCGCCGCTCGCGCCGTTCGCCGGAGCCGCCACCGCCGTTCTTTGTTCCGGCGAGGGGCGCCGCCCTTGACCCCTTTTCGTCGCGTGTTTGGCCCGTTTCAAGCTTAGGACACCAAGTGAGTTTGACCCTAAGCCCTAATTAGGACAATTTGCATTTCTAGACGGGTTTTAGGGTTAATTAGGGTAATTAGGGGCTAAATGGTGGCTGCTGTTAGGGGCTGATTTTGTGGTGTTTTTGGTGACCAAGGATGATTATTTGGTCGAGGTTTAGTGGCCCGTATAGTGCTGTGCGGTGGCTGGGCATAGGCGCCTTAAATTGTGTGAAAATGTGAATTTGGCGGGTGCAAATTGAGGACCGAGTGGAGGTCGCTAGGGGCTGATTTTGTGGCCCGTTTGGTGACCGAGAATGATGATTTAATTGAGGTTTAGTGGACTATAGTGTGCTGTGATGTGGCGAGGCATAGGTGCCGTGATTTGGACGGAATTGTGGATTTAGCGGGTGAAATTGGGAGACCGAATGGTGGCTGCCTTGGTGGCTATTTTACGGGCTTAGTGCGACAATTTAGTTGAGATTTAGTGACCCGCGAGGTGCCGTGAGATGGCTGGACAGATTGGTTCGGAGCGGTCCAAGTTTGGAGTAAGTTCGGGCTTTAAATATGGATTTTAGTGCGTGCCTCACTTGATCTTTGTGGTGGCTGATTAGAATGATGGTTTGGGGAGTTTAATGGGGCATTTTGAAGATATTTATTGGCCCAGACATTGCGGTATAGTGGCTGGCCACGACAGGATTTGATTTAGGCGAGGCGTGATCAATTTGAAGTTTAATTGTGCAATTACCGGGAATGATCGCATTGATCAATTGACTAGCTAAATGAGCCTTGTTGTGATTGATTTTAGGATGCCATGTTGCTTGTTTAGCGGGACTAAGAATGGAATAGCTTGGCGGGCCTCGAATGCGAGGGTTCTTGTTATCCCGGTTGTGTGGATTGTGCATGGATTGTGTGTCAAGTTGATGCCATGGCTGATTTGAATTGATTGTCTGATTGGGCATGTTGATTTATGAAATTGAATATGCGTGGTGCAAGTGCGCATGATTGCATCGTGATTTGAGTAAGTGGTGCGGTGCAAGTGAATGCCCGAGTGTGAAGTTTATGGCCATGAGTTTGCATCACGAGCATTGGCACGGCATGTGCATTTACAAGTGTGCTCGAGTGACATGTGCATTGTGATCACCTAAAATGCCCTGATGCGTTTAACGCGGGGTTCAGATGAAAATTGGTGCTTGTGAATGTGTGATCACAATAAACCCTGATGCGTTTTACGCGGGGTAGTGAACCCGTCCTGAGGCGTGTTACGCGGGACGATGCCCGGTTTACCGGAAGATGACCAACCTGAGGCGTTTTACGCGGGTTTTGGTCCATATAAGGAGATCGGTGTTGCGCCTGATGCGTTTTACGCGGGCTAGAGACACTGGGCTTGATGCGTTTTACGCGGGCCAGGAAGTGTTGTATGTGATAGACCTGATGCGTTTTACGCGGGTCGGACCTGATGCGTTTAACGCGGGTCGGAGGAGAAATTGATAAATGGCAAGTGTGCTGAGTGCAAGCGTGCGAAAATGCATTGATGAGGCGTGAGCACGCGTATGAGCACGAGCATAAGCATGATATGCGTTGTGACCAAATGATGTGTACGTGTGCTGCGATTGGGTCCTATGTTTTATGCTTGAACTGTAAGTGCCTAACCTGCAGGGCAAGGTGAGTGTTGGATTTGGGCCCGAGGGGCCTAAGTCAATTATGATTTGCTTGGTGTGTTGATTTAGTACTCGTCAGGAGGTGCACTTTAGCCTAATTTAGGTTTAGGGAATTACTCGCTGAGATTTATTCTCACTGTTGTTGAAACCCAATTTTTCAAACCCCCAGCCCTGAGGATGGCAGGCGTATTGAAACATTTTGGGAGGAGCCCCGGCTAGATATAGTGTTTGATCGCCGAGCCACGTACCCGCTTTTGACTTTTGAGTGTGGGCTGTATATGAATATTGTATATGTTTCCCGATGTCAAAACAAGTGTATATTTATCCGTGCTGGTTGTTGTATGGCTATCATTGGTTAGGTGTATTTTAACGTACGGGTGGTTTTAATTACTTCCGCATGTGCTTTAAATCTCTGTGTTGGGTGTTGGGTCGGCGACGTGTCCTGGGATGTCGCACACGAATCGACCTTTGCGAGGGATGTGGCGCGCCGAGGAGTGCGGGGCGTGACATTACAGGCCTTTTTTTGGCTCCAACTGCCTTGGGTTCTTCCAAGCAATGCTGGATTGCTTTGGAAATGGCGTTTGATGAATGTTCGGGTTAGACACCATAGCTACCTCACGAAGGGGCTCTTTGTCTTTCCCCTAAGGATAAGGCATCCGTGTTATTATTTCTTGGACTTTCTTCTCTTTCAATCCCCACTCGATCCTTTCACCCACTTTTACCAGCATGGTGAATGTTTAACAGCCTGATACATGTAACTTGTCGTAATATTCAATTGGTAATGATTTCAAAAAGAGCTCAATAAGCTCATCCTCGCTTATGGCAGGTTTTACTTGCGAAACGATAGTTTTCCATCTTTGGGCATAAGCTCGAAACCCTTCATTCTTTCATTTCTCCGTTCTGACGAGATCCTCCTAAGTTGGGAGTGCTTCAACATTAAATTTGTATTGGCGGAGGAATTCTCAAGCCAAATGATCCCATTCCGTGAAATCTTCTATGTTAAGTGTAGTGTACCATGCCAGGGCTGCTCCTCTCAAGTGGTCTTGAAACGTGCTAATGAGAAATAGCGTGTTGTCTGAATACCTTGCCATCTTACGGAGATAATATTTCGAATGACTTTTGGGATAGCTAGTTCCATCATACTTACTCACAAACTCTGGTTCCTTGTAATTTTTTGGAACAACTACTTTTACATATGGTGAGAACTTGTCGAACCTTTGAAGTTCATATCCCTAACTTGCCAAACATTCTTCAATTTTGGTCAATCTTTTGGACTCTTCCTCATCCTTCACTTTGGATGTCTTTTTAGCTAGATCATTTTCTTCCAAATTTACTACTTCAGGAGTAGCTTTTGGAGGATTTTCTTAGACTGGTTCTTTACTTCTAACTGGTTCTTCAATAGGAGTTTCCGTAGCACTTGAAGTTCCAGTATTAGGAATGGTGGGATAAGATCCTCTGGAAGCAATGATGAAAGCTTTCATTTCCATCATCATGGCGGCCATTTTGGTCATTTGGTTCTCAATTTTAGCTAGTCGAGTACGAGTTTCTTCTTTCGCCATTTTAGTTTGTAAACGAGTTCGGATTTGGGTTCTTCTTTCTTCCGTCACTATGTTACCTACTTTATGAAAAGACAAGGTGTTAGCATGATGAAACAGTCAAGAAAACCTACATTCTTGCAAGTGTATGGTTTTTTTTGTGATTGTAACACCCCGGATCTACACTGTGTAATATTGTTCGCTTTTGGGCCTACTGACCCTCACGGCTTTAAAACGCGTTACACAGATATAGAATCCCAAGCCTTATAAGCAAGCCCAAGGTTCCCTCCCTAGGCGATGTGGGACAAGAGAGGTACCCCACTTCGCTGTGCACGTCCGGGGTAGTAGCTCGAACGCACCACCATCCCTCCTCCCCGCGCTCCGCCGCTTGGCTTGGGCCGTCACACTATCCCCCCCTTACGGGCACAACGCCCTCGTTATGGCCCCATACGCGGTCGGGAGTCGGCTCTGATACCACCTGTAACATCCTGGGTCTACACTATGTAATATTGTTCGCTTTTGGGCCCACTGACCCTCACAGCTTTAAAATGCGTTACGCAGATATAGAACCCCAAGCCTTATAAGCGAGCCCAAGGATCCCTCCCTAGGCGATGTGGGACAAGAGAGGTACCGTACTTCCCTGCGCACGTCCGGGGTAGTGGCGCGGACGCACCATCATCCCTCCTCCTCGCGCTCCGCCGCTTGGCTTGGGCCATCACAGTGATTAACAAGGATAAGAACTTTTATACAAGCCTTAGCCCTGTATAAAACTTTTCATCAATGTCTTTATCAAGTAATCATACAATTCAAAGAATTGTAATCCATGGTGATTCTTTTACGTTTTGAAATCATGTTTTGAACTTAATCATACACGTCTAGAAAGCAATCAATTCATCATTGCTTATAAAACTTGAAATTGTTTAATATCATGATCTTAAACTCAAATGGGAATCTAAATTATCCAATTCTAGGCTTCTTGCTAGCTAAGGTAGCTTCCGCCTTTTGGCATTCTTCCCATTCCTTGATGCGAGATTTCCATTTATCAACATCGACCACGACCTCCTTGGGGACATAGGGCTCCACTCACGATTAAGGAAACTATAAAAGCAATAATGTAATGGAAAAGACAACAATACAAGTAAAAGTTTGAGAAAATCTTCATACTCCAGTGCATATGTATTTTCTGCTTCGGTTATGATGACATTGATAACATTCTCCTCGAATAAATCAGGTAAAATAGATTCTTCCTCTATGTGTAAATCCTCCTTTTGAAGTAGTTTGGAGGGTCCAGAAAAAGTTTCATTGATATGAATCTGGTAATAAAGAAGCTCCTTAGCTTTACCTTTCCATATTGACAGATTAATAACACGATCACCTCGGCTTCCATAGCCTCCATGGTTCTTTTGACCTCGGCCTTGACCTTCTTGGTGATTATTAGAGCTTTTTATGATATAACCTATTCCATGTCTCTTCTTCGTGGCAAGTGGGATAATAGGTTCCTTGATCCCTTGGGCTTTTGACCCAAGTCCGTCACCAGGAGTGAATCCATATTGGCATAACACCTTCCCCGACATAATAGATGATGTTGAGAGTTTTGGGGACTTTATGATACTTCCGGAGAGGATTTGCACCATCGAAATCATTTCGAAGGAATGATAGCTCGGTTCGTCTTTTACCTCAGGTTCAATATATGGTATTGCACTTTTCTTGTAAGTGGTTGTTGATATCTAATTTTTAGCCGACGAGTCATTGAAAGCAGAAAACTCAAGATTAGGGTTTCCGATCGCGACGGACCCCTATTCTTGAACAAAAAGCGTCGTTTTTTAATTCCGTTTATTGGCTTAGCTTCTGTAGATGGTTCACCATTAATTTCATGCAAAAACCTGAAAAGTCAAATGATTGACTTCGGGTTGACTTTTTGGTCAACCCTTTGATCAAAAGTCAACCCTAGGTCAAATTGGGGATTTTCGCATAAAAAGATTCTTTTCAAGTTTAATTTCACTTTAGAAGTGGAGATTCTAGAAAAATTCAAAGATTTGATCATAAAATCAAACTCCTAGTGAAAAGTCAACTAGGATTTGACTTTTGATCAAACCTTTGACCAAAAAAATCGGAAATACAAAAATTCAAAAATCATCTTATTTTATATTCAATCTGACTTTGGCATCTGAAATTTTGCAAAAATTGATTAAGAACCTACTTTTTCCCAATTTGCGAAAATTGATTCGGAATCGGCCAAAAATAAAATTATTTTCATTTTGTTCATATTTTAGCTTAGTTCCTTTGACGACATTTGATCTAGAGGTCATCATAAGATTACTCGTGCGACAAATTTTGTGAATCGGCACTTTGAAATGAAAACCCCCAATTTTAGCCCTAATTAGGGGTTTGAATCAATCGTTCACGATTCGCGAATGATTGATTTCATTTGACTCATCCGAAGTAAATTTTGTGAAAATTCACTTGAGAACTCTCCAATTTTTAGATTTTGCAAAAAAGTCCCCGGGTTTTGTGAAATTAGAAAAAATCCCCTAATTAGGTCCTTAATTGTAAAATTAATCAAGACCGTTGATGAGATTAAATCATGGCCATTCAAATTAGTATAATGTTAAATGAGGTTTTTGCTTAACTCCTAAGTAAAGGATAAGCACAAATCTCGACCGTCGTATCAAACCGACGGCCGAGATTGACTCTTGAGGGGAGCATATAACTCATTTTCCCTCTAGAATTTGAGAGAAGGGGGGCCATTTCTACAAAAATTTTCTCTCTCTAATATGTTTTTCTCTCTCTTCTCTCGCTTTTTCCAGCTCTCTTTCTCACGTACTCTCTCTTTCTCGCTCTCTCTTCCTCCTCCCTACTTCCACCGAACCGCCGCTTTCTTCTCTTCCCACGGCCACACGCCAGCAACGCCGCCCTTCCGATCACCTCCTCCGACGTCCGCCTCCCTCTCTTTGACGCCTTGCTGGTCGGAGCACCGCCGGAGGAGCCTCCGATCTTCCCGTCCAGCCCCTCTCCATCGCAGTGGTGCGGATCGGCACAAACCGAGCGGATCTACCTAAACCGGTTCATCGGTGGTGAACCGGTGCTAATCGGTCCTCTTCTGGTGTCTCTTGAAGTCCTTGGAGCTTCCTCAATGATCCTTGAGAGGTTTTTGCTGCTGTTTTGCTGAGATAATCACGGATCGAAGCTCGGTTTAACCGTCTCGATCTCGAATCCGATGAAGCGAGGCTACAATAGGTAGCCGGGGCTAGGATTCACCTTAGGACTTTCTATGGACTCCATATTGATGGTTTATGGTGGCTGATTACATGTTTGATGATTTGATGATGATGTTCTTGAGTTGAAACCTGTTCTGCAAATTTCGAGTTTCTGGACCTATTTTCTGTTTTGATGATATTGACGTGTTAAACTTCATTTCTGGACTTCGATACCTTCTGGACTCTTGTAATACACTTCGAAATTTTCGATTTGGTATCTTATGGCGCTTGATTTGATATCGTTTGCTACCTGAAAACTTATTCTAAAGTTTGCATCAGAATCAGAAGTTTTGTTGTTCTGTTTCTTCACGTTTTTACACGATCGGAGCAGTTTTGCTAAATTTTTGCTGATTTTTCTGTTCGGATCTGGATGTTGTGGTCTTCATGAAAGTTGCTGAGAATGATCTTGATCATAACATATGTTTTTTCTAGATTTTTCTGATGAGTCTAGATGAATGAAATCCTCTGTGAATCGACCTAGGGTCTGAAACAGCTTTCTGCATTGATTACTTTGAATCAGGTTGTTTGGTTTGATGATTTTTTTCTGCCTTGTGTGTTGAGATTCAATAGGAGTTGTCCTCATAAAAAATGATCTAAATCAGGTTGGTTATAACATAGGTTTTTCTCGGAATTTTTGGAATATGCCTAGGTGTGGAAAACTCATGAAATTTGACCTAACTGCACTGTTGTCGATTTTTTTTCTGATTTTTCTGCTAAGATCTAAACTTAGGTCTCTTCATGAAAAATGTTCACATATTTCTTTATTACAACATATAAGTTTTTCAGATTTTTTGGAGATAAATAGATAGGTGAAAACCTCTGTGAATTGACCTCATGTCTTGTCTGCTTCTACTGGAACCCGAATTGGATTTGCTCAAAATTGAATGTGCAATTATGATTTCTTGACCTTGATGTCTTCATGAAAGTCATAGTATAGTTCATTACCTTTTCAAAAAGGTATAAATCATGTCATTCGGTCATCATTTGCATGGTCAATTGCATGCTCAATCTTGAATCCTTATTCTGTATTTGTTGATTTCAAGGAACCCGATCTGTTTTCCCGTTTTTTTATTTTTTTCTTTGGAATCACAATTAGGTTTGGATTTTTCATGAAAAATGTTCATCATGTTGTATACTATTCACATGATTTGTATCACATTTTTTGCCATGTCATGAGGATAGTAAACAACATGTATCTTGTGAGCTCATTTGCTGCAATTCATTACTGATATGCATTATTGTAGAAACCTTTTTAATTGACCATGAAATTGATGTTAATCAAACTCGATGCCTTCTAGAAATTCTTAGAGAACGTCTTAACCTTTCTAATGATGCCGAGATTGTCTCATTTGCATGTCCATAGGCCCCTTTATTATTTTTTATGAGGTTCCCCTGAAATCTAGAAAATTGTGAATTCGGAATGCTTGATGTGCCAAATCTGTGTTTACGATTTGCTGATTTTGTGTGAATTTTTCGGTAAAGATTTTGATGATGAGTTCTCATGGACTTTGATTGTCATTCCCAGACCTAGGTTGTGACAAAATTTGAGAATTTTTGGACATCATTAACATGCTCAAATTTCCATGAGATTGCTTTGAAAATCTGTTCCTATGTTCTGTTCTGATGCACTTCTTCGTGTTATGTGATTTTTGTAAATTCATGTGTAGCTTATCTTAAGGAGTTTTATTCACAGAAAATGTTTGTTGTTGTGTGCTTGATGTACCATAAATTTTCCAGAACATTTTAACAATGGGTCCTTTTCCAATTGAATGCATCTTGTATCCCCTGTTCTGCTGTCCTTTGTTTTTTCCTTTATGAATTGTCTTTGTTTTAGGATATTTTAGAAAATAATGCATGCTGAACCAGTTTTTTTAATGCCTTCACAAGTTTTAATACTCACAATTTAATGATTTTCTAGTGCATGTGTTTGTGATTGGCGCATGATGAATTGAATGAAGTGACCCGATGTCGGTTCACTAATTTTAGTGATTGGATGAGAATCAAGATCTTTCGACCTGCTTGCATGTTTAATTCATCGCTATGCATGTAATGTTTAGATGGATGCCTAGGGATGGTGCATGATCGTGGGTCCAAATTGGGGATTACATATAGAAACTGATTTAGGGATTCATGGCATTAATTGCTGTTGGTGAATACCAATGGTAGTTAATAACCATGAATTGTGTCTAAAACGAACACGGGTAGATAATAAAAGGTATCAATGCATGTTTGAACAAAGGCCGACCCCGAGGCCACCTTTGAAATTCTTTGTGCCTTGTTTGTTATCTTTGATTGACTTGTGATTATGTGTACTTTGTGATTGTATATTGTTTGTTGTTGTTCTTTCTTTAGTTTCAGTTTTAGATTAGGGTTAGAATAGGTCCAAAAAGACGACGGTCTTGAATATGGCGAAGGTTGATGTCCATTCCGACTCTATTCTTTGTATACGGCGATGGTCGATGTCCATTCCGATCTATTTTCTTGTAAAAATTCATTCATTACCCGATATATGTCTCGGGTTTCTTATATGCGTTGTATAAACACCTGAGGAGTTGCGGGTTTTTCTTTCTTGCACTTAGAATTAGCTAGTTCTTTCAATACCTTGGTTGTTTACTTTACGTAATGCTTTTCAATACAATTGTTTGTTTCTTTCTTTTCTAGACTAAGATAGGATTTGTTTAGAATTTTAAATGGAAACACAAAAACAAGATGCATGATCACCTAGTGGACTAAGACTTTGGCATGAAAATGGTAAAAAAATAAATGCATGACAACTTAGATAACAACCATGATAAGTTTAGCAGTACCGAAAAGGTGTTAATAGAAATATTAACGTGAGCTAGTCCTCGAACTCATGATCTTTGGTTTTCGTAGAAATCGAAACGAAACTCCCGTGTTTCGGTTGGGTATTCTAGTCGACCCCCGACCTAGGCTAGTGGCGACTCCTAAAAAAGATAAAATCGATCCGCTGTCACGCGAGGTATGGATTTAGGGAAAATCCATGTTCATGACCAATGGACCGTATGGATGACCAAAAGATCGATGCTTCGGTAAGCCGTCTTTTATGATATGCCAAACGGACCGTATGGATGACTAAAAGATTGACACTTCGATAAGCCGTCTTTTATGATGTGCCATGCGAACCGTATGGATGACTAAAAGGTCGATGCTTCGGTAAAGCTATCTTTTATGATGTGCCATATGGACCGTTTCATGAACACTTACCTCTAAACCCGCTTATCGAGTTTGGCCCTTGAGAGGTAGGTCGCGACAATCGTGAAATCTGTCTCTCCATGTACAGTGATTATTTTGCCGTTAATAACGAATCTAACGTTATGATGAAGACTTGAAGGGATAGCACCGGCCATATAAATCCAAGGCCTTCCTAGCTGCAGATTGAAAGTCCTCAGAATATCTACCACTTAAAAATCAATTAAGAAGGGCACATGGCCTATATTTACCTTAAGCTTGATATCGCCAACGACATCTTGCTTCATTTCGTCAAACGAACGCACAATTACCTTAGAAGGTTTAGTGAGCTCTTCACTGATCCCCAAGCGATGTAGTGTGATCAGCGGACACAAATTAAGTGCAGAACCATTATCAATCAACACATGTGATACTTCTTTACCTCGGCATCTAACAACAATGTATAGGGCCTTGTTGTGTGAACGTTCGTCCATTAGGAAATCTTTATCAGAGAAAGCGATATGATCTTTCAAAAGAATAGTGCCAACGAAATCCTCCAACTACACTTCGTTGATCGTCTCTAGAACATGTACTTCATTAAGAAGTTTCATAAGCACCATTTTATGACTGTTTGAGGTTTTAAAGAGATCCAGTAAGGAAATTTATGCCAGCATCTTCCTTAGCTGTTCAATTACTTCATACTCACTTGTCTTCATGACTGATAGCAATGGCTTCACATCTTCTTCGGTTACCCCTTTCTTTTCATGATCACCCTCCTTCGGGACATAGCATCTTCCCGATCGAGTTATAGCATCAACTTCTTTAGGTGCGTAATCCCAGGGCACGCACTTAGTGTCAAACTTTTCTTTTGGAGGCAAAGTAATGATCACAGGCTGTGTCTCCCTTTCCTCGATCATTAGCTGATCAATTAGAAGTTGAATGGTAATGGGTTCAACATGACCTTTTTCTTCCTCATACTTATCCACTTCATCAAGTTTGATTAGAAATGGTGTGACCATGGACACCATGCTTCTATTGGCTTTATCGGCATCCATTCCACCCCAACCATCAGGTGTGATCATTTTGTTCTTAAAAGCCCATGAAGGGGATGTGTATTTGACACGGTAATTGTATCGGCCACTATCTTGACCCAAGAAGTCAACAACTTCATCTTGTTTCTGTGCTTTGCGAACGAATTGTCTATCGCCTCGGCGAGTCTTTTTCTTCTTTTTCTCCTCTCGATCTTCCTTTTCCTCAAGATTTAGTTTGTTAATTGAAACCTCGTCCATGCCGCCCCATCCGTTAGGTACGATAACTTCATTTTTAAATGCCCATGGAGGCGGGGTGTATTTGACGTGGTAGTTATATTTGCCACTGTCCTAACCAAGTGGGTCCACGATTTCACCCTGCTTAAGTGATTCTTGAGTAAAACGCTTTTCACCCTAACGGATCCTTTCCCTTTCTTTTTCATATTGATCTATTTCGTCTTAGAATGGAATTTCATTCTCAGGATTCAGCTCATCATCTATACCGCCCCAACCATCGGGCACAATTACTTCATTCTTGAATGCCCATAGTGATGGGGTATATTTTACTTGGAAGTTATACTTACTAGAGTCTTCTTCTAAGTTGTCTACAGCTTCACCTTTTAGAAGTGCTTCATGATGAAAACGGGCATCCCTTAGTCGACAAGCTTCCAACTTAGCTTCATATTCATCTTCATCATCAGACCCAATTATTTCTTCTTCATCCTGGATTATGTTTATCGCATTAAGCTCACGAAGAGGATTCTGATGTACATTTGGTTTGGGCTATTGGAAGTTAAGTATCTTCTTGTGAATGAGCTGCTGAACCTTATATTTTAGAGTGGG
Source organism: Syzygium oleosum (assembly GCF_021117445.2). Taxonomy (NCBI): domain Eukaryota; kingdom Viridiplantae; phylum Streptophyta; class Magnoliopsida; order Myrtales; family Myrtaceae; genus Syzygium; species Syzygium oleosum. The sequence continues at coordinate 10,723,970 of NW_026607496.1, forward strand.
ATAATTATCTACGTCATGTCCCATTTCTCCCATGTGGTACGCACAGGTTTTTTATTCATCATACCAAGGAAACCTTGCAGGATTGTCTCTTGGCACCTCTTTTGTCACAAAATACATTTCTAGAAGCATTGGTAATAGCTTTGACAGAGGTCGCAACAAAGGTGTGAATTGCCTTACAGGACTTTTCGTTGGCTCAAACTACCTTGGGTTCTTCCAGGCGATGTTGGATTGCTTTGGAAATGGCGTCTGATGAATGTTCGAGTTAGACACCATAGCCACCTCACAAATGGGCTCTGTCTTTCCTTCCAGGATAAGGCCTCTGTGTTATTGTTTCTTGGACTTTCTTCTCGTTCAATCCCCACTCGATCCTTTCACCCACTTTTACCAGCATGGTGAATGTTTGACAGCCTAACACATGTAGCTTGTCGTAATATTCAATTGGCAATAATTTCAAAAAGAGCTCAATAAGCTCATCCTCGCTTATGGTAGGTTTTACTTATGAAGCGACAGCTTTCCATCTCTAGGCATAAGCTCGAAACTCGTCATTCTTTCGTTTCTCCGTTTTGACGAGATCCTCCCTAGTTAGGAGTACTTCAACATTAAATTTGTATTGGCGGAGGAATTCTCTTGCCAAATAATCCCATTCTGTGAAATCTTCTATGTCAAGTGCAGTGTACCATGCCAGGGTTGCTCCTCTCAAGTTGTCATGAAACGTGTTAATGAGAAGTGACGTATTGTCTGAATACCTTGCCATCTTGCGGAGATAATACTTCAAATGGCTTTAAGGCCACCAGTTCCATCATGCTTACTCACGAACTCTGGTTCCTTATAATTTTCCGGAATAACTACTTTTGCATATGACGAGAATTTGTCGAACCTTTGAAGTTCATGTCCTTGACTTGCCAAACATTCTTCAGTTTTGGCCAATATTTTGGACTCTTCCTCATCTTTCACTCTAGATGTCTTCTTAGCTAGATTATCTTCTTCCAAATTTACTACTTTAGGGATAGCCTTTGGAAGATTATCTTGGACTGGTTCTTTACTTTTAACTGGTTCTTCAATAGGAGTTTCCATAGTATTTGAGGTTCCAACATTAGGAATGGTGGGATAAGATCCTCGGGAAGCAATGATGAAAGCTTTCATTTCCGCCATCATGGCGGCCATTTGGGTAATTTGGTTCTCAACTTTAGCTAGTCGAGTACGGGTTTCCTCTTCCGCTATTTTAGTCTGCAAACGAGTTCGGATTCGAGCTCTTCTTTCTTCTGTTGTTATGTTATCTGCTTTATGGAAAGACAAGGTGTTAGCAAAGACCAAGCAAAGACATCCCGGTACTCCTTCAAGAGTTTGATCAGTCGATCAGTATCTCTTTGAGAGAGACCTGCCCCAATTTTTGTTTCCTTGGGATTTTCAGAATCACCCAAATTTATAATGACAGTTTGTTCTTCAGTGGGAGGTTTGGATTCTTCATGTCGGATCCATTCTTTTTTAATAACCTGGGAATCTTCTTCGTTTTCTGGATCAGAATAATCAGGTTCGTAAGAGTTTTTTTGGACACGAATCCAAGCCATGCATATGACTATCATGATTATGCAAAGTGTCATGCCTGAGATGCAACAAAAAATGGTTAGTATATGAAGATAAGAAATGCAATGCATGAAGATGTGATGAAATTTTTTTTTCGAATTCCAGATTTTCGAAAATTTCATGGGGAACTCGTCCTCATATCATTGGACATCCTTGTTCCAAAAGATTATTTTGAAAACTATAGATCGTGCAAAAGTCCAGGCCTCAAAGTATCATCATAGGGCTGGTTTGGTATACTTTCGCACGTCTATTAACAAAACATGAGAATGCTTTTATTGATATGCAGTAAATGTCATATAGTGTTTTGGATCTAAAGTTCGTGATCCGAGTTATTACAACATATGAAATGAACGAAACAAATGAAATGAACAAATGGAAGTCCCTCGCAGGGGAGAATTAGATGAATTACAACTGAAAACAAAGTAGAACACGGGAACATCCCTTACACAGCGGGATCGGTAGGTGGATCATCCTCAAAGCTTTCAGAAATGGCACCCACAGAACTCTCTTCAAATAGGTCGACGATACCATAGATATCTATTTCTTCATCTTGGAGAAACTTTGGCGGTCCAGGGAAGAAATCTTTCAACAAAAGAGGGAGCACACGTCGATAACTCTTTTCTTTGATGCTCGGGCTTTTTTGATTACCTTGATCCTGTCGATCGTCCTGGTAACCTAGGCCTTCTCGTTTCTTTCTCTTAATCACCTCAATGGGTGTGAGGATGCCTTGGGACAACTTTCCCAATCCTTTGCCAATAGTGAATCCATGTTCGATCAACACTTTGCTAGACATAAGGGCCGCCTTTGAATAGTGAGGCTTTCTCATAATAGTGCCTGCGGGCACATAAGATACTGACACTAACTCGATTGAATGGTAGCTTGATTCTCCTTTTACTTATGGCTCAACATAAGGAATTGCAGTATTGTTGAAGGTTTCGGTATCCTTCTCACAATGGACAGTTATAATCTTGCCACATACAACAAAGCGGATCATCTGATGTAAACTTGAGGGTATAACACCCGCAGCGTGAATCCAAGGTCGTCCAAGCAACAAACTGAAGTTACTAGGGATGTCGAGCACTTGAAATTTCTGAGTGAACATGACTGGACCAATCATCAGCTGTAAGTCAATTTCTCCTAGAGCTTCCTTTTTCATGCCATCAAAGGCTCTGACTGGAGTATTAGAAGGACGAACATTATCCATACCCACACCTAGACGGCGCAAGGTTGCTAACGGACAGATATTGAGAGCTGAACCGTTATCAATGAGTACTCTCGATATCCTTGTATCGAAGTGTTGAACAGAGATGTATAATGCTTTAGAGTGCGCTCGCCCTTCTGGCGGCAAGTGTGACGCCCCGACCTCGGGGTCATAAACGTGACGTCCCGTTCATTATTATCTTTCGTTACACCCAAGCGGAAGCATATCTCGGGACAATCACATGAAAAACAACAGTTGATTAAGACAAACAGCATCATGAGCAAACCTTGTATTTACAAGACATGCAAACATATTTTACAAGCCAACTTAGCCGATTTTAGCCATTTACACAACAATAACAAGTGGCTTGGGTGTCCTAAGCCCACTACTTCAGATTCACAGCTCCTAGCTTTCCCCGAACTCCAACATGGCTCAAACTCCCCCTGTCGCCGCCGTCCGTTCGACCATCCTATAGACCTGAAAGGGAAAAACGGGGGATGAGTCGGGGAGACTCAGCAAGTGAAAACACTAATATCAAGCGAGGATATATCAATCGCCGTTAACATAAGTCGGCCCTTACCGCACCCGCATCGATGGCAGATCAATAGCAAAGTTCAAACAAGAGAACATCACGCATGGCCACATAATGCGCACTTTACAAACCAAGGCTCGGTTCTATCTCAAATCAACATCAAACATGAAACATGATCAAATCGAGAAATGAACCAATTACGACCAACCAAACAATCGAGAAACTGTCCAAGCAAACCACATCACAACGCATCTCAACATCCTTTCCCGGTTTTAGGGAATTCACTTACTCAACAATTAAACAAGAACTAGAGAAAACGAGGCGTGTGAAGGACACGTGAGTCTCGGCAATTCTCGGGCGATTCTTGGTGGTTCTCGGGCTTAAACACGAACACTCGGGCCTTGCATAAGGCTTCCTCACTCGATCAAACCACAAGAGAGAGACACAGGCTAGTCGGTAAGCTTTTTCTCTCTTTCTCGGTCATGAATACAAAGCAAGAAATAAGAAAGAAGGTTGGCCGGAGCTCTCGGGGCGTGGAAATGGCGTGAGGGAGAGGAAGGGGGGGGCTTCACGTGAGGTTCTCCCTCTCTCTCTTTTTTTCTCTTTAGCTGAATGGCCTTCTTTCTATTTATAGAGAGACAAAACTTGGGGCCAAAGTTTGGATGAGGTAAGCGCACGTGTCATGGAGGGGCCCTAAAGTCTTGATTCATTTATTGCGAGTCATGATGAAGGCCACCAAAGTCCAATTTTAATAAATGCAAGCCATCATGAAGCTTGGAGGATAAGCTTTGACTCGGTCAAGGCCTTATCCTCTAGATTCTTCTATCAATTTCCTGACCGTGGACTCCCTAGAACCTTCTGACTTTGCCGGTTTCTCACGCAAATGACTCGGGCCAATCGGGTCAGACGAAATAGGCTAATCGGCACTACAATCACAACCCTCATCATAAACATCTAACTTATTCTCCGAGGGTTTTCCCAAAATATAATATGCTCATTAATCCCATTCAACCCGAGGTTCGGTGTGGGAAATCCTCTAAATATGCCTCAAATATCACCAAAAGACCTCAAGTCGAGATTTCAACGTTCTCATATATGAATTTATAAATCTTTGAAATCTGATAAAACCGGACAGTTTTGCAGTGTTCACGAAATCAGACTTGAAAATATAGTAAATGGACTCCGAAAATTCTCAAATTTGAATATGTCGTAAACAAGGCCTTAACAAACATTTTTCATGAAGAACAAAAAATATGAATCTCTCTGTAAACACCATTTTTAGTAGCCCAAAGACAGACTAAAAATAGTTTGCTGGAACAAAATTCTTGTTTCTCAAAGTAAGCTCTGTCCCGAATCCAAATCATCTCGAAAAATTTCCAAATTTACATACATTATAGAAAAGGATGTGCTCAACAAATTTTGTGAAGGAAACTTTTCAAAAATCGGCCCAGAAAAGCTTGTAGAAAATAAAGACGGTGTGAACATCACCGAAATACCCATTCTGGGCAGTTTCACGCGGTCCGAAAAGCAGGCCATCGTACCACTCATATCAATTCCAAAAATTATAAAATTAAAGTATGTAAAACTTCAAGATGTTTGGAACAACTTTCAAGAAGAAAGTGTTTGGAAATTCGGACCACAAAAGTCTCCCCAAAAATAACAAAACGAAGGGGTATAAAGGATCCGAAATAGGGTTTTCCAAAACAAGAGTAAAAATATTAGTTCCGATTGGAAAACCACCAAACTTAAACCATAGCCATTTTTCAGGGACTGAAATTGAGGATATTACAATTTACCTGCGGCTTCCCAGGCCCAAAAATCAGGATGTGACAATTCTCCCCCTCTAATAAAATTTCGTCCTCAAAATTTAAACGCGTACCTGATTCCTCGAACAAATGCAGGTATCAACTTTTCCTCAATTCCTCACTCTCCCAGGTGGCTTCTGTTATGCCCCGGTGATACTATAGGACCTTAACTAAGGGAATGGTCTTACCTCTCAACACTTGCTCCTTACAATCCACAATCCGTACATGCTCCTCAGCATAGGACACTCTGCTGTCCACTTCGACCTCGTCGAAAAAAATTCAGCACGCGTGCCGGATCGGGCTCACACTTTCACAATATTAATACATGGAACACAACATGCACCTGAGCAAGTTTCGGTGGCGGCGCCAACTGATAGGCCAAATCCCTTTTCGTTCTCGAATTTCAAACGATCCTACGTACCTGGGACTTATCTTACCTTAGTACCTTTACAGCATCCACTGTAATGTGGACTAGCTCTGGACCAGCGACCTTTCCTTCCCCGACCTTGATCCAACATACTAGAGTGCAGCAAGCTTGACCACGCTTCCGCTGCGCTACTCTGATAAATCTTCCTCAAACACAATTTACTTACTTATAACAATCATGAAGATCACACTTATCATTTCAAGTAACAGTTCCCGTCTTACTTTCAATTCAGTACCTAGTTTGGTTTATTCCTTTTCTTACCCACCATCCTAGAAGCCTGCCAGGAGCCGCACTTTGTTCAGGTCTTTATCCCTAGCAATCACTCTTGCTAGAAGCCGCACCTTGATCAGGCCTCATGCCTCGGCGTCCACTTCCTAGCCAAGAGCCGCTCCTTGATCAAGTTCTGCCCCGACGATCACTCTTCGCCCTCATCGGATCGGGTTATGTCAAAATTCAACAGCCATCTTTTGCCTCAACACCGAACTGCAACTTACTAGAGGGGAACCTGCTTGGACTTCTCTTTCGAGGTCGTGGCGTCCTGATGGAACTTTCCTTTTTCCTCAACGGTCGCAACCTGGTCCTGAGCACTTATTTTGCTATCAATAGTCTAACAAGACTTTCTACAACACAAGAATAGGTCAATGATCACAAACAAACAGGAGCACTTAACCTATTCTACCACAATTAATCATTCACATGCATAGGGGTGTTTCTTAGCTAACTAGCCCAACTTCAGCGCACCTTATCACTCCAGGTCTTTATTCCCGCTTTGATTTCAGAATCGTTTTCCCAATTCGATGCACAGTTCGGTCATTCTTGCCCTTACCCATCCTAGAAGCCTACCAGGAGCCGCTCAATGATCAAGCCTCTTACCCCGGTGCCACCTCTATCAGAAGCCACTCAATGATCAGGTCGTTTGGCCCCGGCGCCACTCCCCGCCCTTGTCGGACTGGCCAATCGCAAGCTGCCCCGAACTGCACCTACTGGAGGGAAAACCTGGCTCTAATACCAAATTAATCTGTAACGTCCCGACCTCGGGGTCATAAACGTGACGTCCCGTTCATTATTATCTTTCGTTACACCCAAGCGGAAGCATATCTCGGGACAATCACATGAAAAACAACAGCAGGATTAAGACAAACAGCATCATGAGCAAACCTTGTATTTACAGGACACGCAAACATATTTTACAAGCCAACTTAGCCGATTTTAGCCATTTACACAACAATAACAAGTGGCTTGGGTGTCCTAAGCCCACTACTTCAGATTAACAGCTCCTAGCTTTCCCCGAACTCCAACATGGCTCAAACTCCCCCTGTCGCTGCCGTCCGTTCAACCATCCTATGGACCTGAGAGGAAAAACGGGGGATGAGTTGGGGAGACCCAGTAAGTGAAAACACTAATATCAAGCGAGGATATATCAATCGCCGTTAACATAAGTCGGCCCTTACCGCACCTGCATCGATGGTAGATCAATAGCAAAGTTCAAACAAGAAAACATCACGCATGGCCACATCGTGCGCACTTTACAAATCAAGGCTCGGTTCTATCTCAAAACAACATTAAACATGAAACATGATCAAATCGAGAAATGAACCAACTACGACCAACCAAACAACCGAGAAACGGTCCAAGCAAACCACGTCACAACGCATCTCAATATCCTTTCCCGGTATTAGGGAATTCACTTACTCAACAATTAAACAAGAACTAGAAAAAACGAGGCGTGTGAAGGACACGTGAGTCTCGGCAATTCTCGGGCGATTCTTGGTGGTTCTCGGGCTTAAACACGAACACTCGGGCCTTGCATAAGGCTTCCTCACTCGATCAAACCACAAGAGAGAGACACGGGCTAGTCGGTAAGCTTTTTCTCTCTTTCTTTCTTTCTTTTTCTCTCTTTCTCGGTCATGAATACAAAGCAAGAAATAAGAAAGAAGGTTGGCCGGAGCTCTCGGGGCGTGGAAATGGCGTGAGGGAGAGGAAGGGGGGGCTTCACGTGAGGTTCTCCCTCTCTCTCTTTTTTTCTCTTTAGCCGAATGGCCTTCTTTCTATTTATAGAGAGACAAAACTTGGGGCCAAAGTTTGGATGAGGTAAGCGCACGTGTCATCATGGAGCATGAGGTAAGCGTACGTGTCATGGAGGGGCCCTAAAGTCTTGATTCATTTATTGCGAGTCATGATGAAGGCCACCAAAGTCCAATTTTAATAAATGCAAGCCATCATGAAGCTTGGAGGATAAGCTTTGACTCGGTCAAGGCCTTATCCTCTAGATTCTTCTATCAATTTCCCGACCGTGGACTCCCTAGAACCTTCTGACTTTGCCGGTTTCTCACGCAAATGACTCGGGCCAATCGGGTCACACGAAATAGGCTAATTGGCACTACAATCACAACCCTCATCATAAACATCTAACTTATTCTCCGAGGGTTTTCCCAAAATATAATATGCTCATTAATCCCATTCAATCCAAGTTTCGGTGTGGTAAATCCTCTAAATATGCCTCAAATATCACCAAAAGACATCAAGTCGAGATTCCAACGTTCTCATATAGGAATTTATAAATCTTTGAAATCTGATAAAACCGGACAGTTTTGCAGTGTTCACGAAATCAGACTTGAAAATATAGTAAATAGACTCCGAAAATTCTCAAATTTAAATATGTCGTAAACAAGGCCTTAACAAACATTTTTCATGAAGAACACAAAATCTGAATCTCTCTGTAAACACCATTTTTATTAGCCCAAAGACAGACTAAAAATAGTTTGCTGGAACAAAATTCTTGTTTCTCAAAGTAAGCTCTGTCCCGAATCCAAATCATTTCGAACAATTTCCAAATTTACATAAGTTATAGAAAAGGACGTTCTCAACAACTTTTGTGAAGGAAACTTTTCAAAAATCGGCCCAGAAAAGCTTGTAGAAAATAAAGACGGTGTGAACATCACCGAAATACCCATTCTGGGCAGTTTCACGCGGTCCGAAAATCAGGCCATCGTACCACTCATATCAATTCCAAAAATTATAAAATTAAAGTATGTAAAACTTCAAGATGTTTGGAACAACTTTCAAGAAGAAAGTGTTTGGAAATTCGGACCACAAAAGTCTCCCCAAAAATAACAAAACGAAGGGGTATAAAGGATCCGAAATAGGGTTTTCCAAAACAAGAGTAAAAATATTAGTTCCGATTGGAAAACCACCAAACTTAAACCATAGCCATTTCCCAGGGACTGAAATTGAGGATATTACAATTTACCTGCGGCTTCCCAGGCCCAAAAATCGGGATGTGACAGCAAGTCCTTTTCGGAAAAAGAAATTTGATCCTTAAGAAGGATAGCACCTACAAACTCTTCCAACTGTACCTCTCCGATTGTCTCGGGTACATGTACTTCATTAAGAATTTTTAAGAGAGCATTCCTATGTCTCTCAGAAGACTTGAATAGTTCAAGTAACGAGATCTGAGCCGGCATTTTTCTTAACTACTCGATCACTTCTGCTTCACTCGTTTTGAGGGTTTTGAGGAGTTGTTCCGCCTCCTCTTCGGTTACAGCTTTTTTCTCGACACCTTCACGAGATGGAAAACATCGGCCTGACCGAGTAACAGCATCTATCTCATTAGACTCATAATTCCAAGAAACTCCCTTGGAGTCATAAACAGGGGGTATTCTTGCCTTCAAATTCTCATCTTTCTTCGGTGGCAGCTCGATCACAACAGGCTCAAAGTCCTCATTGGAGATCTTTATATCCTCGAAGCCATCAGCCATTAGATCTATAACCACAGGTTCCATAACATGCGCTTGGATTTCACAAGTAGCATTCACTTCAATCACAACAGGATCAATCACAGCTACCATGCCATCATCTTCAAATTTGGACCCCCATCCACTTGGGACGATAGTCTTAGGGTCGATAAAAGCGCTTGGAGGAGGAGAGTATTTTACCATGAAGTCGTATTTACCACTCGGCTGTCCGAGAGTATCAACAATTTCGCCCTTTTCGATTGCCTTACTAACGAACTCTCGATCCCAATGGGAGGTATGGCGTTCGAATTCCGAATCAGCGTCGGAAAGAATCTCTCCATTATCTTCATCATTCCATTCAGTTAGAACAGTGTCTTTCTCGTGGGCCTTCTTCATAAATTCACGACCTCGACGGGCTTTCTTGCTCTCACATTCCAAACCACTATCGGAATAGATGTCACTCCATGGTTCATCAACATCTGGCTCGTATCCATCATCTTTTGGCTTAGAGCATGAGACTTCACCTGCGAATTTGCAAGAGAATTTTTCGGACGACAAATCAATTACAGCGGTCTCGATGGACCCTTCGGGTTTCTTTCCTTGAAGAGGCTGAATTATGCCTAAAGCAGCCATCTTGGCTAGGCAATACATTTTCTCCTCTCGGGATACACTTCCTTCTTTCGGTTGACATTTAGCTACGGTCAATAGCTCTTCCAACTTCACCATGTCGAACAAGAAGGGTTTCTCATTCTCGTCTCCAAATATCACATTAACAACTTCGGTATGATTGGGGAGTGGATTTTGTTGAACATTTGGTGTAGCATCTTTAAATGACAAGATTTTCTTATCCAGCAAGTTCTGAATCTTGACCTTGAGAGTATAACAGTTGTCCACATCATGGTCCTTCTCACCCATGTGGTGCACGCAAGATTTTGATAAATCAAACCCAACAAACTTTGGTGGGTTGTCTCTCGGGATTTCTTTTGCTACGAGTCTTTGTTCAATCAACATCGGCAGCAACTGAGACATAGGTCTTGGCAACGGAGAAAATTGTCTTTGTGGAGCTTTTCCTTTTCGATCAAAATTTCGAGAAGAGCCCCCTGCTTCCATAACGGACCTTTGAACTGGTGAGTTTAATGGCTTTTGAGTATTAGGATTTTGAATATAGGCAACCTCCACCATTGGCTCCTTATCTTTCTTTGAGGTAAATCTGCGAGTCGTCATCTCGGATAATCGACCCTTTCGCATGATTCCTTCGATACGTTCTCCCAGTTCAACCATTGCGGGGAAATTGATGCAAGTGTTATTAAACATCTTATCGAAGTATTCTCGAGGTAGAGCTCGAAGAAACAGTTGCATGATCTCTTTCTCGGACAGCGGAGGTTTGACTTGAGACGCCGTAGTTCTCCACCTTTGGGCATACGCTCTAAAAGTTTCATTTCTCCTTTTATCAACCCGGACCAGCTCTTCACGGGTTGGAGCAATTTCAGTATTAAACTTGTATTGTTGGAGGAATTCATCTGCGAGGTCTTCCCAGGTGCAAATTTTTTCCAAATCCAACTCGATGAACCATGTTAAGGCGGAATCAGCCAAGCTATCTTGAAAATTGTTGATCAACAGCGGAGTGTTATCGGAGTAACGAGTCATCTTATTCAAATAATATTTCAAATGGGTCTTAGGCTACCCAGTTCCATCGTACTTCCCCGAAAATTCGGGCTCCTCGTAAAAATCAGGGACTTTCACTTTTGTAAAAGGCAACAGCTTATCAAAGCCTTGGAGTTGGTAACCTTGCAACATACACAAGCGTTCTTCCAATTTTGCGAGACGTCTCGCACTCTCTTCATCCAAGTGAACAGCAGGCGACTCCTTAGGTGGAGCTTCCAAATCAATGACAGCGGGAATAGCATTAGCGGGGACCTCTTCAGCAAGTCCTTTGTCGACAGGATCTATCACCGGTGCATTAGCAGGCGCATTAAGAGTAGAAGCTGCAGCAGCAGGAGCCAAAGCGTGAAGTTCTTTACTTGATTTGCAAGATCAGTTAAGAGCGCCATCATTTGCGCCATCTGATTCTCAATGGTAATAACGCGGGTACGAGTGTCCTCGTTTTCCATCCTTGCTTGGCGACGGGTGCGTATAATAGAACGCATCTCAGCCGTATTTTAGTACCTTTTGTAAAAAAAAAAATAGAAATCAAGTTAGTATGCGGAAAATGAATTGAAACGAAAATATAAAACCCTTCAATTTTATATTTTCTTTGGATGAAATAGAGATAAGAAATATTCTCATGATCCCAATATCATGTGAATAATCTCTTATCACAATTTCTTCACAAGAAATTATACAATTGAAGGGGTAACATGCGATGATTAATCAAGGTGCCCCATCTATATTCCATTGGAATCTCGAGAAAGAAAGTACACAAAAGGGAAATTTCACTATTAACAACAAAATTCGTGAAATATAATCCCTATACATCAATCTAAAAACAAGAAGAGAATCCTATTACATCATTACTAAAATGAGTAAAAAAGAAATCCTATACATCAAATCTATAAAATGAAAATTACATGAACGGAGATTTCCTCATGGAATATAGCCAAAATCCTAATGGATCTTTCTTAGGTGCGAGGCGAATTCGTTTGTTTTCTTGGGTCAAACGTTCAACCTCGGCTAAAGCCTCATCCTTTTCCCTAAGAGCTCTTGCGGCTATAGCTTGCTGTTGAGTTGGCTTCTCGGGGACATTAGGGAGATCCACTTTAAGCTCGGGCTCGAGACGACGGTGTATGTACTTCGGCAATGCATGATGTATCTTCATTTCCTCTTCCAATTCTGACTCGTCGGTAATGAGAATCGGCTCCGGGTGGCATTTGTACCACACATCAATGATGGGCTTGATCATTTCCTTCAAATCCGCTATCTGGTTCTTTTGGATGACATCTTTGCGATAGTCAAAATGATATAACCCCAACTTGAGGAATGGCGGAATCTTTTGAAGCGCGCTATATTGACAGATCACCCTAAAAGGGTAATATGACGTAGACCCCGTTACACCCAAAAGTGGGATTGGGTTGTCGGATCCGTTATTAAGGCGTACCTCGGGATTTCCAAGCCAATGAACATGCCATTGGATTTGATTTGGAACAAGGTTCTTGAAAAAATTAAACCAAGTTGAGAATGACCAAGAAGGAAAGATCTCTTCCTTTTCTCGGAAGAGCGAGATAGGATGACAATCTTTGGACACATCTATGATTTTCAAGCTCAAACAGAAGTCTTTGAGATGAGAGACCAACCAAATTTGGAGTAAACCTATTGGGGCTCTAAAAGTACTATTTTTGTTTTGTTTAAACCTATTGAGTGATACGAATGTGTCACCTAGAATCATCTTGGAGAATCTTTTGAACATACACACTTGATTGACAATGTGGACTACCAAAGGATCCATTGTCTTTTTGGTGTATGGAAAGATCACAAAACCAAGGAATGCTAAGAGAAAGACGCGAGGAATTTGATTACCCGCTTCTTTTGGCAAGCTAGAAAAATGTCGTTCTAAGAATGTAAAAGGGAGTGCATTAGAATTTACTCTAAGAACGCCTTTGATTTGGAGAATGTCAACTCCTAAGAACTGGCTCAAAAGAGTTATAGGATCTATATCTATCGGAAGACCAACTAGACCAAAAGACCCGACTCTTCCAATGGCAATATCGTACTCCTCAATTGTAGGGGTCAACTCATTTCGACCAAACACAAAAGTGGATGTCTTTGAGTTCCAAAAATGGGACAATGCTTTGATCATAGCAACACGAGGCTCGATGTATAAAAGAGCGGGAAGATATCCGATCCTCTTTTCCACGTAATCCTTGTGCTTTGGCTCGAGACTTTCCCACATGGTCACGAGAGCTCTAGGTACGGGGATGATTCGAATCTCCGACATATCCATTTTGACTAAACCTGATTTGGGGCATCGAGATTAATCACCACGCGTTTATAAAAAGAAATATAACGTGGAATTGAAATGACGTAATTGAAATTGTAGAACGATACAATCAACCTTACCACGAAGAGAAAATGGCAAACACATTGACACATCGCATGGGGACATGTGAGGTTTGACATCTAAGGGTAGGATTCTAAAGGTTTAAGGTCCTTATCTTAATTAGATAAGAAGAGTTTACCCACCGCTACTAACGTCGGTCGGTGCACTTCTTACTAATCAAGATGAGCGATATTGAAGAATGGATTACCACATGCATTCACATGCGGATTCCACTCTTAATACCTCCTAAAAGTGCCCTAAAGCGATCCGGGGTTTTAGACCGCGGGACGTGGGTGCATTGTGTCGTGCTAAAGCAAGTAAACATGCATTTAAATCTAAAGCAAACAACACTTCAAAATAATCTCATACATTCGACATTCATTCGAACGCCATCTACAAAACAAAGGGTTTGCATTTACTCCACCCCTTATATCTCCCACCTACAAAACCATTTAACACATGGTTAGTGGACTAACCTTATTTTCCACGCGACTTTGACATGCAGTCGATGCTACAAAATGTAGACAAGTGAGATAACAACCAACAAGTTTATTACAGCTTTAATCCACTTAGGTTTGTAACCTAGTCCCCAGTGGAGTCGTCAAGCCTGTCGCGACCTACCTCACGAGGGCCGAACTCGGTGAAGCGGGTTTAGAGGTATGTGTTCATGAAACAGTCCATACGGTACATCATAAAAGATGGTTCATCCGTATAGTCCATTATTCATGAACGTGAATCTTCCCTAATTCATACCTCGCGTAACAGCGGATTAATTTTATCTTTTTTAGGAGTCGCCACTAGCCTAGGTCGGAGGTCGGCTAGAATACCTAACCAATACGTGGGAATTTCGTATTGGTTTCTACGAAAACCAGAGATTAAAGGTTCGGGGACTAGCTTACGTTAATATTTCTATTAACGCCCTTTCGGTACCGCTAAACTTAACATGGTTGTTATCTAAATTGTCATGCATTTGTTCTTTACCATTTTCATGTCAAAGTTTTAGTCCACAATGTGATCATGCATTTTGTTTTTTGTGTTTTCATTTAAGATTCTAAACTAATCCTATCTTAGTCTAGAAAAGAAAGAAAGAAACGATTGTATTAAAAGGCATTACGTAAAGTAAACACTCAAAGTATTGAAAAGACGAGCTAATTCTAAGTGCGAGAAAGTAAAAATCCGCAACTCGTCGGGTGTTTATTACAACACAAATTGAAAACCCGAGACATGATCGGGGATGAATGCATTGAATACAAATTGAAACCGGATCGGACATCGGTCTATCGCCATCATTAAATGAATACAAATTGAGACCGGATTGGACATCGGTCAATCGTTTTGGTCTTTTACAACTTTGGATTATCCACCCATGGACCGTCTCTCGGGTGTCGGTGTTTGCATTCACAACATACATTCATGACAAACAATAACCAAAGAAAAACAATGGTGCAAACAATTCACTAATCAAGCACAGGCCTCGGGATTGGCCTTTGTTTTTCATACATTTCGATTCACCACCCACCTAATCATCTAATATTATTTAATCAATGGTTAATGATAATGGGCTACCATTTGCATTCACAAAACGGCAACTCATATCAATTAACCCCTAATGTCGGGTTCTAAGTGACCACAATGGACTACCCGCCGAACATGCACCGGGCCTAACATTCATCTAACAAACACATGCATAGCAATGAAATAAGCATGCATTCAAGCCCATGTGCCTTATTTCGAAGCCAATCAAACAATGAGAAGTGGGCTTTATAAGGAGACCACTTATTCAGTTATTATCTAATTCGGATTGCTTCTGTTCAGATGTGATTAACTAACCTAATGACGTCTAAATGAAGTGATTCAGGTGTCATTAGAAATCTTATGACATGAGGATCAAAATTTAAGAAGAACATTTTTTCTAAATCCTCACTGATTTTTCCGAAAATGTCAAATTTACCCTCGGTGACAGGCTGGACCCGGTTCTGTTATGGATTTCAAAATAATGGTGGGAAAAATAACAAACCTTATCGAAATCACGTGAAAAATTTTAGACAGTTAGGATTATCCGTGTGTAACAAATTTGATGTTTTGAGTTTTTGCTAAAAAGTCCTCCAAATTTTTATAAAATTCGGTTTTCACAAAGGACTCAACTGCGAATCAAATTTTTACCCGAGAAGACCTTTTATGAAATTTTAAGCAAATTGATCCTCCAAAAATTGCTATTAGGCCCTCAAAATTTTCAGTCAACATAATGAGACCTCAATGAACAACTTTTTAATTTTTATTTTTTGCAAAGGAGGACTCTAATTTTATCAAATTCGGAGAAACATCTTTTTAAATTCAAAGGAATGAAAATCAGATCTGAACACAGATACTGATTCGATCATAAAAATTCCTTTTGAAAATTAGAATAAACTCTGATTTTGATGAAATTAGTATCAATGGAAAGATCTCGATCTTAGTGTGAACTTTCGTGAAGAAATGTTTTTCATATTTTGAACACAGGAATTTATGAAAATCGAAGAACACACGAAGGTCAGTCAGAAACCAGGCTGTCACCAGATTCATGCATAGATGACGTTGCAGATCGTACCATGCTAACATGCTTACAATTTTATGAAAATTTTATGATGAACAGATTAAGATGTGATTTACGACTTTCATGAAGAAATTGTTTTCAAAAAATGATTATAGAAAATCAGAAAAATCATCAAACAGCACAACGTCAATCAGGAATACATCAGAACAGACTTGGACATCACATTCCAGATTCTGATCCTAACTTTCGAAAGAGTTTTGACATAGCAAACTAAATCCGATTGAGGCATGCAATATATCAAATCGAAGCTTAAGACGTGTTTTACGATTCTCTAGTTCATCACTTCGCAAGATTTCGACATTAACGAGCTGAAATCGGCATCTCAAACATACAGGTTTCTCTGTACACGAATTTGCAGAACAACATCCAAGTTTACTTACCTTGTTTAACGATGCTCCGACGCGAAATTGAGCGATCCGGCCTCCGTATTCAGATCAAGAACAGCACGGAGAAATCTCGGAAAGCTCGACAACCTATGAGAAGAGATTTCACAAACTATAGTGAGAATCGATTTGATCTCGCACTAGTGAACTAGTAACGGAAAATCAAGTCAAAATAAACGATCCGGTGGCTGTTCAACGAGAAGCCGGCCACCACAGCCACATGAAGACGCCGAGGAACGCTGCTGGAGGTTCGGGATCGCCGGTGGGAATGCCGATCGGCCGGTTCAGCCGCTTGAACCGGCTGATCAAATCACCGGCAGCAATGCCGGTGATGCTGCCATGGGAAGAATCTCGCTGGAATGAGGAGCTCCGGCCATCAGCAAGGTTGGCTGAACTTGCGACCGGCTTTGTCTCACCGTGGGGGACGACGGTGAGGCGGTGATTCGCCGGAAAATGGCCGGCGAGGAGGCGGGATGACCAGCGGCCGAGAGAGAACGAGAGAGAGAGATCGTGAGTTTAGAGAGAGAGAGAGAGAGAGAGAGAGAGAGAGAGAGAGTGAGGAGAGAGAATTCAGATCTGAAAATGAGTGTCCCCCCCCCCCCCCAATTTTTGGAGGGAAAAAAGACTATATACTCCCCTCAACTTTGAATCTTAGCCCTTAGATTAATCCAATGGCCTAAAATGAATCCTTAATGATTAAGAATATTCTTTAAGGACTAAGGATTGGT
This sequence comes from Syzygium oleosum, assembly GCF_021117445.2. Lineage (NCBI taxonomy): Eukaryota > Viridiplantae > Streptophyta > Magnoliopsida > Myrtales > Myrtaceae > Syzygium > Syzygium oleosum. Next base: position 10,740,990 of record NW_026607496.1, read on the forward strand.
GACATGGCATCATGGATGGACATGATCAATTCTAAATGGATGGCCATGATTGATTTGCTTATCCCCTAATTAATTTGCTTAATCCTTAAAGAAGGGCATTTTAGTAATTTCACTTAGGGGCATTTTCGTAATTTTCAATTAAGGGCATTTTTGTCATTTTTGGGCTCAAAAGGATGTGGCCAGCCTTGGCTAGTCGGAATGGACCGTCGATCGCCGGATTTTCGATCGGAAAATGGCCAGTCCGATCAGACCGGTTCAATTTGAATCAAACCGGGTTGAGCCGGTTAGCCCCGAATTTGGCCTGATTGAACTGGTTCAATCCTTGATTCCATTTGTTCCAATTTTGTACAATTTGATCTCTATCATGATTAATTGACCCCATTAATATTGAATTCGATCAAATTGGATTGAACCGATTTGAAATTCATGCACAAATTGATCCAATTTAACTTGTTTAGCTCAATTGATCTTAAATTTGGGTAATTGCATGGCCAAACTAGACTGACAAATTTAATTAAAGTCCAATTAGCCAAATTGAGTCTCAATTCATCAAATTGAATATTAGTCTAGAGTGGGTCAAGTTGAATTACACTAATTGGACCAATTACTCTTAGACTTCTTAATCATTGGATCACTAAATTGATCAAATTGGCTCAAATTCATGTGAATCTTCCAAAATTGATTTTGAATTTGGATTTGATATAAGAAATTAGGCTCATTCGTGCCTCAATTGCGTAAATCATGAAGAATCAATCCAAATCATTGATTAGGGCCAAAATTGGGGGTTTTTGCATTTGGCTTGGAATCACAAAATTGGTTCCAAAATTGAATATAAGATGACATCTAGATCAAATGTCGTGAAGAAAACTAACCTAAAAAATGACTAGAAATGAAGTAATTTCATTTTTGGCCGATTTGAACCAAATTCTGCAAATTGGGAAAAAGTTGATTCTAAACCGATTTTTGTAAAATTTTAAATGCCAAAGGTAAATTGAATGTAAAATAAGATGATTTTTGGACTTTTGTATTTTTCAATTTTTTTGGTCAAAGGTTTGACTTTTGGTCAAACCTTAGTTGACTTTTCACTAGGAGTTTGATTTTATGATCAAATCTTTGAATTTTCTGGAATTTCCACTTCTAAAGTGAAATTGGACTTGAAAGGAATCTTTTTATGTGAAAAGCCCCAATTTGACCCGGGGTTGACTTTTGATCAAAGGGTTGACCAAAAAGTCAACTCGAGAGTCAACAATTTGACTTTTCGGGTTTTTGCATGAAATGAATAGAAAATTATTTACAGAAGCTAGGCCAACAAACAGAATTAAAAAACGACACTTTTTGTTCAAGAAACGGGTTCCGTTGCGATCGAAAATCATAATCTCGAATTTTCTGCTTTTAATGACGCGTCGGCTAAAAATTAGGTGTCAACAGCTGTGTATGCCTTGTTTGATCCGGGAGCGACACACTCGTTTTTATCAGAGCAGTTTGTTAGATTAACTGGAATTAAATCGATATTGCTTGAAGTAATGCTTTGTGACGACCCCACTGAATGATAAGGTGTTAGTCTCGTTAGGGTGTCCTGACTGTAAGATAGTAATTGGGGATAGAGAGGAAAGGATAGACTTGGCGGTGTTAACCATGTTCGATTTTGATGTGATTATCGGAATGGATTGGCTAGTTAAGCAGAAAGCCGGATGGATTGTAGTAGCAGGGTAATCCAATTTAATCCGATTGGACATCCTAGATTCGAGTTTATGGGAAACCGAGGAGGAACCTCGATCCCTTGGATTTCTCCGCTTGAGGTAACTAAGTTGTTGGACGAGGGGTGTGAAGGGTATTTGGTAAACGTCGTGGATCCGACGGTTGTGGAGCCAAAATTAGAGGACATACCCGTGGTGTGCAATTTTCCCAAAGTCTTTCCTTAGGAATTGCCGGGTTTGCCACCAGAAAGAGAAGTGGAATTCGTAATCGAGTTGGCCCCTGGAACTGAGCCAATCTCGAAGGCGCCTTACCGGATGTCACTGTCGGAACTGAAGGAGCTAAAGGTCCAGATGCAAGAGTTGCTGGACAAGGGTTTATCCGTCCAAGTACGTCTCCATGGGGAGCCCCGGTGTTGTTTGTAAGGAAGAAGGATGGAACTCTGAGATTGTGTATTGACTACCGGCAGTTGAATCAAGTGACCGTCAAGAATAAGTACCCACTGCCGAGGATTGATGATCTGTTCGATCAGTTGCAGGAAGCTTCAGTGTTTTCTAAGATCAATCTACGGACAGGGTATCATCAGTTGAGGATTAGGAAAGAAGATATACCTAAGACGGCCTTTCGGACGAGATATGGGCATTACGAATTTACAATGATGCCCTTCGGATTGACCAATGCCCCTGCTGCCTTTATGGATTTGATGAATCGGGTATTTAAGGAGTTCTTGGATCGGTTTGTTATAGTCTTCATCGACGACATATTGGTGTACTCAAAGAGCCCGGAAGAGCATGAGGCGCATTTAAGTGAAGTGCTACGGACCTTAAGAGAACACGCACTCTACGCCAAGTTCAGTAAGTGCGAGTTCTGGCTCAACCGAGTGGCGTTTCTTGGACATATAATTTCCGGAGATGGGATTTCAGTGGACCCGACTAAGATTGAGGCAGTGACTAAGTGGCCAAGACCGACATCAGTAACAGAGATTCGGAGTTTCTTGGGTTTGGCAGGATATTATAGGCGTTTTGTAGAAGGATTCTCGTCAATAGCCACGCCGTTAACACGATTACTTAAGAAAGAGACGAAGTCCGAATGGGACGATAAGTGTGAGAGGAGCTTTCAGGAGCTAAAGCTTAGGTTGACCACTGCTCCAGTGTTAACTATCCCGTCTGGGCCAAGTGGATTTGAGGTCTACAGTGATGCTTCGTTGAGAGGACTTGGCTGTGTGTTGATGCAACATGGAAGGGTAGTTGTGTATGCGTCACGTCAGTTAAGGCCGCACGAAATGAATTACCCGACTCATGATTTGGAATTGGCTGCGATCATTTTCGCCCTTAAGATTTGGAGGCATTACTTATGCGGGGAAAAGTTTTAGATTTATACGGATCATCAGAGCATCAAGTATTTATTTTTGCAGAAGGAGTTGAATATGAGGCAGCGTCGTTGGATCAAGGACTACGATTGCGACATCCTATATCACCCTGGAAAGGCTAATTGAGTGGCGGATGCGCTAAGTCGGAAGTTGAGTATGGCGCACATGATGGTCAAGGAATGGACTCTATTGGAAAGGATCAGAGATTCGGAATTTAAATTTGAGGTGAGCCATATGTCGAGTCTACTTGCCACGTTGAGGATCGAACCGGAAATCCAAACCAAGATTAAGGCATTGCAATCTACGGACCAAGAAATTCAGAAGATAGTTGAAATAGATGCCGCCAAGAGAAAAACGGATTTCCAAGTATGCGAGAACGGGATCTTGAAGTTCCGTGGACGATTATGCGTGCCCGACAATATGGAGCTTAAGGAGGAAATTTTGAATGAAGCTCATCGTAGTAACTATAGCATTCATCCGGGCAGTACAAAGATGTATCAGAATCTGCGGCAGCATTACTGGTGGAATGGGATGAAAACGGATGTGGCCAAGCATGTGGCGAAACGTCTGACCTGTCAGCAAGTAAAGGCGCAGCATTGTAAGCCTGGAGGACTTCTGCGACCATTGGATATTCCCGAGTGGAAATGGGAACATATCACGATGGACTTTGTCACGGGATTGCCAAGGAGCCAGAAAGGGCACGATTCGATTTGGATAATAGTGGACAGACTGACTAAGTCAGCGCACTTCCTGGCGGTGCGAAAGGATTTTGAGTTGGAAAGGAATGCAGATTTATATGTACGACAGATTGTCCGACTTCATGGAGTGCCAGTGACGATCACTTCGGACCGTGATCCCAGGTTACTGCCAATTTTTGGAAAAGTCTGCAAATGGCCTTAGGGACGAAGCTTCAGTTCAGTACGGCCTATCACCCACAGACGGATGGCCAGTCGGAGAGGACGATCCAGACTTTAGAGGACATGTTGCGCGCATGTGTGTTGGATTTCCAAGGTAAATGGGAAGAGCAGTTGCATTTAGTCGAGTTTGCCTACAATAACAGTTATCAGCAGAGTATTCAGATGGCACCGTTTGAGGCATTGTATGGCAGAGCATGCAGAACGCCAGTGTGTTAGGATGAAGTTGGAGAACGAAGTATAACGGGCCCAGAGTTGGTGAAACAGACAGTTGAGGCAGTCGAGATCATTCGGGAAAGATTAAGAACGGCACAGAGTCGTCAGAAAAGTTATGCCGATCGGAGACGGAGACCTTTGGAATTTCAGGTTGGAGATCATGTTTTCCTTAAGGTGTTGCCAATGGAAGGACTGTCCCGATTTGGTAAGAAAGGAAAATTGAGCCCGAGATATGTCGGTCCATTCGAAATTTTGGAGAAGATTGGAGATGTGGCCTATCGACTCGCCTTGCCGCCTAACTTGTATCAAGTGCATAACGTGTTCCACGTGTCAATGCTGAGGAAGTATGAACCGGACCCGACCCACGTGCTGAGATATGAAGAAATAGACGTGGACGACAGAGTGTCGTACGTGGAAAGGCCAGTGAGGATCGAGGATAGGAAGGATCGGGTGCTGCGAAACAAGATGATCCCGATGGTCAAGGTCGTTTGGGAGCATCATGGAACGGAAGGTGCCACCTGGGAGAGCGAAGAAGCGATGCGACATCAACACCCCCAGTTGTTTGAGTAGACGGGTTTGGGTTGTAAATTTCGAGGACGAAATTTTTGTGAGGGGGGAAGAGTTATGACATCCTGAATTCGACCCACTTTCGTGATCAATGAAATGGATATGTATTTCTCATTTCGTTTTAGTAAGTTTCTCCCGGAACTGATCATTCTCGGGATACTGACTAATAGGGAATGGCTAACTAGAAAAACGATACGTGGACCCGAGAACTCGACCGTGAATCGAGCTCCGATTCCGAGGAACAACGAGGGAATATTTTGGATCAATGTGGGCCGATCCAAGGAGGATGACGGATTTGGTTTTGCTAATGACGTACGATCGGATCGCGGGTGATTCCGCACGACCGAGAGTGCGCGTGGTGAACGGTCCTAAACCTACTCCGATCGATCGCGACCTCCAGAACTAGCAATAGATCCTCACGTTCTCTTGGAAATCGAGACCGTCACGACTTGAGTAACCCTAGGTCGATATGCGTAACCCCTAAAAAGCCGTCCGTTAGTGAGAGACGCTAAAATCGCATTTGAGCGAAATTGATCGTTGAATTGGATCCGGACTCGAGTGTCGAATTTCATGAACGTACGCCACTATTTTGCAAGGACAACGTCGTATTAGTGTGGCCAATCATATTTGGGATCGATATAGTCGAAAAATGGAATTTTGGACCGGGAGTGAAAAATTACCGTTTTGCCCTTGGACCCTAAGCATTAATTCCGAAAATTGGAGGGCATTTTGGACTTGTTTAGCCCCCCTTAGTGGCCGAAAATCATGGACCAATAAGTCTCCCATCACCCTTGCTAATCCCCAAGTTGCCCCTAGATATTTTGTGCAAGAATCAATATTGGCTATTGGTTTTGGATATGAATGATGGGTGTTTAAATCTTGGTCATTAGATCAGGTTTTTAGTGGGGTGAGTAGCTTTGTAAATGTGAGTGGGGTTGGTCAATAACTGCCACTCAAGCTTTGTTCAAAACCTCTGTCTCTCTCTCTCTCTCCCCTCATTCCCCCTCTTGGCCGGCCACTTCCCCTCTCATTCTCTCCATTCTCTCCTCTCATTCACGTGAAGAAGCCAGCCACCGCCGGAGCACCACCAGCCGCGGCCACACGACGCTGCCGCCCGCCGAAACCGCCAGCCACGCCACCGTCCACGCCACCACCACCACCATTCAGCAACTCCATTTTCTCCACCTCTCCCCTTCATCTTCGGCGCCATGCCACCAGCACCGTCCGGCCAACCCTTGGCCGCGCCACCGCCGCACGAGCGCCGCTCACCGCCGCTAGTCCGTGGCTGTCTCGAGCCACCGCCACCCTCAACCTTTTCCCTCTCCATTTCCACGCCTCTCCACCATCACCGCCACCCCTCATCGCCGTTTGGGATCAGCTGTGAGCCACCACCTGCCGCCGCCGCCGTTCGCCGCCGAGGGAGCCGTCGCTCGTCGCCGCTTGTCCGGATTGAACCAGCACCGCCCAGCCCGTTTTCCCCTCTTGTTCAGCCCACATTTGGAGCTTAGGATTTGGGTGAGTGGAAACCCTAAACCCTAATTAGGATTTTGTGCATTTTTAGCCAAGTTAGGGGTTAATTAGGGTATTTTAGGGGTTAATTATTGGCGGATGTTTAAGGCTGATCATGTGGTGATTTTGGTGGCCTAGTGCGGTGATTTGATGGTGATTTAGAGGCCTAGAATGGCCTGATTAATGGCTGGTTGGTATAGGCTTGATCGAACCGCGTGTTGCTAGTTGATGGTTTAAATGCGTTATGCCACGTGTGATTTGATCGGACCATGTGGTGGCTGATTTGTGCATGATTTGAAGTTAATTGTGCAATGTGTAGTGGGTGCTTGTTGTGGCCGAAGGATGAGGGACATGGTGGACCATAGGCTTGTGAGATTTTAATGATTTAATTACATGATTGTTATGTGCCAAGTTATGGATCGTGGCTAAATTATTTTGATTGGCGAATTGGGCATGTTGATATGTTGAATTGAATGATTATTGTGGATTCAATTGATGCCTAAAGTGTTGGATGATATGGCCATGATTTGTGCATAATGAGTGTTGGCATGTTATGTGAATCATGCGAGTTGCACGAGTGGCATTGGGCATGTGATCACCTAAATTGCTCTGAGGCGTCGTTTACGCGAGGTTCAGATAATAAATTGGTGAATTGTGCATGTGTGATCACATAAGCCCTGAGGCGTCGTTTACGCGGGGTATTGAACCCGTCTTGAGGCGTTTAACGCGGGACGATGCCCGGTTTATCGGAAGATGGCCAACCTGAGGCGTCGTTCACGCAGGTTGTGTCATGGACCTTATGCGTTTAACGCGGGTCGGAAATTAATTGGAAAATAATGGACTTGATGCGTTTAACGCGGGTCGGACCTGATACGTTTAACGCGGGTCGGTGATTAAATGAGAAATGGGCTCGTGTGCGAAGTATGCATTATTGAGTACGAGCATGTGCATGGCAAGTGTGCTTGGCCAATTGATGATGTGTACATACCATTATTGGTTTCAGTATTATTATTATATGCCTAACTTGCAGGGTCAATAATATGCTTGATTTGGGCCCGAGGGCCTAAGTCATTTGAATGTTGGACTATATGCTTGGTTTGATGCTTGTCCGGAGGTGCATGTTAGCCTAGTTTAGGTTTAGGGGGCCTACTCGCTGAGATTCGTTCTCACTGTTGTTATAACCCAATATTTCAGACCCCCAGCCTTGAGGATGGCAGGAGTACCACTGCGTTTTGGGATCCCGGACCGTATAGACCATTCGGTGACAGCTTGAGAGGAGCGGCCCTAGCATGATACACCGCACTTGACATAGAAGATTTCACTGATTGGGATCATTTGGCAGGAGAATTCCTTCGTCAATACAAATTTAATATTGAAGTACTCCCAACTAGGGAGGATCTCATCAGAACGGAGAAAAGAAAGAATGAAGGGTTTCGAGTTTATACCCAGATATGGAAAGCTGTCGCTTCACAAGTAAAACCTACCATAAGCGAGGATGAACTTATTGAACTCTTCTTGAAATCGTTGCCGATTGAATATTACGACAAGCTACATGTGTCAGGCTGTCAAACATTCACCATGCTGGTAAATGTGGGTGAAAGGATTGAGTGAGGATTGAAAGAGAAGAAAGCTCAAGAAACGACAACACGGAGGCCTTATCCTGGGAGGAAATACAAAGAGCCTATTCGTGAGGTAGCTATGGTGTCTAGCCCAAACATTCATCAGACGCCATTTCTAAAGCAATCCAACACCACCTGGAAGAACCCAAGGTAGTTTGAGCCAAAGAAAAGGCCTATAAGGCAATTCACACCTTTGCCGCGTCCCCTGTCAAAGCTATTACCAATACTTCTAGAAAGGCATTTGGTGGCAAAAGAGGTGCCAAGAGACAATCCTGCAAGGTTTACTTGGTATGATGAATCAAAAACCTATGCGTACCACATGAGAGAAAGGGGATATGACGTAGATAATTGTCCCACTCTAAAATACAAGGTTCAGCAGCTCATCGACAAGAAGATACTTAATTTTCAAGAGCCCGAACCAAACGTACATCAAAATCCTCTTCCTAAGCATAATACGGTAAACATGGTTCAGGATGAAGAAGAAATAATTACGTCTGATGATGAAGATGAATATGAAGCTAAGCTGAAAACTTCTCGATTAGGGGATGCCCGTTTTCGTCATGAAGCACTTTTAAAAGGTGAAATTGTAGACAACTTGGGAGAGGACCCTAGTAAGTATAACTTCCAAGTGAAATATACTCCACCACCATGGGCATTCAAGGATGAAGTAATTGTGTCCGATTGGAGTGGTATGGATGATGAGAATGAAATTCCATTTGAAGACAAAATGGATCAATATGAAAAAGAGAAAGAAAGGATCCGTTAGGGTGAGAAAGATTTTACCCAACAATCACTCAAGCAAGGTGAAACTGTGGACCTACTTGGTCAAGACAGTGGCAAATATAACTACCGTGTCAAATACACCCCACCTCTATGGGCATTTAAAAATGAGGTTATCGTGCCTGACGGATGGGGCGGTATGGACGAGGTTTCAATTGACAAATTAAGTCTCGAGGAAAAAGAAGATCGAGAAAAGAAAAAGAAGAAAGAGACCCGTCAAGGCGATAGGCAGTTCGTGCGTAAAGCACATAAACAAGGCGAAGTTGTAGACTTCTTAGGTCAAGATAGTGGCCTGTACAATTACCGTGTCAAATACACACCCCTTCCTGGGCTTTTAAGGACGAAATAATCACACTTGATGGTTGGGGTGGAATGGATGTAGATGAAGCTAACAGAAGCATAGTGTTCATGATCACACCATTTCTAATCAAACTTGATGAAGTGGATAAGTACGAGGAAGAAGGAGGTCATGTTGAACCAATTACCATTCAACTTCCAATTAATCAACTAATGATCGAAGAACAAGAGACACAGCCTGTGATCATTACTTTAGATCCAAAAGAAAAGTTTGACACTAAGTGTGTGCCCTGGGATTACACACATAAAGAAGTTGATGCCATAACTCGATCGGGAAAGTGCTACGTCCCAAAGGAGGGTGAACATGAGAAAAAGGGTGTAATCGAGGAAGATGTGAAGCAGTTGCTATCAGTCATGAAAGCAAACGAGTATGAAGTAATAGAGCAACTAAGGAAGATGCCAGTATAGATTTCCTTGCCGGATCTCTTCAAAACCTCAGAGAGTCATAAAATGGTGCTTATGAAACTTCTTAATGAAGTACATGTCCCGAAAATAATCAACGAAGTGCAGTTAGAGGATTTCATTGGCATTATTCTTTTGAACGATCATATCGCTTTCTCTGATGACGATTTCCCGATGGATGGTCGTTCACATAACAAGGCCCTATACACTGCTGTCAGATGCCGGGGCAAAGAAATATCACATGTGTTGGTTGATAATGGCTCTGCACTTAATTTGTGTCCTCTAAGCACGCTATATCGCTTGGGGATTAGTGAAGAATTCATTAAACCTTCTAAGGTAACTGTTCATTCGTTCGACGGAATGAAGAAAGATGTCATTGGCGATATCGAGCTGGAGGTAAACATAGGCCCTGTGCCCTTTTTAATTGATTTTCAAGTGGTGGACATTCCTAGAACTTTCAATCTGCTATTGGGAAGGCCTTGGATTCATATAGCCGATGCTATCCCTTCCAGTCTCCACCAAAAGGTTAGATTTGTCATTAACGGCAAAATAATCACCGTACATGGAGAGACATATTTCATCACTTACAAAAAAAGTGCAATACCATATATCAAGCCTGAGGTAAAAGAGGAACCGAGCTATCATTCCTTCGAAATGATTTCAATGGTGCAAATTCCCGCTGGAAGTATCATAAAGTCTCTAGAACTCTCATCCTCATCTATTATGTCGGGGAAGGTATTATGCCAATATGGATTCACTCCTGGTGACGAACTCGGGTCAAAAGCTCAAGGGATCAAGAAACCTATTATCCCACTTACCGCAAAAAGGAGACATGGAATAAGTTATGTCACAGAGAGCTCTAATAATCATCAGGGAATTCAAAGCCGAGATCAGAAGAACCATAGAAGTTATGGAAGTCGAGATGATCGCGTTATCAATCCGTCAATATGGAAAGGTAAAGCTAAGAAGCTTCCTTATTGCCATATCCATATCAAGGGGACTTTTCCTGGACCCTCCAAGCCACTTCAGGAGGAGGATTTATGCACAGAAGAAGAACCTCTTTTATTGGGCTTATTTGAGGAGAATGTTATCAACGTCGTCATAACCAAAGCAGAAAATACCTACGCACTGGAGTAGGAAGATTCTCTCGAGTTGTTACTTGCTTGATATTGTTTCCATTGCATTGTTGCTTTTATAGTTTCTAGTTTTATAATAGTTCTGTTGGTAATTCCAAATTTAGTTGTAATTTCCATTCCTGATGCTGTAGCTGTAATAACACTTTTCAATTCAATAAAAGTGTTCAATATTTTGTTAAGGACATATGGGAACAAAACCAAACCTATGATGAAAATAGCCCTTATTTGTGAGGCTTGAGGCTTTGGGTTTCTATATTGATCCTGATTTTAAAAGTGGTTTTAAGAGCAAGAGAGTCCAAGGATATAAGGACTAGCTCTATCATTCCGTTCTTTCAAAATGGATTTCAAAATGGATTTTTTTTCATGAAAAACTCATGCATTTTTATACCTCATATGCAATTACTAACCATGTTTGTTGCGTGTCAGGCATGAGCATTCGCATGTTCATAATAGGTTCTTATGTGGCCCAAATCCTTCGCAAGAAATCACTTGTGATATCGAAGAGGATAATGAGGATGAAGAATGGGTCAAGAAGGAATGGATTCGTCATGAAGAATCAAAGCCACTTACATTAGAGAAAACAGTTACCATCAATCTGGGTGATAAAGAGAATCTTAAAGAAGTTAAGATAGGAGAAAGTCTTTCTTCTGCGGAAGCAAAGAGGATTATTGATTTACTTAGAGAATATCAAGATATATTCGCATGGTCCTACGCCGACATGCCAGGCTTTGATCCAAACATAGTTGAACATGCTTTACCAATCGATCCAAGTATCCCTCCGAAGAAACAGAAACTTCGGCGAACTAAGCCAGAATTAGCAAAGAAAATAGAAGAGGAAGTGATGAAATTGCTTAAGGTTGGATTCATCGAAGTAATACAATATCCAGAATGGGTTGTCAACATAGTTCCCGTATTAAAGAAAGATGGGCGGGTACGAGTTTGCATCGATTATCGTGACCTGAATAAAGCAAGCCCTAAGGATGATTTTTCACTTCCACACATTGATGTACTAGTGGATAGTAATGCTGGATTTGAAACGTTTTCATTCATGGATGGTTTTTCTGGATATAATCAAATCCTCATGAAGAAAGAGAATAAGGCGAAAACATCATTCATTAAGCCATGGGGCACATTCTGTTACAAAGTGATGCCTTTCGGTCTGAAAAATGCTGGTGCCACGTATCATAGGGTAATGGTAACTTTGTTCCATGATATGATGCATAAAGAAATTGAAGTATATGTAGATGACATGATTGCAAAATCCAGACAAGGAGAAGATCATGTTGAAGTGCTTCGGAAATTGTTCGAAAGACTCAGGAAACACAAGTTGAGGTTAAACCCCAATAAATGTGTATTTGGGGCAAAATCAGGCAAATTGCTAGGATTTGTGGTCAGCAATAGGGGCATCGAAATAGATCCCTAAAAAATCAAGGCAATATATGATCTCAAGACTCCTTCCACGGTAAAAGAGGTGAGAAGTTTATTGAGGCGATTAAATTACATTGCCCAATTTATCCATCAACTCTCTGAAACTGCAAAGCCATTCTTCAAATTGCTGAAGAAAAATGATAAAGTGAAATGGGATGAAGAATGTCAACAAACATTTAACAAGATTAAAGAATATCTGGTATGTCCGTCAGTCCTTGTACCACCAATTCCTGGGATTCCGTTGATCTTATACCTGATGATTCATCACGAGTCATTAGGAGCAGTGCTTGTCCAAAGAAGACCGGACAATGGTAAGGAGCAAGCCATTTATTACCTAAGCAAGAAGTTTACAATATGTGTAGCATTAATATGGGTGTTGCACAGATTAAGGCAATATACTCTTCATCACCAAATCTTGCTGGTAATCGAAAACGACCCAATCAAGTATTTACTTGTGAAATCCCCTTTGGTTGGAAAGTTAGCAAAATGGCAAATCTTGTTATCAGAATTTGATATCATAAGTTCACCATAAAAATCAGTCAAGGGATGAGCAATAGCAGACATGCTGGCAGAGAATTCCCAAAATACTACTAATCATGAGGATGAACGATTCGATGATCGTATATTAGCATTTGTCGCGACCGACCTCCGGTTTTTATTTATAAAAAAAACGAGGGGTCTCGCCTGGTACGCGCTAAATCTAAGTTTGGGACTTAACTCGGGCTCTCCTAAGCCCATACCATATCGCGACTTAGGGTTTAGATTTTTAACCTGCAAGTGATTTTTATCTAGGAGTCGCCATTAATCGGTTTGGAGTGGGTCGATTAGACACCCAAGTAAGACAATGGGAGAATTGCTTACTCCTGCGAACTAGAGATTAAATGAGTTCGGGGACTTGGTTACACTAGTTGAATAACTAATGTCCTTTCAATACCTTTTTACCCTGTTCATTTCAGAAAATAATTGTCAAGCAATTTGGATTGATTTTAGGACCTTTCTCCTAACATGTGAGGTGATCAAATGAGTGTATAATCATTAACCATTAGCAGTTAAGATAAATATGCACCCTAGGGTTCTAACCCTAACTAAGGTAACAAAATTCAAAACACAACAATTTATGTAATTATATTTTAATTAAAAACATGCATAATAATAACACAATAGTAGTAAAAATAACATGTAAAATACTACCGTATAGACCTATAGGTTTATCTGATTTAAACATGATAATTTATGTAATTATATTTAAAAAAAACAACATGTATAATAATAATACAACAACAATTTAAAACATTTAGATATATCACATAATTTAGAAAAATATTAGACAAAACTTATATCTGAATTATATCGTAATTTTAATTATATAAAAAAATGATTTTTATTTTATAATAATATTATTATTACTATTATTAATAAACACGGCAATTTTTTTTTAAAAAAAATATTAATATAATATTAGTCAGGGTCGGGTCAGCGTATCCGACCCAAACATTGACCTGGGTCAGATCTCCGGATCCGAATCGGGTCGGGTGGTCAACCTCGGTCGTTGACCAGAGTTGTGAATAGAGTCAGTTTGGTCCCTGCGTGTACAGACACACGGAGGTGATGGCCGAGCGAGATTCGGTGTCTCGCCGGCCGACCCAGGCCAATTTCGGCCTCGATTTCGCCTCCCGAGATCCCCACAGAACCTCCTCAGCCACCTTGATTGCCGTCCGTCCACCCACTCATTGGCCGACGACCAAAATCAAATCGGCCTCAGTGAGGCATTTCATCGAACACTTAGCGTGCACAGACTAAAACATGAGTTTTTTACTAGTTTCAAGGCCCCGGCGATCCCTTCTGATCAAGACTCACATTTACCTGCGATGTATGGACCGGGAATGACGTCGGTATGGGTCGGGATTCGCGCGAAATGACCGGCACGAATCCTGGCCGACCGGTGCACAAAAAACAGGGTAGAATAGGGCTGGGACTGCTCATCGGTCGGCGAGGCGTCTAGGGGAGTCTTCGGCTGGTCTAGGGGCGCTGGTGAGACGGGCTGCTGCTTCTTCAGCCCTTGCAAGTCACTCACTCACCCTCTTTTGCTCTCGGTACTCTCTCTTTCTACCACTACTCTATTTTTGAACCGAAAAAAAGTTCCCTTCTCTCTCTACTCTCTCTGCCCTTTATACGTGGCGAAAGCCATCTGCTTCACCCTGAAATTCCTACCTTAATGGCCCCTGCGCCGGCCTACTCTGTGCCATGACTTTGGTGGCCGTTCTAGGCCGGTGCAGGGGAAGAAAAAATCCGGCCTCTGCACGCCTTGACTTCCACGGCCACAAAGGGGAAGAGGAGAGAGAGAGAGTCCGGAAAAGGGGGAGGGATGGGACTGGCCATCAATGCCCTCCCCCTGCTACTCCTTACGTTCTCGGATGGAGACGCCGAGGCCGCTCGGTCGTCCACCGATTGGACGGTCTGAAATGAGGGAAGGTCGAGGAAGAAGACCGGTGTCGGAGGGGGGGGGAAGAAGGAAGAAAAGGAAAGCTGGGCCGGGCTGGGCCCAGCTCGCGCGGAGGGGAGAAGAAAAAAGAAGGTAGGCCGGGCCCGCGCGAGGAAAAAAAAGAATGGGCCTGGTCAACCCGGCCTGACCCGATTTTTTTTTTAAATTTAAAAAATGATAATAAAAAATTGAAAGTTAATTAAGAAAATATGCTCTAATAGGCCCTATTAATGCAAATGTGCCTATTTTCTATATGCAATGCAATTATATAAAAATAATATATTTTTTTTGTTTTAGGAATTTATTAAGAAATTACCTCCTAAATTTTGCATAGTTAATTTTGGGCAAAAAATTAGAAAATAGGTGTCAACAGTTGCCCCTCTTTAAAGATGAGCTCGCAGAGGTTGCATTCAAAGATAAAATGACACCTAAATATGGCCCATGCATGTACGATGAATGTTATTTTTGGCGGGACCGTGGGTCCCATTTTTTATGATGTGATATGAGATGATGCATGCTAAAACAAATAAAGACATACTTGAGGCTACTTACCTTACCAGGAGGGTAGAGTAGTCCCAGGTAGTTGATATTATGTGTCGAGGACCCGAACCTATCTTTGATCGCCTCGATTGGATTTCATTTGTCTAGGACCCGAACCAATCTTTGGTCGCCTTGACGAAGAAAATCATTTGTCTAGGACCCGAACCTATCTTCGGTCGCCTTGATGTGGTTTTACTTTATCGAAGTACCTGCGTCCTATCAGAGGTACCTAAAAAAGGCTTGATGTAAACAGAGGGGGTCAATCCCATGTTCGAGGGTACCATAATAATTATAGGTACATTATGAACAGAGAGATCAGTCCAATGTTCGAGAGGTACCATAACAATCGTAGGTATATGATAAACAGAGGGGTCAGTCCAATGTTAAAAGGGGTACTATCGCGCCGCGCTTTTTTTGGGGCTTGCGGGATTTGCGAGCTAATGAGGTATTTCCGTGTAAGGGTCTCTCCCAGACCATACCTCACGTGACATCGGAAGGTAATTTCCTATTTAATCTAAATTTGTGATTTTGGAGTCGCCACTAGTCATTATTGGTAGGTAGACTAGAAACCTAATCGAGGTACGGGAGAAATACCACGATCTACGAACCAGAGATTCTGAGTACGGGGACTTGATTACGTTATTGATCTCGAATCGAGATCCCTAACGCCCTTTCGGTACCTAAGAACGATACGACGTCTAACGTATCATGCAAAAATCAGAGGCTTACCCACTAACTCTATCCATTCTAATCGCAGAAAGAACCAAACAAGTATTAAATGTACAACCAATGTCAATCAGTTCAATCAATCCTAAATGGTCACTAAAAATGAAAATCAATCAAAACATGCAAACCTTAATGAAGCTCTAGAAGCTTATTCATTTCATGATTTACATTTTTTTATGGTTTTAGGGTTTTTTAGGGGTTATAACCCCTGAATTTGAAATTCTCAAAAAATGCCATTTGGGCACTTCCAAAAATTCAAATTTCACTTTTTATGGTTGGCCACGGTGTTTTTGGACTATTCTGTGAATTTTTAAAATTATTGAAACTTTTGATTTTTTTTTTCGAAAATTTTATTAACCGGGAATTGATTTTTTTTATGATTTTCTGAAAATTTTTATGAATTTTCCAAATTTTCAATTTTTTATTGATTTTCTAAATCTTTTTACATTTTTTATTTGTATTTTCTAAATTTTTTGAATTTTTATGAATTTTCTGGATATTTTTTAGTTTTTATGAATTTTTTATATTTTCTGATTTTTTTTCTGATTTTTTTTTGTTTTTTTGTGAATTTTTTTTTTTATTTTTCATTTGATTTTTTTTCGAATTTTTTATTTTTTTAAGATTTTTTTATTTTTTTTAAATTTCCGCCGAAGTGGTGAACCGGACTGGCGCCGGTCACCTTCTCCGGCGAACCTAGAGCCAAAAACGGCGCCGTTTAATCCCTTTTTTATTGAGGCAATTGGTCGAACACTTGGTGGGCATGATCTCAAGTCTAGTGTTTTCGAGGCCGCCGGTTTAGATCGATTTCCGGTGACCTTCCGATGGCCTTTTCGATTGATTTTTTGGTTCTGGATTTAGTTCGCATTATGCTATATCAAACTGAGCGGAATGAATGGCCGTCGGACCGTCACTAACCGACGAAAATCTCGTCGTAAAATGCTAATTTGCTACTAACTTTAACCAACTAACCGAACATTAGAATCACAACATACAACGCCTTAGCCGTCTAACTCGGTCCTAATCACTAACAAAACACCAAACAAGGATCAAGAAAGACTGACTTGAATGGCCCTACGGCCACGGTAATGCTCCGGCGAGGGTACCTGAATTCCGACGAGGACGTTTTCATGCATGACCGACTCGGTTTGTGCATTTTTAGTGATCCAAATGCAATCAGACAGCACGAATTGGGATCAGGAGCATGTTTTAAACATCAAAATGCGAAAAAATTATCAACGAAATCACATGATCATAGAACTCAATTCTGGAAATTTCTGGGAAACCGTGACTATGAACAATGTTTACCTGCTTCATTCGATGATCAGAAGAAATTGTCGAATTGATCTGTGCCTATACGGCTGTTCCCTGACACTTGTACTTCCACCTGGTGGTTTTGGCCTCGCCGGAAGAGCTTTGGATTGACCGGAAAATGCTCGGTTTCAGGCCTTCAAGACCAGCCGAGCTGACTGGAACAGTGATGGGAGGTTTCAGCCAAACTCCAATTTGCCGGTGCTCCGCCGTCTAGGGCGGTGCCGGACACTCGGGTGGGAACCTCATGCATTTCTCCTCTTTGATTTCGCCTATTTCTCTCTCCACTCTTTCTCTGGCATTTCACCGAACAACTTCTCTTCAATGTTCAGTTTTTTCTTGGTTTTTGTTGATCCATTTTTTTCCGCCCAAATTCAGTTAGAACCGATTTCCGATCGGTTAGAACCGATTTCCGATCGATTAGATCGGTTCACTGATGCTAGCTGGAGATTTTCCAGCTGGCCTAGTCGATTTTCACGTGCCAAATTAGTCGGAAAGGATCGACAAAGTTGCGGGCTTGAAACGTTTTTTCTGGGTTTAATGTGACTCGGGCGAGTCGGGTAAGGAAGACAACCAACCCGGGTCGGGTCGGGTTGACCCGGCAGACCCGGGTTGGTCTAAATTCGTCAATTAAGCTCAATTTTGACCCAATTTTCAAAATTAAACCCCAAAATTGAATTTCCCATCACATTCCGAACCCAAATATATAATTTTCCCCAATTTTGTCATACTTGTGTCCAAGATTTTCACATTTTTGTATTTGGGTTAATAGGGTTTTATTCAATTGGATGTCCTAATGACCTGATTAGGTGAAATTGATGCCAAAATTGAATTACCCACACTTGATTAACCTCAGAAATGATAACCTCATTATTCGACAATTTCATATTGGTCACGATTCCCAATTTGGGTTCAAAATTCTTATTTTTCAATTAAATTTTGGGGATTTTTTATTTTTATGTCAAATTGTGCAATTGGACTGACCATTATGCAATTCAAGGTCCTAGAATCATTTGTTATGAAGACACTATGACTTAAAAATGACTAGAAAAAATTTAATTGCATTTTTTGTTCAATTCGGGTTTAATTTTGCCCAATTTTGGGAAAAACATATACCCGATTGAGATTTTTTGAAATTGATGATGTATTCATGAAATTGGATATAAAATAAGACTAATGACTATTTTTATGGAATTTTCTGATTCCATTTACTATTTTTCTTGATTTTCTCACTTATTTTGACTAAAAGAAATTAAGGAAAAATGCAGAAAAATGCTAAAAAAATATTTTTGGTTTAGAAATAGGTTTCTGGGCTTGGCCAAGATTCCTAGTCCTAATTTTGATAATTTTTGAAAATATGAAAAAAAAATGAGCTAAAAATTAGGTGTCAACAACTGCCCCTATTTGAGATTGAACTCGTTAGAGATTTATCTCAAAGACAAGGTGACATCTGAGTTTTCAGTCGACTCAATGAATAAGATAAGATGGAAATTTCACAACAACTGATTAGGGATCTTGCTTTTGAAATTCGTGATCTAATCAAAAGGTTCTCTTTTCAGAACATATTTTGAAATGTTCTTAATGATTGAGGGAGAGAAACTTATCTGTTTGTGAGCGTCTCTTTGTTGCTTATCCAAGGGCATGAATTGGTGGTGGTGATGATTAGGATGGTTATTCTGATTTCGTGGTTTAAGGACGAATCCACAAACTATGAGCATCTGAGGCCCATCGCTTGAGGATTTGGAAATTTGCCTAGTGGTTCCTCACCGGTAGGACTTTGAATTTGCCTAGGGGCTCCTCGCCTGTAGGACTTTGGACTTGCCTAGTGGTTTCTCACTTGTAGGACTTGAATTTGCCTAGTGACTCATCGTCAGTAAGACTTGAATTTGCCTAGTGGTTCCTCGCTAGTAGGATTTTGAATTTACCTAGGGGCTCCTCGCTTGTAGGACTTTGAATTTGCCTAGGGGCTCCTCGCCTGTAGGACTTGAATTTGCCTAGTGGTTCCTCACCAGTAGGACTTGAATTTTCCTAGCGGTTCCTCATCAGTAGGACTTTGAATTTGCCTAGGGGTTCCTCACCTGTAGAACTTGAATTTGCCTAGGGGCCCCTCGCCTATAGGACTTGAATTTACCTAGAGGCTCATCGCCTGTAGGACTTTGGATTTGCCTAGGGGCTCCTCGCCTGTAGGACTTGAATTTGCCTAGTGACTTCTCGTCAATAGGACTTTGAATTTGCCTAGAGGCTCCTCGCCAGTAGGACTTGAATTTGCCTAGTGGTTCCTCACCAGTAGGACTTGAATTTGCCTAGGGGCTCCTCCCCTGTAGGATTTTGAATTTGCCTAGGGGCTCCTCGCTTGTAGGACTTTGAATTTGCCTAGTGGTTCCTCACCAGTAGGACTTTGGATTTGCCTAGGGGCTCCTCGCCTGTAGGACTTGAATTTGCCTAGAGGCTCCTCACCTGTAGGACTTTGAGAAGACTTCAAACAATGAATGCCTTGACCGTGAGTTATGTGATTTTTGAGGTTTCACTAACCTTTGTATTGTGTTTTTAGTTGACCAAAAACTATTTTGAGAAGTAGTTTTGAAATTAATCAAAACTGTTTGAAGTGTGGTTTTTTTCTTAGCTTACCACAAACTGTTTGAAAACCTGGTTTTAAGTTGGCCAAAAACTTTTGAAACCTGACCAGGAAACATGCATTCTCTGCATTAATGCATTTCAAACAATCAAATTTCCTTTTCGAGGAATTATTTGAACAAAATGCTTGCAATCTTTCAAGAAATGCTTAAAATGATCGTTTGGAAGACCTTCATTAGAAAGGATTTGTTTCAATCTATGAACTTGGTATTTTCTTCATCTAATTGAAAGGGGAACTTGTCTGATATCCCTCAATTTTATCTCTCTTAACCAATCCTTAGGTGTTCAGAGATGTTCGCAATGTATACAATCCAATTGATCCGATAAGGTCTTTCAAAAGGTTGTAATGTTGGCTTGGTCAATGGCTATTCAAAGGATAGGCATTCTGAGGCCAAGAAAAAGGATTTCGTCATATTTGGTTTCGGGTCTACAAGTTAAAAACCTCGATAACAAGACAAGATATTATTGCATACACTTCTTTGAGTGATGACTTCTTGTCATAAAGTCATGTTTCTACTCTCAACATCCCAATCTGAAGAGTCTTTGGGGAGAGGTTGTGTTGTTGGTATTGGGTAGGCTCAAAAGGCTCATTTGTTTGAATTCAGGGTTTTTATTAAAGGGTTAATACCACGAAAAACCCTAAACTGGTACACTTGTGACAGATTTACCCCAAACTATTTTTTTGACCATAAAAAACCCCAAACTGGTACATCTGTAACAATTTTACCCCGAACTATTTTTTTGACCACCAAAAACCCCAAACTGGTACACCTGTGACAATTTTACCCCGAACTATTTTTTTGACCACCAAAAATCCCAAACTGGTACACCTGTGACAATTTTACCCCGAACTAATTTTTTAATATTATTTTTTTTATTTTTCGAATTTTTTTAGTTTTTCTTTTCTTTTCTTTTTCCTTTCCTTTTCTTTTTTTTTTCCTTCATCTTCATTGGACCAACAATGGATTGTTATATTGTAATTGATACAACAATAACGTGACACGTAACATAAATGCTACATTTTGACCCAAAAAAAAAACATAAACGCTAAATGAAAGACTTTCTTTTATATGCATGAATTTTCATGACAACCACTTTTTTCTACATTTAAATGTCTCACGTTTTATTTATTATATATTTCAAGTGATCATATTGATTTATGAATCGCCATGCACATATAATATCTCTCATCTTATATATAAAATATACTAATTTTGTAAATTAATCTGTTAAATTAAATTGGCAAGCAAGACGTATATAAATTGTTGATTAGCTATACTCCAAGCTTAGGTAACAAGACTACGTTGGACCCCATCAGTTTGCCTATCCACTTGCACCCAAAAATAAGAAAGACACGACAATAATATAATGCCTTTTTCGTGAGACATTTAAATGTAGAAAAAAGTGGTTGGCATGAAAATTCATGCATATAAAAGAAAGTCTTTCATTTAGCGTTTATGTTTTTTTTTTGGGTCAAAATGTAGCATTTATGTTACGTGTCACGTTATTGTGGTATCAATTACAATATAACAATCCATTGTTGGTCCAATGAAGATGAAGGAAAGAAAAAAAGAAAAGGAAAGGAAAAAGAAAAGAAAAGAAAAACTAAAAAAATTCGAAAAATAAAAAAATAATATTAAAAAATTAGTTCGGGGTAAAATTGTCACAGGTGTACCAGTTTGGGGTTTTTGGTGGTCAAAAAAATAGTTCGGGGTAAAATTGTCACAGGTGTACCAGTTTGGGGTTTTTAGTGGTCAAAAAAATAGTTCGGGGTAAAATTGTCACAGATGTACCAGTTTGGGGTTTTTTATGGTCAAAAAAATAGTTTGGGGTAAATCTGTCACAAGTGTACCAGTTCAGGATTTTTCGTGGTATTAACCCTTTATTAAATTGGTGATCTTCTTGGCATCACCACCCTTTTTCCTCTTTTGTTCACTAGGGATCTTTCTTTTATGAACATTAGAGTCCCTAAAACATTCATTACAATCTCTTTTCTTTTGCTCATTCTCACTTGTTGTGATCTATGATCTCTCATGATCTTGACTTTGCTTTGTCATGACTTTTTTTGTCATTTTGAGCTTTCTTTTGAACTCTCTTTTTCTTTCTCATTTTTCTCGGGCATTTGATCTTGCTTTTACCAGGCACACTGCTTTTTTATGCCTCTAGATTCTCTGCCTTTGACCTTTTTGAATTCTAAGGACTCTGTGTCATACCCTTTTGTTTCTTATCTATTAAAGTGGATCATATACTCATGCTCCAGTGTGAAGAGATAATCACCAATTTAAGATTTTGAAATGAATATTCAGGCTCAATTGGGCTTTGTCAAAGGTAATGTGTTTGGGTATAGGAAATGAAGTACTCTTCTTCCTCTTGGGATGTCTTGAGCTTCCATATGACTTCATATGAAGTTATCATAGAAAGATTGATGCAAGAGTATGCAATAAAATCCTTCCTGATCCTATTCTCCATAGCTGTTAATCACAAACTTTCTGATTTGCCCCAATGTGGGGTGGTACTTAACAGGGTTGTTTTGAAAAAACTTCTCCACTGTTTTGGCTCAAATTTGGTTTGCAAGGGATAAGTATCTGTTTAGGATAGTGAAATGACTGCCTTTCATCATTTCAATCCATGTAATCATTGCGAACATCCCCTATTTCTTTTGGATGAGTTTTTCTCACTCACTTCTCTATTTTGACTTTGAATGTATAGGGGACGTGTTTGGATATGGCTTACCTTTCATCATTTAAAGGTCTTTCCATTCGATTTGATCCAAACTTTTCCTATGAAATTTTTCAAAGCCTTTTGTCAAATTATCCATTTTTAGGAATTTTGATGTTTAGTGCATTCTCAAAGACAGCGTGTTTCAAAACTTTTTTTTTTATTTGAAACATTTCTGAGGTATTTTCCTTTTCAAAACAATCTGTTTTGTTTTGTTCAATTTAGTGTCGTTCCGCCTGGGGAAGAAAAAGTTCGATTTTTCTCTTAAAAATGCAACTTCTTTAACACATGCTCTCATGATTTGAGGATACCTGTTTGATCAACTTACCAAGATCCCTCTTGTTTGCATGTTTTTTGCTTTGGTTCCATTGGGGATTCTTCTTTTGTTGCTCCCTTTTCTTTGTCTTCCTAGGGATGATAAAAGGAAAGCACATTTGTCGCGACCTACCTCTCGAGGGCCGAACTCGATAAGGTGGGTTTAGAGGTAAGTGTTCATGAAACGGTTCATACGGTACATCATAAAAGATGGTTCATTCGTACAATCCATTATTCATGAATGTGAATCTTCCCTAATTCATACCTCGCGTGACAGCGGATCAATTTTGTCCTTTTTAGGAGTCGCCACTAGCTCAGGTCGGAGGTCGGCTAGAATACCTAACCAATACGTGGGAATTTCATATTGATTTCTACGAAAACCAGAGATCAAAGGTTCGAGGACTAGCTTACGTTAATATTTCTATTAACGCCCTTTCGGTACCACTAAACTTAACATGGTTGTTATCTAAGTTGTCATGCATTTGTTCTTTACCATTTTCATGTCAAAGTTTTAGTCCACAATGTGATCATGCATCTTGTTTTTTGTGTTTTCATTTAAGATTCTAAACTAATCCTATCTTAGTCTAGAAAAGAAAGAAAGAAACGATTATATTAAAAAGCATTACGTAAAGTAAACACTCAAAGTATTGAAAAGACGAGCTAATTCTAAGTGCGAGGAAGTAAAAAACCCGCAACTCATCGGGTGTTTATTACAACACAAATTGAAAATCCGAGACATGATCGGGGATGAATGAATTGAATACGAATTGAAACCGGATTGAACATCGATCTATCGCCATCATCAAATGAATACAAATTGAGACCGGATTGGACATCGGTCAATCGTCTTGGTCTTTTACAACTTTGGATTATCCTCCCATGGACCGTCTCTTGGGTGTCGGCGTTTATATTCACAACATACATTCATGACAAACAATGTCCAAAAGAATAACCAAAGAAAAATAATGGTGCAAACAATTCACTAATCAAGCACGGGCCTCGGGATCGGCCTTTGTTTTTCATGCATTTTGATTCACCACCCACCTAATCATCTAATATTATTTGATTAATGGTTAACGATAATGGGCTACCATTTGCATTCACAAAACGGCAACTCATATCAATTAACCCCTAAAGTCGGGTTCTAAATGACCATAATGGGCTACCCGCCGAACATGCACCGGGCCTAACATTCATCTAACAAACACATGCATAGCAATGAAATAAGCATGCATGCAGGCCCATGGGCCTTATTTCGAAGCCAATCAAGCAATGAGAAGTGGGCTTCATAAGGAGACCACTTATTCAGTTATTATCTAATTCGGACTGCTTCTGTTCAGATGTGATTAACTAACCTAATGATGTCTAAATGAAGTGATTCAGGTGTCATTAGAAATCTTATGACATGAGGATCAAAAGTTAAGAATATCATTTTTTCTAAATCCTCACCAATTTTCCCGAAAATGACAAATTCACTCTCGGTGACAGACTGGACCCGGTTCTGTTAGGATTTCAAAATAATGGCGGGAAAAAATAACAAATATCATCAAAACCGCGTGAAAAATGTTATGCACTTAGGATTCTCCGTGTACGACAACTTTCATGTTTTGAGTTTTTGATAAAAAGTCGTCCAAATTTTTATAAAATTCGGTTTTCACAAAGGACTCAACTGCAAATCAAATTTTAATCCGAGAAGGCCTTTTATGAAATTTTAAGCAAATTGACCCTCTAAAAATTGATATTAGGCCCTCAAAATTTTCAGTCAACATAGTGAGACCCCAATGAACAACTTTGTAATTTTGATTTTTTGGAAAGGAGGACTCTAACTTTATCAAATTCGGAAAAACATCTTTCAGATCTGAACACAGATACTGATTAGATCATAAAAATTCCTTTTGAAAATCCAAATGAACTCCAATTTTGATGAAATTAGTATCAATGAAAAGATCTCAATCTCAGTGTGAACTTTTGTGAAGAAATTTTTTTCATATTTCGAACACATGAATTTATGAAAATCGAAGAATACACGAAAGTCAGTCAGAAACTAGTCTGTCACCAGATTTATGCATAGATGACGTTGCAGATCGTAAAATACTAATATGCTTGGAATTTTATGAAAATTTTATGATGAACAGATTAAGATGTGATTTACGACTTTTCTGAAGAAAGTTGTTTCAAAAAACGATCGTAGAAAATCAGAAAAATCATCGAACAGCACAACGTCAATCAGGAATACATCAGAACAGACTTGAACATCACATTCCAGATTCTGATCCTAACTTTCAAAAGAGTTTTGACATAGCAAACTAAGTCCGATTGAGGCATGCGATATATCAAATCGAAGCTTGAGACGCTTTTTACGCAAGATTTTGATATTAACGAGCTGAAATCAGCATCTCAAACATGCAGGTTTCTCTGTACACGAATTTACAGAACAACATCCAAGTTTACTTACCTTGTTTAACGATGCTCCAACGCGCAATCGAGCGATCCGGTCTCCGTATTCAGATCAAAAACAGCACGGAGAAGTCTCGGAAAGCTCGACAAACCTATGAGAATAGATTACACAAACTATAGTGAGAATCGATTCGATTTCGCACTAATGAACTAATAACAGAGAATCAAGTCAAAAGATGCGATCCGGTGGCTGTTCAACGAGAAGCCGGCCACCACAACGACATGAAGACGCCAAGGAATGCCGTGGAGGTTCGGGATCGCCTGGAGGGAACGCCGATTGGCCGGTTCAGCCGCTTGAGCCGGGCTGATTGAATCGCCGCGACCAAGCCGGTGATGCGCCGTGGAGGAAATCTCACCGAATGAGGAGCTCCGGCCACCAGCAAGCTTGGTTGATCTTGCGACTGGCTTTGTCTCACCGTGGGGGACGACGGTGAGGCAATGGTTTGCTGGAAAATGGCCGGCGAAGAGGCGAGATGGCCGGCGGCCGAGAGAGAGAGGAGAGAGAATTCAGATCTGAAAATGAGAGTCCCCCCTAATTTTGGAGGGAAAAAAAAACTATATACTCCCCTCAACTTTGAATCTTAGCCCTTAGATTAATCCAATGTCCCAAAATGCATCCTTAATGATTAAGAATATTCTTTAAGGGCTAAGGATTGGTGACATGGCATCATCGATGGACATGATCAATTCTAAATGAATGGCCATGATTGATTTGCTTATCCCCTAATTAATTTGCTTAATCCTGAAAGAAGGGCATTTTAGTAATTTCACTTAGGGGCATTTTCGTAATTTTCAATCAAGGGCATTTTTGTCATTTTTGGGCTCAAAAGGATGTGGCCAGCCTTGGCTAGTCGGAATGGACCGTCGATCGCCGGATTTTCGACCGGAAAATGGCCAGTCCGATAGGATCGGTTCCATTCGAATCAAACCGGGTTGAACCGGTTTGTCCCGAGTTTGGCCGGGTTGAACCGGTTCAATCCTTGGTTCCATTTGTTCTAATTTTGTACAATTTGATCTCTATCATGATTAATTGATCCCATTAATATTGAATTCGATCAAATTGGATTGAACCGATTTGAAATTCATGCACAAATTGATCTAATTTAACTTGTTTAGCTTAATTGTTCTTAAATTTGGGTAATTGCATGGCCAAGCTAGACTGACAAATTTAATTGAAGTCCAATTAGCCAAATTGAGTCTCAATTCATCAAATTGAATATTAGTCTAGAGTGGGTCAAGTTGAATTGCACTAATTGAACCAATTACTCTTAGACTTCTCAATCGTTGGATCACTAAATTGATCAAATTGACTTAAATTCATGTGAATCTTCCAAAATTGATTTTGAATTTGGATTTGATATAAGAAATTAGGCTCATTCGTGCCTCAATTGCGCAAATCATGAAGAATCGATCCAAATCACTGATTATGGCCAAAATTGGGGGTTTTTGTGTTTGGCTTGGAATTACAAAATTTGTTCCAAAATTGAATATAAGATGACCTCTAGATCAAATGTCGTAAAGAAAACTAACCTAAAAAATGACTAGAAATGAAGTAATTTCATTTTTGGCCGATTTGAACCAAATTCCGCAAATTGGGAAAAAGTTGATTCTAAATCGATTTTTGTAAAATTTCAAATGCCAAAAGTAAATTGAATGTAAAATAAGATGATTTTTGGACTTTTGACTTTTGATTTTTTTGGTCAAAGGTTTGACCAAAAGTCAAACCCTAGTTGACTTTTCACTAGGAGTTTGATTTTATGATCAAATCTTCGAATTTTCTGGAATTTCTACTTCTAAAGTAAAATTAAACTTGAAAGGAATCTTTTTATGCGAAAAGCCTCAATTTGACCTGGGGTTTACTTTTGGTCAAATGGTTGACCAAAAAGTCAACGCGAAAGTCAATCGTTTGACTTTTCGGGTTTTTGCATGAAATGAATAGAAAATTGTTTACAGAAGCTAGGCCAACAGACAGAATTAAAAAACGACACTTTTTGTTCAAGAAACGGGTTCCGTCGCGATTGGAAACCATAATCTCGAATTTTCTACTTTTAATGACGCGTCGGCTAAAAATTAGGTGTCAACAGCTGCCCCTCTTTGAGTGGGAGTTCGAAGAGGTTCCGCTCAAAGACCAATTAGCACCTGCAAATTTTTAGTCGACTCCACTTGGGAAATAAAAGAAACTAAAGACACAGACATTTGATTAGAGTCTTACCTGAAGCACTTACCATTAACCATTTGGATTGTCAGCTCATTCATGTGTTTTTCTCTTCTCTCTCTCATATGGTGGAATGAAGGAAGAAAAGAAAAAGAAATGGTTTTGTAGGAAATCTATGGTTTAAGGATAACCAACAACCTAAGGACAAGGTTTAAGGATAACCTAGAACCTAAGGTCAAGGTTTAAGGATGACCTAGAACCTAAGGTAAGGTTTAAGGATGACCAGGAACCAAAAGACAAGGTTTAAGGATGACCTAGAACCTAAGGACAAGGTTTAAGGATGACTAGGAACCAAAAAATGGGGAGTATGGTTTAGGCTGACCAAAAACCGAAAATGGGGGTTATGGTTTAGGCTGACCAAAAATCGAGAATGGAGATTATGGTTTAGGCTGACCAAAAACCGAAAATAGGGGTTATGGTTTAGGCTGACCAAAAATCGAAAATGGGGGATATGGTTTAGGCTGACCAAAAACCGAAAATGAGGGGTATGGTTTAAGCTGACCAAAAACCGAAAATGAGGGGTATGGTTTAGGCTGACCGAAAACCGAAAATGGGGGGTATAGTTTAGGCTGACCAAAAACCGAAAATGGGGGATATGGTTTAGGCTGACCAAAAAACGAAAATGGGGGGTATGGAGGCTGACCAAAAACCGATCCACTAGGGAAAGATATTTTGAAAAAAAAAGAGTTCCAAGATTGTTTAACGACAAATCAAACGGAATTATTCACATTTTGGTAAAAGACACTGACTATCAAAATCCTTAAGAGGAAATTTTAACAAAATGATCTTTGAATAACCATCTAAAGAGGTTAGATAAAAAATGCCAAATTGGAAATAACCTAATCAAAAAGGTCTTTCGCACTAGCTCTTATAAAGGCTTTGATTCCCATCCATTGACGTAGGAAAGCTATTCAATTCTCATTGGTGATGCCTCACGAACCTATGTCATAGGTTTTCGGAAACGTTCACATTGAATACAAATTGATTGATCAGAAATGTCTTTCAAAAGGACCGTAATATAGGCTTGGTCATGGGCTTACAAAAAGGGTATTTGCTTTGAGGCCAAGAAAAGAAACATACCATCAACATGTTCAGCGGGTTTACAAGTCAAGAACCTTGAAGATAAGACAATATGTGATTGCTTCCACTCCTTCTAGCGATAGCTTCTTTGTGAAATCTTTACGTCAACTCAAACCATCCCAATCGGAAGAGACTTCGGAGAGGGTTGTAATGTCGGTTCGGGTTAGGCTCAAAAGGCTTGAAATTTTGTGGAAGGGGTTTGAAGGAGAAATGATGATTATCTTGGCATCATTACCAAATCATCCAAATTTGACATCATTTGACTCTTGAAAACCAAATTGTCTCGAGAGTCCATTTTTCTTGCAACATAAGAGCTTTGCTCTTTCTAAGCATCTTTTGCAATGGGAATTTCGTTTTCATCATTAACATGTTGCTTTTTGCTTTTGTTTTTGCTTTTGATACATTTTCTTTTTCATGGGCATCGGCCTTGCTTTTACCAGGCACACTGCTTTTTCATGCCCCCTAATATTTATCTTTTGAGCTCTTTGGACTCTCGAGACACTCTATACATATTCACCAATTTTTCCAAATTTTCTTGGTAAATCATATGCATTGCCCCAATGTAGGGAGATAATCAACACTTTGGGCTTTGAAATGAACATGCTTAAGGCTCAATTTGGCTAAGCAAGGGATAACTGTGTTTGGGTAGAGGAAAAGAATGCTCTTCTTCACTTTGGGATGTTTCGAGCTTCCATAAAGATCCACCTGAAATTACCACAAGAAGGTTGATGCAAGTGAAAGCAATAAAATCTTTCTTAATCTTTTTGCTCCAAAAATGATCAACCACAACTTCCTAACTTGCCTCAATGTGGGGTGGTTCTTGACAGGGTGTTTTGAAAATTCTCCCTATTTGGCTCAAAGTGGCTAGCAAAGGATAAAATGAATGTTTAGGATAGAGAAATGAAATGCCTTTTATCATTTCAATCCATGTATTCAATGTGAATGAACCCTACGTCCTAGGACATGGTTTTTTCGCTTAATTCTCTCAAAATGTGTATAGAGACGTGTTTGATCAAAGGTTTGCCTTTTATCATCCTAAGCATCTCCATTCGGCATTTTTGAGAAATCCTTTTTTTCGTTTTTTTTTTCAAAGGATCATTTGGTTAAATATCCCGTCTGTGAGGAATTTTGATAAATCAAAGCATTTGAAATTTTTTTTTTGACTCCTCTGGGATTTTTTTTCTTTTTTACAAAATTTCAAACTTGAAAATCCTTTTGGACAGAAAAGGTCCTCACAAATAGGATCTACTTCCTAAGCTCTAAGGAGAAGATTGTTTTTTGGTAGCTGCTTTCTTGAGGTTGATTCCTTGGGGTTTGGAATAGCCTCCCTGGGGAATAGCTGAGTACCTGCAAAATGAACAAATATGCAAAAATGTCATGTATGCATGAGATGCATGATGCAAATGTCCTAAAGTAACTTGGATTCAATCCAAAAGCAGCTCAAAAACTTTTTATTCAGGGAAAATATTTCTTGACAGTATCAGCATTTACAGGTTTTGGCAACTTTCGGCCATCCATTTCTACAAGAATCAATGCTCCGCCGGGTAACACCTTTTTTATGACATATGGTCCTTCATAATTAGGGGTGAACTTCCCATGATCTGGAATGATGGGTAGGACTTTCCTCAAAACCAGGTCATTGACCTCAAAATACCTGGGTCGAACCTTACGGTTGAATGACTTAGCCACTCGTTTTTGGTAGCTTTGTCCATGGCACAGGGCTTTTACCCCTTTTTCATCAATCATGTTAAGCTGTTCAAATCTTTGTTGAATCCATTCTGCTTCAGTAAGCTTTACTTACGAAAGTACCCTTAATGAAGGAATTTCTACTTCTACAGGTAAAACTGCTTCCATTCCATACACTAATGAGAATGGTGTTGCCCCAGTCGAAGTGCGAATAGAGGTTCGGTAAGCCATTAATGTGTACGGCAACCGATCATGCCAATCTCGGTAATCCTCTGCCGTCTTGGACAGAATCTTCTTTATGTTCTTATCTGCCGCCTCCACAGCTCCATTCATTTGTGGGCGGTAAGGAGAAGAATTGAAGTGGCGGATGTGAAACTTATTGAGTAGCTCATCCACTACTTTGTTATTCAGGTTTGACCAGTTATCAGTGATAATTGCTTCTGGAACCCCATATCGAGCGATAATGTCTCGACGAATGAATTTTACCACACTTTTCGCAGTGACGTGGGCATAAGAATTGGCTTCGATCCATTTGGTGAAGTAATCGATTGCCACTAGAATGAAACGGTGTCCATTTGATGCCTTAGGATTAATTGGTCCGATAATGTCAATGCCCCACATTGAAAAAGGCCATGGCTCGGACATTTGATGTAATTCATTTGGAGGAGCATGGATTTTGTCTCCATAAACTTGACATTGATGGAAACATCTAACATGTTGAATACAATCGGCTTCCATGGTTAACCAGTAATATCCTAGCCTCATGATCTTCCTTGCTAGAAAATGGCCGTTCATATGAGGACCATATTCTCCTTCATGTATCTCTTTCATTAATAAATTGGCCTCTTTGGTGTCTACGCACTTCAACAGGACCGAATCAAAAGATCTCTTGTACAAAGCACCTCCACTAAGAAAGAATTTGGAAGCTAATTTAGTCAAATATTTCCGATCAGTAGCTCGACTTCCTTGGGGAAATTTTCTTTCTCGAAGGTAATTCATAATGTCATAGTACCATGGTTGACCATCGAGTTCTTCTTCTATAACCATGCAATACGCAGGCTCTTTTAAAACATCGATTTGCAAAGGATCAATATTCAAACCATCGGTGACTTGTAACATTGAGGATAATGTTGCCAAGGCATCAGCAAATTGATTATGAGATCTTGGCAAATAATCAAATGAGATCTCCTCGAATTCTTCCACCAAATCCTTAAGATACTCGTGGTAAAGAATCAGTTTTGAATCACGAGTTTGCCATTCACCTCCTGTTTGGAGAATGATAAGCGCAGAATCACCATAAACTTGTAATCTCTTAACCTTCATATCGACGGCTAATTGGAGACCAAGGATGCAAGCTTCATATTCTGAAATGTTATTGGTACAAGGAAATACCAATTTTGCAGCTACTGGATAATGCTGACCCGCTGGGGATATCAGGACTGCTCCAGTGCCAGAACCGGAGAGGTTAACAGCTCCATCAAAATACATGGTCCACTTGTCTTGTGACACCAAATGGATTCTTTCATCAATTTCATCCCAATCGTCTGATTTTAAGGGACTTTCAGTGAACATGTCAGCTATGGCTCGCCCTTTGACGGACTTCTGAGACATGCTCTGGATATCAAATTCAGAGAGCAATATTTGCCATTTGGCAAGCCTTCCAACCAGTGCAGGCTTTTCCAAAAGATACTTGATAGGATCATTTTCATTCACAAGCAGGATACGATGGTGAAGGGTGTATTGCCGTAATCTGTGTAATACCCAAATTAAGGCTACACATGCTTTCTCAACTTCAGGGTATCGAGCTTCACCAGAGGTAAACTTCTTGCTAAGGTAGTAAATTGCACGTTCCATTCCATCCTCCGATCTCTTCTGTGATAACATAGCTCCCAAGGACTCATCGTGAATGGTGAGATATAAGATCAAAGGTATATCTGAAGTAGGCGGTACTAAAACTGGTGGTTGCGAAAGATACTGCTTCAATTGTTCAAAGGATTTTTGACAATCTTCGTTCCATTCAACTTTGGCATTCCTTTTCAATAACTTGAAGAATGGTTTGGCTGTTTCAGATAATTGGTAAATAAATCTTGCGACATAATTCAGTCTTCCCAACAAGCTTTGGACCTCCTTGACAGTAGAAGGAGGTTTCAAATCGCAAATGGCATTCACCTTCGAGAGATCAATCTTGATGCCCTTGTTACTAACCATAAATTTGAGGAGCTTTCCAAACTTTGCCCCAAACACGCATTTAGCAGGGTTAAGCCTTAGCTTGAACTTTCTAAGTCGATCAAACAGTTTCCTCAAGACTTCAATGTGGTCTTCACCTTGTCGTGATTTAGCGATCATGTCGTCGATGTACACTTCAATCTCTCTATGCATCATGTCATGGAATAGTGTCACCATGTCTCTTTGGTAAGTTGCCCCTGCGTTCTTCAAGCCGAAGGGCATAACCTTGTAACAGAATGTTCCCCATGGAGTGATGAAAGATGTTTTAGTCTTATCTTCTTCTTTCATTCGGATTTGGTTATAACTAGAGATACCATCCATGAAGGAAAATAATTCGAATCCTGCCGTGCTGTCGACCAGGACGTCAATATGTGGTAATGGAAAATCATCTTTGGGACTTGCTTTGTTCAAATCGCGGTAATCAACACATACCCGAACTCGCCCATCCTTCTTCATGACTGGGACAATATTAGCAATCCAGTCGGCATAATGAGTAACTTCAATGAAATCAACTTTTAACAGTTTCATGACTTATTCTTCAATCTTCTTAGATAATTCTGGCTTCGTCCTCCTAAGCTTCTGTTTCTTAGGCGGAATGGTAGGATCGAGCGGTAATGTGTGTTCTACAATGTTGGGGTCGAGACCCGGCATATCAGCATAAGACCAAGCAAAGACATCCCGGTACTCCTTCAAGAGTTTGATCAGTCGATCAGTATCTGTTTGAGAGAGACCTGCCCCAATTTTTGTTTCCTTGGGATTTTTAGAATCACCCAAATTTATAATGACAGTTTGTTCTTCCGTGGGAGGTTTGGACTCTTCATGTTGGATCCATTCTTTTTTAATAACCTTGGAATCTTCTTCATTTTCGGGATCAGAATAATTGAGTTCGTAAGAGTTTTTTGGACATGAATTCGAGCCATGCATATGACTATCATGATTATGCAAAGTGTCATGCCTGAGATGCAACAAAAAAATGGTTAGTATATGAAGATAAAAAATGCAATGCATGAAGATGTGATGAAAAAACTTTTCGAATTCCAGATTTTCGAAAATTTCATGGGGAACTCGTCCTCATATCATTGGACATCCACGTTCCAACAAATCATTTTGAAAACTATAGATCGTGCAAAAGCCCAGGCCTCAAAGCATTATCATAAGGTTGGTTTGGTATACTTTCACACGTCTATTAACAAAATATGAGAATGCTTTTATTGATATGCAGTAAATGTCATATAGTGTTTTGGATCCAAAGTTCGTGATCCGAATTATTACAACATATGAAATGAACGAATGAAATGAACAAATGAAATGAATAAATGGAAGTCCCTCGTAAGGGAGAATTAGATGGATTACAACTGAAAACAAAGTAGAACACAGGAACATCCCTTACACAGCGGGATCAGTAGGTGGATCATTCTCAAAGCTTTCGGAAATGGCATCCACAGAACTCTCTTCAAATAAGTCGACGATACCATGGATATCTATTTCTTCATCTTCGAGCAACTTCGGCGATCCAGGGAAGAAATCTTTCAACGGAGGAGGGAGCACACGTCGATAACTCTTTTCTTTGATGTTCGGGTTTTTCTGATTACCTTGATCCTGTCGATCGCCTTGGTAACCTAAGCCTTCTCGTTTCTTTCTCGTAGTCACCTCAATGGGTGTGAGGATGCCTTGGGACAACTTTCCCAATCCTTTGCCAATAGTGAATCCATGCTCGATCAACACTTTGCTAGAAATAAGGGCCGCCTTTGAATAGTGAGGCTTTCTTATGACCTATGGGCACATGAGCTACTGACACTAACTCGAATGAATGGTAGCTTGATTCTCCTTTTACTTCTAGCTCCACGTAGGGAATTGCAGTATTGTTGAAGGTTTCAGTATCCTTTTCGCAATGGACAGTTATAATCTTGCCACATACGACAAAGCAGATCATCTGATGTAGACTTGAGGGTATAACACCCGCAGCATGAATCCAAGGTCGTCCCAGCAACAAGCTGAAGTTACTTGGGATGTCGAGCACTTGAAATTTCTGAGTGAACATGACTGGACCAATCATCAGCTGTAAGTCAATTTCTCCTAAAGCTTCCTTTTTCATGCCATCAAAGGCTCTGACTGGAGTATTAGAAGGACGAACATTATCCATGCCTACACCTAGACGGCGCAAGGTTGCTAACGGACAGATATTGAGAGCTGAACCGTTATCAATGAGTACTCTCAATATCCTTGTATCGAAGTGTTGAATAGAGATGTATAATGCTTTAGAGTGCGCTCGCCCTTCCGGCAGCAAGTCCTTTTCGGAAAAAGAAATTTGATCCTTAAGAAGAATAGCACCTACAAACTCTTCCAACTGTACCTCTCCGATTGTCTCGGGTACATGTACTTCATTAAGAATTTTTAAGAGAGCATTCCTATGTCTCTCAGAAGACTTGAATAGTTCAAGTAACGAGATCTGAGCCGGCATTTTTCTTAACTGCTCGATCACTTCTGCTTTACTCGTTTTGAGAGTTTTGAGGAGTTGCTCCGCCTCCTCTTCGGTTACAGCCTTTTTCTCGATACCTTCACGAGATGGAAAACATCGGCCTGACCGAGTAACAGCGTCTATCTCATTAGACTCATAATTCCAAGGAACTGGCTTGGAGTCATAAACAGGGGGTACTCTTGCCTTCAAATTCTCATCTTTCTTCGGTGGCAGCTCGATCACAACAGGCTCAAAGTCCTCATTGGAGATCTTTATATCCTTGAAGCCATCAGCCAATAAATCTATAACCACAGGTTCCACAGCATGCGCTTGAATTTCACAAGTAGCATTCAATTCAATCACAACAGGATCAATCACGGCAACCATGCCATCATCTTCAAATTCGGACCCCCATCCACTTGGGACGATAGTCTTAGGGTCGATAAAAGCGCTTGGAGGAGGAGAGTATTTTACCATGAAGTCATATTTACCACTCGGCTATCCGAGAGTATCAACAATTTCACCTTTTTCGATTGCCTTCCTAACGAACTCTCGATCCCAGTGGGAAGTATGGCGCTCAAATTCCGAATCAGCGTCGGAAAGAATCTCTCTATTATCTTCATTGTTCCATTCCATTAGAACAGTGTCTTTCTCGTGGGCCTTCTTCATAAATTCACGACCTCGATGGGCTTTCTTGCTCTCACATTCCAAATCATCATCGGAATATATGTCACTCCATGGTTCATCAACATCTGGCTCGTATCCATCATCTTTTGGCTTAGAGCATGAAACTTCACCTGCGAACTTGCAAGAGAATTTTTCGGACGACAAATCAATCACGGCGATCTCGATGGACCTTTCGGGTTTCTTTCCTTGACATGTCTGGATTGTGCCTAAAGCAGCCATCTTGGCTAGGCAATACATTTTCTCCTCTCGGGAGATATCTCCTCCTTTTGGTTGACATCTAGCTACGGTCAATAGCTCTTCCAACTTCACCATGTCGAACAAGAAGGGTTTCTCATTCTCGTCTCCAAATATCACATTAACGGCTTCGGTATGATTGGGGAGTGGATTTTGATGAACATTTGGTGTAGCATCTTTAAATGACAAGATCTTCTTATCTAGCAGGTTCTGAATCTTGACCTTGAGAGTATAACAGTTGTCCACATCATGGCCCTTCTCACCCATGTGGTACACGCAAGATTTTGATAAATCAAACCCAACAAACTTTGGTGGGTTGTTTCTCGGGATCTCTTTTGCTACGAGTCTTTGTTCAATCAACATCGGCAGCAACTGAGACATAGGTCTTGGCAACGGAGAAAATTGTCTTTGTGGTGCTTTTCCTTTTTGGTCAAAATTTCGGGAAGAGCCCCCTGCTTCCATAACGGACCTTTGAACTAGGGAGTTTAATGGCTTTTGAGTATTAGGATTTTGAATATAGGCAACCTCCACCATTGGCTCCTTATCCTTCTTTGAGGTAAATCTGCGAGTCGTTATCTCGGATAATCGACCCTTTCGCATGATTCTTTCGATACGTTCTCCCAGTTCAACCATTGCGGGGAAATTGATGCAAGTGTTATTAAACATCTTATCGAAGTATTCTCGAGGTAGAGCTCGAAGAAACAGTTGCATGATTTCTTTCTCGGACAGCGGAGGTTTAACTTGGGACGTCGTAGTTCTCCACCTTTGGGCATACGCTCTAAAAGTTTCATTTCTCCTTTTATCAACCCGGACCAGCTCTTCACGGGTTGGAGCAATTTCAGTATTAAACTTGTATTGTTGGAGGAATTCATCTGCGAGGTCTTCCCAGGTGCAAATTTTCTCCAAATCCAACTCGATGAACCATGTTAAGGCGGAATCAGCCAAGCTATCTTGAAAATTGTTGATCAACAACGGAGTATTATCGGAGTAACGAGCCATCTTACTCAAATAATATTTCAAATGGGTCTTAGGACACCCAGTTCCATCGTACCTCCTTGAAAATTCGGGCTCCTTGTAAAAATCAGGGACTTTCACCTTTGTAAAAGGTGACAGCTTATCAAAGCCTTGGAGTTGGTAACCTTGCAACATGCACAGGCGTTCTTCCAATTTTGCGAGACGTCTCGCACTCTCTTCATCCATATGAACAACAGGCGACTCCTTAGGTGGAGCTTCCAAATCGATGACGGCGGGAATAACATTAACGGGACCTCTTCAGCAGGTCCTTTGTCGACAGGATCTATCACCGGTGCGTTAGCAGGCGCATTAAGAGTAGAAACTGCAGCAGCAGGAGCCACAGGCGTGAAGTTCTTTACTTGATTTGCAAGATCAGTTAAGAGCGCCATCATTTACGCCATCTGATTCTCAATGGTAATAACGCGGGTACGAGTGTCCTCGTTTTCCATCCTTGCTTGGCGACGGGTGCGTATAATTGAACGCGTCTCAGCCGTATTTTAGTACCTTGTTTAAAAAAAAATAGAAATCAAGTTAGTATGCGGAAAATGAATTGAGACGAAAATATAAAACCTTTCAATTTTATATTTTCTTTGGATGAAATAGAGATAAGAAATATTCTCATGATCCCAATATCATGTGAATAATCTCTTATCACAATTTCTTCACAAGAAATTATACAATTAAAGGGGTAACACGCGATGATTAATCAAGATGCCCTATCTATATTCCATTGGAATCTCGAAAAAGAAAGTACACACAAAAGGAAATTTCACTATTAACAACAAAATTCGTGAAATACAATCCTTATAGATCAATCTAAAAACAAGAAGAGAATCCTATTACATCATTACTAAAATGAGTAAAAAGGAAACCCTATACATCAAATCTATAAAATGAAAATTACATGAAAGGAGATTTCCTCATGGAATATAGCCAAAATCCTAATGGATCTTCTTTAGGTGCGAGGCGCATTCGTTTGTTTTCTTGGGTCAAACGTTCAACCTCGGCTAAAGCCTCATCCTTTTCCCTAAGAGCTCTTGCGGCTATAGCTTGTTGTTGAGTTGGCTTCTCGGGGACATTAGGGAGATCCACTTTAAGCTAGGGCTCGAGACGACGGTGTATGTACTCCGGCAATGCATGATGTATCTTCATTTCCCCTTCCAATTCTGACTCATCGGTAATGAGAATCGGCTCCGGGTGGCATTTGTACCACATATCAATGATAGACTTGATCATTTCTTTCAAATCCGCCATTTGGTCTTTTTGGATGACATCTTTGCGATAGTCAAAATGATATAACCCCAGCTTGAGGAATGGCGGAATCTTTTGAAGTGCGCGATATTGACGGATCACCCTAAAAGGGTAATATGACGTAGACCCCGTTACACCCAAAAGTGGGATTGGGTTGTCGGATCCGTTATTAAGGCGTACCTCGGGATTTCCAAGCCAACGAACATGCCATTGGATTTGATTTGGAACAAGGTTCTTGAAAAAATTAAACCAAGTTGAGAATGACCAATAAGGAAAGATTTCTTCCTTTTCTCGGAAGAGCGAGATAGGATGACAATCTTTGGACACATCTATGATTTTCAAGCTCAAACCGAAGTCTTTGAGGTGAGAGACCAACCAAATTTGGAGTAAACCTATTGGGGCTCTAAAGATGCCATTTCTGTTTTGTTTGAACTTATTGAGTGATACGAAGGTCTCACCTAGGATCATATTGGAGAATCTTTTGAACATACACACTTGATTGACAATGTGAACTACCCAAGGATCCATGGTCTTTTTGGTGAATGGAAAGACCAGAAAACCAAAGAATGCTAAAAGAAAGACTCGAGGAATTTGATTACCTGCTTCTTTTGGCAAGCTAGAAAAATGTCGTTCTAAGAATGTAAAAGGGAGTGCATTAGAATTTCCTCTAAGAACGCCTTTGATTTGGAGAATGTCAACTCCTAAGAACTGGCTCAAAAGAGTTGTAGGATCTATATCTATCGGAGGACTAGCTAGACCAAAAGACCCGACTCTTCTAATGGCAATATCGTACTCCTCAATTGTAGGGGTCAATTCATTTCGACCAAACACAAAAGTGGACGTCTTTGAGTTCCAAAAATGGGACAATGCTTTGATCATAGCAACACGAGGCTCGATGTATAAAAGAGCGGGAAGATATCCGATCCTCTTTTCCA
The DNA here is from genome assembly GCF_021117445.2 of Syzygium oleosum. NCBI lineage: Eukaryota > Viridiplantae > Streptophyta > Magnoliopsida > Myrtales > Myrtaceae > Syzygium > Syzygium oleosum. The sequence goes on from NW_026607496.1 coordinate 10,779,948, forward strand.
CGTAATTCTTGTGCTTTGGCTCGAGACTTTCCCACATGACCACGAGAGCTCTAGGTACGGGGATGATTCGAATCTCCGACATATCCATTTTTGACTAACCCTAATTTGGAGCATCGAGATTAATCACCACGCATTATGGAAGGGAATATAACGTGGAATTGAAATGGCGTAATTGAAATTGCAGAACGATACAATCAACCTTACTGCGAAGAAAAAATGGCAAACACATCGACACATCGCATGAGGACATGTGAGTTTTGACATCTAAGGGTAGGATTCTAAAGGTTTAAGGTCCCCACCTTAATTAGATAAGAAGAGTTTACCCACCGCTACTAACGTCAGTCGGTGCACTTCTTACTAATCAAGATGAGCGGTATTGAAGAATGGATTACCACATGCATTCATATGCGGATTCCACTCTTAATACCTCCTAAAGATGCCCTAAAAGCGATCCGGGGTTTTAGACCGCGGGACGTGGGTGCATTGTGTCATGCTGAAGCAAGTAAACATGCATTTAAATCTAAAGCAAACAACACTTTAACATAATCTCATACATTTGACATTCATCCGAACGCCACCTACAAAACAAAGGGTTTGCATTCACTCCACCCCTTATGTCTCCCACCTACAAAATCATTTAACACATGATTAGTGGACTAACCTCATTTTCCACGCAACTTCGATATGCAGTCGATGCTACAAAATGTAAACAAGTGAGATAACAACCAACAAGTTTATTACAGCTTTAATCCACTTAGGTTTGTAACCTAGTCTCCAGCGGAGTCGCCAAGCCTGTCGCGACCTACCTCTCGAGGGCCGAACTCGATAAGGTGGGTTTAGAGGTAAGTGTTCATGAAACGGTCCATACGGTACATCATAAAAGATGGCTCATCCGTACAGTCCATTATTCATGAACGTGAATCTTCCCTAATTCATACCTCGCGTGACAGCGGATCAATTTTATCTTTTTTAGGAGTCGCCACTAGCCTAGGTCGGAGGTCGGCTAGAATACCTAACCAATACGTGGGAATTTCGTATTGGTTTCTACGAAAATCAGAGATCAAAGGTTCGGGGACTAGCTTACGTTAATATTTCTATTAATGCCCTTTCGGTACCGCTAAACTTAACATGGTTGTTATCTAAGTTGTCATGCATTTGTTCTTTACCATTTTCATGTCAAAGTTTTAGTCCACAATGTGATCATGCATCTTGTTTTTTGTGTTTTCATTTAAGATTCTAAACTAATCCTATCTTACTCTAGAAAAGAAAGAAAGAAACGATTGTATTGAAAGGCATTACGTAATGTAAACACTCAAAGTATTGAAAAGACGAGCTAATTCTAAGTGCGAGAAAGTAAAAAACCCGCAACTCGTTGGGTGTTTATTACAACACAAATTGAAAACCCGAGACATGATCGGGGATGAATGAATTGAATACAAATTGAAACCGGATCGGACATCGGTCTATCGCCATCATCAAATGAATACAAATTGAGACCGGATTGGACATCGGTCAATCGTCTTGGTCTTTTACAACTTTGGATTATCCTCCCATGGACCGTCTCTCGGGTGTCGTCGTTTATATTCACAACATACATTCATGACAAACAATGTCCAAAAGAATAACCAAAGAAAAACAATGGTGCAAACAATTCACTAATCAAGCACGGGCCTCGGGATCGGCCTTTGTTTTTCATGCATTTCGATTCACCACCCACCTAATCATCTAATATTATTTGATTAATGGTTAACGATAATGGGCTACCATTTGCATTCACAAAACGGCAACTCATATCAATTAACCCCTAAAGTCGGGTTCTAAATGACCATAATGGGCTACCCGCCGAACATGCACCGGGCCTAACATTCATCTAACAAACACATGCATAGCAATGAAATAAGCATGCATGCAGGCCCATGGGCCTTATTTCGAAGCCAATCAAGCAATGAGAAGTGGGCTTCATAAGGAGACCACTTATTCAGTTATTATCTAATTCGGACTGCTTCTGTTCAGATGTGATTAACTAACCTAATGATGTCTAAATGAAGTGATTCAGGTGTCATTAGAAAGCTTATGACATGAGGATCAAAAGTTAAGAAGATCATTTTTTCTAAATCCTCACCAATTTTCACGAAAATGACAAATTCACTCTCGGTGACAGACTGGACCCGGTTCTGTTAGGGATTTCAAAATAATGGCGGAAAAAATAACAAATATTATCAAAACCGCGTGAAAAATTTTAAACAGTTATAATTATCCATGTGTGACAACTTTCGTGTTTTGAGTTTTTGATAAAAAGTCCTCCAAATTTTTATAAAATTCGGTTTTCACAAAGGACTCAACTGCAAATCAAATTTTAATCCGAGAAGGCCTTTTATGAAATTTTAAGCAAATTGACCCTCTAAAAATTGCTATTAGGCCCTGAAAATTGTCAGCAACATAATGAGACCCCAATGAACAACTTTTTAATTTTTATTTTTTGCAAAGGAGGACTCTAACTTTATCAAATTCGGAAAAACATCTTTTGGATTCCAAAGGAATGAAAATCAGATCTGAACACAGATACTGATTAGATCATAAAAATTCCTTTTGAAAATCCAAATGAACTCAGATTTTGATGAAGTTAGTATCAATGAAAAGATCTCGATCTCAGTGTGAACTTTTATGAAGAAACATTTTTCATATTTCGAACACATGAATTTATGAAAATCGAAGAACACACGAAGGTCAGTCAGAAACTAGTCTGTCACCAGATTTATGCATAGATGACGTTGCAGATCGTAAAATGCCAACATGCTTGGAGTTTTATGAAAATTTTATGATGAATAGATTAAGATGTGATTTACGACTTTTGTGAAGAAAGTTGTTTCAAAAAACGATCTTAGAAAATCAGAAAAATCATCGAACAGCACAACGTCAATCAGGAATACATCAGAACAGACTTGAACATCACATTCCAGATTCTGATCCTAACTTTCGAAAGAGTTTTGACATAGCAAACTAAGTCCGATTGAGGCATGCGATATATCAAATCGAAGCTTGAGACGCGTTTTACGATTCTCTAGTTTGTCACTTCGCAAGATTTTGACATTAACGAGCTGGAATTAGCATCTCAAACATGTAGGTTTCTCTGTACACGAATTTACAGAACAACATCCAAGTTTACTTACCTTGTTTAACGATGCTCCGACGCGCAATCGAGCGATCCGGTCTCTGTATTCAGATCAAAAACAGCACGGAGAAATCTTGGAAAGCTCGACAAACCTATGAGAATAGATTGCACAAACTATAGTGAGAATCGATTCGATTTCGCACTAATGAACTAATAACAGAGAATCAAGTCAAAATATGCGATCCGGTGGCTGTTCAACGAGAAGCCGGCCACCACAGCGACATGAAGACGCCAAGGAATGCTGCTGGAGGTTCAGGATCGCCGGAGGGAACGCCGATTGGCCGGTTCAGCCGCTTGAACCGGCTGATTGAATCGCCGGCGACCAAGCCGGTGATGCTGCCGTGGAGGAAATCTCACCGGAATGAGGAGCTCCGGCCACCAGCAAGCTTGGCTGATCTGGCGACTAGCTTTGTCTCACTGTGGGGGACGACGGTGAGGCAATGGTTCGCTGGAAAATGGCCGGCGAAGAGGCGAGATGGCCGGCGGCCGAGAGAGAGAGAGAGAGAGAGAGAGAGAGAGAGAGAGAGAGAGAGAGAGAGGAGAGAGAATTCAGATCTGAAAATGAGAGTCCCCCCTAATTTTGGAGGGAAAAAAAAACTATATACTCCCCTCAACTTTGTATCTTAGCCCTTAGATTAATCCAATGTCCCAAAATGCATCCTTAATGATTAAGAATATTCTTTAAGGGCTAAGGATTGGTGACATGGCATCATTGATGGACATGATCAATTCTAAATGAATGGCCATGATTGATTTGCTTATCCCCTAATTAATTTGCTTAATCCTCAAAGAAGGGCATTTTAGTAATTTCACTCAGGGGCATTTTCGTAATTTTCAATCAAGGGCATTTTTGTCATTTTTGGGCTCAAAAGGATGTGGCCAGCCTTGGCTAGTCGGAATGGACCGTCGATCGCCGGATTTTCGACCGGAAAATGGCCAGTCCGATCGAACCGGTTCCATTCGAATCAAACCGGGTTAAACCGGTTTGTCCCGAGTTTGGCCGGGTTGAACCGGTTCAATCCTTGGTTCCATTTGTTCTAATTTTGTACAATTTGATCTCTATCATGATTAATTGATCCCATTAATATTGAATTCGATCAAATTGGATTGAACCGATTTGAAATTCATGCACAAATTGATCCAATTTAACTTGTTTAGCTCAATTGTTCTTAAATTTGGGTAATTGCATGGCCAAGCTAGACTGACAAATTTAATTGAAGTCCAATTAGCCAAATTGAGTCTCAATTCATCAAATTGAATATTAGTCTAGAGTGGGTCAAGTTGAATTGCACTAATTGAACCAATTACTCTTAGACTTCTCAATCGTTGGATCACTAAATTGATCAAATTAACTTAAATTCATGTGAATCTTCCAAAATTGATTTTGAATTTGGATTTGATATAAGAAATTAGGCTCATTCGTGCCTCAATTGCGCAAATCATGAAGAATCGATCCAAATCACTGATTAGGGCCAAAATTGGGGGTTTTTGTGTTTGGCTTGGAATTACAAAATTTGTTCCAAAATTGAATATAAGATGACCTCTAGATCAAATGTCGTAAAGAAAACTAACCTAAAAAATGACTAGAAATGAAGTAATTTCATTTTTGGCCGATTTGAACCAAATTTCGCAAATTGGGAAAAAGTTGATTCTAAATCGATTTTTGTAAAATTTCAAATGCCAAAAGTAAATTGAATGTAAAATAAGATGATTTTTGGACTTTTGACTTTTAATTTTTTTGGTCAAAGGTTTGACCAAAAGTCAAACCCTAGTTGACTTTTCACTAGGAGTTTGATTTTATGATCAAATCTTTAAATTTTCTAGAATTTCTACTTCGAAAGTGAAATTAAACTTGAAAGGAATCTTTTTATGCGAAAAGCCCCAATTTGACCTGGGGTTGACTTTTGGTCAAATGGTTGACCAAAAAGTCAATGCGAAAGTCAACCGTTTGACTTTTTGGGTTTTTGCATGAAATGAATAGAAAATTGTTTACAGAAGCTAGGCCAACAGACATAATTAAAAAACGACACTTTTTGTTCAAGAAACGGGTTCCGTCGCGATCGGAAACCATAATCTCGAATTTTCTACTTTTAATGACGCGTCGGCTAAAAATTAGGTGTCAACAACATTAGGGAACATCAATGGAAAATAGAATTGGAAGTGATACTTCCCTCTATTATTTGATAACTCCATTGGGGATTCTGAAATCACCAACTGGTTCGGATTCTTTTGCTTTCTTCTGCAAAACAGATAAACATGTTATAAAATGCAAGGTATGCATGATATGCACATGTCCTAAAGTGACCCAAATTTATTCTTGAATGTTCGTCTTCATTTCATGGGTAGAAAATCTTGACAGTATCGGCATTTACAGGATAGACCAATTCTGTTCCTGCCATATCTACAAGAATCAATGCTCCTCCAGAAAGAATCTTCTTGATAAAGTGTAGACCCTCATAATTCGGAGTGAATTTGCCACGAGGATCTGAATTGTTGAAGATGACTTTCTTCACTACTAAATCCTCTGTTTTGAAATTCCTCGGTTTCACTTTTCGATTAAAGGATTTAGCCACTCTTCTCTAATAGACTTGCCCATGGCATATAGCTCTTAATCTCTTTTCATCGATCATATTGAGTTGTTCATATCTTTGTTGAATCCACTCAGCTTCTGAAAGCTTCAATTGGGATAGTATCCTTAATGAAGGAATTTCTGCTTCAACAGGTAGCACTGCTTCCATTCCGTAAACCAAGGAAAATGGGGTTGCTCCAGTTTATGTTCGAATTGAAGTTCGGTATGCCATCAGAGCATACGGTAACCTTTCGTGCCAATCACGATAATTTTCGGCTGTCTTGGCCAGTATCTTCTTGATATTCTTATTTGCTGCTTCAACTGCTCTATTCATTTGTGGACGATACGGAGATGAGTTTCAGATGTCGGATGTTGAGGTATTTGAGTAAATTATCCACGATCTTGTTGTTTAGATTTGAACCATTGTCCGTAATTATTGCTTTTGGAACTCCATACCTAGCAATGATGTCCCGCCTAATGAATCTTGCAACATTCTTGGCAGTAACATTCGTGTAGGAGTTTGCTTCAATCCATTTAGTGAAATAGTCAATAGCAACCAGGATAAACCGATGCCTATTCGAGGCCTTGGGGTTAATTGGACTGATCATATCATATCAATGCTCCACATCGAAAATGGCCATGGCTCAGATATTTGATGTAGCTCATTTGGCGATGCATTGATTTTGTCTCCATAAACTTGACTTTGATGGCAACATCTCACATGTTGGATGCAATCTGATTCTATTGTCATCCAATAATATCCCAATCTCAAAATCTTTCGAGCTAGAAGATGTCCATTCATGTGCGGTCCACATTCACCTTCGTGAATTTCTTTCATGATCTGTTCAGCTTCTGTAGCATCCACACATCTTAGTAGGGTTGAATCAAATGATTTCTTGTAGAGGATTTGTCCACTGAGGAAGAATTTGTTGGCTATCTTCCTTATAAACTTCCTGTCACCTGGTTGGCTTTCTTCAGGAAATTCTCCCGATTGAAGATATCTTTTGATGTCATGATACCATGGTTCATTATCAAATTCTGCCTGAACCATCATGCAATGAGCTGGTTGTTCAAGAATATTGATTCTCAATGGTTTTATATCCATACCATCTTCAGCTTGTAGTAAGGATGACAAAGTTGCCAGAGCATCTGCAAAATGATTATGAGTTCTTAGGAGATAATCGAATGTTACTTCTTCGAAACTTTCTATCATCTCTTCTAAATATCTGTGATAAGGAATTAGCTTGGCATCTCGAGTTTGCCATTCACCAGTTATTTGCAATATGATGAGCATAGAATCTCCATATACTTGCAGCCTTTTTACCTTCATTGAAAGGGCTAATTGTAAGCCGAGAATGCATGCTTCGTATTCAGCAACGTTATTGGTGCATGAAAATACCAATTTCGCAGATACCGGATAGTGTTGGCCTTTTAGGGAGATCAGTACTGCCCCAGTTCCTGATCCAGATAAATTGGTTGCACATCAAAATACATGGTCCATTTATCGTCGACCGGTGTCAATATATGGTCATCAAGTTGTTCTTCTTCAGGATTGGCGATATTCTGCGAATTTTCCGCCAACATGTCTGCTATTGCTCGTCCTTTGATTGACTTTTGGGATGGACTTCTGATGTCAAATTCAGATAACAAGACTTGCCACTTTGCCAATTTCCCGACCAAGGAGGATTTCTCGAGAATGTACTTGATCGGATCATTCTCAGTCACTAGCAAAATTTGGTGATGAAGGGTGTATTGTCTTAGTCTGTGTAATACCCACATCAATGCAATGCATGTTGTCTCGACTGCTGGGTAATTCACTTATGATATTGTGAACTTCTTGCTCAAGTAATAAATGGCTTGTTCTTTACCATCATTTGGTTTTCTTTGTACAAGCACCGCTCCTAATGACTCATAGTGAATTGTCAAATATAAAATCAGCGGAACTCCAGGGATTGGTGGTACCAGCACTGGTGGGCATACCGGATATTCTTTGATCTTGTCAAAGGCTTGTTGACATTTCGCATCCCATTTTACTTTGGCATTTTTCTTCAACAGTTTGAAGAATGGTTTAGCAGTTTCAGAAAGCTGATAAATGAAACGGGCAATGTAATTTAATCGCCCCAACAAGCTTCTCACTTCTTTTACCATAGAAGGAGTCTTTAAGTCGTATATTGCCTTGATCTTGGAAGGATCTATTTCGATTCCCCTGCTACTGACCACGAATCCTAGCAGTTTGCCAGATTTTACCCCAAATACACACTTGTTGGGTTCAATCGCAACTTGTACTTTCTAAGTCTTTCGAACAATTTACGAAGCAACTCAACATGATCTTCTCCTTGTTTGCATTTTGCAATCATGTTGTCCACATATACCTCGATTTCTTTGTGCATCATGTCATAGAACAAAGTTACCATTGCCCTTTGATATGTGGCACCAGCATTTTTCAAATTGAAAGGCATCACCTTATAACAAAATGTGCCCCATGGTGTTATGAAGGACGTTTTCGCCTTATCCTCTTTCTTCATGAGGATTTGATTATATCCTGAGAAGCCATCCATGAATGAAAATGTTTCGAACCCAGCAGTGCTATCCACTAATACATCAATATGTGGAAGCGGAAAATCATCCTTAGGGCTTGCTTTATTTAGGTCACGATAATCAACGCACACCCGTACTCGACCATCTTTCTTCATTACGGGCACTATGTTGGCAACCCATTCTGGATATGGTACTACCTCGATGAAACCGACTTTGAGCAATTTCATCACTTCTTTTTCTATTTTCTTTGCCAAGTTCGGCTTCGTTCGCCTCAATTTTTGCTTCTTTGGTGGAATACTTGAATCAATTGGCAAAGCATGTTCAACTATGCTTGGATCAAGGCCTGGCATGTCAGCATATGACCATGCGAATATATCTTGATATTCCTTGAGCAAATCTGTGATCCTTTCTGCTTCGGCTGAGGGAAGACTTTCTCCAATCTTAACCTCTTTGGGATTCTCTTTGTCGCCCAGATTAATAGTGATCGTTTTCTCTAATGTAAGTGGCTTTGATTCTTCATGACGGATCCATTCCCTTCTGACCCATTCCTCATCATCATTATCCACTTCAATATCGCAAGTAATCTCCTCGGAAAGATTTGGTCACATATGAACCTATTATGGATATGCGAATGCTTATGCCTGACATGTAACAAACATGATTAGTAATTGCATACAAAGTAAGTAACGCACGTGGTCCTATGAAAAACCTTTTAGAAATTCATTTTGAAATTCATTTTGAAAGAACATAAAGACAGAACTAGTCCTCATATCATCAAGCTTCCTTGCTCTTAAAATCATTTTCGCAATGAGGAGTAATATAGAAACCCAAAGCCTCAAGCCTCACGAATGAGGATAATGTTCATCATAGGTTTAGATTTGTTTCTACATGTCCTTAACAAAACATTTGACCACTTTTATTGAATTGAAAAATGCGATTACATCTATATCAATAGGAATGTAAATTGCAACTGAATTGAAATTGCAAATGAAATCACGAGAAATTTGAAATTGTAATCAACAAAATGCAATGGAAAAAGCTTGTAGCAAAAGTTCAAGAGAATCTTCCTACTTCAGTGTGTAGGTATCTTCTACCTCAGTTATGATAATGTTGATGGTATTCTCTTTTAATAAACTTGGCAGAACAGATTCTTCCTCTGCATGTAAGTCTTCTTCTTGAAGTAGCTTGGAAGGTCTAGGAAAAGTTTCTTTGATGTGGATTTGATGATAGGGAAGCTTTTTAGCTTTGCCTTTCCATATGGATGGATTAATGAGGCGATCACCTCAGCCTCTACAGCCTCCATGGTTCTTTCGACCTCGGCCTTGGCCTCCATGGTAGTCTTTAGAGTTATCTGGAATATAACATACTCCGTGCTTCATTCTTGTAGCGAGAGGAGTAATAGGTTCCTTGATTCCTTGGGATTTCGATCCAAGACCATTACCGGGAGTAAATCCATTCTGGCATAACATCCTTCCAGACATAATGGATGGTGTTGAAAATTCTGGGGATTTTATGATGTAACCAGCAGGAATTTGCACCATTGAGATCATTTCGAAGGAATGATAACTTGGTTCTTCTTTCACTTCGGGTTAGACATACGGTATTGCACTCTCTTTGTAGGTGGTGAAATCTGTCTCCCCGTGTACGGTGATCATCTTGCCATTAATGACAAACCTGACCTTCTGATGGAGACTTGAAGGAATGGCGCCAGCCATATGAATCCAAGGTCTTCCGAGTAATAAGTTGAAAGTCCTCGAAATATCCACTACTTGGAAGTCAATTAGAAAAGGCACAGGGCCTATGTTCACCTCGAGCTCGATATCGCCAATAACGTTCTTCTTCGTTCCATCAAACGAACGCATAGTTACTTTAGAAGGTTTAATGAGCTCTTCGGTAATCTCCAAGCGATGCAGTGTGCTTAGCGGGCACAAATTAAGCGCGGAACCATTATCGATCAGCACCCGTGACACCTCTTTGCCTCGGCATCTAACGGCAATATACAAAACCTTATTATGGGAACGCCCGTTAATTGGGAAGTCTTCATTGGAGAAAGCAATTTGATCTTTCAAAAGAATATCGCCAACAAAGTCTTCCAATTGTACTTCATTAATCGTCTCCGAGACGTGCACCTCATTGAGAAGCTTCATAAGTACCATTTTGTGGCTTTCTGAAGTCTTGAAGAGATCCAACAGATAAATCTGTGCAGGCATCTTTCTTAGCTGCTCAATTACCTCAAATTCGCTTGTCTTCATGACCGAAAGCAATTGTTTGATGTCTTCTTCGGTTACTCCTTTCTTTTCATGTTCACTTTCCTTCGGGACATTGCATCTCCCTAATCGGGTTATGGCATTGACTTCTTTGGGAGAATAATCCCAAGGTACACACTTAGTGTCAAACTTTTCTTTTGGAGGGAGAGTGATAATCACAGGCTGAGTTTCTTCTTCTTTGATCCTTAGCTGATCAATGGGAAGTTGGATAGTGATTGGTGCGACAGAACCTTCCTCCTCCTTATATTTATCTACCTCATCAAGCTTGATTAGAAATGGTGTAATCATGGATACCATGCTTCTATTGGCTTCGTCAGCATCCATTCCACCCCAACCATCAGGTGTGATTGTTTCGTTCTTGAATGCCCATGAAGGAGGTGTATATTTGACACGGTAATTATACCGGCCACTATCTTGACCCAAAAAATCGACAACTTCACCTTGTCTTCGTGCTTTTCGAACAAATCGCCTATCACCTCGGCGAGTCTTTTTCTTCTTTTTCTCTTCCCGATTTTCATTCTCCTTGAGATTTAATTGGCTAATCAGGACCTCGTCCATGCCACCCCATCCGTCCGGTACAATGTCTTCATTTTTTAACGCCCATGGCGGTGGGGTATATTTGACACGGTAATTGTATTTACCGTTGTCTTGACCGAGTAAGTCTACGGTTTCGCCTTCAACAGATGACTTTTGGGTGAAACGCCTTTCACCTTGATGGACTTTTTCTTTCTCCTTTTCATCCTGATCTGTTTCATCCTGGAGCATTTCTTTCTTAGGTAGGGCTTTCTCCTCAGGGCTAGTTTCATCGTCCATGCCACCCCAACCATCAGGCACAATTACTTCATCTTTAAATGCCCATGGCGGTGGGGTATATTTCACTTGGAAGTTATATTTTCCGGAGTCTTCTCCCAAGTTGTCTACAATCTCTCCTTTTAGGAGTGCTTCTTGACGAAAACGGGCATCTCCTAATCGAGAAGTTTTAATCTTGATTTCATATTCATCTTCATCGTCAGACTCGACCACTGTTTCTTCATCCTTGATCATGTTTACTGTATTGTGCTTAGGAAGAGGATTCTGATGTACGTTTGGCTCGGGCTCTTGGAAGTTCAATATCTTCTTGTCAATGAGCTGTTGAACCTTGTACTTTAGATTGGGACAATTATCTACATCATATCCCCTTTCTCCCATATGATAGGTGAAGGTTTTTGATTCATCGTACCACGAAAATCTCACAGGATTGTCTCTCAGTACTTTCTTGGCCACCAAATGCCTTTCTAGAAGCATTGGTAATAGCTTTGACAAAGGTCGGGGCAACGGTGTGTATTGCCTCATGGGTCTTTTATTTGGCTCGAATTGCCTTGGGTTTTTCCAAGCGACATTTGATTGTTTTGGAAATGATGCTTGATGAGTATTTGGGCTAGACACTATAGCCACTTCTCGGATGGGCTCTTTGTCTTTTTTCCTGGGGTAAGGCCTCCGTGCTGCTGTTTCTTAAGCCTTCTTCTCTTTCAACCCCCATTCAATTCTCTCACCCACTTTTACCAATACGGTGAATGTTTGACAGTCTGATACATGAAGCTTGTCATAATACTCAGTTGGCAATGACTTTAGAAAGAGCTCAATGAGCTTGTCTTCACTTATGGCTGGCTTTACTTGTAAGGCAATAGCTTTCCATCTTTGAGCATAGGCTCTGAACCCTTCATTCTTCCGTTTCTCGGTTCTGACGAGATCTTCTCTAGTTGGGAGTACTTCAACATTAAACTTGTACTGGCGAAGAAATTCTCCCGCCAAATGATCCCATTCAGTGAAATCTTCTATGTTGAGGGCTGTGTACCATGCAAGGGCTGCTCCTCTCAAACTATCTTGAAATGTGCTAATAAGAAGTGGCGTGTTGTCTGAATATCTCGCCATCTTACGGAGATAATACTTCAAATGGCTTTTGGGACAACCAGTGTCATCATACTTGCTCACGAACTCTGGTTCCTTATAGTTTTCTGGAACAACCATCTTTGCGTACGGCGATAACTTGTCGAACCTTTGAAACTCATAACCTTGACTTGCTAAGCATTCTTCAATTTTGGCCAATCTCTTGGCCTCTTCTTCATCCTTTGTTTTTTATGTCTTCTTGATCTGATCATCCTCTTTCAAATTTACCACCTCAGGCGTAGTCTTTGGAGGATTTTCTTGAATCGATTCTTTGTTTCTGACTGGGTCTTCAATCGGTGTTTCGGCAGCATTTGAAGTTCCCGCATTTGGAGTAGTAGGATAAGATCCTCGAGATGCGAGAATAAAAGCCTTCATTTCCGCCATCTTGCAACCATTTGGGTCATTTGATTCTCGACCTCAACTAGCCGAGCACGAGTCTCTTCTTCCACCATTCTAACTTGTAAGCGAGTCCAAGGTCTTTTACCTTCCGTTGCTAAATAACCTGCTTCTGTCAAAAAGACCCGATATCAGCATAGTAAAATGATCATGAAACCCCACATTCTTTTAATTGTATGGTTTCATGAGATTGTAAAAAAAAAGAAATTTCATACAAGCCTTAGCTTTGTTTGAAATTCTTCATCAATGTCTTCCTCAAGGAATCATACAATTCAAAGAATTGTAATCCATGGTGATTCTTTACAAAAAATATTTTGAAACTTCATTCAGCAATTGTTCATTGAGCAATTATTTTACTTTTAAAATTTTTTATTATAATGCTATTCATCAAAATAAGGGAACACTAGCTTAAACAAGTCTAGGCTTCTTGCTAGCTAAGGTAGCTTCAGCTTCTTCATACTCCTTGACTCGTGTCTCCCATTTTTCCACATCGATTACAATCTCCTCAGGAACATACGGCTCTATACCTGGCGTGCTTGGCACAATGTACTCTGGGATGTACGGCTCATCAGAATGAGTAGTAACACTCAAAGGTACATAGGGTTCGACGTCAATTGATCGCTTAGCCTTCAATCACCTTATATACTCATTGGACGCCAAAAAGAGCTTCATTTCTCCTTCCAAATCTTTAGGCCATTGTACTATTTGCTTGGTTGATCTCTTCAAGGAATTCACGATCCCATCAATCCTTATTCGCAACTCTTTATTCTTCCTTTCCGGTAGAGGTCCTTGCGGTATCCTTGTGCGGGGAAAAGTTTTAGATTTATACGGATCATCAGAGCATCATGTATTTATTTTTGCAGAAGGAGTTGAATATGAGGCAGCGTCGTTGGATCAAGGACTACGATTGTGACATCCTGTATCACCCTGGAAAGGCTAATTGAGTGGCGGATGCGCTAAGTCGGAAGTTGAGTATGGCGCACATGATGGTCAAGGAATGGACTCTATTGGAAAGGATCAGAGATTCGGAATTTAAATTTGAGGTGAGCCATATGTCGAGTCTACTTGCCACGTTGAGGATCGAACCGGAAATCCAAACCAAGATTAAGGCATTGCAATCTACGGACCAAGAAATTCAGAAGATAGTTGAAATAGACGCCGCCAAGAGAAAAACGGATTTCCAAGTATGCGAGAACGGGATCTTGAAGTTCCGTGGACGATTATGCGTGCCCGACAATATGGAGCTTAAGGAGGAAATTTTGAATGAAGCTCATCGTAGTAACTATAGCATTCATCCGGGCAGTACAAAGATGTATCAGAATCTGCGGCAGCATTACTGGTGGAATGGGATGAAAACGGATGTGGCCAAGCATGTGGCGAAACGTCTGACCTGTCAGCAAGTAAAGGCGCAGCATTGTAAGCCTGGAGGACTTCTGCGACCATTGGATATTCCCGAGTGGAAATGGGAACATATCACGACGGACTTTGTCACGGGATTGCCAAGGAGCCAGAAAGGGCACGATTCGATTTGGATAATAGTGGACAGACTGACTAAGTCAGCGCACTTCCTGGCGGTGCGAAAGGATTTTGAGTTGGAAAGGAATGCAGATTTATATGTACGACAGATTGTCCGACTTCATGGAGTGCCAGTGATGATCACTTCGGACCGTGATCTCAGGTTACTGCCAATTTTTGGAAAAGTCTGCAAATGGCCTTAGGGACGAAGCTTCAGTTCAGTACGGCCTATTACCCACGGACGGATGGCCAGTCGGAGAGGACGATCCAGACTTTAGAGGTACATAGGGTTCGACGTCAATTGATCGCTTAGCCTTCAATCACCTTATATACTCATTGGACGCCAAAAAGAGCTTCATTTCTCCTTCCAAATCTTTAGGCCATTGTACTATTTGCTTGGTTGATCTCTTCAAGGAATTCACGATCCCATCAATCCTTATTCGCAACTCTTTATTCTTCCTTTCCGGTAGAGGTCCTTGCGGTATCTTGAATGTGAACTCCTCAGGATGCCAAATAGGTGGAATTTGTTGAACCATTCCGAATTGTCGTATGACTCTTAGTGGGCAATAAGCAATTCCGTCGCTCAATCCTAGTAAAGGCACAAAATTACCGTCTTGGGTAGTAATTTGAGCTTTCGTTATCTTCGGCCATTAAATCCTCCATTGAAGCTGGTCGGGAGTTAATGCTCTAATGAAATTTGCCCACTCATGAAAAGAGTACTTTGGCATTTTGTCTTGGAGTTTCAAATACTTCTCAATAGGGTTGGTAGATGAGTCGATCTCTCGAATGCGCATATAACGTTCCCAAGGTCGAATATGGGAAATAAACCATATAGAAAGTAACCCAGCTGAAGCTTGAAGTACACCTTTTTGCTGATTTTGGTACTTGTTCAGTGAAATGATGGTCTCCGCCAAGAGCATATTGGCGAAGTCCCATTTTAGGCAAGCTTACCTAGCAATTACCGTAACGAGAGGATTTAATCCTATCTTTGATGCAGGAAATAAAACGAATCCGAAGAAGGCCAGAATAAAAACTCTCGCGGAAGTGTTTCCCATTTCTTTCGGCAATTTGGAGTAATTGTCCACCAAGTAAGATAGAGAAAATCTCCCGGTATTCGACTTGATCAACTTTTCCACTTGAGGGGTCTTCAAGTTTAAAAATTCAACTATAATACTTGTGGGTTTCAATCCAACTGGGGCTCAACGGTTCTTGACTCGAAATCAATTCCGATAGTTGCCTTATATTCTTCTAGTGTAGGTACCATCTCGTGCTCGCCCAATTGAAATGTGGCAGTGGTAACTTCCCAGAAATGGGATAATGCTTGGATTAGACTCACCTGGTACTCCAGGTTGATAAGCTTGAACAAATACCCGAGCCTTTCCCTTATGTATGCTTTGTTGTCCTTTGTCAGGTTTACCCACCATGCCAAAAGCTCCTTCCTTGGAATAAGAATGACTTGTATGTCTAGTTTCCCTATTTCGATCTAAAGCATGTAAAAGAAAGTGATTATTATTCACCATGGATTACCAATTGATTTTAATGTCTCCATTTCATTTATATGTCCTTTTAAGGTAGGACGGAGGTTAAATACACTTCCATGCCTCGATAGTAATGCAAATGCCATTTTGAGTCCGTTTACTATTTTTATGGAATTTTTATGGAATTTTCTGATTCCATTTGCTATTTTTCTTGATTTTCTCACTTATTTTGACTAAAAGAATTTAAGAAAAAATGCAAAAAAATGATAAAAAATATTTTTTGGTTTAAAAATAGGTTTCTGGGCTTGGCTAAGATTCCTAGTCCTAATTTTGAGATTTTTGAAAATATGAAAAAAAAAATGAGCTAAATATCAGGTGTCAACAGGTACCATAACAATTATAGGTACGCGGTGAACAGAGGGGTCAGTCCAATGTTCGAGGGTAGCTTAATAATCATAGGTACATGGATTTTTTGGAACCGGGCATGGGTAGAAAAAAACTTACCTATGCTGTTCCAGCCTCTTAAGGGCATGTCTCCTGTCAAACAAGTTTTTGTGCAAAGAACATATGCATTGATCGAAGGAATAGATGTTGAGGCTATTCTAGAATACACATGTCTTTCTAAGGTATCTTGGTTGCATCTCGCGCAATGAGAAATGCTTTTCTTTTTCAAAGGAACACCTAGTTTACCTTCCGGGTGGTTTGAGAAGAGTTCTGATGAAATACCTGGGGGTTTCTTACCCGGAGGTTTGATGCATCATCTGCTGAATAACCGACCTTTCTCGGGACATCTCTCTTGGGATGGTAAAGAGAGCTTCTCCAGTGCCCGAATTTTCGTGGCGCACCATTGGGGAGTAAGACTCCAAGCACGCCGTGTCAATTCTTGTTGAGGGGACTTAAAACTGTGAAAGCAGTGTCCATGGAAAGGGGGACTGCAGGCTGCCAGGGGCAGGTCGTGTCTGTTCTTCTGGAGAGAACATTTGAGAGTTTTTGGGACATCTTTGGAGATACTTCAAAGGTCATGCGCTCTTTGAGTCTTTGAGAATATTTTATTTGTCAAAGACGATTAGCTCAAATATGCATGCATCCATAAAGGATATAGGCAAGTTAGACTATTCTAGAATGCGCATTTGAAAGTAGTACGACACTACCAATCTAAGAGGTCTTCTTCAGGTCGTAATTCAGGCTTGATCAATGTCTTAACAAAGGAAACTGTCCAAGTCAAGGCCATGAAAGAAAATATTCTGCAATCATCTCTGGGTTTACAAGTCAAGAACCCTGCAAAATGAGATAGAAGTAGTCTTGCTCGCACTTCCTCGAGTGATGTTTATAAACATTCGAAATTTTGCGTTAATTCAAGTGCTCTAGTCAGAAGAGACTTTATGAGGGACGTAACGTAGGCTCGTCTCACAGTTGAGAAATGAAAGGATCATTAGGCTAAAAAAATGTGTGTAAGGATGAAAGTTGGTGATCATCTTGGCATTGTCACCAGTCTTCTTCTCCACAGCCAGGATCTTCTTTGCAAACTCTCTGGGTAATCCTGTGTTTTGGCTTCTTGGACTTTTGTCCAATAATTGCAAATTCACTTAGGGATACAAATTCCTTCGCTTTTTTTTTTATCGCTTTTTTGTCCATGGACATTGGCCTTTGCTTTTACCAGGCACACTGCTTTTTGTTGCCCCTAGTTTTCAGCATTTTTTTTTCATTTATGGGAGTTGGCCTTGCTTTTACCAGGCACACTGCTTTTTCACGCCCTCCATTTTTCATTTTTTTATTTCATCATTTTTTTTTGCTATTCTTTTGGTATTGTCAGGAACTAGCCTAGACAAGTTTGAATAAAATCATATTATTAGGCTCTTGGGGTCTTTATCTTCATCCGGCATTTTGGACCATGATGCTTGAACTGTGGTGACCTTCGCATTGCCCCAATGTGGAGATTATCACTAATTAAGTTTGTACGAAATAAAATTGTAGGCTCAATTGGGCTGGCAAAGGATAGAAATGTATGGGATAGAAAAAGAATTACTCTTTGTCATCCTAGGGCACTTAAATCATCGTGAGAGTTCAATTGCAATAATAACACTCAAAGATTGATGCAAGTGAGAGCCAAAAAATTTCTATTCACTTGTCTCACCTCGTGCTGTCAACTTACCTCCAGTTGCCCCAATGTGGGGTGGTTATTAACAAGGATAATTTGAAATGAACCTCAAAGTGTATGGGCTCAAACTGGTTAAGCAAAGGATCATCAGTAGTGTATGAGGCGGAGAAATGAACTGCCTCTTGTCATTTTGATTACCGTACCTTATACAATAAGTCCCTTCACCTTGCAGACATGGAACCTTTTCACTCGTCTCGCTAGGGTTTAGTACGTGAGAATGTGTATGGACTAAGGATTGCGTTTCATCATCCTGACACTTCTCGTTCAGTATATTGGAGCACTTTGACACCATTCGTCGAATTGTCAAAATTTTCACATGGAATTGGTGAATTAAACATGTAAAATTACCATGCAAAATTCTTTTCTAAAAGACATGCGATGCACTTGAGGGAGGATTAATCGTCTATTTGCTTTAAATTGCTTCCTCTTTATTTGTTTCTTTGTATTCTTATGAGAAGAGTTTTTAGGGAAAGAGATACTTACCTATGCTGCAGTGGTGAGGCAAATCTGCAAGGTAATAAGAAAGACCATGTTAATGAACGGCTCTGTGAGGGACATGAATTAGAAACGATACAACATTACCCTTCGTGACTCCCTTCATTTGAGTTTAAATTGACAACTCCTTGAGCTTTCTCGAATGTCGACAATTTTTGTCGAAAATAGCATGAGCTCATGTTAGAAATGAAATGATAAAGGGTAAATTGGGAACGATACCAAATTACCCTTCATCCATTTTGCTTTCAAAGCTAGCAGGGTCTTTTCTTTTGCAACTCCTTCCTGGTTTGTCTTAAAGCTCGAATGAAATCCTCTATAATTAAAGGTGCTCCCAAATAGACGGTCCTATTCTCGGTGCATACTGTGTCAATGCAGTCCCGGCACATTGAGGAGCTTCTCAGAAATCCTCTGATTCCTGACTACATAGGGCATGTGCAATTGCTTACATGGGAATCTTCGCAGTAAAACTACCTTCTACTTTAAATGTCTTTGACTCATATGGGCGTGACTACCATCGAGACTTCCATGGTTGTCAGGATCGACCTAACGCCATTTTGTCATATGCAAAGTCCTTTTCAGTTAGACTTGATACCAGGGTTGTCCTTATCAATAACTTTTCTGTCAATTCCCTTATTATCAATAGGAATACATAAATTATTTCAAGGATAATACTTCTTCACAGCATCAGAGTTGACCAGGTTAGAGAATTGACGTCCATCCATCTCAGTCAGAATCAAAGCCCTTCTAGGGAGTGCCTTTTTCACGACATAGAGATCCTTGTAGTTTGGAGCAAACTTACCTCTAAGCTTGGGGAGTAATGGTAGTACCTTCCTTAGGACAAGATAGCCTGCTTCGAAGTGTCTTGGGCATACCTTTCGATTGAATGACCTGGCTACCCTCTGCTGGTAGCATTGACCATGACAAAGAGCTTTTAGCCGCTTTTCGTCGATCATATTCAACTGCTCTAGTATTTGCTGCTTTCACTCTGCATTAGATAGTTTTACTTGGGACAATACCCGCAGCGAGGGGATTTCTACCTCAATAGGCAGTATTGCTTCCATGCCATACACCAAGGAAAAAGGGGTTGCCCCGGTAGATGTCCGAATTGATGTTCGATATGTCATTAATGCAAAAGGCAATCTTTCATGCCAATTTCGGTAGTTCTCAGCAGTTTTGGCTAAGATTTTCTTGATGTTTAAGGAGACGAATTCAGATGACGAATCTTGAATTCACTGAATAAATCATCAACAAGCTTGTTATTCAGATTCGTTCCATTATCTGTAACGATGGCTTTAGGGACGCAATAGCGGGCGATTATGTCGCGCCTGATGAATTTCATCACATTCCGAGTAGTGATATTAGTATATGATGTGGCCTCAATCCATTTGGAAAAATAATCAATCGCGACCAAAATAAATCGATACCCATTTGATGCCTTGGGATTTATTGGGCCGATCACATCAATGCTCCACATTGAAAATGGCCATGACTTAGACAACTTATGTAATTCAGTTGGAGGGGCATTTATCCTGTTTTCGTGAATCTGACAACGGTGACAATTTCGAACATGTCGAATGCAATCGCTTTCTAGGGAAAGCTAATAATAACCCAATCTTGTTATTTTCTTGGCCAACATGTGTCCATTCATGTGTGGACCATATACCCCTTCATGCAATTCTTACATAATTCGCATTGCTTCGGTCGCGTCCACACATCTTAACAGAATAGAATCATAGGACCTCTTGTACAAGTTCTCACCACTGACGAAAAACTTCGTTGCCATCTTCATTATGTACCTTCTGTCTGTAGCGGTACTACCTTCATGGAACTGTTGCCCCTTGATGTAGTTCATGATATTGTAATACCATGGTTTGTTATCGGGTTCCTCTGTCATGGCCATGCAATGGGCTAGTCTGGTCAAGACTTCAATCTTCAGAGGTTTTATTTCCAACCCATTGGTGACCTGAAACATAGATGATAGCGTGGCCAGCACATCGGCGAATTGGTTTTGAGATCTAGATAGGTAGTCAAATGAGATCTCATTGAATTCTGTCACCAATTCTTCTAGATAGTCATGATAGGATAGTAACTTAGCATCCCTAGTCTTCCATTCACCCACAGTCTGGAGGATGATTAAGGCAGAATCACCAAACACTTTTAGTTTGGTTATTTTCATGTCAACTACTGCTTGTAGACCAAGAATACATGATTAGTACTCGGCCATATTGTTAGTGCAAGGAAACACTAATTTTGCAGCTACAGGATAATGCTGCTCATATGGGGATATCAAGACTGCCCCGGTCCCAGATCAAGATAGGTTTACTGCTCCATCGAAGAACATAGTCCATATATGTTCTTCTGCCGATAAAATAAGATCATCTGGGAAATCATCTTCATGTGTTTATCTAGGGCATTCAGCCAGCATATCAGTGATCACTCGAGCTTTCACTGATTTTTGGGACAATGTTTGGATGTCGAATTTCCGAAATTAGAATCTGCCATTTGGCCAATTTTCCCACTAATGCCGGCCGATTAAGCAAATACTGGACGGGGTCGTTTTCAGTTACAAGAAACATCTAGTGGTGTAAAGTATATTGCCGGAGCCTATGGAACACCCACACCAATGCGACACACGTTTTTTCTGATTCGGAATAATTCTGCTTCGAAGTGGTGAATTTCTTACTTAAATAATAGATGGCCTGTTCTTTTCCATTGTCGGGGTCGCTCTGAGCCAACAGGGCTCCCAACGATTCACTGTGGATTGTTAGATAGAGAGTTAGAGGATGTCCTGAGACTGGCGGAACTAGTACCGGGGGTTCATCAAATATTGTTTCAGTTTTTCAAATGCTTCCCGACAGTCTTCATCACAGCTGATCTAAGCGTCTTTCCTGAGAAGTTTGAAGAAAGGTCGTGCAATCTCAGAGAGTTGGGAGATGAATCATGCGATGTAGTTCAACCTTCCTAAAAGGCTTCTGACTTCCCTCACTGTGGATGGGGACTGCAGTTCACATATTACTTTGACTTTCGAGGGGTCGACCTCGATCCCTTTGCTACTCACGATGAATCCGAGTAACTTACCAGAGATCGCCTCGAATATGCACTTTGCAGGTTCAGGCGTAATTTAAATTCGCGTAGTCGGCTGAATAACTTCTTCAAGGCTTCAACTTGGTCCTCTCCGCATTTAGTCTTGGCGATCATGTCATCAACATAGACTTCAATTTCTTTGTGCATCATGTCATGGAAAAGAGTGACCATAGCACGTTGGTATGTCGCCCCTGCATTCTTCAAACCAAAAGGCATGATCCTGTAGTGAAAGGTCCCCCATAGAGTGATGAACGCCGTCTTCTCCTTGTCTTCATCGTTCATCCTTATCTGGTTGTATTCGGAGAATCCATCCATGAAAGAAAATAATTCGAATCTAGCAGTGCTATCCACAATGACATCTATGTGGGGGAGCGGAAAGTTGTCTTTCGGACTGACCTTGTTCAAGTCGCGGTAATCAACACAAACTCGAATTCGACCATATTTCTTCTTCACTGGCACGATGTTTGCTACCCAATCAGGGTATTGCGAAATCTCGATGAACCCTACTTGCAATAGCTTCATCACTTCTTCTTTGATTTTTTTCGACAGCTCGGGTTTGGTCCTTCGTAACCTTTGCTTCTTAGGAGCCATGTCAGGATTGATAGGTAAACCGTGCTCGACAATCTGAGGGTCTAGACCTAGCATATCAGAATAATACCATGCGAAGACGTCTTGATAATCTTTGAGGAGAGCGATCAGACGTGTGGCCTTCTCTTTGGGAAGGTTGGCCCTGATCTTTACTTCTTTTGGATCTTCAGTACCATCCAAATTGATGGTAACAGTGTTCTCGGTTGTAAGGGGCTTGATTTGTTCATATTACTCCCAATTTCTTTGGATTTCAGTAGGATCATCACTTGCGTCGTCAGAATCGCTACTGTTAGCATCTACAGCATCTGGCTGATCGTACTAACTGCCTCGCAAGTCATGAGATTATACCTGGAACACAAGGTAAGTTGATTAGAAAAATAAATGGGGTTATGATGTATATAGATTTTTCCATCGTTCTTTCGCTTAAAATATTTTTGGAAGAAATTGTGAAATGCTTTTGATTTTTGAAAGGCCTAGAAATGAGGAAGCATGAGGTAGCCCGGGCCTCAAAATACTTTCCTTTGTTTGGCTGGATATCATCAACGGGCCGATTTGGGATACTACCTCATGCCCTCAAAATATTATATATTTACAACATATGGATTTACAACCTTGGGAGAGGGAGAGCTCAAAAAGACATTTCTTCCGGTAGAAATGACGACAAAAAGCAAAATACAAGGATGGCCAATTTTCTAGGGATTCATGCAAAAGGATTAGAGGAATTCTACTCAAGCGGGCTTGCACCCATTCCCTCCACCAGTCCTTCGTCTATCGCGTTGACGAAGAAATTTTCGAAAGTATCGTTCCAGGAGTCCAGTTCATCGCATCTTCTCTTCGCTGCTGTCAGCAAGTCCATGCCACCCTATCCATCCACGATGTTATTTTGCTGCTCGTAAAAAAAGCTTGACGGTATCTAGTAGTTGACGTAGAAGTCATATCCACCACTGGGCTCACCCAGGGTATCCATGATTGCCTTCCTTTTACGTGTCACATCCATGGATTTAAGGACTTGTGAGTACTGTCGCACATCACCCTGCTATTGTAAAAGTTTGATATCTTGCCATGTCGTGTCGGGAAAAACTCCCGATAGTGGGCTTTCTTTTGGAATATTCACTTGGGTCAGCTCTTCTTGATCGGAAGGCGGCAGTGACATGTCCGGGATTTGGCCAATTATATCCATTAAGAATGTGAGCAAATTTCGTAGTTCGCCCATCTGATACTGCAAACGTGCGAACCAATCAATTGGGTTTACACTCGTTTTTGGGGTCGAGTCTTCGTGTATGGCACCTACGAGGATATCGTCAAATAGGGTGACCATGCTATCCAACATTTCTTCTTGTCCACAATCTTTCTCAATCAGTAACTCGTCTGGGTTCTGATGTCAGTCGCTAGCAACATTCTCGAGAAGCATAGAGGAGCTAGGGCGACTTGAGCATTCAGCAAGATGCCTAAACTTATCACCGAGTTGTCCTGAGACATTTATACAATCCTCCTCATCCTGCAACAATCTAGCAGGTGGCGGGAAAGTCTCCCGAATATGGGGAAGTACCAAGCTAGCTTGACCCCTCCCGTGCCCCTTATTGGCTTGTGGGTTTCCTCCACAATATCCTAGACCAGAGGTACGGTGGTTCCTGGCGGCTTGAATAGGTTCTAGAATACCCCGGCCTCCTCTGCCGAGTCCTCAACCTAGGACAAAGCCATTCCCTACCATAACCTTTCCTACCATGATTGCATTTTTTGATATATTGGGGACAAAGGGAGAAGCTCCTCAATATCCGTGCATGGTTGACACGAGCTCGATAGACTGATAACTGGATTTCACCTTGCCATTTGGTTCGACATACGGGATGGCAGTTTCCTAATAAATTGGGTGATCTTCTTCACCGAGGATTGTGACTAACTTTCCTTGGGTTACGAATTTCACACTTTAGTGAAGGCTTGAAGGCACGACTCCAGCAGAGTGAATCCAAGGATGGCCCAGCAAAAGGTTAAACGCCGTAGGGATGTCCATTACCTGAAATAGAATGCTAAATATGATTGGGCCAATTTGGACATCGAGGTCGATCTCACCAACGGTATCTTTCTTTATCTTGTCAAATGCTCGGACGGATGTTTTGGAGGCATGAAGCTTAGACGAGTCTATATTGAGATAGCGCAAGGCTGTCGATGGGCAAATATCCAAAGCAGATCCATTGTCGATCAAGACTCGAGCCACATGGGAGTTTCTACATTTAACACAGAAGTAGAGACCCTTGGTGTGCCCTCTACTCTCGGCAGGGAATTCATCGTCCGAAAATGCTATCTAGTCTTTCAACAGGATGGACCTTACAAATTCCTCTAACTTATCATGCTCAATCGTTTCGGAGACGTTTAATTCGCTGAGCACTTTCATAAGAGATTTCTGATGTTTCGCGGACATTTGAAGTAGTTCTAGCAAAGAAATCTGGGCGGGTAACTTGCGCAGTTGATCCACCATGTTGTATTCACTGGCTTTGATGATGGCCAAAAATTCCTTGGCTTCTTTATCGGTAACAGGCTTCAAAGGCTGCGCATCGGCTTGGGCATATGTTCGCCTTGACCTTGTGACTAGGTCAACATCCAGTTTGTAGAACCATGGGACTACCTTATCATTCTTGTATTGATAAGGCTGAAGTATCTCAATCACTATGTGATCCTCAGTTAAAGGTACTTCAATCGTCAGTTCCTCCTCGTCATCTGGGTTATCAGCTAAAGGCACGCTCATGAGTGTAGGGATGGATTCACTGGTTTCGACATTCAATGCTGAAAGTTCGTTATCCCAGTTAATGATAACTGGGAGATAATGGCTACTATGCTGGTATGGTTGACATATGTAATCAGGCCTCCTTGTGCTATCTTGGCAACTCTTTCCTTCATCAGGGCCAGGGGTAGTACTTCATTGACAGGATAGTATCCTGCTTTCACCATATCGTTATAAACGTCAGTGGTGTATACCCTTACGTTCTTGATTCGACCAGCGTCAAAACTGAATATGGCATTAATTTTATTTTCATGCTTTGGTAACGGATTATTCTGGATATTTGGCTTGGACGTTTGAAATGAGAAGCCTTGATGTTCAGTAGATTCTGTGCTCAGTGCTTGAGGGTATAGCAATCGTTCATCGAATGTCCTACCTCGCCTATGTGATAGTCGCATTTCTTAGACAGATTATAGTTCGAGAAGCTCTCTGAGTTGGGCCGTTTCGGCTCGATGGAGAGCAATTTTTTCTTGCGAAGTATGGTCAGAACCTGAGAAAGGGATCGAAGTAGTGGAGTGAACTGCCTTTTCTTATATCGCCTTGGGGCTGACGGCTTGAGGCCGGCTGCTGCTCACCGCTTACTTGAACTGTCGGGGCAGGATGAATGATCTGAGTATATGCAATGTTCCCCTCTGTCAAGGGCTCCTTCCCCTTCCTCGTGCTGAATCTCTTAGTTGTGGAGGTAGGGTCTATGAACAAACCGTCGCGTAATCCCATCTCAATTCGTTTGCCTACTGGAACAAGCCGATTAAGGGACTCAGCAATGGCACCAACCAGGCGATGTCTGTATTTATACGGGAGAGACTTAATGAACAGCTTCATTTATTCATGGTCAGTAAGCTCTGGGGTGACCTGGGCAGCCAGGTTCCTCCATCGGGTGGCATATTCTTTGAACGACTCATTCTTCTTCTTCTCAGTGCGTTCGGGGTCATCACAAGAAAATGTGACGTCGAGATTAAATTGATACTGTTTGAGGAATGCGTTCGCGACATCATCCTAGGATTTGAAGGCATCTACATCTTTCGACATATATCATATCAAAGCTAGCCCTATCAAGCTTGCTTAAAAGGTCTAAATCATGAGAAGCTCATTATCGACATATTGGGTCATTCGCACATGATACATGTACAAGTGGTGCCTGGGGCACGAAGTGCCATTATATTTTTCGAATTCTGGCATTTTAAATTTTTCCGGCACCTTGACCCTTTTGTACACGGATAGGTCAAGTGGGACAGCATGTTGCGGGCCCTACAATTGCTTCAACATCTCTTTGACCTTCACGAGGCGCTTGTCATGCTCTGTCATAGGCGCGCTTACAAGTTCAGTCTTCTTGATGGCAAGTGGAAGCGGATCGTCCTCTAGCAGGGGCATCTTGCTCTTGCTGGTAGAGGCTTTCTCTTTTCCAGTATATGGTGGCGGTAACGTCACCACAATTGATGCAGGGGTAGAGGTGAGCTTGCCATTGATAGATTCTATCTGCTTGGTGAGATTTCCAAGTGCATTGAAAACCATCTTCATTTCGTTTTCCATGTTATTGAGACAGATCGACACGTTTTCTTCGGCCATTTAATTCGTAACTACTTGTGAAGACGTTGAAATGAATGAGTATAAGGCCTAATAAAGAATTAGTTCATGATTTAGTCTAGTATTATAATTATTTATCACGTATTTTCTTTATTTGCAAAAAAAAAATAAGAGAAGCAAAAAGGTTTTTATTTATATTCATTACAACGGCGTCCTCGAGGTTTGAATCCCAGTCGCTTCGGACCACTTCATTCCTAGATACCACTAGGCTAAGGCCATGGTGGTGTTATGAGCACGCAAATTCTTTTATTTATATATCAAAAAGTTGTCCGACTTATATTAACATTAATATAAACCTTAAACATTTAATACTAGAAAATAAAAACTCCTAAACACAAATACTAGGAATTTATAAAAGACGGGTTTTTAACAAAAAGAGTGTCTCTCCCAGACACTCATTCTATATACGATAGGGAAGCCATAGTCTCTCGGAGTCGCTTATTTTCACGGACAAGTTCCGTGATAAGCGTATCCCTCATTCCCACAATCCTTTCAAGATGATTGATCCATGCTTGGCGATTGAACTTGTCAGCCACTTCTGGGACCTTTGGCTATAGAGCTACTGGGATTTGATGATGGAGAATGTAGAACAAAGAGGCATAGTGAACCCTTTCTTGGCCCTTCAGTCTTCTGGGTACAATGATATTCTTAAGCTCACAATCAATCCATGCATTCTGG
Source organism: Syzygium oleosum (assembly GCF_021117445.2). Lineage (NCBI taxonomy): Eukaryota > Viridiplantae > Streptophyta > Magnoliopsida > Myrtales > Myrtaceae > Syzygium > Syzygium oleosum. Next base: position 10,807,172 of record NW_026607496.1, read on the forward strand.
ATGGCACAAATTTTGTTGATGTAGTTATAGATTGAGCGAGTGAATTGGACTTGAAACAGGTCTGTCTTGAGTGGCGGCGGGATCTCCTGAAGGGCCCTGTACTGGCGGGCTACCCGGTAGGGATAGTAAGAAGTGGCGCCAAATAAGCCAAGCAGTGGAATAGGGTTGTGAAACCTGTGAGCATAACGAGTATCGCCCTCATGGAACCATTTGGCGTGCCATAAGAATGCTTTGGGATTGGGACTTTTCAAAAAGTTTATCCAGCAGGAGTAATCCTTATAAGAGGAATTGCTTTTTAAGACCTCAAATCTTTGTATTGGGTGAATAAGGTCATCAATTTCAAAAAACTGCATGAGGTACCCGAATCCTCTTAAGTGGGATAAAAACTAAATTTGCAAAATTTCCGGGGCGGCCCACATGACCTTCTCCTCATTTTGTTTAAAATGGTTAAGGAACAAAAATATTTCTGCCAAAACTGAATTAGCATAACCCATGCCAGTGCAAATTTGTTTAGCAACATATGCAATTGAGGGGTTTATAGAATTTTTGCTGTGAGGGAAAATAATAAACCCGATAAAAACAAGGAGAAAGATCTTAGATTTCTGACTCATGGGTTGATTTTCAAAGCATTCATTTAAGAAAAATAGGGGGTATGTATTACAGTGAGTTTTAACGACCCTTTTTACTGTATTGATTTCAACTCGCAAAAACTGAGACAATTCGGGTATAAGGGAACGCCCAAAAGTGGTTTGATGAGCTCAGATCTCAAAGGCATTCTGATGGCAAAACTATATTCTTCCAGAGTTTAGGTCATTTCAAACTTACTGAACACAAAGGTGGATGTATGAGGGCACCAGAAATGTGCCAGTGCCTGCATTATGCCATAATGGACATTGATCTTGAGCAATGAAAGTAGGCGACCAATTCTTGCTTTAACATATCCTTGGCCATTCTGATTGAGCTGGTCCCACCATGCCAGGAGCTCTCTCTTGGGAGTGGGGACGAATTGGACATCAGCTCTTCCCATCGTATATAGAATGAAATCAACGGGTAACCTAGCAATCACGAATAAAAGGAATAAGTAAGCTGCATAATAAAATAAGAAGGGATAGAATATATACCTTACTTTGAACTATGGCAATCACAAAGACATGCATATGAGGAGTGAGGATCGATTTCTATCTAGACTGGTTTAGCAAAGTGAAATTAAAAGGGTGCCTAACCGTCGCAGTCTCGCATTGGTGTCAAGTCCTTTTAACCTTGGCCAAATCGAAGGGAATATCTTACAATCACGCGAATAGTGACTAAAGATAAGACACTTCACGATTTTTTAGAAAGAAATTTCGGGGAAAAGAAAGGCAACCTCTACATCGCAGGCTCGCGTTCGAGGTCATATTTTTCATAACACCATCCGAAAATGCCCTATCACGGCCCAGGTTCGGCAATATCATTGTGTGTGCAACAGTGTAGTGCTAAATCATTAAAGCATACATAATAATTCATAAACAATCATGATTTGAAGCCTGCAAGAACATTTAACACCCTAATATCAGGGTCATACCTGGAATCCTCGCTGCCAAAAAAATATTTTGAACAGGATAAAATCTTTAGCTTAAGTCCACTTTTTAAAAAAAAACGCAACTCCCCAGCGGAGTCGCCAGTCTGTCACGACCGACCTTCAGTTTTTATTTTTTAAAAAAATGAAGGGTCTCGCCTGGTACGCGCTAAGTCTAAGTTCGGGACTTAACTCGGGCTCTCCCAACCCCATAGCATATCGCGACTTAGGGTTTAGGTTTTTAACCTGTAAGTGGTTTTTATCTAGAAGTCGCCACTAATCGGTTTGGGGTGGGTCGATTAGACAACCAAGTAAGACAATGGGAGAATTGCTTACTTCTGCGAACCAGAGATTAAATGAATTCGGGGACTTGATTACACTAATTGAATAACTAATGCCCTTTCGGTACATTTTTACCCTGTTCATTTCAAAAAATATTTGTCAGGCAATTTGGATTGATTTTAGGACCTTTCTCCTAACATGTGAGGTGATCAAACGAGTGCACAATCATTAACCATTAACAATCAAGATAAATATGCAGCCAAGGGTTCTAACCCTAACTAAGGTAACAAAATTCAAAACACAACAATTTATGCAATTATATTTTAATTAAAAACATGCATAATAATAACACAACAGTAGTAAAAATAACATGCAAAAATACTACCGTATAGCCCTATAGGTTTATCTAATTTAAACATGACAATTTATGCAATTATATTTTAAAAAAACAACATGTATAATAATAATACAACAACAATTTAAAACATTTAGATATATCATATAATTTAGAAAAATATTAGACAAAACTTAAATCTGAATTATATCCTAATTTTAATTATATAAAAAATAATTTTTTAATTATATAATAATATTATTATTACTATTATTAATAAACATGGCAAAAAAAAATTATATATTTTTTTAATTTTTTTTTAAAAATATTAATATAATTTTAGTCCGGGTCGGGTCAGCGGATCCGACCCAGGTCTATGGATTCGACCCAAATGTTGACCCGGGTCCGGTGGTCAACCCGGGTCGTTGACCCGGGTTTTGAACCCAGTCGATTTGGTCCCCGCGTGTACAGATACGCGGGGGCGGTGGCCGAGCGAGATCCGGCATCTCATCGGCTGACCAAGGCCAATTCCGGCTTGGATTTCGCCTCCCAGGATCCCCACAAAGCCTCCTCAGCCACCTTGATCGTCGTCCGTCCACCCACTCGCCAATCGATGACCAAGATAAAATCGGCCTCACTGAGGCATTTCGTTGAACACTCGGCGTGCACAAACTAAAACATGAGTTTTTTACCAGTTTCAGGGCCCCGGCTATCCCTTCTGAGCAAGACTTACCTCTGCCGGTGATGTATGGACCGGGAATGACGTCGGTATGGGCCGGGATTCGCGCGAAATGACCGGCGAAAATCCTGACCGACCGGTGCACAAAAAACAGGGTAGAACAGGGCTGGGACTGTTCATTGGTCGGCGGCGTGTCTGGGGGAGTCTTCGGCTGGTCTAGGGGCGTCGGTAAGACGGGCTGCTGCTTCTTCAGTCCCTGCAACTCACTCACTCGTCCTCTTTTGCTCTCGGTACTCTCTCAATCTCTCTTTCTCTCACTGCTATATTTTTGAACCGAGAAAAAGTCCCATTCTCTCTCTACTCTCTCTGCCCTTTATAGGCGGTGGAAGCCACCTGCTCCGCCCCGAAATTCCTACCTTAATGGCCCCTGCGCCGGTCTGCTTTTCGCCATGACTTTAGTGGCCGTTCTAGGCCGGTGCAGGGGAAGAAAAAATCCGGCCTCTGCACGCCTTGACTTTTGCGGCCACAAAGGGGAAGAGGAGAGAGAGAGAGAGTTCGGAAAAGGGGAAGGGATGGGACTGGCCATCAATGCCCTCCCCCTGCTACTTCTTACCTTCTCGGATGGAGACGCCGAGGTCACTTGGCCGTCCACTGATTGGACGGTCTGAAACAGGGGAAGGCAGAGGAAGAAGACCGATGTTTGGGGGGGGAAGAAGGAAGAAAAGGAAAGCTGGGCCGAGTTGGGGCCAGCTCGCATGGAGGGGAGAAGAAAAAAGAAGGTGGGCGGGCCCGTGTGGGGAACAAAAAGAAAGGGCCGGGTCAACCCAGCCCAACCCGAATTTTTTTAAAAAAAAAAATTGAAAGTTAATTAAGAAAATATGCTCTAATAGGCCCTATTAATGCAAATGTGCCTATTTTCTATATGCAATGTAATTGGATAAAAATAATATATTCTTGGTTTTAGGAATTTATTAAGAAATTAACTCCTAAATTTTGCATAGTTAATTTTGGGCAAAAAATTAGAAAATAGGTGTCAATAACATTGGTTGATGATAAATGGACCATGTACTTTAACGGTGCAACTAATTTATCTGGATCAGGAACTAGGACAGTGATGATTTCCCCAGAAGGCCAACATTATCCAGTATCTACAAAATTGACATTTCCATGCACCAATAACATTGCTGAGTATGAAGAATGTATTCTTGACTTACAATTAGCTCTCTTAATGAAGGAGAGAAGATTGCAAGTATATGGAGATTTTATGCTCATCATATTACAAATAACTGGTGAGTGGCAAACTCGAGATACCAAGTTGATACCTTATCATGAATACTTAGAAGGGATGGTGGAGGAATTTGAAGAAGTAACATTTGATTATCTTCCAAGAGCTCAGAATCACTTCGCAGATGCTCTTGTAACGTTATCATCTCTACTGCAAGTGGAAGATGGTGTTGATGTAAAGCCCTTGAGAATTAACATCCTTAAACAACCAACTCATTGAATGGTGGTCCAAGTTGAATTTGATAATGAACCGTGGTTCCACGACATCAAGAAGTATCTCCAAACTGGAGAATTTCTTGAAGGAAGCCAACCGGGAGACATAAAGTTTATAAAGAAGATAGCCACTAAATTCTTCCTTAGCAGTCAAACTCTTTACAGGAAATCATTTGATTCAGTCCTATTAAGATGTGTTGATGCTAAAGAAGTTGAATAGGTCATAAAAGAAATTCATGAAGGCGAATGTGGATCACACATGAATGGCCATCTCCTAGCCCGAAAGATCATGAGGCTAGGATACTATTGGATGACAATGGAAACGGATTGCAGCCAACATGTGAGATGTTGTCATCAATGTCAAGTCTATGGAGATAGAATCAATGCACCGCCGAATGAGCTACATCAAATGTCAGAACCATGGCCATTTTCAATGTGGGGCATCGATGTGATTGGCCCAATCAACCCTAAGGCCTCAAATGGGCATCGCTTCATTTTGGTTGCAATTGATTATTTTACCAAGTGGATTGAAGCCAATTCTTACATAAATGTCACCGCCAAGAATGTCGCAAAGTTCATTAGGCGAGACATCATTGCCAGATATGGAGTTCCAGAGGCAATCATTAATGACAACGGCTCAAATTCAAATAACAAGATTATGGAGAATTTGCTTGAACATTTTCGCATTCGACATTTGAACTCATTCCCATATCACCTACAAATGAACGGAGCAGTGGAAGCAGTAAACATGAACATTAAGAAGATATTATCTAAGACAGCTGAGAATTACCGTGACTGGCATGAAAGGCTACCGTATGCTTTAATAGCATACCGAACTTCAATTCAAACATCAACTGGGCCAACTCCATTTTCCCTAGTTTATGGGATGGAAGCAGTATTACCCATTGAAGTGGAAATTCCTTCATTAAGGATTTTATCTCAATTGAAGCTTTCAGAGGCGGAATGGATTCAGCAGAGATGTGAATAATTCAACATGATCGATGAAAAAAGGTTGAAGGCTATATGTCATGGACAGACCTATCAGAGGAGAATTGCTAAATTATTCAATCGAAAAGTGAAGCCAAGGCATTTTAAGGTGGAAGATTTGGTAATGAAGAAATTCATTCCCAATAATTCAGATCCCCGCGGGAAATTCACCCCAAATTATGAAGGTCCATATGTTGTCAAGAAAGTTCTTCCTGGAGAAGCATTAATTCTTTTAGATATAGTTGAAACAGAATTGGCTCATCCTGTAAATGCAGATGCTGTTAAGACATTCTTCCCATGAAATGAAATAATTTGGATCATTCTAGAACATGTGCATATCATGCATATCATAAACATGTTTGTTATTTTTGCAGAATAAAGCGAAAGGAGTTTAAGATGATCAAAGATCTTCAAAACCCCAACGGAGTTGATAAAAGATGAAGGAAAGTATTGTTCCCAATTTACTTACCATGATGTCATCTTTTAATATGTTCTTCCTTTTTGCTATCCCGAGGGATCTCAAAGATAGGAGGCAATGAAAGGAAAATCCCCAATGGAATCAAAGTGGAAACACACAAGAGAATTGGCGGTAATCGTTCCAATTGTTATTAAGAATTGCTCAAATAAATTTTAACAATTGATTCCTAATTTTGCAGAACCTTCATCAAGTCAAAAAGGAATTTCATCAAAACGATCGAGTATTTGAACAAAAAAACAAAATAGTTTGGGTTTTAAAGAGTTTGCCTTTCTGGAAAGATTGAACTTTTTCTTCCCCAAGCGGGTTGATGTGAAAGCTAAGCAAAACAAAATAGTTTGTTTCAAAGATCTTTTCAAAGAGTTTCAACCAAAAAAGTTTTGAAACATGCATTCTTTGAGCATGCACTGTGCATCAGAATTCCCTAAAAAGGATGATTTTACAAAAAGCTTTGGAAAATTTGAAAGAATATGTTTGGATGAAACATAATGGAAAGACCTTCAAATGATGAAAGGTAAACCATGTCCAAACACATCCTTTATATACTCGAGTGGAATGAAAAGAATAGTGCTAAAAGTGAGAAAAATCTCATCTTAAGGAAATAAGGGATGTTTGCAATGATTACATAGATTGAAATGATGATAGACAATCATTTCATTATCCCAAACAGATGATTATCCCTTGCAAACCAAATTTAAGCCTAAACAGTAGAGAAGTTTTTCAAAACAATCTTGTTAAGAACCACCCCACATTGGGATAAACTAAGGGGTTTGTGGTTGACGTTTATGGAGAAAAGGACCAAGAAAGATTTTATTGCATACACTTGCATTAATCTTTTTGTGATAACTTCCAACAAAGTCATATGGAAGCTTGCAACATCCCAAGAGGAAGAAGAGCATTTCATTTCTTACCCCTAAACACATTACTTCTTTGGAAAGCCCGATTGAGCCTCAATATTCATTTCAGAACCCTAAATTGGTGATCACCTCTTCACACTGGAGCATGAGCATATGATCCACTTTGGATAAATAAGAAACAAAAGGCATGACACAGAGTCCTTAGTCAAAGGTTAGAAGTCAAAAAATTTAGAAAATACGAAAGAATCAGGGGCATGAAAAAGCAGTGTGCCTGGTAAAAGTAAGGCCGAATGCCCAAGAAAATGAAGAAAAGAAAAAAAGAGTTCGAAGGAAAGCTCAAAATGATCAAAGATCACAATAAGCAGCACAATAAAAAGAGAAAAGAAAAAAGATCATAATAAGTGTTTAGAGGACTCTTGTGGTCATGAAAAAGAAAAGATTCCTAGCGGACAAAAGGAAAAGGGGTAATGATGCTAAGAAGATCACCAATTTCACAAACACCCTGAATGCAAAAATAAATGAGCCTTTTGAGTCTACCCAATATCAACATTACAACCTCTCCCCAAAGACTCTTCAGATTGGGATGTTGAGAGTGAAAACATGATTTTATGACAATATAAGTCATCACTTAAAGGAGTATATGCAATAATGTCTTGTTTTGTTCTCGATGTTCTTAACTTGTAGACCAGAAGTGAGTCAAAAAAATATGATGAATTTTTTTTTCTTGACCTCAAAATGCCTATCCTTTGAATAGTCATTGACCAAGTCTACATTACAATCTTTTGAAAGACCTTACCGGATCAATCGAATTGTATACATTGCAAACATCTCTGAGTACCTGAGGATCGGTTAAGAGAGATGAATTGAGGGTCTCAAGATGATTCCCATTTCAATTAGCGGAAAAGACCAGGTTCATAGATTGAGATAAATCATTTCTAATGATGGTCTTCCAAATGATTATTTCAAGCATTTCTTGAAAGATTGCAAGCAATTTGCTCAAATGTTTCCTTCAAAAGGAAATTTGATTGTCAAAATGCATTAACACAAAGAGCGCATGGTTTCAAAATCACCCAAGTTTTCAAGTAGTTTGTGGTAAACTTTAAACCACATTTTAAATAGTTTTTGGTCAACTAAAAACCATACAAAGTCCTACTGGCAAGGAACCACTAGGCAAATCTTAAGTCCTATTGACGAGGAGTCACTAGGCAAATCTTAAGTCCTACTGATGAGGAGTCACTAGGAAAATTCAAGCCCTACTGGCAAGGAGCCACTAGGTAAATTCAAGTCTTACTAGTAAGGAACCACTAGGCAAAACTTAAGTTCTACTGACGAGGAGTTACTAGGCAAATATTAAGTCCTACTGACGAGGAGTCACTAGGCAAATTCAAGTCCTACAGGCGAGGAGCCACTAGGCAAATCTTAAGTCCTACTAACGAGGAGCCACTAGGAAATTTCAAGTCCTGCTGGTGAGGAACCACCAGGCAAATCCAAGTCCTACTGGCGAAGAGCACTAGGCAAATTCAAGTTCTACTGATAAGGAACCACTAGGCAAATCTTAAGTCCTACTAACAAGGAGTCACTAAGCAAATCCAAATCCAAATCCTACTGGCGATGAGTCACTAGGCAATTTCAAGTCATACTAGCGAGGAGCCACTAGGCAAATTCAAGTCCTACATGCAAGGAGCCACTAGGCAAATCTTAAGTCCTACCGACGAGGAGTCACTAGGCAAATTTCAAGTCCTACTGGTGAGAAACCACTAGGCAAATCCAAGTCCTACTGGTAAGGAGCCACTAGGTAAATCTCAAGTCATACTGACGAGAAGTCACTAGGCAAATTTCAAGTCCTACTGGTAAGGAACCACTAGGCAAATCCAAGTCCTACTGGCGAGGAGCCACTAAGCAAATCATCAAGTCCTCAGGCAAGGAGCCTCAGGCGCTCATAGTTCTTGGATATATCCTTAAACCATGAGACCATAAATCAATTCATCATAATCATCACCATCACTACCATCAATTCACACTTTGGAGATAATCAACAAGGAAACTGCTTGCAAATAGGTAAGTTTCTCTACCCCTCAATCGTTAGAAATCTCCCAAATTCATTCAAAAGAGGAAAAGTTAGGTTGGACCATGAATTTCAAGCAAGATTCCTAGTCAATTGTTGTGAAATTTCCATTTATTCTATCCATAAAGTCGACTAAAAGTTCAAGTGTCACATTGGCTTTGAGATCAACCTTTAACGAGTTTAATTACAAAAAGGAACAGCTTTTGACACCTGATTTTTAGCTCGTTCTTCAGTTTTTTCCAAAAATCACAAAATTAGAATTAGGAACCTTGGCCAAGCTTAGGAACCTATTTCTAAACCAAAAATAATTTTTTAGAATTTTCCTGAATTTCTTTTGGTCAAAATAAGGGTGAAAATCAAGAAAAATAGCAAATGGAGTCCAAAAATTCCATAAAAATAATCATTAGTCTTCTTTTAAAACCAATTTCACTAATACAATGTCAATTTTATAAAATTTCAATTGGGAATGTGTTTTTCCCAAAATTGGGTAAAAACCAGTCCAAATTGACCTTACCAAAAAAAAAAAAACCAGTCCAAATTGAATAAAAAATTCAATTAATTCATTTCTAGTCATTTTTCAATCGTAGTGTCTTCACAACAAATGATTTTGGGACCTTGAATTGCATAATGGTCAATCCAATTGCACAATTTATCAAAAAAATAGAAAAGCCCCAAAATCCGATTGAAAATTAAGGATTTTTAGCCCAAATTGGGGATCATAACCAATTAGAAATTTTCAAACCCTGAGACCATCATTTCTAAGGTTAATCAGGTATGTGTAATCCAATTTTGGCACCAATTTTTCCCAATGAGGTCATATGTTGAATTGAACAAAAACCCTAATGATTTGAGTTTCAAATTTGAGAATTTTGGGTTTAATTGTGATAAAAATTAGGACAAATCACATAATTGGATAAGAAATGTGATGAAGAATTCAATTTTGGGGTTAAATCTGAAAAATTAGGTCAAAATCGAGCTTAATTTGTGAATTTAGACCAACCTGGGTCTGCCGGGTCGACCCGGTCGACTCGACCTGACTCGGGATGGTCTCCTTCTTCGTTTGACTCACCCAAAGCATACTAAACCCAGAAAAATCAGCTTGTGCCCGCCTCTTTGCCGACTTGATTCAACCTATTGAGCACGTTTTAAACTCCGATTCTAGCTGGCATCGGAGATTCGATCCAACCAACCCCAAGTCGGTGATAACCAACTTTAGGTGGGAAAATCTAGTTAGAAAAACAAAAGAAACATTACCAAAAGGCAGAGAACATGCTCAAGAGAATTCCAGAGAGAAAAGAGAGAGAGAACTAGAGAGAGAAAGAGAGGGAAATCATGGAGAGATAAGGGAGTTGAAGTCTTCTGATCGAGTGATCGACGCTGATTGATTGAATGGCGCCGGCAAATCGATCGTTCAAGGCGGACTTCCTTCTCAAGCGATCTGTGTAAATTTGATCGCTGAGGTCCAAAAATCGATCTCGACAGGTTGATCTAGGACTTTCCCAGCGAGGCGGCGATCATGAACTTGAAGAATAAACTTCATAGAATCATCCTAAAGCCTTCATCTAGCTCGAAATTTCCAGTTTGAACCTCATCAGAGAAGGTAAAGTTGACAAATGATCATGGTTTTACAAATATCTAGAATATGTGTTTGAGCTATATCATGCTTCATCATGCGATTTTCTTCGTGATTTTTAGTTTCTGAACATATTTTTCACTGTTTGATGTATGTTGGATCGGATTTGTGTGACATCTTGAGTCGGCCATCCATGAACTCCATAGCCAGAACTCTCAAACCTCGCCGGAATGCTTCCCGACGGTCAATGGCCGTTCCAAGTTAGTTGATTCCACTCCCTGATTGTTTTGATTGTTGTCTTGATCGTTAGAAATGGCTAGGGCGCATGATTTCTCATCTGGATGTTAGTTAAACTAGGTTAGAACAGTTCTGAGTTAGTATATTTAGGTATGATTTTCACCGGCCGAAGGTGTTCCGACGACGAACTGGCAAGGTTAGGCAGTTAGAGGATAGTATGGAGTTAGTGCAGAACTTGAAATCAATGCCGGAAAACCACTAGAAGGCCATCGGAGCTTGGTCCGAAGTTGTGGTCTTGAAAACGCAAAATAAGAAATCATGCTCACCACCTATTCGGCAAAATGCCGAAGAGAAGATAGGCCGAACGGCGCCGTTTTGGCGTCGTGCTCGCCGGGGCGATGATCGTCGCCGATACCGGCCGGTCCGGTCCGGTTCAATCCCTTGGCGGGGAAATTTAGAGAATTTTAAAAAAATTTAAAATAAAAAAAAAACTAAAAACTAAAAAACTCTAAAAAAATCCAAAAAAATCTTAAAATTTTGTAAAAATTCAGAAAATCTAGAAAAACATATAAAAAATGTGAAAACTCAGAAAAATAAAAAAAATTAGAAAATTCAAAAATCCATAAAAAAAATTAAAAAAATTCTAAAAAAAAAAATCAAAAACCAAAAAATTTCAAATATTCACAAAATAACCCAAAAACATTGTGGCCAACCTTTGCAAGTGAAATTAGAATTTTTAGAGGTGCCTAAACGGCATTTTTAGAAAATCTTTTGTTTAGGGGTTTTTATCCCTAAAAAACCCTAAACCCTAAAAACAGCACACATCATTGAATGAATAAGCCTTTAGGGCTTTACTAGGGTTTGGATGTTTTGAATTGATTTTCATTTTAGAGACCCAAATTAGGATTTTTTTTACTTGATTGTAATTGATTGTGTTGCTTATATTTATTGATTAAGTTCTCACGTTTAGAATGGTTATAATTAGTGGATAGACCTCGAAAACTCGTGTGACATGTTAGACACGTCATATCGTTTTAGGGTACCGAAAGGGCGTTAGAGATCTCGATCTGGGAACATTAGCGTAACCAAGTCCCCGTATTCAGAATCTCTGGTTCGCAGAATCGTAGTATTTCTCCCGTACCCAATTAAGTTTCTAGTTAACCCACCAATAATGAATAGTGGCGACTCCAAATCAAAAACCTAGATTGAATAGAATGATAAGAAAATCACAACCTGCTGTTACGTGAGGTATGGTCTGGGAGAGACCCCCCGTTTGTCTAGTGATGGGATGTCTGTAGGACGTCTGGGCGAAATATCCATATCGGACCTTAGTAGCCCGTTCGGGGACAGTTTTCCCATTCGTGACAAATGGAAGTACCTCCTTAGCGTGCTCGAAAAGGTGCAGTGCGACAAGAACTAGTGGATAGGCCTTGCGAACTGTCATGCCACGCTTTTTTTTGGGTTTTCGGGGTTTGCGCGCTAATGAGGTATTTCCATGCAAGGGTCTCTCCCAGACCATACCTCACGTGAGAGCGGATGATAATTTCCTATTTAGTCTAAGTTCTCAATTTTGGAGTTGCCACTAGTCATTGTTAGTAGGTTGACTAGAAACCTAATCGGGGTATGAGAGAAATATCACGATTCTATGAACCAGAGATTCTGAATACGGGGACTTGGTTACGCTAATGATCCCGAATCGAGATCTCTAACGCCCTTTCGGTACCTAAGAACGATATGATGCCTAACGTGTCACACAAGTTTCCAAGGCCTATCCACTAATCGTATCCATTCTAATTGTGAGGAAATCAATCAATAATTAAATGCGCAATCAATGTTAATCAAACCAAACAATCCTAAATTGTCTCTAAAAATCAAAATGCACCCAAAAATCATCCAAACCCTTATAAAGCCCCGAAGGCTTATTAATTTCATGATTTGTATTTTTTTTAGGGTTTTAGGGTTTTTTAGGGGTTATAACCCCTGAATTTGAGATTTTTCTAAAAATGCCACTTGAGCACTTCAAAATTTTCAAATTTCACTTTCTAAGGTTGGCCACAGTATTTTTAAACTATTCTGTGAATTTTTTAAATTTTTAATTTTTTTTTCGAAAATTGAATTTCTGATAATTTCATTAACCAAGAATTGATTTTTATGATTTTCTGAAAATTTTTATGAATTTTCGGATATTTTAATTTTTTTATAGATTTTCTGAATTTTTTATGAAATTTTTTATTATTTTTTTTGAATTTTCCTGCCGGGAAAATGAACTGGACTGGCTCGGTTCAACCCAGTTCGATTTGGCCGAACCGGGCCTTGCCAACGCCGGTCGCCGGTCATCTTCTCCGGCAGGCACGGTGCTAAAAAATGATGCCGTTTGGCCCTATTTTCTCTTAGGCATTTTATCAAACACCTAAAATGCATGACTTTTTTTTAGGGTTTTCAAGACCGTGACTTCAACCTCATTGCCAATGACCTTCCGGTGACTATTTCGCCATTTTAGTTGGTTCAATGTGAAGACTATATCACCCCCTATCAAACTAACCTAATCACCTTGCCGTCGGACCGCCGTCGGCCGGCGAAAAATCAATCTAAAAAAACCTTAACTTGCAAACTGTTTTTGGCAAGCTTTTCCATAATACAAATCTTAATCCTAATCGCCCTAGCCGTCTATGTCGAGTCTAATGGCGAACAAAACATCAAACAAGGTTGAGAGAGGCTAACTTGAATAACCCAAGGTCACGGCGACGCTCCGGCGAAGGTTCCTAGGGACTCCAGCAAAGTGGTTTTCATGCATGACCGACTCAGTTTGTGCAAGTTTGACACCCCAAATGCAATGAAACAACACAAATAATGATCAGAAACAAGTTTCGAACATTCAGAAGTCTAAAATCCAAAAGAAAATCACATGAACATCAAAGCTTATTTTTTGGAATTCTGGAAAAATCAAAACTACGAGCGATTTTTACCTGTTTCGTCGAGGGATCAAACGAAGTTTTCGCGCTCATCGGTCGCCTTAGAGTTCTTCTTTGACACTTAGGATTCCAGCAGGTGGTCTTCGCTTTGTCGGAAGAGCTCTGAACACGCTGGTCGATACTTGTTTTCAGGCTTGGATGAATAGCTTCATCACAGGTTCACCAGATGTGGAAGATCACGATCGGAGCCGATTTGCCGGCACTTTCTCGCCGGAGAAGATGCCGATCACTCGGTCCTAAGATCCTCAACACATCTCTAGCTCTCATTCTCTCTCTTTTGTGTTCTCTAATTCGGTTTCTCTCTTTCTCTCTCTAGCATAACGTCGAACACTCTCTATGCCTTTTGTTCAGTTTTTCTTCACTTTTCTTGATCAATTTTCCCGCTCAAAAATCATTACCACCGACTTAGAATCGGTTGTAACGATTCTCTGGCTGGCCGAATTGATTTACACGTGCTAAATTGATCACATGAAGTCATCGAAGTTGCGGGTTTGAAGATATTTTTTCTGGGTTTATTGTGCAATGGGCGAACCGGGCAAAGGGGATGACTGACCCGGGTCAGGTTGGGTCGATCCGGCCGACCTGGTAAGTCCGATTTTGACTAAAAATTCAAATTAAGCCCGATTTCGACCGAATTTTCAAAATTAAATCCCAAAATTGAATTCCTCATAACATTCTAAACCCAAATAGGTGATTTTCCCTAATTTTTGACAAAATCATGTCCTAGATTTTTAACTTTTTGTACTCGGGTTATTGGGTCTTTGTTCAATTCGATGCCTTAATGACCTGATTAGGCAAAATTAGTGCCAAAATTAAATTACCCACATCTGATTAACCCTAGAAATGATGATCTCATGGTTTGACAATTTCGAATTGGACACGATTCCCAATTTGGGCTCAAAATTCCTAATTTCAATTGAATTTTGGGGTTTTCTGATTTCTTTGTTGAATTGTTCATTTGGACTGACCATTATGTAATTCAAGGTCCCAAAATCATTTGTTGTGAAGATACTATGACTTAAAAATGACTAGAAAAGATCTAATTGCATTTTTTGTTCAATTCGGGTTTGATTTTGCCCAATTTTGGGAAAAACATATGCCCGATTGAGATTTTCCAAAATTGATGATGCATTAGTAAAATTAGATTTAAAAGAAGACTAAGGACTATTTTATGGAATTTTCTGATTCCGTTTGCTATTTTTCTTGATTTTCTCACTCATTTTGACTAAAAGAACTTAAAGAAAAATTCAGGAAAATGCTAAAAAAATCATTTTTGATTTAGAAATAGGTTTCTAGGCTTGGCCAAGATTCCTAATCCTAATTTTGAGATTTTTGAAAATATAAAAAAAAATTGAGCTAAAAATCAAGTGTCAACAACTGCCCCTATTTGAGATTTAGCTCGTTAGAGGTTGATTTCAAAGACAAGGTGACACCTGAATTTTTAGTTGACTCAATGAACAAGACAAAATGGAAATTTCATAACAACTGATTATGGATCCTGCTTTTGAAATTCGTGATCTAATCCAAAGTTTTTCTATTCATAACACATTTTGAGAGGTTCTTAATGATTGAGGGAGATAAACTTACCTGTTTGTGAACGTCTTTTTGTTGCTTATCCAAGAGTATGAATTGATGGTGGTGATGATTACGATGATTATTCTGATTTCGTGATTTAAGGATGAACCCACAAACCATGAATACCTGAGGCTCCTCGCCTGAGAATTTGAAAATTTACCTAGTGGTTCCTCACCAGTAAGACTTTAAAATTTGCCTAGTGACTCATCGTCAGTAAGACTTTGGAAATTGCCTAGTGACTCCTCGTCAGTAGGACTTTGGAAATTTGCTTAGTGGTTCCTTACCAGTAGGACTTGAGAAATTTGCCTAGTGGTTCCTCACTAGTAGGTTTTTGGAAATTTGCCTAGTGACTCCTCGTTAGTAAGACTTTGGAAATTTGCCTAGTGGTTCCTCACCAGTAGGACTTTGAAAATTTGCCTAGTGGTTCCTCGCCAGTAGGACTTGAGAAATTTGCCTAGTGGTTCCTCACCAGTAGGTCTTTAGAAATTTACCTAGTAACTCCTCGCCAATAGGACTTTAGAAATTTGCCTAGTGGCTCCTAGCCAGTAGGACTTTGGAAATTGCCTAGTGACTCCTCGAAAGTAGGACTTTGGGAATTTACCTAGTAGCTCCTCATCAGTAGGACTTTTGGAAATTTGCCTAGTGGTTCCTCGCCAGTAGGACTTTGAAAATTGCCTAGTGACTCTTCATCAGTAGGACTTTGGAAATTGCCTAGTGACTTCTTGCCAGTAGGACTTTGGAAATTTGCTTAGTGGCTCCTCACCAGTAGGACTTTAGAAATTGCTTAGCGACTCCTCGTCAGTAGGACTTTTGGGAATTTGCCTAGTGGTTCCTCACCAGTAGGACTTTGGAAATTTGCCTAATGACTCCTCGTTAGTTGGACTTTGGGAATTTGCCTAGTGGCTCCTTGCCAGTAGGACTTTGGAAATTTGCCTAGTAGCTCATCGCTAGTAGGACTTTGGAAATTTGCCTAATGGCTCCTCGCCTGAGGTCTTGATGATTCACCTAGTGACTCTTCACCAGCAGGATTTGAGAAGGCTTCAAACAATGAGTGCCTTGACCATGAGTTATGTGATTTTAAGGTTTCACTAACCTTTGTATGGTTTTTAGTTGACCAAAAACTATTTTGAAAAGTGGTTTTGAAATTAATCAAAAACTGTTTGAAGTGTGTTTTTTTTTAGTTTACCACAAACTGTTTGAAAACTTGGTTTTAAGTTGACCAAAAACTTTTGAAACATGGTCTGGAAACATGCATTCTTTGCATTAATGCATTTCAGACAATCAAATTTCCTTTTCAAGGAATTATTTGAACAAAGTGCTTGCAATCTTTCAAAAAATGCTTGAAATGATCATTTGGAAGACCTTCATTAGAAAGGATTTGTCTCAATCTATGAACTTGGTCTTTTCTTTATCTGATTGAAATGAGAAATGTCTGATATTCCTCAATTTTATCTCTCTTAACCAATCCTCAGGTGTTCGGAGATGTTCGCAATGTATACAATCTAATTGATCCGATAAAGTCTTTCAAAAGGTTGTAATGTTGGCTTGGTCAGCGGCTATTTAAAGGATAGGCATTTTGAGGCCAAGAAAAAAGATTTCATCATATTTGACTTCGGGTCTACAAGTTAAGAACCTCTAAGACAAGACAAGATATTATTGCATACACTCCTTTGAGCGATGACTTATTGTCATAAAGTCACATTTTTACTTCTCAACATCCCAATCTGAAGAGTCTTTGGGGAGGGGTTGTATTGTTGGTATTGGATAGGCTCAAAAGGCTCATTTGTTTGAATTCAGGCTTCTTATGAAAATTGGTGATCTTCTTGGCATCACCACCCTTTTTCTTTTGTCTACTAGGGATCTTTCTTTTTATGAACATCAGAGTCCTCTAAATGTTTATCAGGATTTCTTTTTTCGCTTAGACCTACTTGTTGTGATTTATGATCTCTCACAATCTTGGCTCTGCTTTATCATGACTTTTTTTGTCATTTCGAGCTTTCTTTTGAACCCTCTTTTTCTTTCTCATTTTTCTTGGGCATTTGGCCATACTTTTACCAGACACACTGCTTTTTCATGCCCCTGATTCTTTTGCATCCTCTAATATTTTAGCTTTTGACCTGTTTGAGTTCTAAGGACTCTGTGTCATGCTTTTTTTTTTGTTTTTTTGTCTATTCAAGGTGGATTATATGCTCATGCTCTAGTGTGAAGAGATGACCACCAATTTAGGGTTCTAAAATGAATATTTAGGCTCAATTGGGCTTTGCCAAAGGTAATGTGTTTGGGTATAAGAAATGAAGTGCTCTTCTTCCTCTTGGGATGTCTTGAGCTTCCATATGACTTCATATGAAGTTATCACAGAAAGATTGATGCAAGAGTATGCAATAGAATCTTTCTTGATCCTATTCTCCATAGATGTCAACCACAAACCTCCTGGTTTGCCCCAATGTGGGGTGGTTCTTGACAGGGTTGTTTTGGAAAAACTTCTCCACTGTTTCGGCTCAAATTTGGTTTGCAAGGGATAATCATGTGTTTGGGATAGTGAAATGACTGCCTTTCATCATTTCAATCCACGTAATCATTGCGAACATCCCCTATTTCCTTTGGATGAGTTTTTTTTCTCACTCACTCCTTCACTTTGACTTTAAGTGTATAGGGGACGTGTTTGGATACGGCTTACCTTTCATCATTTGAAGGTCTTTCCATTCGATTTGATCCAAACTTTTTCTTTTAAATTTTTCAAAGCCGTTTGTCAAATTATCCCTTTTAGGGAATTTTGATACTTAATGCATTTTCAAAGAAAGCGTGTTTCAAAACTTTTGATTTGAAATATTTTTGAGGTGTTTTCTTTTCAAAACAATATGTTTTGTTTTGCTCAGTCTTAGTGTCATTCCACTTGGGGAAGAAGAAGTTCAGTTCTCTCTTAGAAAGGCAACTTCTTTAACACATGCAGTCACGATTTAGGGATGCATGTCTGATCAACTTACCAAAATCCCTCTTGTTTGCATGTTTTTGCTTTGGTTCCGCTGGAGATTCTTCTTTTGTTGCTCCCTTTTCTTTGTCTCCCTGGGAATGATAAAAAAGAAAAAAAGAAAAGCACATTAGGGAATATCAACGGAAAAATTGAATTGGAAGTGATACTTCCCTCTATTATTTGACAACTTCGTTGGGAATTCTGAAACTATCGACTGGTTCGGACTCCTTTTGCTTTCTTTTGCAAAACAGATAAACATGTTCATGAAATGCGTAGTATGCATGATATGCACATGTTCTAAAGTGACCCAAATCTCTTCTTGAATGTTCGTCTTCATTTCATGGGTAGAAAATCTTGACAGCATATGCATTTACAAGATAGGCCAATTCTGTTCCAGCCATATCTACAAGAATCAATGCTCCTCCAGGAAGGACTTTCTTGACAATGTATGGACCTTCATAATTCATAGTGAATTTGCCACGAGTATCTGAATTATTGAGGATGACTTTCTTCACTACTAAATCCTCTGTTTTGAAATGCCTTGGTTTCACTTTTCGGTTAAAGGATTTGGCCACTCTTCTCTGATAGGCTTGCCCATGGCATATAGCTCTTAATCTCTTTTTATCGATCATGTTGAATTGTTCATATCTTTGTTGAATCCACTTAGCTTCTGAAAGCTTCAATTGGGATAATATCCTTAATGAAGGAATTTTTGCTTCAACAGGTAGTACTGCTTCCATTCCATAAACTAAGGAAAACGGGGTTGCTCCAATTGATATTCGAATTAAAGTTCGGTATGCCATCAGAGCATACGGCAACCTTTCGTGCCAATCACGATGATTTTCAACTGTCTTGGCCAATATCTTCTTGATATTCTTATTTGCCGCTTCAACTGCTCCATTCATTTGTGGACAATATGTGGATGAGTTCAGATGTCGGATGTGGAAGTGTTCGAGTAAATCATCCACAATCTTGTTGTTTAGATTTGAGCCGTTGTCCGTAATTATTATTTCTGGAACCCCATACCTAGTAATGATGTCCCGCATAATGAATCTTGCAACATTCTTGACAGTAACATTTGTGTAGGAGTTTGCTTCGATCCATTTGGTGAAATATTCAATAGCAATCAGGATAAACCGATGCCCATTTGAGGCCTTAGGGTTGATTGGACCAATCATATCAATGCCCCACATTGAAAATGGCCATGGCTCAGACATTTGATGTAGCTCATTTGGCTATGCATTAATTCTGTCTCCATAAACTTGACATTGATGACAACATCTCACATGTTGGATGCAATCTGTTTCCATTGTCATCCAATAATATCCCAACCTCATAATCTTTCGGGCCAGAAGATGTCCATTCATGTGCGGTCCACATTCACCCTCATGAATCTCTTTCATGATCTGTTCAGCTACTGTAGCATCCACACATCTTAGTAAGGTTGAATCAAATGATTTCTTGTAAAGGGTTTGATCACTGAGGAAGAGTTTGTTGGCTATCTTCCTTATAAATTTTCTATCACCTGGTTGGTTTCCTTCAGGAAATTCTCTCGATTGAAGATACCTTTTGATATCATGAAACCATGGTTCGTTGTCAAACTCTGCCTAGACCATCATGCAATGAGCTGGTTGTTTCAAGAATATTAATTCTCAATGGTTTTATATCCATACCATCTTCAACTTGTAGTAAGGATGACAAAGTTGCAAGAGCATCTGCAAAATGATTCTGAGCTCTTGGGAGATAATCGAATGTTACTTCTTCGAATTTTTCTATCATCTCTTCTAAGTATCTGTGATAAGGAATTAGTTTGGTATCTCGAGTTTGCCATTCACCAGTTGTTTGCAATATGATGAGCATAGAATCTCCATATACTTGCAACCTCTTTACTTTCATTGAGAAGGCTAATTGCAAGCCGAGAATGCATGCTTCGTATTCAGCGATGTTATTGGTGCATGGAAATACCAGTTTCGCAGATACCAGATAGTGTTGGCCTTATGGGGAGAACAATACTGCCCCAGTTCCTGATCCAGATAAGTTGGTTGCACCATCAAAATACATGGTCCATTTATTATCGACCAGTGTTAATATATGATCATCAAGTTGTTCTTCAGGATTGGCGATATTCTGCGAATTTTCTGCCAACATATCTGCTATTGCTCGTCCTTTGACTGACTTTTGGGATGAACTTCTGATGTCAAATTCAGATAACAAGACTTGCCACTTTACTAATTTCTTGACCAAGGAGGATTTCTCAAGAAGGTACTTGATCGGATCATTCTCAGTCACTGGCAAAATTTGATGATGGAGGGTGTATTGCCTTAATTTGTGTAACAACCAAATCAACGCAGCGCATGTCTTTTCGACTGTCGGGTAATTCATTTATGATGTTGTGAACTTCTTGCTCAAGTAATAAATGACTTGTTCTTTACCATCATTTGGCCTTCTTTGTACAAGCACCGCTCCTAACGACTCATAGTGAATCGTCAAATATAAGATCAGCGGAACCCCAGGGATTGGTGGTACCAGCACTGGTGGGCATACCAGATATTCTTTGATCTTGTCAAAGGCTTGTTGACATTCCGCATCCCACTTCACTTTGGCATTTTTCTTCAACAATTTGAAAAATGGTTTAACAGTCTCAGAAAGCTGATAGATGAAATGAGCAATGTAGTTTAATCGCTCCAATAGGCTTCTCACTTCTTTTACCGTAGAAGGAGTCTTTAAGTCGTATATTGCCTTGATCTTGGAGGGATCTATTTTGATGCCCCTGCTACTGACCACAAATCCTAGCAGTTTTCCAGATTTTGCCCCAAATACACACTTGTTAGGGTTGAGTCGCAACTTGTATTTTCTGAGTCTTTCGAACAACTTGCGAAGTACTTCAACATGATCTTCTCCTTGTTTGGATTTTGCGATCATGTCGTCCACATATACTTCGATTTCTTTATGCATCATGTCATGGAACAAAGTTACCATTGACCTTTGATAAGTGGCGCCTGCATTTTTCAAACCGAAAGGCATCACCTTGTAACAAAATGTGCCCCATGGTGTTATGAAGGATGTCTTCACCTTATCCTCTTTATTCATGAGGATTTGATTATATCCTGAGAAACCATCATTGAATGAAAATGTTTCGAACCCAGCAGTGCTATCCACTAATACATCGATATGTGGAAGCGGGAAATCATCCTTAGGGCTTGCTTTATTTAGATCGCGATAATCAACCCACACCCGTACTCGATCATCTTTCTTCATTACGGGTATTATGTTGGCAACCCATTCTGGATATGGCACTACTTCGATGAAACCGACTTTGAGCAATTTCATAACTTCTTCTTTTATCTTCTGTGCCAAATCCAGCTTCGTTCGCCTAAGTTTTTGCTTCTTTGGCGAAATACTTGGATCGATTGGCAAAGCATGTTCAACTATGCTTGGATCAAGGCCTGGCATGTCAGCAGAAGACCATGCGAATATATCTTGATATTCTCTGAGTAAATCTATAATTTTTTCTGCTTCTACTGAGGGAAGACTTTCTTCAATCTTAACTTCCTTGGGATTCTCTTTATCGCCCAGATTAACAGTGATCGTTTTCTCTAATGTGAGTAGCTTTGATTCTTCATGATGAATCTATTCCTTTTTGACCCATTCCTCATCCTCGTTATCTTCTTCAATATCGCAAGCGATCTCCTCGGAAAGATTTGGGCCACATAAGAACCTATTATGGATATGTGAATGCTCATACCTGACATGTAACAAACATAATTAATAATCGCATACAAAGTCAAATAATGCATGTAGTCTTATAAAAAACCTTTTGGGAATTCATTTTGAAATTTATTTTGGAAAAATATAAAGACAGAGTTAGTCCTCATATCATCAGACTTCCTTGCTCTTAAAAATCATTTTCGCAATGAGGAGCAATATAGAAACCCAAAGCCTCAAGCCTCATGAATGAGGACAACGTTCATCATAGGCTTGGTTTCGTTTCTGTATGTCCTTAATAAAATATTTGACCACTTTTGTTGAATTGAAAGATGTGATTACATCTATATCAACAGGAATATAAATTGCAATTGGACTAAAATTGCAAATAAAATCACAAGAAATTTGAAACTGTAAACAATAAAATGCAATGGAAAAGATTGGTAGCAAAAGTTCAAGAGAATCTTCATACTCTAGTGCGTATGTATCTTCTGCTTCGGTTATGATGACGTTGATGGTATTCTCTTCGAATAAACTAGGCAGAACAGATTCTTCCTCTGCATGTAAGTCTTCTTCTTGAAGTAGCTTGGAAGGTCTAGGAAAAGTTTCTTTGATGTGAATCTGATGATAGGGAAGCTCTTTAGCTTTACCCTTCCATACGGATGGATTAATGATGTGATCACCTCGGCTTCCATAGCCTCCATTGTTCTTTCGACCTCGGCCTTGGCCTTCAGGGTGATCTTTAGAGCTATCTCGAATATAACCTACTCCGTGTTTCATTCTTGTGGCAAGCGAAGTGATAGGTTCCTTGATTCCTTGGGATTTCAATCCAAGACCATTACCGGGAGTAAATCCATACTGGCATAGCACCCTTCCAGACATAATGGATGATGTTGAGAACTCTGGGGATTTTATGATGCAACCGACAGGGATTTTCACCATTGAGATCATTTCAAAGGAATGATAGCTTGGTTCTTCTTTCACTTCGGGTTCGACATACGGTATTGCATTCTCTTTGTAAGTGGTGAAATCCGTCTCCCCATGTACGGTGATCATCTTTCCATTAATGACGAACCTGACCTTCTGATGGAGACTTGAAGGAATAGCACTAGCCATATGAATCCAAGGTTTTCCAAGTAACAAGTTGAAAGTCCTCGGAATATCCACTACTTGGAAGTCAATTAGGAAAGGCACAAGGCCTATATTCACCTCGAGCTCGATATCGCCAATAACGCCTTTCTTCATTCCATCAAATGAGCGCATAGTTACCTTAGAAGGTTTGATGAGCTCTTCGTTAACGAAGATTTGTGTTTATTAATTTCATGATTTGTGTTTTTTTTAGGGTTTTAGGGTTTTTTAGGGGTTATGACCCCTGAATTTGAGATTTTTTCTAAAAATGCAACTTGGGCATTTCAAAAAATTCAAATTTCACTTTCTAAGGTTGGCCATAGTGTTTTTAAACCATTCTGTAAATTTTTGAAATTTTTGATTTTTTTTCGGAAATTGAATTTTTGATAATTTCATTAACCGAGAATTGATTTTTATGATTTTCTAAAATTTTTTTGAATTCTCGAATTTTCTAATTTTTTTTATAGATTTTCTAAATTTTTTATGAAATTTTTTATTATTATTTTTTTAATTTTCCCGCCGAGAAAACGAACCGGACCGGCCCAGTTCAACCCGGTTCGATTTGGCCGAATCGGGCCTCGCCAGCGTCGGTCGCCGGTCGTCTTCTCCGGCGGGCACGGTACTAAAAAACGGCACCGTTTGGCCCCATTTTCTCGTAGGCATTTTATCAAACACCTAAAATGCATGACTTTTTTTTTAGGGTTTTCAAGACCGTGACTTCGAGCTCATCGCCGACGACCTTCCGGCGACTATTTCGCCATTTTAGTTGGTTCAATGTGAAGACTATGTCACCCCCTATCAAACTAACCTAATCACCTTGCCGTCGGACTGCCATCGGCCAGCGAAAAATCAATCTAAAAAAACCTTAACTTGCAAACTGTTTTTGGCAAGCTTTTCCAGAATACAAATCTTAATCCTAATCGCCCTAGCAGTCTATGTCGAGTCTAATGGCGAACAAAACATCAAACAAGGTTGAGAGAGGCTAACTTGAATAACCTAAGGTCACGGCGATACTCCGGCGAAGGTTCCTCGGGACTCCGGCGAAGTGGTTTTCATGCATGACCGACTCAGTTTGTGCAAGTTTGACACCCCAAATGCAATGGAACAACACAAATAATGATCAGAAACAAGTTTTGAACATTCAGAAGTCTAAAATCCAAAAGAAAATCACATGAACATCAAAGCTTATCTTTTGGAATTCTGAAAAAATCAGAACTACGAGCGATTTTTACCTGTTTCGTCGAGGGATCAAACGAAGTTTTCGCGCTAATCGGTCACCTTAGAATTCTTCTTTGACACCTAGGCTTCCAGCAGGTGGTCTTCACTTCACCGGAAGAGCTCTGAACACGCCGGCCGACCCTTGTTTTCAGGCCTGGATGAACAGCTTCATCACAGGTTCACCAGATGTGGAAGATCACGATCGGAGCCGATTTTCCGGCACTTTCTCGCTGGAGAAGATGCCGATCACTCAGTCCTAAGATCCTCAACACGTCTCTAGCTCTCTTTCTCTCTCTTTTGTGTTCTCTGATTTGCTTTCTCTCTCTCTCTCTGGCATAACGTCGAACACTCTCTATGCCTTTTGTTCAGTTTTTCTTCACTTTTCTTGATCAATTTTCCCGCTTAAAAATCGTTACCACCGACTTAGAATCGGTTGTAACAATTCTCTGGCGCCAGCTGGAGATTCTCCAGCTGGCCGAATCGATTTACACGTGCTAAATTGATCACATGAAGTCGTCAAAGTCGCGGGTTTGAAGATATTTTTTTGGGTTTATTATGCAATGGGCGAACTGGGCGAAGGGGATGACTGACCCGGGTCAGGTCGGGTCGACCCGGCCGACCCGGTAAGTCCGATTTTGACTAAAAATTCAAATTAAGCCTGATTTCGACCGAATTTTCAAAATTAAATCTCAAAATTGAATTCCTCATAACATTCTAAACCAAAATATGTGATTTTCCCGAATTTTTGACAAAATCATGTCCTAGATTTTTAACTTTTTGTACTCGGGTTATTGGGTCTTTGTTCAATTCGACCCCTTAATGACCTGATTAGGAAAAATTAGTCGTAAAATTGAATTACCCACATCTGATTAACCCTAGAAATGATGGTCTCATGGTTCGACAATTTTGAATTGGACACGATTCCCAATTTGGGCTCAAAATTCCTAATTTTCAATTGAATTTCGGGATTTTCTGATTTCTTTGTTGAATTGTTCATTTGGACCGACCATTATGTAATTTAAGGTCCCAAAATCATTTGTTGTGAAGATACCATGACTTAAAAATGACTAGAAAAGATCTAATTACATTTTTTGTTCAATCGAGTTTGATTTTGCCCAATTTTGCGAAAAACACATGCCCGATTGAGATTTTCCAAAATTGATGATGCATTAGTGAAATTGGATTTAAAAGAAGACTAAGGATTATTTTTATGAAATTTTCTGATTCCATTTGCTATTTTTGTTGATTTTCTCACTCATTTTGACTAAAAGAAATTAAAGAAAAATTCAGGAAAATGCTAAAAAAATCATTTTTGACTTAGAAATAGGTTTTTAGGCTTGGCCAAGATTCCTAATCCTAATTTTGATATTTTTGAAAATATGAAAAAAAAGAGCTGAAAATCAAGTGTCAACAGCTACCCCTCTTTGAAATTGAGCTCATTAGAGGTTGATTTCAAAGACAAGGTGACACCCAAATTTTTAGTTGACTCAATGAACAAGACAAAATGGAAATTTCATAACAACTGATTAGGAATCCTGCTTTTAAAATTTGTAATCTAATCCAAAGGTTTTCCTTTCATAACACATTTTGAGAGGTTCTTAATGATTGAGGGAGAGAAACTTACATGTTTGTGTCTTCGTAAAATTCTGCACGTGTCAACGAACGTGTTGAACAAGTAATACAATGATGAGAATAGTATCGTCCCACAGAGATTGATGATAATAAACCAATTAAATATTAAAAATAGACTAATTCTAAAATTTATCTAACAGATAAAAATATAATTGAGAACAAATAAAAATTGACTGTGACATTCCGAATTTCGACCTATTTTTGGGATTTATAAAACGGGTATTTCGTCAGTGCGCTTATAATAAAATCTCGCCCGGAACTGATCACTCATGGGTTATTTCTTTTTAAATTAGAGATTTCGCTAGAATCGCACTCGATCGAACTTGGCCATTATTTAGAGCCCGAACTTTGGTGTCGAATTTCTCGGAGTTCCGGGACGAATTTAATTGGACGGTGTCGCTATTGTTATGGCCAACCTCGATATTGCCCGGGATATGTGAAAAGTGAAATTTTGACTGGGTGCGGATTTGGACTAGTAGACCTCTCTCGTAGTGTGTTTTAATTATTATCCTCTGGACCTTTTTCCAAATTTATAATTAGGATTTTTGTGAGCCGTTAGATCGTTTTCAGATTTGAATCGTGGCCGTCCGATCGCACTTGAGTGCGATGTTTGACCTCTCTCTCTCTCTCTTTTGCGCGCCCTACCTGCCGCGCACGTTCCCCCCATGCACACGTCTCCTCATGCACGTCCCTCCTCTTTCTGTCAGACTCTCTCTCTCCTCTTTCTTCTTTTTTCGTTTTCTCTTCTTTCCTTTTCTCTCTTTCTTCCTTCTTCTCTTCCTCTCCCTCCTCTTTCCCCGACGCCGCTGCTTCTGCTTCTTTCTCCGCCCGACCATCGCCCGAGCTCGTCGCCTCCCACCGCCGCGTGCCATCGCTGTCGCCAACCAGCTCGACCGCCGCGCCGCACCGTCCGTCCAGCCGCCACCCCAATCGACTGTTCTCTCCCTCTCCTCCGTGTGAGCAGCAGCTCGCCGCTGCGTCCGTCGCAGCCAGGCTCCGCCGAGCCGTCGACCAGCTCGTCCGGTCGCTTGCCTAGCGCCGCCGCCCTGCCAGCCGCCGCGCCGTGTCGCCCCGACCGCCGTCGGTTCGCCCCCCTCAGCTTCAGCTCTCTCCCCTTCTCGTCACCCCCGACCCAGTTGACCTCCCCCTCCCCTTCGGCGCCGTCGCCGCCATGTCACCGGGACCAGCTCGTCGCCGCGCAGCCGTCGTCCCTGTTGCCCGACGATGACGCTGCTATCCCTTAATCTGGCCGAGATAGTCACCAAGCTCACCACAATCGCCGTTGCACCTGCTCGCCGCCGCCGCCGTCGCTGTCACCGTCGCCGCCGCCAATTGCCGTCTCAGCCAGCCGGCCAGCCAGCTCGCCGGCCAGCCAGACAGCCTAGCCCGCCGGCCGAGCAGCCCAGTTGTGCCCGAGCGTGCCCAGGCCGTGGCCGAGTAGTCGGGCCGTATGCCCAGGCAGTGGCCGAGTCGCCCCGGGTCGTGCCCGTTGCACAGGCCGTTGCCTTTGCCCGTGGCCGAGTCGCCGGGCCGTGTGTCGAGCCGTAAACGAGCCCTGCGCCCATCACGCCCTCGCACGTGCCGATCCCAATACTGTTCACCCGGGCCATTTTGGGCCCGTGTGGATTTTTCCCGGGCCAAACTTAGGTAAGTGACTCCCTAAACCCTACCTAGTGCATTGGGTATTATTTGACTTGTCTAGGGGTTAATTAGTACCGGTTTAGGGATTGAGCTTGGGGTAGAATTGCTAGTTGGATGTGGCTCGTAGTGGATTATATTGTTATATATATCGAGTGGCTGATTGAGATGGATTAGCTGGTTGTCGTGGAGTCTGTGAGTGGAATTGATATTTGATTGTGGCCAACTTGAATGTCGGGTTGGTGAGATCATGTGGTGAGCATGACTTGAATTTGAATTGTACGACTTGTGAGAATGGACCTAAGGTGTGTTTACGCGGGCTGTGAAAGGAAGGTTAGACCTGAGGCGTGTTTACGCGGGTCGTTGGACAAAGCCCGGATTGATCGGAGGGCTGCCAGCCTAAGGCGTGTTTACGCGGGCTGTGAAAGGAAGGTTAGACCTGAGGTGTGTTTACGCGGGTCATTGGAAGATGTTGAGCCTCAGGCGTGTTTACGCGGGCTGTGAGAATGGACCCGAGGCGTGTTTACGCGGGTTGTGTGATTGGGCCTGAGGTGTGTTTACGCGGGCTGTGAGAATAGTCCTGAGGCATGTTTACGCCGGTCATTGGAAGATGTTGAGCCTGAGGCGTGTTTACGCGGGCTGTGAGAATGGACCTGAGGCGCGTTGACGCGGGTTGTGGATAGTTGGTTGGACACATGTGCGTAATGTGAGTGATTGGATTGGCCGGATGAATATGTGGATATTTGGTTGAATTGGTTGAATGTACGTGTGGATGTTTGGTTGAATTGGTTGAATGTACGTGTGGATGTTTGGTTGGATTGGTTGAGTGCATGTGTAGATGGCGCTCGAGTGATTGTGTTATATTCTCGGGATATTATTGAATTATCATGATTTGACTAATGTGCAGAGTTGGCGTGTGATTTGAGGCAAGGTAAGTACATTATGTGAAATTTGTTATGTGGATGGTTAGATTGCATGTTTAGACTCGTCTGGGTACGCATTGGCCTATGTGGGGTTTAGGGTGTCTGCTTATTAAGAAGTGTTCTCATAGTTGTTTAATCAAACCATTTCAAATCTGCGACCGTGATTGATTGGAGACGCTGCAAGGATAATCTCGGGGATCGAGGACGGGTCAAGTACCCTGTATTTTGAGTGCCCCTTGTTGTAGAGTAGTTAAGTTTACGAACCACGCTCTCTTTTGATGAAAGTGGTTATGTCGTTTGTGACCTAGCTGGCAATTGTCTTTTGTAAACGTTGTATGTATCTGCCAAGTGTATGAATTGCAAGTATTGATTTGTGTTATTGCTACCCCTTCGTCATTAGTAATTATCTGCGTTGTTTCATTTTGTTTCCGCGCGTGCCTAATCTCTGATGTTTGGGTTGGGTCAGCGATATGCCTGGGACGTCGCATTCAATGATCGACCATCGAGGGATGTCACGTGCCCGTGAGAGTTCGGGGCGTGACATCCCCGTTGATTTGGTATCAGAGCAAGATTAGCTCAATCCAAGTTGGTCGAAGCCTGGAGTGATAAGGAGCGATGGCTTTGGGGTAGCCAGTTAGGGAGACTCGTGTGCCATGCGTACCCCAAACTGTTTGATTGTGATTGCTGAGTGATTTTATGCGATAACGTGTGAGGTGCAGGTGCGTCAGGACTTGAGGTAAGTGTACGAACTCTGTTGGTTGTGATTGGGTGTTGTTTATGATTGACTATTTGCTAAGTGAATTGATGTGTGATTCACTGCCTAGGGCTTTAGACTGGTATAGTTGGCCTAAGTTTTTAATTCCCGTGGGGAATTATAGCAGGAAGGTGAGTGGTGTGAACTCTGTGAGTATGAGTAGCCGAGGTTGAGGTCGAGGTCGTGTAGGTCCGCAAGTTGGAGTTGCAGAGAATCCTAGAGTGGATGGAATTCTGAGGGCACTCGAGGAAGTTGGAATTTTAATGGGAATGATGGGAATCAAGGTCAAGGGCAAGTTAATGCAGTCAGATAGATGCAATAACTGGTTGAGCAATTTTTTTTGAAATTGAAACCTCCGAAGTTCGATGGGAAAAGTGACCCCGAGGCTACATCACTTTGGATATAAGAGTTGGAAAAAGGCTTTGAAGTATTTGGGTGCTTTGGTCGAGGCTTTCAATGGGGAGTACTTTTCGGAGAGTGCGCGAGAACAGAAAAAGACAGAGTTTCTTTGGCTTCGCTAAAATCGGATGTTAGTCGATCAGTACGAGGTCAAGTTTGTAAGGTTGTCTAAGTACGCACCAAGGATGGTCAAGGACCATGTGGATAGGACAAGGAGGTTCCGGGATGGATTGAAACCGGAACTCCGCTGTCAGTTAGTACTCTTGAGTCTTAAGGGATTACAATGAGTTGTATGAGAGGATTCGATGGTTGAAATGGATATGAGTGAAAGGGGCTGCCGCTTCTGGATTGCAGTACGCGCCGGTGAGGGACAATAGGAACTTTGGAAAGAGGCCTATGGCAGAGAATAGGAGATTTGTCCCTCCAGTAAGTAAGAACTTCGGAAAGCTGAACCACTGCTCCAACTTTGCATATCGGTCTTGTGGAAGGAGGGATGGGAATGGCCCTTGCCCAGGTGGACTTGGAACGTGCTTTGGAGGTGGCCAGTAAGGCCATCAAGTGAGAAATTGCCGAATCAAGAGGTTAGGTCATTGATGCAATCGTAACAACCGCAGGTAGGACGTTAAGCGGAAGCTGCCTCGCAGATTAATCGGAATCGGCTAAGGACGTAAGGAAAAGTGTATGTTGTAGATGAGAAGGAAGTGGGGGATGTGCCTTGAAAGTTTAGATGCGTTATGAGATGATATTTGGTGCAATAGGAGATGATTTTGAAGTTATCGCTTAAGTGGTCATGTAAGACTTATAATCAATTTTATGGTGAATAGGTACAATCGGTTTAAGGATTTATGGATTACTGATGATATTCTTGGATGGATTTGGAAGGATGAATGTTGCTTAGAAATTTCAGATTTTGTAAAGAACCGATGTGATTTGTTTTTGGGAGACTGTTGGATTGAAATTGGATGGATTGAGCTTTGTCTTTGAGGTATAGAAAGATAATTACTTTGTGGCTGACTAGTTGGTTGAGGAACCAAGGCTAAAGAACATAACCGAGGTGTGTAATCTTCCCGATGTCTTTCCTCAGGAATTGCCGGGATTGCCACCTAAGAGGGGAAGTGGAGTTTGTGGTTGAATTAGCCCTAGGGATAGAACCGATCTCGAAAGTGCCCTGTAGGATGTCACTGTCAGGATTAAAAGAATTAAAGGTCCAAATGCAGGAGTTATTGGATAAAGGCTTTATCCGCCCTAGTGTGTCTCCATGGGGAGCGCCAGTGTTATTCGTGAGAAAGAAAGATGGGTCTTTGAGGTTGTACATTGACTACAGACAGTTGAATCAGGTGACCATTAAGAATAAATACCCATTGCCAAGGATGGATGACCTATTTGACCAGTTGCAAGGGGCATCGATATTTTCAAAGATTGACTTAAGGACTGGCTATCATCAATTGAGAATTAAGAAGGAGGATATGTCGAAGATGGCATTTAGGACAAGATATGGACACTATGAGTTTACAGTGATGTCATTTGGATTGACTAACGCCCCAGCTACTTTCATGGATTTGCTGAATCGGGTGTTTAGGGAATTCTTGGATCAGTCGTTATTGTATTCATCGACGACATCTTAGTGTATTCAAGGAGCCTCGAGGAGCACGAGCAACATCTACGGATGGTTCTACGGACTTTAAGAGAACACGCACTCTATGCCAAGTTTAGTAAGTGTGAGTTCTGGATAAATCGGGTAGCATTTCTTGGATATGTAACTTATGGGAATGAAATTTCAGTGGACCCGACAAAGATTGAGGCAGTTACGAATTGGCTGAGACCGACAACGGTAACCGAGGTTCGGAGCTTCTTGGGCCTAGCAGGGTACTACAGACGCGTCGTGGAAAGATTTTCGGCATTAGCGACACCGTTAACACGTTTATTAAAGAAAGAAACGAGGTTTGAATGGACGGATAAGTGCGAAAGGAGCTTCCAAGAGTTAAAACAGAAATTGACGACCGCACCAGTATTGACAATCCCATCAGGACCGGGAGGATATGAGATCTACGGTGACGCGTCGCTAAAGGGACTAGGATGCGTGTTAATGCAACACAGAAGAGTAGTGGCATACGCATCGCGACAGTTAAGATCGCACGAGCTGAATTATCCGACGCACGACTTGGAATTGGCCACGATTATTTTCGCTCTTAAGATTTGGAGACACTACCTGTATGGGGAAAAATTTCAGATTTATACAGACCATCAAAGTCTAAGGTACTTGTTCTACCAAAAGGAATTGAACATGAGATAGCGCCGTTGGATGGAACTCCTTAAGGACTATGACTGCGAGATTATGTATCATCCTGGAAAAGCTAATAAAGTAGCGGATGCACTGATCCGGAAATCGAGCATCACGCATATGATGGTCAAGGAATGGACGTTGTTGGAGGGAGTTCGGGACTCGGAATTTAAGTTCG
The DNA here is from genome assembly GCF_021117445.2 of Syzygium oleosum. Lineage (NCBI taxonomy): Eukaryota > Viridiplantae > Streptophyta > Magnoliopsida > Myrtales > Myrtaceae > Syzygium > Syzygium oleosum. Next base: position 10,839,087 of record NW_026607496.1, read on the forward strand.
AAGTGAGTCATGTCTCGAGCCTGCTTGCAGCACTGAGGATTGAACCGGAAATCCAGACTAAGATTAAGGATTTACAATCGACGGATCCGGAGATTCAGAAGATTCTGGGTATGGATGTCACAAAAAGGAAATCGGATTTTTAGGTATCCGAGGATGGGATTCTGAAGTTCCGTGGACGGTTGTGTGTACCCGGTGATGCAGAACTGAATGAAGAAATTTTGTCAGAAGCTCACCGTAGCAATTACAGTATTCACCCGGGTAGTATAAAGATGTATCAGAACTTGCGACAACATTATTGGTAGAACGGCATGAAAGTGGATGTGGTCAAGCACGTGGCTAAGTGTTTAACATGTCAACAAGTGAAAGCGCAACATTGCAAGTCGGGTGGAATGTTGCAGCCATTGGATATGCCTGAATGGAAGTGGGAACACGTCACAATGGATTTTGTAATGGGATTACCGAGGAGCCAGAGTGGTCATGATTCGATTTGGCTGGTAGTCGATCGATTGACAAAGTCAGCACATTTTCTGCCGGTGCGAAAGGACTTCACCTTGGAAAGGTTTGCCGAGATATACGTGCGAAAAATAGTCCGTCTTCACAGAGTGCCAGTGACGATTACCTCAGACCGTGATCCTAAATTCACTGTCGCTTTTTGGAAAAGTTTTCATACGGCATTAGGAATAAAGTTACAATTTAGCACGGCCTATCACCCCCAAACGGATGGCCAGTCTGAAAGGACAATTCAGACTTTGGAAGATATGTTGCGGGCATGTGTATTGGATTTTTAAAGGTAGTTGGGAGGAACAGTTGAATTTGGTTGAATTTGCCTACAACAATAGCTATCAGCAGAGTATCAAAATGGCACTGTTTGAAGCGCTGTATGGCAGAGCTTGCAGAACATCGGTTTGTTGGGATGAAGTTGGTGAGAGGAGCATCATGGGTCCCGAGTTGGTTCAGTAGTCAATCGCGACAGTCAAGGTGACTCGGGACAGGCTTAAAACCGCGAAGAGCTGCCAAAAGAATTATGCAGACCGGAGACGTAGGCCTTTGGAATTTCAAGTGGGGGACCACGTTTTCCTCAAGGTATCGCCTATGAGAAGATTGTCACGGTTTGGCAAGAAAGGGAAGTTGAGCCCGAGGTACGTAGGTCCATTCGAAGTCTTGGAGAGAATTGGCACCTTGGCCTATCGTCTCACACTACCGCCGAATTTGTCACAAATCCACAACGTGTTCCACGTGTCTATGTTAAGGAAGTATGAACCGGATCCAACCCACGTACTGAATTATGAAGAATTAGACGTGGATGACAGAGTGTATGTGGAAAGACCAGTAAGGATCGAGGACCAAATGGAACGAGTATTGCGGAACAAGACAATTCCGATGGTCAAAGTAATTTGGGAACACGATGGAACCGAAGGTGCGACATGGGAAAGCAAAGAGCTGATGCGACACCAATACCCCCATTTGTTCGAATGTCTGAGTTGGGTTGTAAATTTCGAGGACGAAATTTTTGTAAGGGGGGAAGAGTTGTGACATTCCGAATTCAACCCATTTTTTGGATTTATAAAACGGGTATTTCGTCAGTGTGCTTACAATAAAATCTCGCCCGGATCTGATCACACCTGGGTTATTTCTTTTTAAATGAGAGATTTCGCGAGAATTGCACTCGATCGAATTTGGCCATTATTTAGACCCCGAACTTTGGTGTCGAATTTCTCGGAGTTCCGGGACGAATTTAATTTGACGGTGTCGATATTGTTGTGGCCAGCCTCGATATTGCCCGGGATATGTGAAAAATGGAATTTTGACTAGGTGCGGATTTGGACTAGTAGACCTCTCTCATAGTGTGTTTTCATTATTATCTTCTGGCCCTGTTTCCTAATTTATAATTAGGATTTTTTTGAGCCGTTAGATCGTTTTCGAATTTGAATCGTGGCCGTCGGATCGCACTTGAGTGCGATGTTTGACCTTTCTATCTCTCTCTCTCTCCTCTGCGCGCCACACCTGCCGCACACGTTTCCCCCCCCCATATACACGTCTCCTCATGCACGTCCCCCCATTTCTGTCAAACTCTCTCTCTCCTCTTTCTTCTTTTTTTTCTCTTCTTTCCTTCTCTCTCTCTTCCTTCTTCTCTTACTCTCCCCCTTTCTTCCCCGACGCCGCTGCTTCTACTTCTTCCTCCGCCTGACCGTCGCCCGAGCTCATCACCTTCCACCGCCACACGCCGCCGCCGTCGCCAACCAGCTCGACCGCCGCGCTACACCGTATGTCCAGCCGCCACCCCAACCGACTGTTCTCTCCCTCTCCTCCGTGCGAGCAGTAGCTCGCCGCTGCGTCCGCCGCAGCAAGGCTCGGCCGAGCCGTCGGCCAGCTCATCCTGCCACTCGCCTGGCGCTGCCGCCCAGCCAGCCGCCGTGCCGTGTCGCCCTGACCGCCGCCGGTTCGCCCCCCCTCAGCCTCAGTTCTCCCCCTCTTGTCACCCTCGACCCAGCTGACCTCCCCCTTCCCTTCGACGCCGTCGCCGCCATGTCGTTGGGACCAGCTCGCCGCCGCACCGCCGTCGTCCCTGCTACCTGACGACGACGCTGCTGCCCCCTGCTCTGGCCGAGATAGTCACCGAGCTCACCACCGCCGCTGTTGCACCTGCTCGCCGCCGCCACCGTCGCTGTCACCTTCGCCGCCGCCGCTCGCCGTCCCAGCTCGCCGGCCAGCCTAGCCCGCCGGCCGAGTAGCCCAGTAGTGCCCGAGCGTGCCCAGGCCGTGGCCGAGTAGCCGGGCCGTGTACCCAGGCCGTGGCCGAGTCGCCCCGGGCCGTGTACCTAGGCCGTGGCCGAGTCGCCCCGGGCCGTGCCAGTTGCCCAGGCCGCTGCCTTTGCTAATGGCCGAGTCACCGAGCCGTGTACCGAGCCGTGGCCGAGCCCCGCGCCCTCGCCCGTGCCGATCCCAGTACTATTCACCCGGGCCATTTTGGGCCAGTATAGATTTTTCCTGGGCCAAACTTAGGTAAGTTACTCTCTAAACCCTACCTAGTATATTGGGTATTATTTGACTTATCTAGGGGTTAATTATTACCGGTTTAGGGATTGAGCTTGGGGTAGAATTGCTAGTTGGACGTGGCTCGTAGTGGATTATATTGTTATATATATCGAGTGGCTGATTGAGATGGATTAGCTGGTTGTCGTGGCATTTGTGAGTGGAATTGATATTTGATTATGGCCGACTTCAATGTCGGGTTGGTGAGATCATGTGGTGAGCATGACTTGAATTTGAATTGTACAACTTGTGAGAATGGACCTAAGGCGTGTTTACGCGGGCTGTGAAAGGAAGGTTAGACCTGAGGCGTGTTTACGCGGGTCATTGGGAAAAGCCCAGATTGATCGGAGGGCTGCCAGCCTGAGGCGTGTTTTTGCGGGTTGTGAAAGGAAGGTTAGACCTGAGGTGTGTTTACGCGGGTCATTGGAAGATGTTGAGCCTCAGGCGTGTTTACGCGGGCTGTGAGAATGGACCCGAGGCGTGTTTACGTGGGTCGTGTGATTGGGCCTGAGGCGTGTTTACGCGGGCTATGAGAATGGACCTGAGGCGTGTTTACGCGGGTCATTGGAAGATGTTGAGCCTGAGGCGTGTTTATGCGAGCTGTGAGAATGGACCTGAGGCGTGTTTACGCGGGTCGTGTGATTGGGCCTGAGGCGTGTTTACGCGGGCTGTGAGAATGGACCTGAGGCGCGTTGACGCGGGTCATGGATAGTTGATTGGACACGTGTGTGTAATGTGAGTGGTTGGATTGGCTGGATGAATATGTGGATGTTTGGTTGAATTGGTTGAATGTACGTGTGGATGTTTGCTTGAATTGGTTGAATGTATGTGTGGATGTTTGGTTGGATTGGTTTAGTGTAAGTGTGGATGGCGCTCGAGTGATTGTGTTATATTCTCGGGATATTATTGAATTACCATGATTTGACTAATGTGTAGAGTTGGCGTGTGATTTGAGGCAAGGTAAGTACATTATGTGAAATTTGTTACGTGGATAGTTAGATTGCATGTTTAGACTCGTCTGGGTACGCATTGGCCTATATGGGGTTTAGGGTGTCTGGTTATTGAGAAGTGTTCTCATGGTTGTTTAATCAAACCATTTCAGATCCGCGACCGTGATTAATTGGAGACGCTGCAAGGATAATCTCGGGGATCGAGGACGGGTCAAGTACCCTATATTTTGAGTGCCCCTTTTTGTAGAGTAGTTAAGTTTACGAACCACGGTCTCTTTTGATGAAAGTGGTTCTGTCGTTTGTGGCCTAACTGGCAGTTGTCTTTTGTGAACATTGTATGTATCTGCCAAGTGTATGAATTGCAAGTATAGATTTGTGCTATTGCTATCCCTTCGTCATTATTAATTGTCTGGGTTGTTTCATTTCGTTTCCGCGTGTGCCTAATCTCTGATGTTTGGGTTGGGTCGGCGACATGCCTGGGATGTCGCATTCAATGATCGACTATCGAGGGATGTCGCGCGCCCGTGAGAGTTCAGGGCGTGACATTGATAATTTTTAAAAACGAAATTTTATAAACTAAAGGTAGATAATCAATCAGGTAAAATATGTTAGAGCATCCGATTTCACCATAACCACTAGATATGAATTTCGGATTATTATGCATACAAGAACAATATCAAACATGTGATAGCGGAATTTCCTAGTCTATTTACTATCCTATCTCTAGGTATAGCAAACCTACTCAGTTTATCAATTCACTATATTTCTATGTGAATTTAAATAAACATAAGCGCATTAAAATCTGTGAATATTCCCGATTTACAATAAATCTTTTGGACCACCTTATCACCGAAAGCTACACAAATAACATGGTATATTTCTATCCACATTTAATTCATGGTTATATATTATAAGGAGTAATTGCATATTATTACTTCTCAGTCTCAAACATGCACATCAGATCATTCAAGTGGTGGCCAATCACCTAAACGCATTAAGCATAATAATATATAACTCACATGAATGAAATTGCTTGCAAAGCATAAAAAGCATGAAATTCATATCATCATGGTTAGGCTACATCGTAGCTCTAACAAAGAAAATTAGAACATAATAGAAGAAGAAACGACAATAGAAATTAAACCAAACATCATGAATCAAAGAACAAGGATTCTATCACCACTTTTGTCTTCTCTTCAAAATACTTGAAAAACTCTCAGAACACTGAAAATAAAAATGATCTAAAAAGAAAAAAAAAACTCCATGTTCCCCCAAGTTATCCTATTTATATAATAACATCCAAGACTCCTCTCACAAGGCAATTGCTTCTTTTTTGCATAAAATTAGGGAAAAAATCGCAGAATTCCCAATGTGATATCTATCTTCTAACTCTTCTCTGGGTCGCATATTCCTTTCCTTCTTTTTGCCATATTTTCCTTATTTTCTCCATATCTCAATATTCTGCATAAACAAGGAAAAATTAAGTAAATAAAAGGAAATCCAAATATATTCAAACAAATATTGCATTATTTATTGCCTAGAGTAGATAAAATAACTCTATTTTTATAGAGTTATCAAACCCCAAACTTAACATTTTGCTAGTCCTCGAGCAAAAGCAAGATATAAGACATACTCAAGCTAACCCCCTCCATGACTTCCTTCCATAATTGCTCGAAATCACAATTCAAAGAAAAACACAAATTTCATCCAAACATTGAAATAGATTCATAAGTTAAAACCGACTCTAACTATGTGATCCAAGTGTGTGTGTGAGTCCTCATCTTTTCGAATTATATGCAATCCAAATAAGTTCACATTGGTATGCAACCTTTCAAAACTCTTTATAATTATAACCAAATCTCATAGGTTTGCTTTTCATTCCTCTCTCCACTAATGTAAGCTAATCATCCAACCAAAAATCAATAGGACTTTTCTCAGGTTGTAATGTAAGGCTGGGTTAACAGTGAGATAATGGTAAATTTAAGCTCAAATCACCCATGAACACATTGATTTCTAGGATCTAATTAGAGCACATGCCACTATCCCCAATTTCACATCTTGAAAATAATCTTTCTGCCACTACGGATCATCATTCTTCCTCTCTTTTTTTTCTTTTCTTTTTCTCTTTTTTTTTTCATTGCTTTATGGTGGAGTTCCTCCCTAAGTCCCTCCTAATATAACGTGAATATTCCCAACCCATTGAGTATCCAAAAGGCTCACTCAATTGAAAGTTGGATAGGGAACCATAAAAGCAATTTTTTCTTTTTTTCTTTTTTTTGAAGAAGAAGATACACCCCAAACAACCATAGCAATCAAATTATTTCCATGCTCCACCCTTCCTCCAAAATTGCTATTATGCTCAAATAAACTTTTATCCTAAAAAAAATCAACATGTTCATGGGGCGTGGGACAATGATATAATTTGGCAAAAGGTAAGCTAAAAAGTACGTGGGTGCCAATAAAAGATTGGATAATAATTAAGGCTCAACGGGGTGACTATGGATAAATAAATAGGGTTGGCTTGAAAGGCTCAATCGGTCCAAAAATTGCCTAAATCATTTTCTCAGTTAGATGTAGCCTAGGATTTCGCCTCAAGAGAAAATCAAACAAATTCTAAGATTTGGGTGAGATCTAAGAAAATCACATACTTCACATGAATGTTCTCTAGATGTACACACTACTAAAAAATTAAGGACTTCTAGTGCTCAGTAAGTGGATCGACATCATCAGAATCAGAATTAACTCACATATCATTCGCAAGTTTGAACAAAATTTAAATTTTCCTAAGAATCGCAAAAATTCACAACAAGGAATGCAACAAAAAAAAATTCCAGATTTAGCAAAAAAATTTTGAGCAAAAATTTTGTCTCCCCCCAAACTTGAATGAAGCATTGTCCTCAATGCGAAAAACAAAAGAAACAAAAGAAAAATAGGAACAAGAAAACTCCCCTTGCTGTAGGATGTGTCTATGGATGGTCTTGATGACTAAACTCCAAAAAGGTGATCCTTCAAGTAAGAAAATTAACCTGGATAAAAATTATTAATCATGTTTTTTTTTTGAAAAAAAATGAACGTAAAAATTAATGAAGAAACATAATAAAAATGCTCGGGTTGCCTCCAAGAAGTGCTTGCTTTATAGTTTTCAGCTAAACTATCTCAGATGTCGCTATTCTGGAGGATGAAGTTCAATAGTGGTCTTCTGCTTGTTGTAACCACCTTCGAAGTAGGGCTTCAAACGTTGACCGTTCACCTTAAATGTGCCTTCGGTGTCATGTGTAACTTCAACTGCTCCGTATGGAAATACCTGTGTGACTGTATAAGGACCAAACCATCGAGAACGTAACTTTCCTGGAAAAAGTTTAAGACGAGAGTTATAAAGTAAAATTTTTTGGCCAATTTCGAACTCTCTTCTGAATATGTGTTTATCATGCCATCTTTTGGTACGCTCCTTGTACATCTTAGCATTTTCATAGGCCTCATTGCGAAATTCCTCCAATTCATTTAGTTGCAACAATCTTCTTTCACCTGCAGACTGCATGTCAAAATTCAGAAATTTCAATGCCCAATATGCTTTGTGCTCTAATTCCACCGGTAGATGACAAGCCTTCCCAAACACTAGCCTAAAAGGAGACATCCTAATTGGGGTTTTGAATGCTGTCCTATAGGCCCAAAGTGCATCATCAAGTTTCATTGACCAATCTTTCTTAGAGGCATTCACTGTTTTTTCTAAAATTCTCTTGATTTCCCTATTTGAAACCTCTACTTGACCACTAGTTTGAGGATGATAAGGGGTTGCAACCTTATGTGTGACTCCATACTTACTCAAAAGTGCTTCAAACTGTTTGTTGCAAAAGTGTGTCCCCCTATCACTTATGATTGCCCTAGGAGTGTCAAATCGCGTAAAAATATTTTTCTTCAAGAATTTGACAATAGCCTTAGCATCATTTTTTGGTAATGCTACAGCTTCTACCCACTTAGACACCTACTCTACAGCCACTAAAATGTATAAATTACCATAAGAAGATGTAAAGGGTCCCATGAAATCAATACACCAAACATCAAATAATTCACACACAATAATGTTGTTTAAAGGCATCTCATTTTTTCTAGAAATATTTCCAGTTCTCTGACACCGATCACATGAAGCTACAAAAGAGTAAGCATCTTTAAAAAGTGTGGGCCAATAAAATCCAGATTGTAAAACCTTAGCTGCAGTTTTGGTGGCACCAAAATGACCACCTGCCTCTCTGTCATGACAATGATGCAGAATATTTGCCTTTTCTTCATCTGGAACACATCTCCTTATGACCTGGTCTGCACATACCTTAAAAAGAAAAGGTTCTTCCCAAAAATAATTTTTAACATCAGAAAAGAATTTTTTCTTCTCTTGATATGACAATTCAGGAGGAAGAATATTACTTACCAAATAATTCACAAAATCAGCGTACCAAGGAATTTTTGTGGATTTGATGGAAAAAATTTTCTCATCAGGGAACTCTTCCATAATTGGACTTACCTCTTCCTTTAAATTCGGAATTCTTGACAAGTGATCTGCAACTAGATTTTCAGTCCCCTTCTTATCTTTGATTTCCAAATCAAATTCTTGCAGCAATAGAATCCACCTGATTAAACGTGATTTTGATTCTTTCTTTTCAAGCAGATACTTAAGAGCAGAGTGGTAAGAATAAACTATAACTTTTGAGCCAATTAAATAAGAACGAAATTTATCAAAAGCAAAAACTACTGCCAAAAGTTCCTTTTCTGTTGTTGAATAATTCAATTGTGCACCTGACAAGGTTCGACTGGCATAGTAAATGATTTGAAAAATTCCATTCTTCCTCTGTCCCAAAACAACTCCCACTGTAGAATCGCTAGCATCACACATTAGCTCAAAAGGTAAGTCCCATTCTGGTGCTGCCATAATTGGTGCTGATATTAACTTCTCCTTTAAAGTGTTAAAAGCCTGCACGCATTCATCAGTAAAATTAAATAGTGCATCTTTTACCAAAAGATTAGATAGGGGTCTAGCAATCTTAGAAAAATCTTTTATAAATCGCCCGTAGAATCCTGCATGCCCCAAAAATCCTCTGACAAGTTTCACAGATGTTGGTGGAGGCAATTTTGCAATAACCTCCACTTTGGCTTGATCGACTTCTATTCCAGTTCTAGAAATCTTATGCCCGAGCACTATTCCTTCCTGTACCATAAAATGACACTTCTCCCAATTTAAAACAAAGTTAGTCTCCTCACATCTTTGTAAGACCAAAGCCAAATTATTTAAACAAGAGTCAAATGATGAGCCAAAAACGGAAAAATCATCCATAAAAATCTCAATATATTTTTCAACCATATAAAAAAATATAGCCATCATGCATCTCTGAAAAGTAGCTGGTGCATTACAAAGACCAAAAGGCATTCTTCTAAAAGCAAAAGTACCATAGGGACAAGTGAAAGTAGTTTTTTCTTGATCTTGTGGTGCAATAGGAATCTGATTATACCCTGAATATCCATCAAGAAAGCAATAAAACTCATGTCCTGCAAGTTTTTCCAACATCTGATCAATAAATGGTAAAGGAAAATGATCTTTTCTAGTGGCATCATTCAATTTTCTGTAATCCATGCACACACGCCATCCAGTAACTGTCCTAGTAGGAATCAATTCATTATTGTCATTTTTCTGAACAGTCATACCTCCTTTCTTTGGCACAACTTGCACAGGACTTACCCAGGAACTATCAGAGATAGGATAGATAATCCCTGCATCAAGTAACTTAATTACCTCAGCTTTCACCACTTCTTGCATTTTCGGGTTCAAACGCCTCTGAGGTTGGATAGTGGGTTTATGTTGTTCCTCTATCAAAATTTTGTGCATGCAAATTGAAGGACTAATTCCCTTGATGTCAGCTATTTTCCATCCAATTGCACCTTTATGTTCTCTCAACACTCTGAGCAGTTTCTCCTCTATCAAATCTGTCAAAGAAGAAGATATAATTACTGGTAAAGAAGAAATTCCATCTAAATAAGCATATTTCAAATGAGAAGGTAAGGGTTTGAGTTCAAGAATAGGAGGCTCTTCAATTGATGGCTTAAGCTTCATTGTGTGTTGTCCCGACTCCTCAAATTTTGTTGGCTTATGCCTTGAATATGTTGGATTTGCCTCCATAAAATTTGCGTACTCCATTATCTCCTCATTCTCAATTTTTCTGTCTTTTGGTTGAACCAAACATGCTTCAAGTGGATCTTTAAAAATATTTTCTTGAAAAATATTATTCACCAACTTGTCAACTGTCTCAACTCTAAAACAAGAATTATCATCAGAGGGATATTTCATTGCTTTAAAAACATTGAAAGAAACAAGATCATCTTGAACTCTAAGAATCAACTTCCCCTATTGTACATCAATAAGAGCTCTTCCTGTTGCTAGAAAAGGACGACCTAAGATAAGTGGTACCTCAAAATCTTCCTCCATGTCAAGAACTATGAAATCTGCAGGAAAAATAAACTTGTCAACTTTTACCAATACATCTTCCACAATACCTCTCGGATATTTAATTGATCGATCAGCCAGTTGAAGCGACACTGTGGTTGCTTTTACTTCACCCAATCCTAATTTCCTAAAAACAGAGAAAGGCATCAAATTAATACATGCACCTAAATCGCACAATGCCTTTTCAAAGTAAGAATCTCCAATAGTGCAAGGAATTGTAAAACTCCCTGGATCTTTTAACTTCGGAGGTAATTTATTTTGTAGGATGGCCGAACATTCCTCATTCAACTTCACAGTTTCGTAATCCTCTAGCTTTCTTTTGTTTGCCAAAATGTCCTTCAAAAATTTTGCATAGCTAGGCATTTGCGCTAAAGCATTTGCAAAAGGAATATTAATGTGCAATTTTTTTTTAAAACATCAAGAAATTTAGAAAATTGCTTATCTATTTTGTGCTGCTGGAGTCGCTGAGGGAATGGAACTGGCGGCATGTATGGCTTGGGATTATCCGGAAAAAGTTTGCTCTTGCCTATCTCCTTTGGTTGTTTCTTGACCTCTTCTTCTTTGTCTCTGGAAATCTCTTGTTTGGTATCTTCTTCACCCACTTGTTTACCACTTCTCAGGGTTATAGCTTTTACATTTTCAATTGGATTTTTCTCTGTGTTGCTAGGCAAAGAACCATGTTGTCTCCCAGACATCATGTTTGCTAACTGCCCCACTTGCATCTCCAGATTTATGATTGAAGCCTCTTGGTTCTGAAATCTCACATCTGTGCTCTTGATGAAGTCCTGAGTAGTGTTGGCAAGTTTTGTGACTATATCTTCTAGACTGGACTTTGTCTCTTCTGGTTGTTTGAATCCCGGTGGCAATCTCGTCACATTTTGATTATTCCATGAAAAATTTGGATGATTGCGCCATCCCGAATTGTACGTATTGGAGTAGGGATTATTCTATGATCTGTTAAAATTCCCAACAAAGTTAGCATTTTCATTAGATTGAGCAAAAGTGTTATCTACCTGACATTCTGTGCTAACATGTCCTCCACCACAAAAATCGCATGTCATATTCTGGATTTTCATGCCTGAAACACTCATATTATCTATCTTTTTGTTGAGTGCTTCAATTTGCGCAGCGATTGCCGTGAAAGCATCCACCTCACGAACTCCGCTAGCTTTTCGCACCGGTACCCTCTCAGTAGGCCACTGATAACTATTGGATGCCATCTCCTCTAATAAGTTGTACGCTTCTTCTAGTGTTTTATTATTCAGAGTCCCCCCTGCAGCTGCATCAATCATAGAACGGAGATTTGTACTACACCCATTATAAAAAGTTTGTACCTGCATCCATACGGGTAATCCATGATGTGGGCATCTCCTAAGAAACTCCTTGAATCTTTCCCATGCTTCATGCAATGATTCATTATCCATCTGCATAAAATTAGTAATATCGTTACGCATTTTTGCAGATTTTGCACGTGGAAAGAACTTACCAAGAAATTTTTGGGCCATATCATTCCATGTAGTGATCGATCCTGCAGGAAGAGAAGAGAGCCAACCTTTAGCTTTGTCTCTAAGAGAATGGAAATAATCTCAATCTAATAGCATCATTTGAAACTCCATTATATTTAATTGTGTCACAGATTTCAAGAAAAGCATCGATGTGAGCGTTTGGATCATCGCTTGGTAGCCCACTAAATTGCACTGATTGTTGAAGCATCTGAATCAGTGATGGCTTGATCCCAAAGTTGTTTGCTTGAATTGCAGGTCTCCTGATACTTGATGTGGTGCCCTCAACTGTTGGGGCAGCATAATCTTTCAAGAGTCTACGTTGATTTCTACCATCATCAACTCCCTCCATCTTTTTAATGTGATTTCTCTGTTCTCTCAGTCGCCTTTTAAATGTGCGTTCGATTTCTGGATCAAACTCAGTAAGTTTTCCTTTTTGGCTACGTGTCATGCACCAATGTATACTCTGAAACAAAATAAGATAAAAGCTAGATTAAACTTAGAATTATCCGGTATCAATATTAATTGGTATTAAATAAACAATCCCCGGCAACGATGTCAAAAACTTGTTCGTAAAATTCTGCACGTGTCAACGAACGTGTTGAACAAGTAATACAATGATGAGAAGAGTATCGTCCCACAGAGATTGATGATAATAAACCAACTAAATATTAAAAATAGACTAATTCTAAAATTTATATAACAGATCAAAATATAATTGAGAACAAATAAAAATTGACAATTTAAAAGGATAGCACGAAACAATAATTACATAACATCATAAAGCAGTCACTATTACAAAACGATAACCCAGGCTACCAATTTCAAACCACAATTTTAAAAAGGGGGCGGTGGTTGACAAGCTTATCTCCTCTACAAAAAGGTACTCAAAAGACAGGGTAATTTGATTTATCCTTCAATTCCTGTGGTACTCTGGCGGCATCTCCGAATCGATCACGGTCGCGGAGCTGAAAATGGTTATATAATAACCGTGAGAACGAGTCTCAATAAGCAACACCCTAAACCCCACGTAGGCCAATGCGTATCCAGACAAGTTTTAACATGCAATCTAACCGATAACATATATATAATTCACATCAATGGACTTACCTCGCCATCCAATCACATGCCCACACTGCACATTAGTCAAATCATGATAATGAAATAATATCCCGATAATATAACACAATCATTCGAGAGCCATCCACACTCGCACCCAACCAATCCAACCAAACATCCACACGTACCATCAATCAATCCAATCGAACATCCACACGTACTTTAAGCCAATCCAACCAATCACATTTCGCACACCTGTCCAACCAACCATCTCACGACCCGTGCCACTGCGCCTCAGGTCCATTCTCACAGCCCGTGCCAATGCACCTCAGGCTCAGCCCTCAGATCAATCCGGGCTCTGTCCCTCACTGGACATCTCGCACTTTCTCACGACCCGCGTAAACAAGCCTTGGGTCTGACTTTCCTTTCACGGACCACCGTCAACACGTCTCAAGTCCGTTCTCACAAGCACACAAGCCACACAATTCAATCAATTTTCAATGACCGCCGTCAACACGTCCCAAGTCAAACTTTCCTTTCACGGACCACCGTCAACACGTCTCAAGTCCGTTCTCACAGGCACACAAGCCATACAATTCAATCAATTTCCAATGGCCGCCGTCAACACGTCCCAGGTCAAACTTTCCTTTCACGGACTACCGTCAACAAGTCTCAAGTCCGTTCTCATAGGCACACAAGCCACACAATTCAATTTGTCATTCTCACACGTCATAATAATCAAATTCCAATCATGAGTTCACCAAACAAGCCCACCCATCGGACATTCAAGTCGGCCCAATCAAATGTCAACTTCACCCACAAACGCCACGACAAATCGATCATTGCACCCACATAATTTAGCCACTAAACATGTCACATAATCACCACAATTCAATCTACCAATTAACCACATTTATAATTTGGCCCTAACCCACGTTTAACCCCTAAACCGGTACTAATCACACCCTAAACAAGACTAAAAATACCCATTATACTAAGTAAGGTTTAGGAAGTCACTTACCTAAATTTGGCCCGGGAAAAATCGGCACGAGCCTAAAATGGCCTAGGTGAACAGTACTAGGCTAGGCACGGGCGCGGGCCAAACGAGCGCGCTGACCGGCCAACACGGGTACGGCGGCCGAACGGTACGCCTGGTGCACGGGCGTGGTGGCCGAGCGGCGCGCCTGAGGTGCACGGGCGAGCTGGACGGGCGACGTGCCTGGGCGACAGGCCGGCTGGACGGGCGATGTGCCTGGGCTGTTCGGCCACGGCTGGGCAGCGGCCTGGGCTGGCTAGCCCGTGGCTAGCTGGCTGGCCTGTTAGGACGGAGGGAAAGGGGAGCTTGGGGAAGGAGGAACACAGGGGAAAAGGGGGTCGGCGGCTGGGATGGCAGGGCCGGCGACGTCGCAGGCGGCGGTGACAACAGCGATAGTTGGGGCGTGCGACGGTCGCGGAGACGAGCTCACTGCTCGCGCGAATAGGGGGAGGGGAAGAGGTCAGCCTGGTCGGGGGGGCCGGCTGGTCAGACGGTGCGGCAGGGCGACGCGGCGGCAACTCGCGGCAGCGGCGGCGAACGGCGTGCGGGCCTTGGCGGTGAGCTAAGGGCTGGGACGGGCAGCGGTCGTGCGATGGAAGAAGCAGAGGCTCGGCCGAGAGGGACGAACGAGCGGCTGAGCAGAAGCAGGAGTCGCGGCCAAGAAGGGAAGAAGAGGAAGAAGAAGAAGAAGAAAGGAAAAAGAAGGAGAGAGAGAGAAGGGGGGATAGGTCTGCTTGCATGCAGAGAGAGAGGAGGGGACGTGAGGGATGAGAGAGAGAGAGAGAGAGAGAGAAAGGACAGGCGCAGGGGGGAAACGTGTGCGACAAAGAGGAGAGATAGAGAAAGAGAGAGAAAAGTCAACGTACTCGATCATGATCCAACGGTCATGATTCGAACCCAAAAACGATTTAACGGCCTACGAAAATCCCAATTATAAATTAGGAAAAAGGGCCAAAAGAAAATAACTCAAAACACACTACGAGGGAGGTCTATTAGTTCAAATCCACACCCGATCAAAAATCCACTTTTCACATATCCCGGGCAATATCGAGGCTAGCCACAATAATATCGACACCGTCCAATTAAATTCATCCCGGAACTCCGAGAAATTCGACACCAAAGTTTGGGCTCTAAATAACAGCCAAATTCGATTGAGTGCGATTCTAGCGAAATCTCAAATTTAAAAATAACCCGAGAGTGATCAGTTCTGGGCGAGATTTTACTGTAAGCACACTGACGAAATACACGTTTTATAAATCCCAAAAATGGGCCGAAATTTGGAATGGTCTGGGAGAGACCCTTACACGGAAATACCTCCTTAGCGCGCAAATCCCGAAAGCCCCGAAAAAGTGTGGTACGACACACGCTTTCTTTGAAAATGTATTAAGTATCAAAATTCCCTAAATGGGATAATTTGACAAAAGGCTTTGAAAAATTTCAAAAAAAAAAGTTTAGATCAAATCGAATGGAAAGACCTTCAAATGATAAAAGGTCAGCCGTATCCAAACACATCCCATGTACACTCAAAGTCAAAGTGAAGGAGTGAGTGAGAAAAAAAAAACTCATCTAAAGGAAATAGGAGATGTTCACAATGATTACATGGATTGAAATGATGAAAGGCAGTCATTTCACTATCCCAAACACATGCTTATTCCTTGCAAACCAAATTTTAGCCGAAACAGTGGAGAAGTTTTTTAAAAACAACCCTGTTAAGAACCACTCCACATTGGGGCAAACCAGGAGGTTTGTGGTTGACAGCTATGGAGAATAGGATCAAGAAAGATTCTATTGCATACTTTTACATCAATCTTTCTGTGATAACTTCAGATGAAGTCATATGGAAGCTCAAGGCATCCCAAGAGGAAGAAGAGCACTTCATTTCTTATACCCAAACACATTACCTTTGGCAAAGCCCAATTGAGCCTGAATATTCATTTCAGAATCCTAAATTAGTGGTCATCTGTTCACACTATAGCATGAGCATATGATCCAACTTGAATAGACAAGAAACCAAAAAAAGCATGACACGGAGTCCTTAAAACTCAAACAGGTCAAAAGCTAAAAGATTAGAGGATGCAAAAGAATCAGGAGCATGAAAAAGCAGTGTGCCTGATAAAAGCAAGGCCAAATGCCCAAGAAAAATGAGAAAGAAAAAAAGGGTTCAAAAGAAAGCTCGAAATGACAAAAAAAGTCATGATAAAGCAAAGCCAAGATTGTGAGAGATCATAAATCACAACAAGTAGGTCTAAGGGTAAAAGAGAAATCATGATAAAAATTTAGAGGACTCTGATGTTCATAAAAAGAAAGATTCCTAGTAGACAAAAGAAAAAGGGTGGTGATGCCAAGAAGATCACCAATTTCATAAGAAGCCTGAATTCAAACAAATGAGCCTTTTGAGCCTACCCAATACCAACAATACAACCCCTCCCCAAAGACTCTTCAGATTGGGATGTTGAGAAGTAAAAATGTGACTTTATGACAAGAAGTCATCGCTCAAAGGAGTGTATGCAACAATATCTTGTCTTATCTTAGAGGTTCTTAACTTGTAGACCCGAAGTCAGATATGATGAAATCCTTTTTCTTGGCCTCAAAATGCCTATCCTTCGAATAGCTATTGACCAAGCCAACATTATAACCTTTTGAAAGACCTTATCGGTTTAATTGGATTGTATACATTGCGAACATCTCCGAACACCTGAGGATTGGTTAAGAGAGATAAAATTGAGGAATATGAGACAATTCTCATTTCAATCAGATAAAGAAAAGACCAAGTTCATAGATTGACACAAATCTTTTTTAATGAAGGTCTTCCAAATGATCATTTCAAGCATTTTTTGAAAGATTGCAAGCACTTTGTTCAAATAATTCCTTGAAAAGGAAATTTGATTGTCTGAAATGCATTAATACAAAGAATGCATGTTTCCAGACCATGTTTCAAAAGTTTTTTGTCAACTTAAAAC
Source organism: Syzygium oleosum (assembly GCF_021117445.2). NCBI lineage: Eukaryota > Viridiplantae > Streptophyta > Magnoliopsida > Myrtales > Myrtaceae > Syzygium > Syzygium oleosum. The sequence goes on from NW_026607496.1 coordinate 10,856,114, forward strand.
CAAGTTTTCAAACAGTTTGTGGTAAATTAAAAAAAAACACACACTTCAAACAGTTTTTGATTAATTTCAAAACCACTTTTCAAAATAATTTTTGGTCAACTAAAAACCATATAAAGGTTAGTGAAACCTTAAAATCACATAACTCATGGTCAAGGCACTCATTGTTTGAAGCCTTCTCAATTCCTGCTAGCGAAGAGTCACCAGGTGAATCATCAAGACCTCAGGAGAGGAGCCACTAGGCAAATTTCCAAAGTCCTACTGGCGAGGAGCCATTAAGCAAATTTCTAAAGTCCTACTGGTGAGGAACCACTAGGCAAATTCCCAAGGTCCTATTAACGAGGAGTCACTAGGTAAATTTTCAAATTCCTACTGGTGAGGAACAACTAGGCAAATTCCCAAAAGTCCTACTGACGAGGAGTCGCTAGGCAATTTCTAAAGTCCTACTGGCGAGGAGCCACTAGGCAAATTTCCAAAGTCCTACTGGCAAGGAGCCACTAGGCAAATTTCCAAAGTCCTACTCGTGAGGAACCACTAGGTAAATTCTCAAAAGTCCTACTGATGAGGAGCCACTAAGAAATTTCCAAAGTCCTACTGACGACGAGTCACTAGGCAATTTCAAAAGTCCTACTGGTAAGGAACCACTAGGCAAATTCCCAAAAGTCCTACTGACGAGGAGTCACTAGACAATTTCCAAAGTCCTACTGGTGAGGAACCACTATGTAAATTCCCAAAAGTCCTACTGACGAGGAGCCACTAGGCAAATTTCCAAAGTCCTATTGACGAGGAGTCACTAGCCAATTTTGAAAGTCCTACTGGTGAGGAACCGCTAGGCAAATTCCCAAAAGTCCTACTGACGAGGAGCCACTAGGCAAATTCCCAAAGTCCTATGATGAGGAGTCACTAGGCAATTTCCAAAGTCCTATTGGCGAGGAGCCGTTAGGTCCTACTAACGAGGAGTCACTAGGTAAATTTTCAAAGTCCTACTGGTGAGGAACAACTAGGCAAATTCCCAAAAGTCCTACTGACGAGGAGTCGCTAGGCAAATTTCTAAAGTCCTACTGGTGAGGAACCACTAGGCAAATTTCCAAAGTCCTACTAATGATGAGTCACTAGGCAAATTTTTAAAGACCTACTGGTGAGGAACCACTAGGCAAATTTCTCAAGTCCTACTAGTGAGGAATCACTAGGCAAATTTCTAAAGTCCTACCGGTGAGGAACCACTAGGCAAATTTCCAAAGTTCTACTGACGAGGAGTCATTAGGCAAATTTCCAAAGACCTACTGGTGAGTAACCACTAGGCAAATTTCTGAAGTCCTACTGGTAAGGAACCACTAGGCAAATTTTCAAAGTCCTACTGACGAGGAGTCACTAGGCAATTTCTAAAGTTTTATTGACGAGGAGTCACTAGGCAATTTCTAAAGTTTTACTGACGAGGAGTCACTAGGCAAATTTTAAAATCCTACTGGTGAGGAACCTTTAGGCAAATTTCAAAATCCTCAGGCGAGGAGCCTTAGGTGTTTATGGTTTGTGGGTTCATCCTTAAACCACGAAATCAGAATAATCATCGTAATCATCACCGCCATCAATTCATACTCTTGGATAAGCAACAAAAAGACGCTCACAATGATAACTCTATAAAAATAGAGTTATTTTATCTACTCTAGGCAATAAATAATGCAATATTTGTTAGAATATATTTGGATTTCCTTTTATTTACTTAATTTTTCCTTGTTTATGCAGAATATTGAGATATGGAGAAAATAATGAAAATATGGCAAAAAGAAGGAAAGGAATATGCGACCCAGAGAAGAGTTAGAAGATGGATATCACATTGGGAATTCTGCGATTTATTCCCTAATTTTATGCGAAAAAGAAGCAATTACCTTGTGAGAGGAGTCTTGGATGTTATCATATAAATAGGATAACTTGGGGGAACATGGAATTTTTTTTTTGTTTTTAGATCGTTTTTATTTTCAGTGTTCTGAAAGTTTTTCAAGTATTTTGAAGAGAAGACAAAAGTGGTGATAGAATCCTTGCTCTTTGATTCACGATGTTTGGTTTAATTTCTATTGTCGTTTCTTCTTCTATTATGTTCTAATTTTCTTTGTTAGAGCTACGATGTAGCCTAACCATGATGATATGAATTTCATGCTTTTTATGCTTTGCAAGTAATTTCATTCATGTGAGTTATATATTATTGTGCTTAATGCGTTTAGGTGATTGGCCACCACTTGAATGATCTGATGTGCATGTTTGAGACTGAGAAGTAATAATATGCAATTGCTCCCGATAATATATAATAATGAATTAAATGTGGATAGAAATATACCATGTTATTTGTATAGCTTTCGGTGATAAGGTGGTCCAAAAGATTCATTGTAAACCGGGAATATTCACAGATTTTAATGCGCTTATGTTTATTTAAATTCACATAGAAATATAGTGAATTGATAAACTGAGTAGGTTTGCTATACCTAGAGATAGGATAGTAAATAGACTAGGAAATTCCGCTATCACATGTTTGATATTGTTCTTGTATGCATAATAATCCGAAATTCATATCTAGTGGTTATGGTGAAAATGGATGCTCTAATATATTTTACCTGATTGATTATCTACCTTTAGTTTATAAAATTTCGTTTTTAATCATGTTAGTTGTCTGGGTTATTTTATTTCGCTTTCGCTTACGTAGTTCGTTTGGGTCGGCGATGCGTCCTGGGACGTCGCGTTCAATATGACCTACGGAGGGGTGTCGCGAGCCCGTGAGAGTTCGGGGCGTGACACCCCTGTTGATTTGGTATCAGAGCAAGGTTAGCTCGATCCAAGTTGGTCGAAGCTTGGAGTGATAAGGAGTGATGACTTTGGGGTAGCTAATTAGGGAGACTCGTGTGCCATGCGTACCCCAGACTGTGTGATTGTGGTTGCTGAGTGATTTTATGCACTAATATGTGAGGTGCAGATGCGTCAGGACTTGAGGTAAGTGCACGAACTCTATTGGTTGTGATTGGCTGTTGGTTGTGATTGGCTGCCTGCTTAGTGAATTGTTGTTGTGATTCACTGCCTAGGGCTTTAGACTGGTATAGTTGGCCTAGGTCTCTAATTCCTGAGTGGAATTATAGTAGGTAGGTGGATGTGAGATCCAGTGAGAATGAGCGGTCGAGGTCGAGGTCGAGGTTGTGTAGGTCCGCAAGTTGAAGTTGTGGGGAATCCCAAATGGGATGAGATTTTGAGGGCACTCGAGGGAGTTGGAATTTTAATGGGAAGACAGACTGATGAGCGAAATGCTACTGTCGCTGCTGCTGCTGAGGCCGCTGTTGCCGCCACCAATAGAAGTAACGGGAATCGTAGGCATAATGGAAATGTTGGGAATCAATGTCACGGGCAAGTTAATGCAGTCAGATATATGCGTCAGCTGGTTGGAAAATTTTTGAAATTTAAACCTGCAAGGTTCGATGGGAAGAGGTGACCCTGAGGCTACATTACTTTGGATAGAGGACTTAGAAAAAAGGCTTTTGAGGTATTCGGGTGCACTGATGAGGAGAAAGTGACCCTGGCTGTATATTAACTCCAAGGAAATGCAAGTGATTGGTAAGAGGACCCCCAAAGTAGGATATTTCGAAGGGCATAATTCCAAGCTTGGGTGTCGTTGTTGAGGCATTCAATGAGAAGTACATTCAGAGAGTGCGCGAGGACAGAAAATGACATAGTTTCTTCGGCTTCGCTAAAATCGGATGTCAGTCGATCAGTACGAGGTCGAGTTTGTAAGGTTGCCTAAGTACGCACTAAGGATGGTCAAGGACCATGTGGATAGGATAAGGAGGTTTCGGAATGGATTGGAACCGGAATTCCGCAATCAGTTAATACTTTTGAGTCTTAAGGGATTACAATGAGTTGTATGAGAGAGCTCGATGGTTGACACGGATATGAGTGAAAGAGCTGCCGCTTCTGGATCGCGGTACGCACCGGCTAGGGACAATAGGAACTTTGGAAAGAAGCCTATCACAGAGAATCGAAGATTTGTCCCTCTAGTAAGAAAGAACTTTGGGAAGCCGAATTACTACTCCAATACCGCATGTCGGTCTTGTGGAAAGAGGCACGGGAATGGCCCCTACCCAGGTGGACCTGGAGCGTATTTTGGATGTGGCCAACATGGTCACCAAGTGAGAAACTGCCCGAATCGATAAGCTAGACCGTTAATACAGCAACAACAACCGCAAATAGGACATTAAGCGGGAGCTGTCCCACAGAATAACCAGATTAACCGCAGGCACAAGGAAAGATGTACGCGGTGGTTGGGAAGGAATCAGAGGATTTGTCTTGAGAGTCTGGATGGGTTATGTGATGATAGTAGGTGCAACAAGAGAAGATTTTGAAATTAAACCTTGAATGGTCATGTAAGACTTATAATCACTTATGGTGAGTAGGCGCAATCAATTGAGGATTTCTAAATTACTGATGACATTTTGGACGGGTTGAGAAGGATGTGTGTTGCTTGGAAATTTCGGATTCTGTAAAGAACTGGGGTAATTTTTTTTGGGAGACTGTGGATTGAAATTGGATGGATTGAGTTTTGTCTTTGAGGTATAGAAAAATAATTATTTTGTGGTTGACTAGTTGGTTGAGGAACCAAGGCTAAAGGATATAGCCGAGGTGTGTAATCTTCCCGATGTCTTTCCTCAGGAATTGCCGGGATTGCTACCTGATAGAGAAGTGGAGTTTCTAATTGAGTTAGCCCCTGGTACAGAACCGATCTCAAAAGCACCCTACAGAATGTCGCTGTCAAAACTAAAGGCATTAAATGTCCAAATGCAGGAATTATTGGATAAAGGTTTTATTCGTCCGAGTGCGTCTCCATGGGGAGCACCAGTATTATTCGTGAGGAAGAAGGATGGGTCGTTAAGATTGTGTATTGACTACAGACAATTGAATCAAGTGACCAGTAAGAATAAGTACCCGTTGTCAAGGATAGATGACTTGTTTGATCAGTTACAAGGGACATCAGTGTTTTCTAAGACCGACTTGAGGACCGGTTATTACCAATTGAGGATTAAGAAGGAGGATATACCGAAGACGACATTTAGGACAAGATGTGGGCACTATGAGTTTACGGTGATGCCATTTGGATTGACTAACGCCCCTGCTGCCTTTATGGATTTAATGAATCGGGTGTTCAAGGAATTTTTGGATCAGTTGGTAATTGTGTTTATAGATGATATCCGGGTATACTCGAAGAGTCCCGTTGAGCATGAGTTACATTTGGAAAAGGTTCTACGGAATTTAAGGGAACATGCACTCTACGCTAAGTTCAGTAAGTGCGAGTTTTGGCTTCGTCGAGTGGCATTATTAGTACATGTGATATCCGAGGAAGGAATTGCAGTGGACCCGACAAAGATCGAAGCTGTCATGAATTGGCCGAGGCCGACAACGGTAACCGAGGTTCGGAGTTTCTTGGGTTTAGCGGGTTATTACCGACTTTTCGTGGAAAGGTTTTCGGCATTGGCAATGCCGCTGACGCGGTTACTAAAGAAGGAAACGAGGTTAGAATGGACGGATAAGTGCGAAAGGATTTTTCAGGAGTTAAAGCAGAGGTTGACGACCGCGCCAGTATTAACAATCCTGTCAAGACCGGGAGGTTATGAGATCTACAGTGACGCGTCGCTAAGAGGACTCGGATGCGTGTTGATGCAATATGGAAGAGTGGTGGCTTACACATCGCGACAGTTGAGACCGCATGGGATGAATTACCCGACGCATGACTTGGAATTGGCCGCGATCATTTTCGCCCTTAAAATTTGGAGACACTACCTGTGTGGGGAGAAATTTCAGATTTATACGAACCATCAAAGTTTAAGGTACTTGTTCTCCCAAAAGGAACTGAACATGAGACAGCGTCGTTAGATGGAACTCCTTAAGGACTACGACTGCGAGATTATGTATCATCCTGGAAAAGCTAATAAAGTAGTGGATGCACTGAGCTGGAAATCGAGCATCGCGCATATGATGGTCAAGGAGTGGACTATGTTGGAGGGAGTTCGGGATTCAGAATTTAAGTTTGAAGTGAGTCATGTCTCGAGTCTGCTTACAGCATTGAGGATTGTACCGGAAATCCAGATTAAGATTAAGGCTTTACAATCGACGGACCCGGAGATTCAGAAGATTTTGGGTATGGATGTCACAAAAAGGAAATCGGATTTTCAGGTATCCAAGGATGGGATTCTGATGTTCCGTGGACGGTTGTGTGTACCCAGTGATGCAGAATTGAAGGAAGAAATTTTGTCAGAAGCTCACTGAAGCAATTATAGTATTCACCCGGGTAGTACGAAGATGTATCAGAACATACGGCAGCATTATTGGTGGAACGGCATGAAAGGGGATGTAGCCAAGCATGTGGCTAAGTGTTTAACATGCCAACAAGTGAAGGCGCAATATTGCAAGCCGGGTGGAATGTTGCAGCCATTGGAAATCCCCGAGTGGAAATGGGAACACATCACGATGGACTGTCATGGGATTACCGAGAAGTCAAAGGGGTCATGATTCGATTTGGGTGATAGTCGACCGATTGACAAAATCAGCACATTTTCTGCCAGTGCGAAAGGACTTCGCCTTGGAAAGGTATGCCGAGATTTACGTGCGACAAATAGTCCGTCTGCACGGAGTGCCAGTGACAATCACTTCAGACCGTGATCCTAAATTTACTGCCGCCTTTTGGAAAAGTCTTCATACGGCATTAGGAACGAAGTTACAGTTTAGCACGACCTATCATCCCCAAACGGATGGTCAGTCTGAAAGGACGATTAAGACTTTAGAAGACATGCTGCGAGCATGTGTATTGGATGTTAAAGGTAGTTGGGAGGAACAGTTGCATTTGGTTGAATTTGCCTACAACAATAGCTACCAGCAGAGTATCAGAATGGCACCATTTGAAGCACTATATGGCAGAGCTCGCAGAACACCGGTTTGTTGGGATGAAGTTGGTGAGAGGAGCATCATGGGTCCCGAGTTAGTTCAGCAGTCAATCGAAACGGTCAAGGTGATTCGGGATAGGCTTAAGACTGCTCAGAGCTGCCAAAAGAATTATGCAGACCGGAGACGTAGGCCTTTGGAATTTCAAGTGGGGGACCACGTTTTCTTCAAGGTGTCGCCTATGAGAGGATTGTTACGGTTTGGTAAGAAAGGGAAGTTGAGCCCGAGGTACGTGGATCCATTCGAGATCTTAGAAAGAATTGGCACCTTGGCCTATCGTCTCGCGCTACCGCCAAATTTATCTCAAGTGCATAATGTATTCCACGTGTCTATGTTAAGGAAGTATGAACCGGATCCGACCCACGTGCTAAATTATGAAGAAATAGATGTGGACGACATAGTGTCGTACGTGGAAAAGCCAGTAAGGATCGAGGATAGAATGGAACGAGTGTTGCAGAACAAGACAATTCCGATGGTCAAAGTAATTTGGGAGCACCATGGAACTGAAGGTGTGACGTGGGAAAGCAAAGAGTTGATGCGACACCAATACCCCTATTTGTTCGAATAGTTGGGTTGGATTGTAAATTTCGAGGACGAAATTTTTGTAAGGGGAGAAGAGTTGTGACATTCCGAATTTCGGCCCATTTTTGAGATTTATAAAACGTGTATTTCGTCAATGTGCTTATAGTAAAATCTCGCCCAGAACTGATCACTCATGGGTTATTTTTAAATTTGAGATTTCGCTAGAATCGCACTCGATCGAATTTGGCCGTTATTTAGAGCTCAAACTTTGGTATCGAATTTTTCGGAGTTCCGGGACGAATTTAATTGGACGGTGTCAATATTATTGTGGCCAGCCTCGATATTGCCCGGGATATGTGAAAAGTGGATTTTTGACCGGGTGCGGATTTGGACTAGCAGACCTCCTTCGTAGTGTGTTTTGGGTTATTTTCTTTTGGCCCTTTTTCCTAATTTATAATTGGGATTTTCGTAGGCCGTTAGATCGTTTTTGGGTTTGAATTATGAACGTTGCATCGTGATCGAGTACATTGACTTTTCTCTCTCTTTCTCTCTCTCTCCTCTCTGCCGCGCACGTTTCCCCCCTGCGCCTGTCCTTTCTCTCTCTCTCTCTCTCTCTCTCTCTCTTCCTTCACGTCCCCTCCTCTCTCTCTCTCTCTCTTCCCTCACGTCCCCTCCTCTCTCTCTGCATGCAAGCAGACCTGACCCCCCTTCTCTCTCTCCTCCTTTTTCCTTTCTTCTTCTTCTTCTTCTTCATCTTCTTCCCTTCTTGGCAGCGACACCTGCTTCCACTCAGCCGCTCGTTCGTCCCTCTCGGCCGTGCTTCTGCTTCTTCCTTCGCACGACCGTTGCCCGTCCCAGCCCTCAGTTCACCGCTCAGGCCCGTACGCCGTTCGCCGCCGCTACCGCGAGTCGCCGCCGCGTCGCCCTGCCGCACCTTCTAACCAGCCGGCTCCCCTTCCCCCTCCCCCCGACCTGGCTGACCTCCTCCCCTCCCCTTGTTTGTGCGAGCAGTGAGCTCGTCCCCGCGACCACCGCACGCCCAACTATCGCCGTTGTCACTGCCGCCTGCGACGTCGCCGGCCCTGCCATCCCCGCCGCCGACCCCCTTTTCCCCTGTGTTCCTCCTTCCCCGAGCTCCCCTTTCCCTCTGTCCCAGCCGGCAAGCCAGCCAACCGCCAGCCAGCCAGCCCAGGCCGCTGCCCAGCCGTGGTCGAATAACCAGGCCGCTGCCCAGCCGTGGCCGGACAGCCCAGGCACGTCGCCCATCCAGCCGGCCCGTCACCCAGGCACGTCGCCCGTCCAGCTCGCCCGTGCGCCCCAGGCGCGCCGCTCAGCCACCGCACCCGTGCACCAGGCGCACCGTTCGGCCGCCGTGCCCGTGTTGGCTGGTCAATGCGCCCGTTTGGCCCGCGTCCGTGCCTAGCCCAGCACTGTTCACCCGTGCCATTTTAGGCCCGTGCCGATTTTTCCCAGGCCAAATTTAGGTAAGTGACTTCCTAAACCTTACTTAGTATAATGGGTATTTTTAGACTTGTTTAGGGTGTGATTAGTACCGGTTTAGGGGTTAAACGTGGGTTAGGGCCAAATTATAAATGTGGTTAATTGGTAGATTGAATTGTGGTGATTATGTGGCATGTTTAGTGGCTAAATTATGTGGGTGTAATGATCGATTTGTCGTGGCGTTTGTGGGTGAAGTTGACATTTGATTGGACCGACTTGAATGTCGGATGGGTGGGCTTGTTTGGTGAACTCATGATTGGAATTTGATTATTATGACGTGTGAGAATGACAAATTGAATTGTGTGGCTTGTGTGCCTGTGAGAACGGACTTGAGACGTGTTGACGGTGGTCCGTGAAAGAAAATTTTGACCTGGGACGTGTTGACGGCGGTCATTGGAAATTGATTGAATTGTGTGGCTTATGTGCTTGTGAGAACGGACTTGAGACGTGTTGACGGTGGTCCGTGAAAGGAAAGTCAGACCTGAGGCGTGTTTTCGCGGGTCGTGAGAAAGTGCAAGATGTCCAGTGAGGGACAGAGCCCAGATTGATCTGAGGGCTGAGCCTGAGGTGCCTTGGCACGGGCTGTGAGAATGGACCTGAGGCGCAGTGGCACGGGTCGTGAGATGGTTGGTTGGGCAGGTGTGCGAAATGTGATTGGTTGGATTGGCTTAAAGTACTTGTGGATGTTCGATTGGATTGATTGATGGTACGTGTAGATGTTTGGTTGGATTGGTTGGGTGCGAGTGTGGATGGCGCTCGAATGATTGTGTTATATTATCGGGATATTATTTCATTATCATGATTTGACTAATGTGCAGTTTGGGCATGTGATTGGATGGCGAGGTATGTCCATTGATGTGAATTATATATATGTTATCGGTTAGATTGCATGTTAAAACTTGTCTGAGTACGCATTGGCCGACGTGGGGTTTAAGGTGTTGCTTGTTGAGACTCGTTTTCACGGTTATTATATAACCATTTTCAGCTCCGTGACTGTAATCGATTCGGAGATGCCGCCAGAGTACCACAGGGATTGAAGGATAGATCAAATTACCCTGTCTTTTGAGTACCTTTTATTAAAGGAGATAAGCTTGTCAACCACCGCCCCCTTTTTAAAATTCTGTTTAAAATTGGTAGCCTGGGTTATCGTTTTGTAATAGTGACTGCTTTATGATGTTATGCAATTATTGTTTCGTGCTATCCTTTTGTCATCATGTTAGTTGTCTGGGTTGTTTTATTTCGCTTCCGCTTACGTAGTTCGTTTGGGTCGGCGACGCGTCCTGGGACGTCGCGTTCAATACGACCTTCGGAGGGGTGTCGCGAACCCGTGAGAGTTCGAGGCGTGACACCTCATGTGACAGCGGATGGTAATTTCCTATTTAGTCTAAGTTTGTGATTTTGGATTCGCCACTAGTTATTATTGGTAGGTAGACTAGAAACCTAATCAAGGTACAAGAGAAATACCACGATTCTACGAACCAGAGATTCTGAGTACGGCGACTTGGTTACGTTATTAATCCCAAATCGAGATCTCTAACGCCCTTTTGGTACCTAAGAACGATAAGATGTCTAACGTGTCATGTAAATTTCTGAGGCTTACCCACTAATTCTATCCATTCTAATCGCAGGGAAAACGAATCAAGTATAAAATGTACAATCAATGTCAATCAGATTAATCAGTCCTAAATGGTCTCTAAAAATGAAAATCAATCAAAACATGCAAACCCTAATGAAGATCTAGAAGCTTATTCATTTCATGATTTACATTTTTTAGGATTTTAGGGTTTTTTAGGGGTTATAACCCTTGAATTTGAAATTTTCTAAAAATGCCACTTGGGCACTTCAAAAAATTCAAATTTCACTTTCTAAGGTTGGCCACAGTGTTTTTGGACCATTATGTGAATTTTTCAAATTTTTGAAATTTTTTATTTTTGGAAATTTCATTAATCGAGAATTGATTTTTATGATTTTCTAAAAAAATTTATGAATTTTCCAATTTTTCAATTTTTTATTGATTTTCTAAATTTTTCACATTTTTTATTTGTATTTCCTGAATTTTTTAAATTTTTATGAATTTTATGAATTTTCTTTTGAATTTTTATGAATTTTCTATTTTTTTATTTTTCTGTGAAATTTTTTATTTTTTATGAAATTTTTCGAATTTTTAAAAAAATTTATATTTTTCTGATTTTTCACATCTTTTTTATGTTTTTATGAATTTTTATGAAATTTTTAGATTTTTTTTAGATTTATTATTATTTATTTATTTTTATTTTTTTAAAAAATTTCCCGCCGAAGTGGTGGACCGGATCGGCCCGGTTCGGCTGAACCAAACTGGGCGTCGCCAGAGCCGGCGCCGGTTGTCTTCCCCAGCGAACACAACACCCAAAAACGGCGCCGTTAAACCATTCTTCTCTTAGGCATTTCCTTGAACAATTGGTGTGCGTAATTCTATGTTGAACGTTTTCGAGGTCACCGGTTCGGGCCCGTCGCCGACGACCTTTCGGCGACTATCTCACCATTCTGATTGCACCATTGTAATGTACATACGTTCTATTTTCAATCTATCCTATTCGGAACACCAGCGGTCATTCACCGGCCGGCGAAAAACCCGGTCAAAAAAACCTAACTTGCAACAATTCTAGATTAATTCCTCAAAACTTCAAGTCTTGATTCTACTCGCCCTAGCCGTCTAATTCGGTTCTAATCACTAGCATCAAACAAGGTTGAAGGAGGCTAACTTGACAGGCCTATGGCTACAGTGATGCTCCGGTGAGGACCTCCGAGCTTCGGAGAAGTGGTTTTCATGCATGACCGACTCAGTTTGCGTATTTTTAATGATCCAAATGCAATCTTCTTCGTTCGATGATCATAAGAAATTTTCGAACTGATCCGCGCCTATAGAGTTGTTCCTTGACACTTGAACTTCCACCAGGTGGTCTCGGCCTCGCCGGAAGAGCTCTGGATTGATCGGAAAAGTCTCGGTTTCAGACCTTCAAGACCAGCCGAATCGACTGGAACAATGGAAGGGAAGTTTCAGCCAAACCCCGATTCGCCGATGCTCCGCCGTCTAGGGCGGCGCTGGACGCTCGGGTGGGAACCTCAGACCCTCTCTCTCTAACTTTTCCTCTTTGGTTTCGCCTGTTTCTCTCTCCTCTCTCTCTGGCATTTCACCGAACACTTCTTCTCCTTTCTTCAGTTTTTTTATTGATAAAAAATCCCGCCCAAATTCAGTTAGAACCGACTTCCGATCGGTTATAACCAATCTCCGACGACAGCTATAAATTCTCCAGCTGTCGTTCAGGTCAAACACGTGTCTATTTGACTGGAGAAGATTGGCGAAGTGGCGGGCTTGAAACGTTTTTTCCTGGGTTTTAATGTGACTCGGGTGAGTCGGGCGGAGAAGGTGACCGACCCGGGTCAAGTCGGGTTGACCCGTTCAACCCGGCAGACCCGGGTTAGTCCAAATTCGCCAATTAAGCTCAATCTTGACCTAATTTTCAAAATTAAACCCCAAAATCGAATTCCTCATCACATTCCGAACCCAAATATGTGATTTTCCCCAATTTTTGTTATAATTGTGTCTAAGATTTTCACATTTTTGTATTCGGGTTAATAGGGTTTTATTCAATTTGATGTCCTAATGACCTGATTAGGCAAAATTGATGCCAAAATTGAATTACCCACATCTGATTAACCCTAGAAATGATAGTCTCATGGTTCGACAATTTCATATTGGGCACGATTTCCAATTTGGGCTCAAAATTCTTAATTTTCAATTAAATTTTGGGGTTTTTTGATTTCTTTAACAAATTGTGCAATTGGACCGACCATTATGTAATTCAAGGTCCCATAATCATTTGTTGTGAAGACACTATGACTTAAAAATGACTAGAAAAATTTAATTGCATTTTTTGTTCAATTCGGGTTTAATTTTGCCCAATTTTGGGAAAAACATATACCCGATTGAGATTTTTCAAAATTGATGATGTATTCAAGAAATTGGATTTAAAATAAGACTAATAAATATTTTTATGGAATTTTCTGATTCCATTTGCTATTTTCTTGATTTTCTCACTTATTTTGACTAAAAGAAATTAAGGAAAAAAGCAGGAAAATGCTAAAAAATTATTTTTTTGTTTAGAAATAGGTTTCTAGGCTTGGCCAAGATTCCTAATCCTAATTTTGAGATTTTTGAAAATATGGAAAAAATGAGCTAAAAATCAGGTGTCAACAGCTGCCCCCTCTTTGGGATTGAGCTCGTTAGAGGTTGATCTCAAAGACAAGGTTCTCTTTTCAGAACATATTTTGAAAGGTTCTTAATGATTGAGGGAGAGAAACTTACCTGTTTGTGAGCATCTCTTTGTTACTTATCCAAGGGCGTGAACTGATGGTGGTGATGATTATGATGGTTATTCTGATTTCGTGGTTTAAGGACGAACCCACGAACCATGAACACCTGAGGCTCCTTGCTTGAGGATTTGGAAATTTGCCTAGTGGTTCCTCACCAGTAGGACTTTGAATTTGCCTAGGGGCTCTTCGCCTGTAGGATTTTGAATTTGCCTAGGGGCTCCTCGCCCGTAAGACTTCGGATTTGCCTAGTGGTTCTTCACCAGTAGGACTTTGAATTTGCCTAGGGGCTCCTCGCCTGTAGGACTTGAATTTGCCTAGGGGCTTCTCGCCTGTAAGACTTTGAATATGCCTAGGGGCTCCTCGCCAGTATTACTTGAATTTGCCTAGTGGTTTCTCACCAGTAAGACTTGAATTTACCTAGGGGCTCCTCGCCTGTAGGACTTGAATTTGCCTAGGGGCTCCTCGCCTGTAGGACTTGAATTTGCCTAGTGGTTCCTCACCAGTAGGACTTTGAATTTTCCTAGGGGCTCCTCGCCTATAGGACTTTAATTTGCCTAGGGGCTCCTCGCCTGTAGGACTTTGAATTTGCCTAGTGGTTCCTCGCCAGTAGGACTTGAATTTGCCTAGGGGCTCCTCGCCTGTAGGACTTTGGGAAGACTTCAAACAATGAATGCCTTGACCGTGAGTTATGTGATTTTGAGGTTTCACTAAGCTTTGTATGGTTTTTTAGTTGACCAAAAACTATTTTGAAAAGTAGTTTTGAAATTAATCAAAACTGTTTGAAGCGTGATTTTTTTTTAGCTTACCACAAACTGTTTGATAACTTGGTTTTAAGTTGACCAAAAACTTTTGAAACCTGGTCTGGAAATATGCATTCTTTGCATTAATGCATTTCAGGCAATCAAATTTCCTTTTTCCAGGAATTATTTGAACAAAATGCTTGCAATCTTTCAAGAAATGCTTGAAATGATCGTTTGGAAGACCTTCATTTGAAATGCTTGGTCTTTTCTTCATTTGATTGAAATGGGATTTGTCTGATATCCCTCAATTTTATCTCTCTTAACCAATCCTTAGGTGTTCGGAGATGTTCGCAATGTATACAATCCAATTGATCCGATAAGGTCTTTCAAAAGATTGTAATATTGGATTGGTCAATGGCTATTCAAAGGATAGGCATTCTGAGGCCAAGAAAAAGGATTTCATCATATCTGACTTCGGGTCTTCAAGTTAAGAACCTCGAGGATATGACAATATATTATTGCATACACTTCTTTGAGTGATGACTTCTTGTCATAAGTCATGTTTCTACTCTCAACATCTCAATCTGAAGAGTCTTTGGAGAGAGGTTGTATTGTTGGTATTGGGTAGGCTCAAAAGGCTCATTTATTTGAATTCAGGATTTTTATGAAATTGGTGATCTTCTTGGCAGCACCACCTTTTCTTTTTTTGCTCATTATGAGTCTTTCTTTTATGAACATCAGAGTCCCCTAAACATTCATTACAATCTCTTTGGTTTTGCTCATTCTCACTTGTTATGATCTATGATCTCTCATGATCTTGACTTTGCTTTGTCATGACCTTTTTTGTCATTTCGAGCTTTCTTTTGAACTCTCTTTTTCTTTCTCATTTTCCTTGGGCATTTGGCATTGCTTTTACCAGGCACACTGCTTTTTTATGCCCCGGATTCTTTTGTTTTTGACCTTCTTGAATTCTAAGGACTTTGTGTCCTGCCCTTTTGTTTTTTATCTATTAAAGTGGATCATATGCTCATGCTCCAGTGTGAAGAAATGATCACCAATTTAGGGTTCTGAAATGAATATTCAAGCTCAATTGGGCTTTGCCAAAGGTAATGTGTTTGGGTATAAGAAATGAAGTGCTCTTCTTCCTCTTGGGATGTCTTGAGCTTCCATATGACTTCATCTGAAGTTATCACAGAAAGATTGATGCGAGAGTATGCAATAAAATCTTTCTTGATCCTATTCTCCATAGTTGTCAATCACAAACTTCCTGATTTGCCCCAATGTAGGGTGGTTCTTAACAGGGTTGTTTTCGAAAAACTTCTCCACTGTTTCGGCTCAAATTTGGTTTGCAAGAGATAAGCATGTGTTTGGGATAGTAAAATGACTGCCTTTCATCATTTCAATCCATTTAATCATTGCGAACATCCCCTATTTCCTTCGGATAAGTTTTTCTCACTCACTCCTTTACTTTGGTTTTGAGTGTATAGGGGACGTGATTGGATATGGCTTACCTTTCATCATTTAAAAGTCTTTTCATTCGATTTGATCCAAACTTTTTTCTATGAAATTTTTCAATGCCTTTTGTCAAATTATCCCTTTTAGGGAATTTTGATGCTTAGTGCATTTTCAATAAAAGCATGTTTCAAAACTTTTGATTGAAACATTTATGAGGTATTTTCCTTTTCAAAACAATCTGTTTTGTTTTGTTCAATTTAGTGTTATTCTGCTTGGGGAAGAAAAAGTTTGATTTTTCTCTTAGAAAGGCAACCTCTTTAGCACATGCCCTCACGATTTAGGGATACATGTCTGATCAACTTACCAAGATCCCTCTTGTTTGCGTGTTTTTACTTTGATTCCATTGGAGATTTTTCTTTTGTTGCTCTCTTTTATTTGTTTCCCCGGGGATGATAAAAAGGAAAGCACATTAGAGGATATCAATGGAAAATAGAATTGGAAGTGAAACTTCCCTCTATTATTTGATAACTCCATTGGGGATTCTGAAATCATCAACTGGTTCGAATTCTTTTTGCTTTCTTCTGCAAAACAGATAAACATGTTCATGAAATGCATGATATGCATGATAGCATGATATGCACATGTTCTAAAGTGACCCGAATCTTTTCTTGAATGTTCGTCTTCATTTCATGGGTAGAAAATCTTGACAGCATCTGCATTTAAAGGATAGGCCAATTCTGTTCCTGTTATATCTACAAGAATCAGTGCTCCTCCAGGAAGAACTTTCTTGACAATGTATGGACCCTCATAATTCGGAGTGAATTTTCCACGAGGATCTGAATTGTTGAAGATGACTTTCTTCACCACTAAATTTTCTATTTTGAAATTCTTCGGTTTCACTTTTCGATTAAAGGATTTAGCCACTCTTCTTTGATAGGCTTGCCCATGGCATATAGCTCTTAATCTCTTTTCATCGATCATGTTGAGCCGTTCATATCTTTGTTGAATCCATTCAGCTTCTGAAAGCTTCAATTGGGATAGTATCCTTAATGAAGGAATTTCTGCTTCAATAGGTAGCACTGCTTCCATTCCATAACCAAGAAAAATGGGGTTGCTCCAGTTGATGTTCGAATTGAAGTTCGGTATGCCATCAAAGCATACGGTAACCTTTCGTGCCAATCATGATAATTTTCGGCTATCTTGGCTAATATCTTCTTGATATTCTTATTTGCCGCTTCAACTGCTCTATTCATTTGTGGACGATATGGAGATGAGTTCAGATGTCTGATGTGGTAGTGTTCGAGTAAATCATCCACAATTTTGTTATTTAGATTTGAGCCATTGTCTGTAATTATTGCTTCTGGAACTCCGTATCTAGCAATGATGTCCCGCCTAATGAATCTTGCAACATTCTTGGCAGTAACATTCGTGTAGGAGTTCACTTCAATCCATTTAGTGAAATAGTTAATAGCGACTAGGATAAACCGGTGCCCATTTGAGGCCTTGGGGTTGATGGACCAATTAATCAATGCCGCACATTGAAAATGGCCATGGTTCAGACATTTGATGTAGCTCGTTTGGCGGTGCATTGATTTTGTCTTCATAAACTTGACATTGATGACAACATCTCATGTGTTGGATGCAATCTGTTTCCATTGTCATCCAATAATATCCCAATCTCATAATCTTTCGGGCTAGAAGATGTCCATTCATGTGCGGTCCACATTCACCCTCATGAATTTCTTTCGTGATCTGTTCAGCTTCTGTAGCATCCACACATCTTAGTAGGGTTGAATCAAATAATTTCTTGCAGAGGATTTGACCACTGAAAAAGAATTTGTTGGCTATCTTCTTTATAAACTTCCTGTTATCTGGTTGGCTTTCTTCAGGAAATTCTCCCGGTTAAAGATATCTTTTGATGTCATGATACCATAATTCATTGTCAAATTCTGCCTGAACCATCATGCAATGAGCTGGTTGTTCAAGAATATTGATTCTCAATGATTTTATATCCATACCATCTTCAGCTAGTAGTAAGGATGACAAAGTTGCAAGAGCATCTACAAAATGATTCTGAGTTCTTGGGAGATAATCGAATGTTACTTCTTTAAAGATTTCTATCATCTCTTCTAAGTATATGTGATAAGGAATTAGCTTGACATCTCGAGTTTGCCATTCACCAGTTGTTTGCAATATGATGAGCATAGAATTTCCATATACTTGCAACCTTTTTACCTTCATTGAAAGGGCTAATTGTAAGCCAAGAATGTATTCTTCGTATTCAGCGACGTTATTGGTGCATGGAAATACCAATTTCGCAGATACTGGATAGTGTTAGCCTTCTGGGGAGATCAGTATTGCCCCAGTTCCTGATCAAATAAGTTGGTTGCACCATCAAAATACATGGTCCATTTATCGTCGACCAGTGTTAATATATGATTATCAAGTTGTTCTTTAGGATTGGCAATATTCTGCAAAATTTTTGCCAACATGTCTGCTATTGCTCGTCTTTTGACTGACTTTTGGGATGAACTTTTGATGTCGAATTCAGATAACAAGACTTGCCACTTTGCTAATTTCCCGACCAAGGAGGATTTCTTAAGAAGGTACTTGATCGGATCATTCTCAGTCACTAGCAAAATTTGGTGATTAAGGGTGTACTGTCTTAATCTGTGTAATACCCAAATCAATGCAATGCACGTCTTCTCGACTGCCGGGTAATTTATTTATGATGTTGTGAACTTCTTGCTCAAGTAATAAATGGCTTGTTCTTTACTATCATTTGGTCTTCTTTGTACAAGCACCGCTCCTAACGACTCATAGTGAATCGTCAAATATAAGATCAGCGGAACTCCAGGGATTGGTGGTACCAACATTGGTGGGCATACCAGATATTCTTTGATCTTATCAAAGGCTTGTTGACATTCCGCATCCCACTTCACTTTGGCATTTTTCTTCAACAATTTGAAGAATGGTTTAGCAGTCTCAGAAAGCTGATATATGAAACGGGCAATGTAATTTAATCGCCCCAACAAGCTTCTCACTTCTTTTACCATAGAAGGAGTCTTTAAGTCGTATATTGCCTTGATTTTGGAAGGATCTATTTCGATGCCTCTGCTACTGACCACAAATCCTAATAGTTTGCCAGATTTTGCCCCAAATATACACTTGTTGGGGTTCAGTCGCAACTTGTACTTTCTAAGTCTTTCGAACAATCTGCGAAGCACCTCAACATGATCTTCTCCTTGTTTGGATTTTGCAATCATGTCGTCCACATATACCTCAATTTCTTTGTGCATCATGTCATGGAACAAAGTTACCATTGCCCTTTGATATGTGGCACCAGCATTTTTCAAACCGAAAGGCATGACCTTGTAACAAAATGTGCCCCATGGTGTTATGAATGACGTTTTCGCCTTATCCTCTTTCTTCATGAGGATTTGATTATATCCTGAAAAACCATCCATGAATGAAAATATTTCGAATCCAGCAGTGCTATCCACTAATACATCGATATGTGGAAGCGGGAAATCATCCTTAGGGCTTGCTTTATTTAGGTCGCGATAATCAACGCACACCCGTACTCGACCATCTTTCTTCATTACCGGTACTATGTTGGCAACCCATTCTGGATATGGTACTACTTCAATGAAACCGATTTTGAGCAATTTCATCACTTCTTCTTCTATTTTCTTTGCTAAGTCCGGCCTCGTTCGCCTCAGTTTTTGCTTCTTTGATGGAATACTTGGATCAATTGGCAAGGCATGTTCAACTATGCTTGGATCAAGGCCTGGCATGTCAGCATAAGACCATGCGAATATATTTTGATATTCTTTGAGCAAATCTGTGATTCTTTCTGCTTCTACCGAGGAAAGACTTTCTCCAATCTTAACTTCTTTGGGATTTTCTTTGTTGCCCATATTAATAGTGATTGTTTTCTCTATTGTAAGTGGTTTCGATTCTTCATGACGAATCCATTCCTCATTCTCGTTATCCTCTTCAATATCGCAAGTAATCTCCTCGGAAAGATTTGGGCCACATATGAACCTATTATGGATATGCGAATGCGAATGCCTGACATGTAACAAACATGATTAGTAATTGCATACAAAGTAAGTAACGCACGTGGTCCTATGAAAAACCTTTTAGAAATTCATTTCGAAAGAACATAAAGACAGAGCTAGTCCTCATATCATTAGACTTTCTTGCTCTTAAAATCATTTTGGCAATGAGGAACAATATAGAAACCAAAAACCTCAAGCCTCACCAATGAGGATAATGTTCATCATAGGTTTGGTTTTGTTTCTACATGTCCTTAACAAAATATTTGATCACTTTTATTAAATTGAAAAACGTGATTACATCTATATCAACAGGAATGCAAATTGCAACTGAACTAAAATTGCAAATGAAATCACAAGAAATTTGAAATTGTAATCAACAAAATGTAATGGAAAAAGCTTGTAACAAAAGTTCAAGAGAATCTTCCTACTCCAGTACATAGGTATCTTTTGCCTTAGTTATGATAACGTTGATAGTATTCTCTTCGAATAAACTTGGCAGAACAGATTCTTCCTCTGCATGTAAGTCTTCTTCTTGAAGTAATTTGGAAGGTCCAGGAAAAGTTTCCTTGACGTGGATCTGATGATAGGGAAGCTCTTTAGCTTTACCCTTCCTTATGGATGGATTAATGAGGCGATCACATCGGCCTCTATAACCTCCATGGTTCCTTTGACCTCGGCCTTGGCCTCCATGGTGATCCTTAGAGTTATCTGGAATATAACCTACTCCGTGCTTCATTCTTGTGGCAAGAGGAGTGATAGGTTCCTTGATTCCTTGGGATTTCGATCTAAGACCATTATCGGGAGTGAATCCATACTGGCATAACACCTTTCCAGATATAATGGATGATGTTGAGAACTCCGGGGGTTTTATGATGCAACCGGCAGGAATTTGCACCATTGAGATCATTTCAAAGGAATGATAACTTGGTTCTTCTTTCACTTCGGGTTCGACATACGGTATTGCACTCTCCTTATAAGTGGCGAAATCCATCTCCCCGTGTACGGTGATCATCTTGCCATTAATGACGAACCTGACCTTTTGATGGAGACTTGAAGGAATGGCACCAGCCATATAAATCCAAGGTCTTCCGAGTAATAAGTTGAAAGTCCTCGGAATATCCACTACTTGGAAGTCAATTAGAAAAGGTACAGGGCCTATGTTTACCTTGAGCTCGATATCGCCAATAACGTCTTTCTTCATTCCCTCAAACGAGCGCACGGTGACTTAGAAGGTTTGATGAGCTCTTCGCTAATCCCCAAGCGATGCAGTGTGCTTAGTGGACACAAATTAAGTGCGGAACCATTATCGATCAGCACCCGTGACACCTCTTTGCCCCGGCATTTGACAGCAATATATAAAGCCTTATTATGGGAATGCCCGTCAATTGGGAAATCTTCATCGGAGAAGGCAATTTGATCTTTCAGAAGAATAGTGCCAACAAAGTCTTCCAACTGTACTTCATTAATTGTCTCTGGGACGTGCACTTCATTAAGAAGCTTCATAAGCACTATTTTGTGGCTTTCTGAAGTCTTGAAGAGGTCCAATAGAGAATGTCACGCCCCGAACTCTCACGGGCTCGCGACATCCCTCGATGGTCGATCATTGAATGCGATGTCCCAGGCATGTTGCCGACCCAACCCAAACATCAGAGATTAGGCATGCGCGGAAACAAAATGAAACAACCCAGACAATTAATAATGACGAAGGGGTAGCATTAGCACAAATAAATACTTGCAATTCATACACTTGGCAGATACATACAACGTTCACAAAAGACAACTGCCAGCTAGGTCACAAACGACAGAACCACTTTCATCAAAAGAGACCATGGTTCGTAAACTTAACTACTCTACAAAAAGGGGCACTCAAAATACAGGGTACTGGACCCGTTCTCGATCCCCGAGATTATCCTAGCAGCGTCTCCAATCAATCACGATCGCGGATTTGAAATGGTTTGGTTAAACAACCATGAGAACACTTCTCAATAAGCAGACACCCTAAATCCCACGTAGGCCAATGCGTACCCAGACGAGTCTAAACATGCAATCTAACTATCCACATAACAAATTTCACATAATGTACTTTCCTTGCCTCAAATCACACGCCAACTCTGCACATTAGTCAAATCATGCTAATTCAATAATATCCCGAGAATATAACACAATCACTCGAGCGCCATCCATACTTGCACTCAACCAATCTAACCAAACATCCACATGTACATCCAACCAATTCAACCAAACATCCACATATTCATCCAGCCAATACAACCACTCACATTACGCACACGTGTCCAACCAACTATCCACGACCCGCGTCAACGCGCCTCAGGTCCATTCTCACAGCCCGCGTAAACACGCCTCAGGCCCAATCACACGACCCGCGTAAACACGCCTCAGGTCCATTCTCACAGCCCGCGTAAACACTCCTCAGGCTCAACATCTTCCAAAGACTCGCGTAAACACTCCTCGGGCTCAACATCTTCCAAAGACTCGCGTAAACACGCCTCAGGTCTAACCTTACTTTCACAGCCAGCGTAAACACGCCTTACGCTGGCAGCCCTCTGATCAATCCGGGCTTTGTCCAATGACCCGCGTAAACACGCCTCAGGTCCAACTTTCCTTCCAAGCACACAAGCCACAACACAATTCGACATTCTCACAAGTCGTACAATTCAAATTCAAGTCATGCTCACCACATGATCTCACCAACCCGACATTCAAGTCGGCCACAATCAAATATCAATTCCACTCACAAACGCCACGACAACCAGCTAATCCATCTCAATCAGCCACTCGATATATATAACAATATAATCCACTACGAGCCACATCCAACTAGCAATTCTACCCCAAGCTCAATCCCTAAACCGGTACTAATTAATCCCTAGACAAGTCTAATAATACCCAATGTACTAGGTAGGGTTTAGGGAGTCACTTACCTAGGTTCCAAGCCAATGGGGACCAAGGATGGGCAAAATGACCGATCGGATCGGCGTCGGGCTCGGTATGGCGGTCGGCACAACGGTCGGCCACTGGCAAAATTCTCTGCGCGGCCCACGGCCACGGGCTCGGCGCTCGGCACAGTCCTCGGGCACGGGCTCGGCGCTCGACACGGTCCTCGGCACGGCCCTCGTCCACGGGTAAAATGCTCGGCCGCGGCAGGGCAAGGCGACGGGCACAGCGACGGGCACGACGGGCGACGGGCCACGGCCGGGCGAGCGGCCAGGTGAGTAGGCTTTCGGTAACGACCGGGGCATCGGCTCAGCTGGGTGGTTGGGCGGACGGAGACGCGGCTGGAGAGTAGCTGGCGCGCGGCCGGGCTGGTGAGCGAGCTGGCCGGCAAGCGGGGCTGGTGAGCGAGCTGGCCGGCAAGCGAGCTGGGCGGGGAGCGGCCGGCGAGCTGCTGGGCGAGTCGGCGACGACGGCAACGGCGAGCTGAGCGGCGGAGACGGTGGCTGACGGGAATTGGGTTGGTGGTGGTGGGAGCAGCGGCGGCCGGCGCAGCGACTGGGCGGTGCTAGGCCGCGGAGGGCGCGGCGGCGAGCTACTGCTTGCACAAGAAGCAGTCGGCCAGGGGGCAAGGGAGCGGTTGGACAGACGATGACAACAACGGCGAAGGGCGGCCGAACGTCAGGCCGGACGCACGAGCGCAGAGGTGGGAGGTCGGTGAGGCAAAACAGAGGGAGGGGGAAGTGTGCGGCCGTCGGGGTGGTGGTGGTATGGTAGGGGTGACGGCAGCGGTCGGGGGCAGCGACGGGCGAGCCTGGGTAGACGACGCGCGGTGGCGGGGCTAGCAATGGCTGGGTGAAGGGCGGCGTCTGCTTGTTCGGGCGGAGACGACACCTGCGTGCAGCTCGGGTGGGCCGGCAAGGGAGGCCGAGCGGCGACGGGCGGTGGCACGGCTCGACTAGGGCGGAGCCGGGGTGGTACGGCGGCAGGACGACAAGCGGCGACCGTAGGTCTGGTCAGAGGGCAGTAAGAAGAAGTAGAGCGAGAAGCCAGAAGCATTCGCGGCGGGAGGAGGAAGGAGGAAGAAGGAGAAGGAAAGAGGAAGAAAGAAAGAAGAAAAGAAAAGAAAAGAAGGAGAAGAGAAAAGGGATGGCAGGTCTGCATGGCAGGGGCATGGGCGGATGGGACGCATGCAAGGGGAACGTGCGGGCAGCTAGGGCGCGCAGATGAGACAGAGTGAGAGAGAGAGAGAGAGAGAGAGAGAGAGAGAGAGAGAGAGAGAGAGAGAGAGTCTACGGTAATGATCGCGATCCAATGGTCTACATTTGAATCTGAAAACGATCTAACGGCTCACAAAAATCCTAATTATAAACTAAGGAAAAACCAACGGACACTAAATAAAATAAACCCAGAGGGAGGTTTACTAGTCAAAATCCGAACCCGGTCCAAATTTTCACTTTCCGACTAATCTGGGCAATTTCGAGGCTGACCACAATAATATCGACACCGTCCAATTTAATTCGTCACGAAACTATGAAAAATTCGATACCAAAGTTCGTGCTCTAAATAACGGCCAAATTTGATCGAATGCGATTCTAGCAAAATCTCAATTTTAAAAACAATAATCGAGAGTGATGAGTTCCCGGGCGAGATTTTACTATAAGCACACTGACAAATTACACGTTTTATAAATCCCAAAAATGGGTCGAAATTCAGAATGTCACAACTCTTCCCCCTTATAAAAATTTCGTCCTCGAAATTTACAATTCATCCCAATTACTCAAACAAATGGGGGTATTGCTGTCGCATCAACTCTTCACTTTCCCATGTCGCACCTTCGGTTCCATGATGTTCCCAAATCACCTTCACCATTGGAATTGTCTTGTTTCGCAACACTCGTTCCATTCTGTCATCAATCCTGACCGGCCTTTCCACGTACGACACTCTGTCGTCTACTTCTATTTATTGATAATTCAGCACGTGGGTCGGATCCGGTTCATATTTCCTTAGCATAGACACGTGGAATATGTTGTGAACTTGGGACAAATTTGGCGGTAGTGCGAGACGGTAGGCTAGAGTACCGATTCACTCTAAAACCTCGAATGGACCCACATACCTCGGGCTCAACTTTCCTTTCTTGCCAAACCGTGATAATCCTATCATCGGTGACACTTTGAGGAAAATGTGGTCCCCCACTTGAAATTCCAAGGGCCTACGTCTCCGGTCTGCATAATTCTTTTGGCGACTTTGAGCGGTCATCAGTCTATCCCAAATCACCTTGACTGTCTCAACCGACTGTTGCACTAACTCTGGACCCGTGATGCTCCTCTCACCAACTTCATCCCAACACACCGGCGTTCTACAAGCTCTGCCATACAACGCTTCAAAAGGTGCCATTATGATACTCTGCTGATAGCTATTATTATAGGCAAACTCAACCAAAGGCAACTGTTCTTCCCAACTGCCCCTAAAATCTAATACACATGCTCGTAGCATATCTTCCAAAGTCTGAATCGTCTTCTCAGACTGGCCATCCATTTGCGGATGATAGGCCGTGCTAAACTGTAACTTTGTTCCTAATGCCGTGTGAAGACTTTTCCAAAAAACGGCAGTAAACTTGGGATCACGGTCCGAGGTGATCGTCACTGGCACTCCATGTAGACGAACTATCTGTTGCACGTACAGCTCTGCGTACCTTTCTAACGCAAAGTCCTTTCGTACTGCTAGAAGATATGCCGACTTTGTCAATCGATCTACTATAACCCAAATTGAATCATGGCCCCTCTGGCCTCTCGGTAATCCCATAACAAAGTCCATCGTGATGTGTTCCCATTTTCATTCGGGAATTTCCAATGGCTGCAATAATCCTCCCGACTTACAATGTTGCGCCTTCACTTGTTGGCATGTTAGACACTTAGCCTCGTGCTTGGCCACATCCACTTTCATGCCGTTCCACCAATAATGTTGTTGCAGGTTCTGATATATTTTCGTACTACCCAGGTGAATACTATAATTGCTACGATGAGCTTCTGTCAAAATTTCCTCTTTTAGTTCCGCATCATCGGGCACACACAACCGTCCACGAAACTTCATAATCCCATCCTTAGATACCTGAAAGTCCGGTTTCCTTTTTGTGACGTCCAATTCCAGAATCTTCTGGATCTCTGGGTCCGTCAACTGTAAAGCCTTAATCTTAGTTTGGATCTCCGGTTCAATCCTCAATGCGGCAAGTAGACTTGAAACATGGCTCACTTCAAACTTAAACTCCGAATCCCGGACTCCCTCCAACAAGGTCCATTCCTTGACCATCATATGCACTATGCTCGACTTCCGACTTAGTGCATCCGCTACCTTATTAGCCTTTCTAGGGTGATACAAAATATCGCAGTTGTAGTCCTTAAGGAGTTCCATCCAACGACGCTGTCTCACATTAAGTTCTTTTTGGGAAAACAAATATCTTAGGCTTTGGTGGTCCTTATAAATCTGAAACTTCTCCCCATACAAGTAGTGCCTCTAAATCTTAAGGGCGAAAATGATCGCGGCCAATTCCAAGTCATGTGTTGGGTAATTCATCTCATGCGGTCTCAACTGTCGCGATGCGTAAGCCACCACTCTTCCATATTGCATCAACACGCATCTGAGTCCTCTTAGCGATGCGTCACTGTAGATCTCATAACCTCCCGGTCCTGACGGAATTGTCAATACTGGCGCGGTCGTCAACCTCTGCTTTAACTCCTAAAAACTCCTTTCGTACTTATCCGTCCATTCAAACCTCATTTCCTTCTTTAGTAACCGCGTCAGCGGCATTGCCAATGCTGAAAATCTTTCCACGAAACATCGGTAATAACCCGCTAAACCCAAGAAACTCCGAACCTCGGTTACCGTTGTCAGCCTCGGCCAATTCATGACAGCTTCAATCTTTGTCGGGTCCACTGCAATTCCTTCTCCGGATATCACATGTCCTAAAAATGCCACTCGACGAAGCCAAAACTCGCACTTACTGAACTTAGGGTAGAGTGCATGTTCCCTTAAAGTCCGTAGAACCTTTTCCAAATGTAACTCATGCTCAGCGGGACTCTTCGAGTATACCAGGATATCATCTATAAACACAATTACAAACTGATCCAGAAATTTCTTGAACACCCGATTCATTAAATCCATAAAGGCAGCAGGGGTGTTAGTTAATCCAAACGGCATCACCGTAAACTCATAGTGCCCATATCTCGTCCTGAATGCCGTCTTCGGCACATCCTCTTTCTTAATCCTCAATTGGTGATAGCCAGTCCTCAAGTCGATCTTTGAAAATATCGACGCCCCCTGTAACTGATCAAATAGGTCATCTATCCTTGGCAACGGGTACTTATTCTTAATGGTCATCTGATTCAGCTGTCTGTAATCAATGTACAACCTCAACGACCTATCCTTCTTCCTCACGAATAATACTGGTGCTCCCCATAGAGACGCACTCGGACGAATAAAACCTTTATTCAATAATTCCTGCATTTGGACATTTAATTCATTCAGTTCTGACAGCGACATTCTGTAGGGTGCTTTTGAGATCGGTTCTGTACCAGGGGCCAACTCAATTACAAACTCCACTTCCCTATCAGGTGGCAATCTCGGCAATTCCTGAGGAAAGACATCGGGGAAATCGCTCACCACGGCTATATCCTCTAGCCTCGGCTCTTCAGCCGTTGAATCAACTACAGTAGCTTGAAATCCTTGACACCCGGCATCCAACAGCTTAGTTACCTCGAGCGACGAAATCCAAGGGATCGAGTTTCCTCCTCGGTTTCCCACAAACTCGAATCTAGGATGTCCAACCGGATTAAATTGGATCACCCTATTACTACAGTCCATTACGGCCTTTTTCTTAACAAGCCAGTTCATACCAACAATCACATCAAAATCATGCATAGCTAAGGCCATCAAATCTATCCTTTCTTCCCTATCACCAATCATTATCTTACAATCAGGGCATCCAAACGTAATCAGCACTTTATCATTCAACGGAGTAGTAACACACTGCATAACTTCAAGCGATTTCGGCTCAATCCCAGATAATTCAATAAACTGCTTAGATATGAACAAATGCGACGCCCCCGGATCAAATAAAGTATATGCAACATGATCACAGAGAGAGACCGTACCTGTGACCACGCCAGGCGCGTCCTTAGCTTCCCTCCTTGCCATTGCATATACTCGCCCTTGGGCCGGCGGCTTATTCTGATTAGCCGGCTGGATGACTCCAAACTGATTTCCATTCCGGGACGGCGGTGGCGGCAGCACTGGCGGCCTAGCCTGTTTGTTGTTGGGGCAGTTCCTGATCTAATGGCCCCTTCCACCACATTTAAAACACGCTCCGCCTCTATTCAGGCAAGGTCCATTACCATGTCTCTCTCCACGCAACCGACATGGGCCGTTTTGATAACGATTCGACTTCCCGAAATTCTTCCTAACGGGAGGGACAAAGCGACTATTTCCCACCATGGGCCCCTTCCCGAAGTGGCGGTTGTCCCTAGCCGGGGCATACCGCGATCCCGAAGCGGCAGCCCGCTCGATCATATCTCGCTCAATTGCCTAAGCCCGATCATATATCTCATTATAGCCCCTCAAGTTCAATGATATCATTTGGCTGCGGAGGTCCGGCTTCAGCACACCTTGAAACCTCCGGGCTTTGTCCAAGGGGTCCTCTACCATCCTTGGGGCAAACTTTGATAGTCTTGCAAACTCGGCCTCATACTAGTCCACCGACATCTGACCCTGGCGAAGTCTCATAAATTCTGCCAACTTCTGCTCTTGGGCACTTTCCGAGAAATACTTACCAATGAAGGTCTCGGTAAAAATAGTCTAAGTTGGGGCAGTACCAGCGGGGAACACTTGACTTCTGGTGGCTCTCCACCAATCGCTTGCATTAACCTGAAGCTGGTAGACTACCAGGGTTACTTTCTCCTCTTCAGTGCACCCCAGCACTTCGAAAGCTTTCTCTAGCTCTTCCACCCATCGAGGTGCAGCCTCCA
This sequence comes from Syzygium oleosum, assembly GCF_021117445.2. NCBI lineage: Eukaryota > Viridiplantae > Streptophyta > Magnoliopsida > Myrtales > Myrtaceae > Syzygium > Syzygium oleosum. The sequence goes on from NW_026607496.1 coordinate 10,884,683, forward strand.
TATCACCTCTCCCATCAAACCTTGGGGGTTTCAACTTCAGAAACTGCTCAATCAGCTTAGACATCGGCCTATTTACATTTACTTGACCTTGACCTGGGTTCCCAGCATTCCCATTATTCCCATGGTTTCCGTTATTTCCATTGGCCCCATTGGCAGCGGCAACAACGGCCTCAGCAGCAGCAGCGACAGTGGCATTTCGCTCTTCGGTCTGTCTACCCATTAAAATTCCCACTTCCTGAAGTACCGTCAGAATTCCATCCACTCTAGGATCCATTGCAACTCCAGCTTGCGGGGCAACGCGACCTCGACCTCGACCTCGACCTCTACCTCTTCCATGGCCACTCATCCTCACTGGTTTCTCACACCCACCTACCTGCTATAATTCTACACAGGAATTAGAGACCTAGGCCAACTATACCAGTCTAAAGCCCTAGGCAGTGAATCACACAACAATTCACTAAACAGGTAGTCAATCACAACCAACACTCGATCACAACCAACAGGGTTCGCATACTTACATCAAGTCCTAACGCACATGCACTTCACATGTTAGTGCAAAACATCACTCAGCAATCACAATCAAACAGTCTGGGGTACGCATGGCACACAAGTCTCCCTAACTGGTTACCGCAAAGTCATCGCTCCTTATCACTCCAGGCTTCGACCAACTTGGATCGAGCTGACCTCGCTCTGATACCAAATCAACGGGGATGTCACGCCCCGAACTCTCACGGGCTCGCGACATCCCTCGATGGTCGATCATTGAATGTGACGTCCTAGGCATGTCGCCGACCCAACCCAAACATCAGAGATTAGGCACGCGCGGAAACAAAATGAAACAACCCAGACAATTAATAATGACGAAGGGGTAGCAATAGCACAAATCAATACTTGCAATTCATACACTTGGCAGATACATACAACGTTCACAAAAGACAACTGCCAGCTAGGCCACAAATGACAGAACCACTTTCATCAAAAGAGACCGTGGTTCGTAAACTTAACTACTCTTCATAAAGGGGCACTCAAAATATAGGGTACTTGACCCGTCCTCGATCCCCGAGATTATCCTTGCAACGTCTCCAATCAATCACGGTCGCGGATCTGAAATGGTTTGGTTAAACAACTATGAGAACACTTCTCAATAAGCAGACACCTCAAACCCCACATAGGCTAATGCGTACCCAGACGAGTCTAAACATGCAATCTAACTATCCACATAACAAATTTCACATAATGTACTTACCTTGCCTCAAATCACACGCCAACTCTGCACATTAGTCAAATCATGGTAATTCAATAATATCCCGAGAATATAACACAATCACTCGAGCGCCATCCACACTTGCACTCAACCAATCCAACCAAACATCCACACGTACATTCAACCAATTCAACCAAACATCCACATATTCATCCAGCCAATCCAACCCCTCATATTACGCACACGTGTCCAACCAATTATCCACGACCCGCGTCAACGCGCCTCAGGTCCATTCTCACAGCCCGCGTAAACACGCCTTAGGCCCAATCACACGACCCGCGTAAACACGCCTCAGGTCCATTCTCACAGCCCGCGTAAACACGCCTCAGGCTTAACATCTTCCAATGACCCGCGTAAACACACCTCATGTCTAACTTTACTTTCACAGCCCGCGTAAATACGCCTCAGGCTGGCAGCCCTCCGATCAATCTGGGCTTTGTCCAATGACCCGCGTAAACACGCCTTAGGTCCAACTTTCCTTCCAAGCACACACGCCACAACACAATTCGCCATTCTCACAAGTCGTACAATTCAAATTCAAGTCATGCTCACCACGTGATCTCACCAACCCGACATTCAAGTCGGCCACAATCAAATATCAATTTCACTCACAAACGCCACGACAACCAGCTAATCCATCTCAATTAGCCACTCGATATATATAACAATATAATCCACTACGAGCCACATCCAACTAGCAATTCTACCCCAAGCTCAATCCCTAAACCGGTACTAATTAACCCCAAGACAAGTCTAATAATACCCAATGTACTAGGTAGGGTTTAGGGAGTCACTTACCTAGGTTCCAAGCCAATGGGGACCAAGTAAGGATGGGCAAAATGACCGGTCGGATCGACGTCGGGCTCGGCGCGGCGGTCGGCACAACGGTCGGCCACGGGCAAAATTCTCAACGCCGCCCACGGCCACGGGCTCGGCGCTCGGCACGGTCCTCGACCACGGGCTCGGCACGGTCCTCGGCATGGCCCTCGGCCACGGTAGGGCACGGCGACGGACGACGGGCACAGCGATGGGCACGACGGGCGACGAGCCACGGCTGGGCGAGCGGCCAGGTGAGTAGGCTTTTGGCCACGACCGAGGCAGCGGCTCGGCTGGGCGGACGGGGAAACGGCTAGAGAGCAGCTGGCGCGCGGCTGGGCTGGCGAGCGAGCTGGCCGGCAAGCGAGCTAGGCGGGGAGCGGCCGTCAAGCTGCTGGGCGAGCCGGCAACGACGGCGAAAGCGAGCTGAGCGGCGGAGACGGTGGCTGAGGGGAGTTGGGTTGGTAGTGGTGGGAGCAGCGGCGGCCGGCGCGGTGACTGGGTGGTGCGGCGGGCGCGGCGGCGAGCTGCTGCTCGCACGAGAAGAAGTCGGCCAGGGGGCAAGGGAGCGGCTGGATGGACGACGACAACGACGGCGAAGGGCGGCCGGACATCAGGCCGGACGCACGAGCGCGGAGGTGGAAGCTCGGTGAGGCAAAACAAAGGGAGAGGGAAGTGTGCGGCTGTCGAGGTGGCGGTGGTGCGGCAGGGGTGACTGTGGAGGTCGGGGGCGGCGACGGGCGAGCCGGGGTGGACGACGCGCGGCGGCGGGGCGAGCAGCGGCTGGGCGAAGGGCGGCGTCAGCTGGTTCGAGCAGAAACGGTACCCACGTGCAGCTCGGGTTAGCTGACAAGGGAGACCGAGCGGCGACAGGCAGTGGCACGGCTCGACTAGGGCGGAGCCGGGGTGGCACGATGGTGGGACGACAAACAGCGGCCGCAGGTCTGGTCAGATGGCAGCAAGAAGAAGCAGGAGCCAGAAGCCAGAAGCAGCCACGGTGGGAGGGGGAAGGAGGAAGAAGGAGAAGGAAAGAAGAAGAAAGAAAGAAGAAAAAAAAGAAAAGAAGGAGACAAGAGACGGGATGGCATGTGTGCATGGCAGGGGCATGGGCAGATGGGACGCATGCAAGGGGAACGTGCGGGCAGGTAGGGCGCGCAGAGGAGAGAGAGAGGGAGAGAGAGAGAGAAAGTCTACGGTAATGATCACGATCCAACGGTCCACATTCGAATCCGAAAACGATCTAATGGCTCACAAAAATCCTAATTATAAACTAAGGAAAAACCAACGGACACTAAATAAAATAAACCCAGAGGGAGGTCTACTAGTCAAAATCCGCACCCGGTCCAAATTTTCACTTTCCGACTAATCTGGGTAATTTCGAGGCTGGCCACAATAATATCGACACCGTCCAATTTAATTCGTCGCGAAACTCTGAAAACTTCGACACCAAAGTTCGTGCTCTAAATAACGGCCAAATTCGATCGAATGCGATTCTAGAGAAATCTCAATTTTAAAAACAATAACCGAGAGTGATGAGTTCCCGGGCAAGATTTTATTATAAGCACACTGACGAATTACACATTTTATAAATCCCAAAAATGGGTCGAAATTCGAAATGTCACAGAGATATCTGTGCTGGCATCTTCCGTAGTTGTTCAATTACTTCAAATTCACTCGTCTTCATGACCGAAAGCAACTATTTGACATCTTCTTCACTTACTCCTTTCTTTGCGTGCTCATCTTCTTTCGGGACATTGTATCTTCCTGATCGGGTTATGGCTTCAACTTCTTTAGGAGAGTAATCCCAAGGTACACACTTAGTATCAAACTTTTCTTTTGGAGGGAGAGTGATAATCACAGGCTGTGTTTCTTCTTCTTCGATCCTTAGCTGATCAATGGGAAGTTGGATAGTGATTGGTTTGACAGGCCTTCCTCCTCCTTATATTTATCTACCTCATCAAGCTTGATCAGAAATGTTGTAATCATGGATACCATGCTTCTATTGGCTTCATCAGTACCCATTCCACCCCAGCCATCAGGTGTGATTATTTCATTCTTGAATATCCACAGAGGGGGTGTATGTTTGACACGGTAATTATACCGGCCACTATCTTGACCCAGAAAATCGACAACTTCACCTTGTCTTCGTGCTTTTCGAACAAATCGCCTATCACCTCGGTGAGTCTTTTTCTTCTCTTTCTCTTCCCGGTCCTCATTCTCCTCGAGATTTAGTTGACTGATCGGGACCTCGTCCATTCCACCCCATCCGTCCGGTACAATGTGTTCATTTTTTAACGTCCATGGTGGTGGAGTATATTTGACACGGTAATTGTATTTATCGCTGTCTTGACCGAGTAAGTCTACGGTTTCACCTTCAACGGATGATTTCTGGGTGAAACGCCTTTCACCTTGTTGGACTTTTTCTTTCTCCTTTTCATCCACATCTGTTTCATCTTGGAGCATTTCCTTTTTAGACATGGCTTTCTCCTCAGGACTGATTTCATCATCCATACCACCCCAGCTATCAGCACAATTATTTCATTTTTGAATGCCCATGCCGGTGGGGTATTTTTCACTTGGAAGTTATACCTTCCGGAGTCTTCTCCCAAGTTGTCTACAATCTCGCCTTTTAGGAGCGCTTCTCGACGAAAGAGGGCATCTCCTAATCGAGAAGCTTTAATCTTGACCTCATATTCATCTTCACTGTCAGACTTGATCACTGTTTCTTCATCCTTGATCATGTTTACCGTATTGTGCTCGGGAAGAGGATTTTGATGTACATTTGGCTCGGGCTCTTGGAAGTTCAATATCTTCTTGTCGATGAGCTGTTGAACCTTGTACTTTAGAGTGGGACAATTATCTACATCATGTCCCCTTTGTCCCATGTGATAGGTGTAGGTTTTTGACTCATCGTACCAAGAAAATCTTGCAGGATTGTCTCTCGGTACTTCTTTGGCTAGCGAATGCCTTTCTAGAAGCATTGGTAATAGCTTTGATAAAGGTCGGGACAACGGTGTGTATTGCCTCACGGGCCTTTTATTTGGCTCGAACTGCCTTGGGTTTTTCCAAGCAACATTCGATTGCATTGGAAATGATGCTTGATGAGTACTTGGGCTAGACACCATAGCCATTTCTCGGATGAGCACTTTGTCTTTTTTCCCGGGGTAAGGCCTTCGTGCTGCTGTTTCTTGATCCTTCTTCTCTTGCAATCCCCATTCAATTCTCTCAACAACCTTTACTAACATGGTGAATGTTTGACAGCCTAATACATGAAGCTTGTCATAATACTCAGTTGGCAATGATTTTAGAAAGAGCTCAATGAGCTCGTCTTCACTTATGGCGGGCTTTAATTGTGAGGCAACAGCTTTTCATCTCTGAGCATAAGCTCTGAACCCTTCATTCTTCCATTTCTCAATTCTGACGATATCTTCTCTAGTTGGGAGCACTTCAACATTAAACTTGTACTGACGAAGAAATTCTCCAGCCAAATGATCCCATTCAGTGAAGTCTTCTATGTCGAGGGCTGTGTACCATGCAAGGGCCGCCCCTCTCAAACTATCTTGAAATGTGCTAATAAGAAGTGACGTGTTGTCTGAATATCTTGCCATCTTACGGAGATAATACTTCAAATGACTTTTGGGATAACCAGTGCCATCATACTTGCTCACGAACTCTGGTTCCTTATAGTTTTCTGGAACAACCAACTTTGCGTACGGCGAGAACTTGTCGAATCTTTGAAGCTCATAGCCTTGACTTGCTAAGCATTCTTCAATTTTGGCCAATCTCTTAGCCTTTTCTTCATCCTTTGTTTTGGATGTCTTCTTGATTTGATCATCCTCATCTAAATTTACCACCTCAGGCGTAGTCTTTGGAGGATTCTCTTGAACCGGTTCTTTGTTTCTGACTGGGTCTTCGATTGGTGTTTCGGTTGCGTTTGAAGTTCCCACATTCGGAGTAGCAGGATAAGATCCTCGAGATGCGAGAATAAAAGCCTTCATTTCTGCCATCATTGCAACCATTTGGGTTATTTAGTTCTCAACTTCAGCTAGTCGAGCACGAGTTTCTTTTTCCACCATTCTAACTTGTAAGCGAGTCCGAAGTCTTTTACCTTCCGTTGCTAAACAACCTACTTTGTAAAAAAAAAAAACCCGATATTAGCATAGCAAAATGATCATGAAACCCTACATTCTTTTAATTGTATGGTTTCATGAGATTGTCAAGGATAAGAAATTCCATACAAGTCTTAGCCTTGTATAAAATTCTTCATCAATGTCTTTCTCAAAGAATCATACAATTCAAAGAATTACAATCCATGGTGATTCCTTTATGTTTTGAAATCGTGTTCTGAAATTATTCATGCATGTTTAGAAAGTAATCATCTCATCATTGCATATAAAATTTGAAATTGTTTGACATTATGATTTTAAACTCAAATGCGAATCTAAATCATCCAATCCTAGGCTTCTTGCCAGCTAAGACAACTTCCGCCTTTCGGTATTCTTCCCATTCCTTGGCTCGAGATTCCCATTCTTCTACATCGATCACGACCTCTTTAGGGACATAGGGTTCCGCTCTAGGCATGCTTGGAATAATGTATTCTGGGACATATTCATCCACAGAATCTGGTACCACGCTCAACGGAACATATGGCTCGACATCAATTGGACGGTTATTTTCTATCCATTTGATGTATTCTTTGGAGGCCATGCAAATCTTCATATCTTCTTCCAAGCTTTTTGGCCACTCAATTATTTGTTCAAGTGGGTTATCCAAAGATAGGATGATCTTGTGAATTTTGGCTTGAAGACTATTCTTCTCCTCTTCAGGTATAGTTCCACTTGGGATATCAAAGGTGAATTCTTCGGGATTCCATACTGGTGGAACTTGCTGAAGTATCCCGAATTGTCTAATAACCCTTAGAGGGCAATAAGCTGCTCCTCCACTCAAACCAAGCAATGGTACCGCATTTCCCTCTCGGCTTGTGATCTTTGCCTTGCTAATCTTTGGCCAATTGATCCGCCATTAGATTTGATCAGGAGTTAGGGCTCTAAAGAAATTGGCCCATTCTAAGAAAGATTGTTTGGGTAATTTGCTTTGGAGACAAATGTATCGTTCAATTGGATTTATCGCTGAACAAATTTCGCGAATGTTCATGAAATGGCACCAAGGTCGAATGTGTGAGATGAACCAAAATGACAAAAGACCAGTAGAAGCTTGAAAGATACCCCTCCCACGATTTTGGTATGTGTTTAAGGAAATGACGATTTGGACAAGAAGCATATTAGAGAAGTCCTATTTAAGACATGCTTGTCTTGCGATCACAACGACTAAAGGGTCTAATCCCGTTCTGGACACGGGAAATAGAATAAAGCTGAAGAAAGCTAGAATAAATACCCGAGGTGAAGTGTTTCCCATTTCCCTAGAAAGTTTTGAAAAGTTGTCTACTAGGAAGGATAATGGAAATCTACTCGTGTTTGATTTGATTAACTTTTCAATTTTGGAAGTTTTGAGATTAAGGAATTCAACTAAAAGGCTCACAGGATTAAGTCCAACGGGTGGCTCTACGACCCTAGGTTTAGAATTAATTCCAATGGCGGCTTGATATTCTTATAATGTTGGTACCAATTCATGCTCTCCAAGTTGGAATGTGGCGGTGGAAACTTCCCAAAAATGCGCCAAAGCTTGGACTAAGCTGATTTGATGTTCCACATGCATTAGCTCGAGAAGGTATCCAAGCCTTTCTTGGATATAAGTTTGGTTGTCCTTGGACATGCCTTTCCACCAAGCAACAAGTTCCTTCCGAGGAATGGGAATTACTTGGATGTCTAGTTTTCCCATTGAGCCTAATCATGCAAACAGATTTGTTATTAATCACCATGGATTACAAATCAATTTTAATGCCTCCATTTCAATCATATGTCCTTTTGAGGTAAAACGGAGGTAAAATACACTTGCAAGCCTCGAAAGTAATGCATATGTCATTTTGAGTCCGTTTAAACCTTAAAAGAGCATATAGTTGAGATCATGGACAAATTCAATGTGTGATGTAAATGCCCATTCTGTCATACTCCATTTAGACCATAAAGTCCTAAACTATGGTTTACAACTCCGAATACAATGAAATGAACAAATAAGCATTTGAATTACATGGAAAATCCACCATGGACCTATACATTTCATCTAAAAATGAAAGAATGGTCAAATGGAGTATGACGCCCGAATCATGCATTCCAAAATGAAAGGGCATTTAGACCAAGCATTGAATGTCATTTAGGCATTTTTTGAAAATGTGCAAACTAACATGCATAATGACTATTTTTATGGAATTTTCTGATTCCATTTACTATTTTTCTTGATTTTCTCACTTATTTTGACTAAAAGAAATTAAGGAAAAAAGCAGGAAAATGCTAAAATATTATTTTTTTGGTTTAGAAATAGGTTTCTAGGCTTAGCCAAGATTCCTAATCCTAATTTTGAGATTTTTGAAAATATGAAAAAAAATGAGCTAAAAATCAGGTGTCAACAGCGTGTTTCAAAACTTTTGATTTGAAACATTTCTAAGGTATTTTCTTTTCAAAACAATCTATTTTGTTTTGCTCAATCTTAGTGTTATTCCGCTTAAGGAAGAAGAAGTTCGATTTTCTCTTAGAAAGGCAACTTCTTTAACACCTGCACTCACGATTTAGGGATACCTGTCTGATCAACTTACCAAGATCCCTCTTGTTTGCATGTTTTGCTTTGGTTCCACTAGGGATTCTTCTTTTGTTGCTCCCTTTTCTTTGTCTCTCTGGGGATGATAAAAAAAAAAGAAGAAAAGCACATTAGGGAATCTCAATGGAAAAATTGAATTGGAAGTGATACTTCCCTCTATTATTTGACAACTTCGTTGGGGATTCTGAAACCATTGACTGGTTTGGACTCCTTTTGCTTTCTTCTGCAAAACAGATAAACATGTTCATGAAATGCGTGGTATGCATGATATGCATGATATGCACATGTTCTAAAGTGACCTAAATCTCTTCTGGAATTTCATGGGTAGAAAATCTTGACAACATCTGCATTTACAGGATAGGCCAATTCTGTTCCAGCCATATCTACAAGAATCAATGCTCCTCTAGGAAGGACTTTCTTGACAATATATGGACCTTCATAATTCGGAGTGAATTTACCACGAGGATCTGAATTATTGATGATGACTTTCTTCACTACTAAATCCCCTGTTTTGAAATGCCTTGATTTTACTTTTCGGTTAAAGGATTTGGCCATTCTTCTCTGATAGGCTTGCCCATGGCATATAGCTCTTAATCTATTTTCATCGATCATGTTGAGTTGTTCATATATTTGCTGAATCCACTCAGCTTCTGAAAGCTTCAATTGGGATAATATCCTTAATGAAGGAATTTCTGCTTCAACAGGTAGAACTGCTTCCATTCCATAAACCAAGGAAAACGGGGTTGCTCCAGTTGATGTTCCAATTGAAGTTCGGTATGCCATCAGAGCATACGGCAACCTTTCGTGCCAATCACGATGATTTTCAGCTGTCTTGGCCAATATCTTCTTGATATTCTTCTTTGCCGCTTCAAATGCTCCATTCATTTGTGGACGATATGGGGATGAGTTCAGATGTCGGATGTGGAAGTGTTCGAGTAAATCATCCACAATCTTGTTGTTTAGATTTGAGCCGTTGTCCGTAATTATTGCTTCTGGAACCCCATACCTAGCAATGATGTCCCGCCTAATGAATCTTGCAACATTCTTGGTAGTAACATTCGTGTAGGAGTTTGCTTCAATCCATTTGGTGAAATAGTCAATAGCAACCAGGACAAACTGATGCCCATTTGAGGCCTTGGGTTTGATTGGACCAATCATATCAATGCCCCACATTGAAAATGGTCATGGCTCAGACATTTGATGTAGCTCATTTGGCAGTGCATTAATTCTGTCTCCATAAACTTGACATTGATGACAACATCTCACATGTTGGATGCAATCTGTTTCCATTGTCATCCAATAATATCCTAACCTCATAATCTTTCGGGCTAGAAGATGTCCATTCATGTGCGGTCCACATTCACCCTCATGAATCTCTTTCATGATATGTTCAGCTTTTGTAGCATCCACACATCTTAGTAGGGTTGAATCAAATGATTTCTTGTAAAGGGTTTGACCACTGAGGAAGAATTTGTTGGCTATCTTCCTTATAAATTTTCTGTCACCTGGTTGGCTTCCTTTAGGAAATTCTCCCGATTGAATATACCTTTTGATGTCATGAAACCATGCTTCGTTGTCAAACTCTGCCTGGACCATCATGCAATGAGCTGGTTGTTTCAAGAATATTAATTCTCAATGGTTTTATATCCATACCATCTTCAGCTTGTAGTAAGGATGACAAAGTTACAAGAGCATATGCAAAATGATTCTGAGCTCTTGAGAGATAATCGAATGTTACTTTTTCGAATTTTTCTATCATCTCTTCTAAGTATCTGTGATAAGGAATCAGTTTGGCATCTCGAGTTTTCCATTCACTAGTTGTTTGCAATATGATGAGCATAGAATCTCCATATACTTGCAACCTCTTTACTTTCATTGAGAAGGCTAATTGCAAGCCGAGAATGCATGCTTCGTATTCAGTGACGTTATTGGTGCATGAAAATACTAGTTTCGTAGATACCGGATAGTGTTGGCCTTCTGGGAAGATCAGTACTACCCCAGTTCCTGATCCAGATAAGTTGGTTGCACCATCAAAATACATGGTCCATTTATTGTCGACCACTGTTAATATATGATCATCAAGTTGTTCTTCAGGATTGGCGATATTCTGCGAATTTTCCGCCAACATGTCTGCTATTGCTCGTCCTTTGACTGCCTTTTAGGATGAACTTCTGATGTCAAATTCAGATAGCAAGACTTGCCACTTTGCTAATTTCCCGATCAATGAGGATTTCTCAAGAAGGTACTTGATCGGATCATTCTCAGTCACTAGCAAAATTTGATGATGGAGGGTGTATTGCCTTAATCTGTGTAACACCCAAATCAACGCAACGCATGTCTTTTCGACTGCCGGGTAATTCATTTATGATGTTGTGAACTTCTTGCTCAAGTAATAAATGGCTTGTTCTTTACTATCATTTGGCCTTCTTTGTACAAGCACCGCTCCTAATGACTCATAGTGAATCGTCAAATATAAGATCAGCGGAACCCCAGGGATTGGTGGTACCAGCACTGGTGGGCATACGAGATATTCTTTGATCTTGTTAAAGGCTTGTTGACATTACGCATCCCACTTCACTTTGGCATTTTTCTTCAACAATTTGAAGAATGGTTTAACAGTCTTAGAAAGCTGATAGATGAAACAAGCAATGTAGTTTAATCACCCCAATAGGCTTCTCACTTCTTTTACCGTAGAAGGAGTCTTTAAGTCGTATATTGCCTTGATCTTGGAGGGACCTATTTCGATACCCCTGCTACTGACCACAAATCCTAGCAATTTGCCAGATTTTGCCCCAAATACACACTTGTTAGGGTTTAGTCGCAACTTGTATTTTTTGAGTCTTTTGAACAACTTGCGAAGCACTTCAACATGATCTTCTCCTTGTTTGGATTTTGCGATCATGTCGTCCACATATACTTCGATTTCTTTATGCATCATGTCATGGAACAAAGTTACCATTGCCCTTTGATATGTGGCGCCAGCAATTTTCAAACCGAAAGGCATCACCTTGTAATAAAATGTGCCCCATGGTGTTATGAAGGATGTCTTCGCCTTATCCTCTTTCTTCATGAGGATTTGATTATATCATGAGAAACCATCCATGAATGAAAATGTTTCGAACCTAGCAGTGCTATCCACTAATACATCGATATGTGGAAGCGGGAAATCATCCTTAGGGCTTTCTTTATTTAGATCACGATAATCAACGCACACCCGTACTCGACCATCTTTCTTCATTACGGGTACTATGTTGGCAACCCATTCTGGATATGGCACTACTTCGATGAAACCGACTTTGAGCAATTTCATAACTTCTTCTTCTATCTTCTTTGCCAAATCTAGCTTCGTTCACCTAAGTTTTTGCTTCTTTGGCGGAATACTTGGATCGATTGGCAAAGCATGTTCAACTATGCTCGGATCAAGGCCTAGCATGTCAGCATAAGACCATGCGAATATATCTTGATATTCTCTTAGCAAATCTATGATTCTTTCTGCTTCTGCTGAGGGAAGACTTTCTCCAATCTTAATTTCCTTGGAATTCTCTTTATCACCCAGATTAACAGTGATCATTTTCTCTAATGTGAGTGACTTTGATTTTTCATGACGAATCCATTCCTTTCTGACCCATTCCTCATCCTCGTTATCTTCTTCAATATCGCAAGCGATCTCCTCAGAAAGATTTGGGCCACATAAGAACCTATTATGGATATGCAAATGCTCATACCTGACATGTAACAAACATGATTAATAATTACATACAAAGTAAAATAATGCATGTGGTCTTCTGAAAAACCTTTTGGGAATTCATTTTGAAATTTATTTTGGAAAAATTTAAAGACAGAGTTAGTCCTCATATCATCAAACTTCCTTGCTCTTAAAAATCATTTTCGCAATGAGGAGCAATATAGAAACCCAAAACATCAAGCCTCACGAATGAGGACAACGTTCATCATAGGCTTGGTTTCGTTTCTATATGTCCTTAACAAAACATTTGACCACTTTTGTTGAATTGAAAGACGTGATTACATCTATATCAACAGGAATGTAAATTGCAACTGAACTAAAATTGCAAATAAAATCACAAGAAATTTGAAACTGTAAACAACAAAATGCAATGGAAAAGATTGGTAGTAAAAGTTCAAGAGAATCTTCCTACTCCAGTGCGTAGGTATCTTCTGCTTCGGTTATGATGATGTTGATGATATTCTCTTCGAATAAACCAGGCAAAACAGATTCTTTTTCTTCATGTAAGTCTTCTTCTTGAAGTAGCTTAGAATGTCTAGGAAAAGTTTCTTTGATGTGAATCTAATTATAGGGAAGCTCTTTAGCTTTACCCTTCCATACGGATGGATTAATGATGCAATCACCTCGGCTTCCATAGCCTCCATAGTTCTTTCGACCTCGGCCTTGGCCTCCATGGTGATCTTTAGAGCTATCTGGAATATAACCTACTCCGTGTTTCATTCTTGTGGCAAGCAGAGTGATAGGTTCCTTGATTCCTTGGGATTTCAATCCAAGACCATTACCGGGAGTAAATCCATACTGGCATAGCACCCTTCCAGACATAATGGATGATGTTGAGAACTCTAGGGATTTTATGATGCAACCGGCAGGGATTTGCACCATTGAGATCATTTCAAAGGAATGGTAGCTTGGTTCTTCTTTCACTTCGGGTTCGACATACGGTATTGCACTCTTTTTGTAAGTGGTGAAATCCATCTCCCCATGTACGGTGATCATCTTTCCATTAATGACGAACCTGACCTTCTGATGGAGACTTGAAGGAATAGCACCAGCCATATGAATCTAAGGTCTTTCGAGTAACAAGTTGAAAGTTCTCGGAATATCCACTACTTGGAAGTCAATTAGGAAAGGCATAGGGCCTATGTTCACCTCGAGCTCAATATTGCCAATAACGCCTTTCTTCATTACATCAAATGAGCGCACAGTTATCTTAGAAGGTTTGATGAGCTCTTTGCTAATCCCCAAGCGATGCAGTGTGCTTAGTGGACACAAATTAAGTGCGGAACCATTATCGACCAGCACACGTGATACCTCTTTGCCCCGGCATTTGACGGCAATATATAGAGCCTTATTATGGGAACGCCCGTTGATTGGGAAATCTTCATCGGAGAAGGCAATTTGATCTTTCAGAAGAATAGTACCAACAAAGTCTTCCAATTGTACTTCATTAATTGTCTCCGGGATGTGTACTTCATTGAGAAGCTTCATAAGTACCATTTTGTGGCTTTCTGAAGTCTTGAAGAGATCCAATAGAGAAATCTGTGCTAGCATCTTTCTTAGCTGTTCAATTACCTCAAATTCGCTCGTCTTCATGACTGAAACCAATTGTTTGACATCTTCATCGATTACTTCTTTCTTTTCATGCTCACCTTCTTTCGGGACATAGCATCTCCCTGATCGAGTTATGACATCAATTTCTTTAGGAGAGTAATCCCAAGGTACACGCTTAGTATCAAACTTTTCTTTTGGAGGGAGAGTGATGATCACAGGCTGTGTTTCTTCTCCTTTAATCTTTAGTTGATCAATGGGAAGTTGGATAGTGATTGGTTCGACAGGACCTTCTTCCTCCTTATATTTATCTACCTCATCAAGCTTGATCAGAAATGGTGTAATCATGGATACCATGCTTCTATTGGCTTCGTTAGCATTCATTCCACCCTAGCCATCAGGTGTGATCATTTCATTCTTGAATGTCCACGGAGGGGGTGTATATTTGACACGGTAATTATACCAGCCACTATCTTGATCTAGAAAAAATCAACAACTTCACCTTGTCTCAGTGCTTTGCGAGCAAATCGCCTATCACCTTGGCGAGCCTTTTTCTTCTTTTTCTCTTCTCGATCTTCATTCTCTTCGAGATTTAGTTGGCTGATCAGGACCTCGTCCATGCCACCCCATCCATCAGGTACAATGTCTTCATTTTTAAACGCCCATGGTAGTGGAGTATATTTGACACGGTAATTGTATCTACCGCTATCTTGACCGAGCAAGTCTACGGTTTCTCCTTCCCTAGATGATTTCTGGGTGAAATGCCTTTCACCCTGTCGGACTTTTTCTTTGTCCTTTTCATCCTCATCTATTTCATCTTGGAGCATTTCTTTCTTAGATGGAGCTTTCTCCTCAGTACCGATTTCGTCATCCATACCACCCCAGCCATCAGACACAATTACTTCATTTTTGAATGCCCATGGCGGTGGGGTATATTTCACTTGGAAGTTATACCTTCCGGAGTTTTCTCCCAAGTTGTCTACAATCTCGCCTTTTAGGAGCGCTTCTCAATGAAAGCGGGCATCTCCTAATCGAAAAGCTTTAATCTTGACTTCATATTCATCTTCATCGTCAGGCTTGATTATTATTTCATCTTTGATCATGTTTATTGTATTGTGCTCAGGAAGAGGATTTTGATGTACATTTGGCTCGGGCTCTTGGAAGTTCAATATCTTCTTGTCAATGAGTGTTGACACCTAATTTTTAGCCGACGCGTCATTAAAAGCAGAAAATTCGAGATTATGGTTTCCGATCGCGACGGAACCCGTTTCTTGAACAAAAAGTGTCGTTTTTTAATTTTGTTTGTTGGCCTAGCTTCTGTAAACAATTTTCTATTCATTTCATGCAAAAACCCGAAAAGTCAAAAGGTTGACTTTCGAGTTGACTTTTTGGTCAACCCTTTGACCAAAAGTCAACCCCGGGTCAAATTGGGGCTTTTCGCATAAAAAGATTCCTTTCAAGTCCAATTTCACTTTAGAAGTGGAAATTCCAGAAAATTCAAAGATTTGATCATAAAATCAAACTCCTAGTGAAAAGTCAACTAGGGTTTGACTTTTGGTCAAACCTTTGACAAAAAAAAATCGAAAAATACAAAAGTCCAAAAATCATCTTATTTTACATTCAATTTGCCTTTGGCATGTGAAATTTTACAAAAATCGGTTTAGAATCAACTTTTTCCCAATTTGCGGAATTTGGTTCAAATCGGCCAAAAATGAAATTACTTCATTTCTAGTCATTTTTTAGGTTAGTTTTCGTCACGACATTTGATCTAGAGGTCATCTTATATTCAATTTTGGAACCAATTTTGTGATTCCAAGCCAAATGCAAAAACCCCCAATTTTGGCCCTAATCAGTGATTTGGATCGATTCTTCATGATTTGCGCAATTGAGGCACGAATGAGCCTAATTTCTTATATCAAATCCAAAGTCAAAATCAATTTTGGAATATTCACATGAATTTGAGTCAATTTGATCAATTTAGTGATCCAATGATTAAGAAGTCTAAGAGTAATTGGTCCAATTAGTGTAATTCAACTTGACCCACTCTAGACTAATATTCAATTTGATGAATTGAGATTCAATTTGGCTAATTGGACTTCAATTAAATTTGTCAGTCTAGTTTGGCGATGCAATTATCCAAATTTAAGAACAATTGAGCTAAACAAGTTAAATTGGATCAATTTGTGCATGAATTTCAAATCGGTTCAATCCAATTTGATCGAATTCAATATTAATGGGGTCAATTAATCATGATAGAGATCAAATTGTACAAAATTGGAACAAATGGAATCAAAGATTGAACCAGTTCAATCAGCCAAATTCGGGGCTAACCGGCTCAACCCGGTTTGATTCAAATTGAACCGGTCTGATCGGACTGACCATTTTCCGATCGAAAATCCGGCGATCGACGGTCCATTCCGACTAGCCAAGGCTGGCTACATCCTTTTGAGCCCAAAAATGACAAAAATGCCCTTAATTGAAAATTACGAAAATGCCCCTAAGTGAAATTACTAAAATGCCCTTCTTTAAGGATTAAGCAAATTAATTAGGAGATAAGAAAATCAATCATGGCCATCCATTTAGAATTGATCATGTCCATCCATGATGCCATGTCACCAATCCTTAGTCCTTAAAGAATATTCTTAATCATTAAGGATTCATTTTAGGCCATTGGATTAATCTAAGGGCTAAGATTCAAAGTTGAGGGGAGTATATAGTCTTTTTTCCCTCCAAAAATTGGGGGGGACTCTCATTTTCAGATCTGATTTCTCTCTCCTCACACACTCTCTCTCTCTCTCTCTCTAAGCTCACGTATTCCTCTCTCTCTCGCCCTCTCTCCTCTCTCTCTCTCTCTAAGCTCACGTATTCCTCTCTCTCTCGCCCTCTCTCGGTCGCCGGTCATCCCGCCTCCTCGCCGGCCATTTTTCGGCGAATCACCGCCTCACCGTCGTCCCCCACGGTGAGACAAAGCCGGTCGCAAGTTCAGCCAACCTTGCTGGTGGCCGGAGCTCCTCATTCCGGCGAGATTCTTCCCACGGCAGCATCACCGGCATTGCTGCCGGTGATTTGATCAGCCGGTTCAAGCAGCTGAACCGGCCGATCGGCATTCCCACCGGCGATCCCGAACCTCCAACAGCGTTCCTCGGCGTCTTCATATGGCTGTGGTGGCTGGCTTCTCGTTGAACAGCCACCGGATCGTTTATTTTGACTTGATTTTCCGTTACTAGTTCACTAGTGCGAGATCGAATCGATTCTCACTATAGTTTGTGCAATCTCTTCTCATAGGTTGTCGAGCTTTCCGAGATTTCTCCGCTCTGTTCTTGATCTGAATACGGAGGCCGGATTGCTCGATTTCGGGTCGGAGCATCGTTAAACAAGGTAAGTAAACTTGGATGTTGTTCTGCAAATTCGTGTACAGAGAAACCTGTATGTTTGAGATGCCGATTTCAGCTCGTTAATGTCGAAATCTTGCGAAGTGATGAACTAGAGAATCGTAAAACACGTCTTAAGCTTCGATTTGATATATTGCATGCCTCAATTGGATTTAGTTTGCTATGTCAAAACTCTTTCGAAAGTTAGGTTCAGAATCTGGAATGTGATGTCCAAGTTTGTTCTGATGTATTCCTGATTGACGTTGTGCTGTTTGATGATTTTTCTGATTTTCTATAATCATTTTTTGAAAAAAATTTCTCATGAAAGTCGTAAAGTACATCTTAATCTGTTCATCATAAAATTTTCATAAAATTCCAAGCATGTTAGCATGGTACGATCTGCAACGTCATCTATGCATGAATCTGGTGACAGGCTGGTTTCTGACTGACCTTCGTGTGTTCTTCGATTTTCATAAATTCGTGTGTTCAAAATATGAAAACATTTTCTTCACGAAAGTTCACACTGAGATCGAGATCTTTCCATTGATACTAATTTCATCAAAATCTGAGTTCATTAGAATTTTCAAAAGGAATTTTTATGATCGAATCAGTATCTGTGTTCAGATCTGATTTTCATTCCTTTGAAATTCAAAAGATGTTTCTCCGAATTTGATAAAATTAGAGTCCTCCTTTGCAAAAAATCAAATTAAAAAGCTGTTCATTGAGGTCTCATTATGTTGACTGAAAATTTTGAGGGCCTAATAGCAATTTTTGGAGGATCAATTTGCTTAAAATTTCATAAAAGGTCTTCTCGGGTAAAAATTTGATTCGCAGTTGAGTCCTTTATGAAGACCGAATTTTATAAAAATTGGGAGGACTTTTTAGCCAAAACTCAAAACATAAAATTTGTTGTACACGGAGAATCCTAACTCCCTAAAATTTTTCACGTGATTTCGATAAGGTTTGTTATTTTTCCCGCCATTATTTTGAAATCCATAACAGAACCGGGTCCAGCCTGTCACCGAGGGTAAATTTGACATTTTCGGAAAAATCGGTGAGGATTTAGAAAAAATGGTCTTCTTAACTTTTGATCCTCATATTATAATATTTCTAATGACACCTGAATCACTTCATTTGGACATCATTAGGTTAGTTAATCACATCTGAACAGAAGCAATCCGAATTAGATAATAACTGAACAAGTGGTCTCCTTATGAAGCCCACTTCTCATTGTTTGATTGGCTTCGAAATAAGGCCCATGGGCTTGAATGCATGCTTATTTCATTGCTATGCATGTGTTTGTTAGATGAATGTTAGGCCCGGTGCATGTTCGGTGGGTAGTCCATTGTGGTCACTTAGAACCCGACTTTACGGGTTAATTGATATGAGTTGCCGTTCTGTGAATGCAAATGGTAGCCCATTATCATTAACCATTGATTAAATAATATTAGATGATTAGGTGGGTGGTGAATCGAAATGTATGAAAAACAAAGGCCGATCCCGAGGCCCGTGCTTGATTAGTGAATTGGTTGCACCATTGTTTTTCTTTGGTTATTCTTTTGGACATTGTTTGTCATGAATGTATGTTGTGAATGCAAACACCGACACCCGAGAGACGGTCCATGGGTGGATAATCCAAAGTTGTAAAAGACCAAGACGATTGACCGATGTCCAATCCGGTCTCAATTTGTATTCATTTAATGATGGCGATAGACCGATGTCCGATCCGGTTTCAATTTGTATTCAATTCATTCATCCCCGATCATGTCTCGGGTTTTCAATTTGTGTTGTAATAAACACCCGACGAGTTGCGGGTTTTTACTTTTTCGCACTTAGAATTAGCTCGTCTTTTCAATACTTTGAGTGTTTACTTTACGTAATGCCTTTTAATACAATCGTTTCTTTCTTTCTTTTCTAGACTAAGATAGGATTAGTTTAGAATCTTAAATGAAAACACAAAAAGCAAGATGCATGATCACATTGTGGACTAAAACTTTGACATGAAAATGGTAAAGAATAAATGCATGACAATTTAGATAACAACCATGTTAAGTTTAGCGGTACCGAAAGGGCGTTAATAGAAATATTAACGTAAGCTAGTCCCCGAACCTTTGATCTCTGGTTTTCGTGGAAACCAATACGAAATTTCCACGTATTGGTTAGGTATTCTAGCCGACCTCCGACCTAGGCTAGTGGCGATTCCCAAAAAAGATAAAATTAATCCGCTGTCACGCGAGGTATGAATTAGGGAAGATTCACGTTCATGAATAATGGACTATACGGATGAACCATCTTTTATGATGTACCGTATGGACCGTTTCATGAACACTTACCTCTAAACCCGCTTCACCGAGTTCAGCCCTCGTGAGGTAGGTCGCGACAGGCTTGGCGACTCCGCTGGGGACTAGGTTACAAACCTAAGTAGATTAAAGCCATAATAAACTTGTTGGTTGTTATCTCACTTGTCTACATTTTGTAGCATCGGCTGCATGTCAAAGTCGCGTGGAAAATAAGGTTAGTCCACTAACCATGTGTTAAATGATTTTGTAGGTGGGAGATATAAGGGGTGGAGTGAATGCAAACCCTTTGTTTTGTAGATGGCGTTCGGATGAATGTCGAATGTATGAGATTATTTTGAAGTGTTGTTTGCTTTAGATTTAAATGCATGTTTACTTGCTTTAGCACGACACAATGCACCCACGTCCCGCAGTCTAAAACCCCGGATCGCTTTAGGGCACTTTTAGGAGGTATTAAGAGTGGAATCCGCATGTGAATGCATGTGGTAATCCATTCTTCAATATCGCTCATCTTGATTAGTAAGAAGTGCACCGACCGACGTTAGTAGCGGTGGGTAAACTCTTCTTATCTAATTAAGATGAGGACCTTAAACCTTTAGAATGCTACCCTTAGATGTCAAACCTCACATGTCCCCATGCGATGTGTCGATGTGTTTGCCATTTTCTCTTCGTGGTAAGGTTGATTGTATTGTTCTACAATTTCAATTACGTCATTTCAATTCCACGTTATATTTCTTTTTATAAACGCGTGGTGATTAATCTCGATACCCCAAATTAGGTTTAGTCAAAATGGATATGTCGGAGATTCGAATCATCCCCGTACCTAGAGCTCTCGTGACCATGGAGGAAAGTCTCGAGTCAAAGCACAAGGATTACGTGGAAAAGAGGATCGGATATCTTCCCGCACTCTTATACATCGAGCCTCGTATCGCCATGATCAAAGCATTGTCCCATTTTTGGAACTTAAAGACATCCACTTTTGTGTTTGGTCGAAATGAGTTGACCCCTACAATTGAGGAGTACGATATTGCCATTGGAAGAGTCGGGTCTTTTGGTCTAGTTAGTCCTCCGATAGATATAGATCCAATAACTCTTTTGAGCCAATTCTTAGGAGTTGACATTCTCCAAATCAAAGGCGTTCTTAGAGGAAATTCCAATGCACTCTCCTTCGCATTCTTAGAACGACATTTTTCTAGCTTGCCAAAAGAAGCGGGTAATCAAATTTCTCGAGTCTTTCTCTTAGCATTCTTTGGTTTTGTGGTTTTTCCATTCACCAAAAAGACCATGGATCCTTTGGTAATTCATATTGTCAATCAAGTGTGTATGTTCAAAAGATTTTCCAATATGATCCTAGGTGAGACCTTCGTATCACTCAATAGGTTCAAACAAAACAGAAATGGTGTCTTTAGAGCCCCAATAGGTTTACTCCAAATTTAGTTGGTCTCTCATCTCAAAGACTTCGGTTTGAGCTTGAAAATCATAGATGTGTCCAAAGATTGTCATCCTATCTCGCTCTTC
This sequence comes from Syzygium oleosum, assembly GCF_021117445.2. Lineage (NCBI taxonomy): Eukaryota > Viridiplantae > Streptophyta > Magnoliopsida > Myrtales > Myrtaceae > Syzygium > Syzygium oleosum. The sequence goes on from NW_026607496.1 coordinate 10,905,953, forward strand.
CGAGAAAAGGAAGAAATCTTTCCTTATTGGTCATTCTCAACTTGGTTTAATTTTTTCAAGAACCTTGTTCCAAATCAAATCCAATGGCATGTTCGTTGGCTTGGAAATCCCGAGGTGCGACTTAATAACGAATCCGACAACCCAATCCCACTTTTGGGTCTAACGGGGTCTACGTCATATTACCCTTTTAGGGTGATCCGTCAATATCGAGCGCTTCAAAAGATTTCGCCATTCCTCAAGTTGGGGTTATATCATTTTGACTATCGCAAAGATGTCATCCAAATGGACCAAATGGCAGATTTGAAAGAAATGATCAGGTCTATCATTGATATGTGGTACAAATGCCACCTGGAGCCGATTCTCATTACCGATGAGTCAGAATTGGAAGGGGAAATAAAGATACATCACGCATTGCTGGAGTACATACACCGTCGTCTCGAGCCCAAGCTTAAAGTGGATCTCCCTAATGTCCCCGAGAAGCCAACTCAACAGCAAGCTATAGCTGCAAGAACTCTTAGGGAAAAGGATGAGGCTTTAACCGAGGTTGAACGTTTGACCCAAGAAAACAAACGAATTCTCCTCGCACCTAAGGAAGATCCGTTAGGATTTTGGCTATATTCCATGAGGAAATCTCCTTTCATGTAATTTTCGTTTTTATAGATTTGATGTACAGGGTTTCCTTTTTACTCATTTTAGTAATGATGTAATAGGATTCTCTTCTTGTTTTTAGATTGATGTATAGGGATTATATTTCACGAATTTTGTTGTTAATAGTGAAATTTCCCTTTTGTGTACTTTCTTTTTCGAGATTCCAATGGAATATAGATGGGGCATCTTGATTAATCATCGCGTGTTACCCCTTCAATTGTATAATTTCTTGTGAAGAAATTGTGATAAGAGATTATTCACATGATATTGGGATCATCATAATATTTCTTATCTCTATTTCATCCAAAGAAAATATAAAATTGAAGGGTTTTATATTTTCGTTTCAATTCATTTTCCGCATACTAACTTGATTTCTGTTTTTGTTTTTTAAAAGGTACTAAAATACGGCTGAGTTGCGTCCTATTATACGCACCCGTCGCCAAGCAAGGATGGAAAACGAGGACACTCGTACCCGCGTTATTACTATTGAGAATTAGATGGCACAAATGATGGCGCTCTTAACTGATCTTGCAAATCAAGTAAAGAACTTCACGCCTGTGGCTCCTGCTGCTGCAGCTTCTACTCTTAATGCACCTGCTAACACACCGGTGATAGATCCTGTCTACAAAGGACCTACTGAAGAAGTCCCCGCTAATGCTATTCCCGCTGTCATTGATTTGAAAGCTCCACCTAAGGAGTCGCCTGCTGTTCACTTGGATGAAGAGAGTGCGAGACGTCTCGCAAAATTGGAAGAACGCTTGTGTATGTTGCCAGGTTACCAACTCTAAGGCTTTGATAAGCTGTCGCCTTTTACAAAGGTGAAAGTCCTTGATTTTTACAAGGAGCCCGAATTCTCGAGGAAGTACGATGGAACTGGGTGCTCTAAGACCCACTTGAAATATTATTTGAATAAGATGGCTCGTTACTCCGATAACACTCCGCTGTTGATCAACAATTTTCAAGATAGTTTGGCTGATTCCGCTTTAACGTGGTTCATCGAGTTAGATTTGGAGAAAATTTGCACCTGGGAAGACCTCGCAGATGAATTCCTCCAACAATACAAGTTTAATACTGAAATTGCTCCAACCCGTGAAGAGCTGGTCCGAGTTGATAAAAGGAGAAATGAAACTTTTAAAGCGTATGCCCAACGGTGGAGAACTACCGCGTCCCAAGTCAAACCTCCGCTGTCCGAGAAAGAGATCATGCAACTGTTTCTTCGAGCTCTACCTCGAGAATACTTCGATAAGATGTTTAATAACACTTGCATCAATTTCCCCGCAATGGTTGAACTGGGAGAACGTATCGAAGGAATCATGCGAGAGGGTCGATTATCCGAGATGACGACTCGCGGATTTACCTCAAAGAAGGAAAAGGAGCCAATGGTGAAGGTTGCCTATATTCAAAATCCTAATACTCAAAAGCCATTAAACTCACCAGTTCAAAGGTCCGTTATGGAAGTAAGGGGCTCTTCCCGAAATTTTGACCGAAAAGGAAAGGCTCCACAAAGACAATTTTCTCCATTGCCAAGACCTATGTCTCAGTTACTGCCGATGTTGATTGAACAAAGACTCGTAGCAAAAGAAATCCCGAGAGACAACCCACCAAAGTTTGTTGGGTTTGATTTATCAAAATACTGCGTGTACCACATGGGTGAGAAGGGCCATGATGTGGACAACTGTTATACTCTCAAGGTCAAGATTCAGAACCTGCTGGATAAGAAGATCTTATCATTTAAAGATGCTACACCAAATGTTCAACAAAATCCACTCCCCAATCATACCGAAGCCGTTAATGTGATATTTGGAGACGAGAATGAGAAACCCTTCTTGTTCGACATGGTGAAGTTGGAAGAGCTATTGACCGTAGCTAGATGTCAACCGAAAGAAGGAAATGTATCTCGAGAGGAGAAAATGTATTGCCTAGCCAAGATGGCTGCTTTAGGCATAATTCAGCCTCTTCAAGAAAAGAAACCCGAAGGGTCCATCGAGACCGCTGTAATTGATTTGTCATCCGAAAAATTCTCTTGCAAGTTCGCAGGTGAAGTCTCATGCTCTAAGCCAAAAGATGATGGATACGAGCCAGATGTTGATGAACCATGGAGTGACATATATTCCGATGGTGATTTGGAATGTGAGAGCAAGAAAGCCCGTCGAGGTCGTGAATTTATGAAGAAGGCCCACGAGAAAGACACTGTTCTAACTGAATGGAACGATGAAGATAATAGAGAGGTTCTTTCCAACGCTGATTCGGAATTCGAACGCCATACCTCCCATTGGGATTGAGAGTTCGTTAGTAAGGCAATCGAAAAGGGCGAAATTGTTGATACTCTCGGACAGCCGAGTGGTAAATATGACTTCATGGTAAAATACACTCCTCCTCCAAGCGCTTTTATCGACCCTAAGACTATCGTCCCAAGTGGATGGGGGTCCGAATTTGAAGATGATGGCATGGTAGCCGTGATTGATCCTGTTGTGATTGAATTGAATGATACTTGTGAAATCCAAGCGCATGTTGTGGAACCTGTGATTATAGATTTAATGGCTGATGGCTTTGAGGGTATAAAGATCTCCAATGAGGACTTTGAGCCTGTTGTGATCGAGCTGCCACAGAAGAAAGATGAGAATTTGAAGGCAAGAATACCCCCTGTTTATGACCCCAAGGCAGTTCCTTGGAATTATGAGTCTAATGAGATAGATGCTGTTACTCGGTCAGGCCGATGTTTTCCATTTCGTGAAGGTGTCGAGAAAAAGGCTGTAACCGAAGAAGAGGCAGAGCAACTCCTCAAAACCCTCAAAACGAGTGAAGCAGAAGTGATCGAGCAGTTAAGAAAAATGCCGGCTCAAATCTCATTACTTGAACTATTCAAGTCTTCTGAGAGACATAGGAATGCTCTCTTAAAAATTCTTAATGAAGTACATGTACCCGAGACAATCGGAGAGGTACAGTTGGAAGAGTTTGTAGGTGCTATCCTTCTTAAGGATCAAATTTCGTTTTCCGAAAAGGACTTGCCACCAGAAGGGCGAGCGCACTATAAAGCATTATACATCTCTGTTCAACACTTCGATACAAGGATATCGAGAGTACTCATTGATAACGGTTCAGCTCTCAATATCTGTCCGTTAGCAACCTTGCGCCGTCTAGGTGTGGGTATGGATAATGTTCGTCCTTCAATACTCCAGTCAGAGCCTTTGATGGCATGAAAAAGGAAGCTCTAGGAGAAATTGACTTACAGCTGATGATTGGTCCAGTCATGTTCACTCAGAAATTTCAAGTGCTCGACATCCCAAGTAACTTCAGTTTGTTGCTGGGACGACCTTGGATTCACGCTGCGGGTGTTATACCCTCAAGTTTACATCAGATGATCCGCTTTGTTGTATGTGGCAAGATTATACCTGTCCATTGTGAGAAGGATACCGAAACCTTCAACAATACTGCAATTCCTTATGTTGAGCCAAAAGTAAAAGGAGAATCAAGCTACCATTCATTCGAGTTAGTGTCAGTATCTTATGTGTCCGCAGGAACTATTATGAGAAAGCCTCACTATTCAAAGGCGGCCCTTATGTCTAGCAAAGTGTTGATCGAACATGGATTCACTGTTGGCAAAGGATTGGGAAAGCTATCCCAAGGCATCCTCACACCCATTGAGGTGATTAAGAGAAAGAAACGAGAAGGCCTAGGTTACCAAGACGATCAACAGGATCAAGGTAATCAGAAAAGCCCGAGCATCAAAGAAAAGAGTTATCGACGTGTGCTCCCTCCTCCGTTGAAAGATTTCTTCCCTGGACCGCCAAAGTTTCTCCAAGATGAAGAAATAGATATCTATGGTATCGTCGACCTATTTGAAGAGAGTTCTGTGGGTGCCATTTCCGAAAGCTTTGAGGATGATCCACCTACCGATCCCGCTGTGTAAGGGATGTTCCCGTGTTCTACTTTGTTTTCAGTTGTAATTCATCTAATTCTCCTCTGCGAGGGACTTCCATTTGTTCATTTCATTTGTTTCGTTCATTTCATATGTTGTAATAATTCGGATCACGAACTTTAGATCCAAAACACTATATGACATTTACTGCATATCAATAAAAGCATTCTCATGTTTTGTTAATAGACGTACGAAAGTATACCAAACTAGCCCTATGATAATGCTTTGAGGCCTGGACTTTTGCATGATCTATAGTTTTCAAAATAATCTTTTGGAACAAGGATGTCCAATGATATGAGGACGAATTCCCCATGAAATTTTCGAAAATCTGGAATTCGAAAAGTTTTTTCATCACATCTTCATGCATTGCATTTCTTATCTTCATATACTAACCATTTTTTGTTGCATCTCAGGCATGACACTTTGCATAATCATGATAGTCATATGCATGGCTTGGATTCATGTCCAAAAAACTCTTACGAACCTGATTATTCTGATCCCGAAAACGAAGAAGATTCCCAGGTTATTGAAAGAGAATGGATCCGACATGAAGAATCTAAACCTCCCACTGAAGAACAAACTGTCATTATAAATTTGGGTGATTCTGAAAATCCCAAGGAAACAAAAATTGGGGCAGGTCTATCTCAAACAGATACTGATCGACTGATCAAACTCTTGAAGGTGTACCGGGATGTCTTTGCTTGGTCTTATGCTGATATGCCGGGTCTCGACCCCAACATTGTAGAGCACACATTACTGCTCGATCCTGCCATTCCGCCTAAGAAACAGAAGCTTAGGAGGACGAAGCCAAAACTATCTAAGAAGATCGAGGAAGAAGTCATGAAACTGTTAAAAGTTGATTTCATTGAAGTTACTCATTATGCCGATTGGATTGCTAATATTGTCCCAGTTATGAAGAAGGATGGGCGAGTTCGGGTATGTGTCGATTACCGCGACTTGAACAAAGCAAGTCCCAAAGATGATTTTCCATTACCACATATTGATGTCTTGGTCGATAGCACTGTAGGATTCGAATTATTTTCCTTCATGGATGGTTTCTCTGGCTATAACCAAATTCGAATGAAAGAAGAAGACAAGATGAAAACATCTTTCATCACCCCATGGGGAACATTCTGTTACAAGGTTATGCCCTTCGGCTTGAAGAACGCAGGGGCAACTTACCAAAGAGCCATGGTGACATTATTCCATGACATGATGCATAAAGAGATTGAAGTATATGTCGACGACATGATAGCTAAATCACGACAAGGTGAAGACCACATTGAAGTCTTGAGGAAACTGTTTGATCGACTTAGAAAGTTCAAGCTAAGGCTTAACCCCGCTAAATGCGTGTTTGGGGCAAAGTCTGGGAAGCTCCTCGGATTTATGGTTAGTAACAAGGGTATCGAGATTGATCCCTTGAAGGTGAAAGCCATTTGCGATTTGAAACCCCCTTTTACTGTCAAGGAGGTTCGAAGCTTGTTGGGAAGACTGAATTATGTTGCAAGATTTATTTCCCAATTATCTGAAACAGCCAAGCCATTCTTCAAGCTATTGAAAAAGAATGCCAAAGTTGAATGGAACGAAGATTGTCAAAAATCCTTTGAACAATTGAAGCAGTATCTTTCACAACCACTAGTTTTAGTACCGCCTACTTCGGGTATACCTTTGATCTTGTATCTTACCATTCACGATGAGTCTTTGGGAGCTAAGTTAGCACAGAAGAGATTGGAGGATGGAATGGAACGCGCTATTTACTACCTTAGCAAGAAATTTACTTCTGGTGAAGCTCGATACCCTGAAGTTGAGAAAGCATGTGCAGCCTTAATTTGGATATTACACAGATTACGGCAATACACTCTTCACCATCGTATCCTGCTTGTGAATGAAAATGATCCCATCAAGTATCTTTTGGAAAAGCCTGCACTAGTTGGAAGGCTCGCCAAATGGCAAATATTACTCTCTGAATTTGATATCGAGAGCATGTCTCAGAAGTCCATCAAAGGGCGAGCCATAGCTGACATGTTAGCTGAAAGTCCCTTAAAGTCAGACGACTAGGATGAAATTGATGAAAGAATCCATTTGGTGTCACAAGACAAGTGGACCATGTATTTTGATGGAGCTGTTAACCTCTCCGATTTTGGCACTGGAGCAGTCCTGATATCCCCAGCGGGTCAACATTATCTAGTAGCTGCAAAGTTGGTATTTCCTTGTACCAATAACATTTCACAATATGAAGCTTGCATTCTTGGTCTCCAATTAGCCATCGATATGAAGGTTAAGAGATTACAAGTTTATGGTGATTCCGCGCTTATCATTCTCCAAACAGGAGGGGAATGGCAAACTCGTGATTCAAAATTGATTCCTTACCACGAGTATCTTAAGGATTTGGTGGAAGAATTCGAAGAGATCTCATTTGATTATTTGCCAAGATCTCATAATCAATTTGCTGATGCCTTGGCAATATTATCCTCAATGTTACAAGTCACCGATGGTTTGAATATTGATCCTTTGCAAATCGAGGTTTTGAAAGAGCCTGCATATTGCATAATTATAGAAGAGGAACTCGATGGTCAACCATGGTACTATGACATTATGAATTATCTTCGAGAAGGAAAGTTTCCCCAAGGAAGTCGAGCTACTGATCGAAAATACTTGACCAAGTTAGCTTCCAAATTCTTTCTCAGCGGAGGAGCTTTATATAGAAGATCTTTTGATTCGGTCCTGTTGAAGTGTGTAGACACCAAAGAGGCCAATTTATTAATGAAAGAGATACATGAAGGAGAATGTGGTCCTCATATGAACGGCCATCTTCTAGCAAGGAAGATCATGAGGCTAGGTTATTACTGGCTAACCATGGAAGCCGATTGTATTCAACATGTTAGATGTTGCCATCAATGTCAAGTTTATGGAGACAAAATCAATGCTCCTCCAAATGAATTACATCAAATGTCCGAGGCATGGCCTTTTTCAATGTGGGGCATTGACATTATCGGACCAATTAATCCTAAGGCATCAAATGGACACCGCTTCATTTTAGTGGCTATCGATTACTTCAACAAATGGATTGAAGCCAATTCTTATGCCCACGTCACTGCGAAAAGTGTGGTAAAATTCATTCGTCGAGACATTATCGCTCGATATGGGGTTCCAGAAGCAATTATCACTGATAATGGGTCAAACCTGAACAACAAAGTAGTAGATGAGCTACTCAATAAGTTTCACATCCGCCACTTGAATTCTTCTCCTTACCGCCCACAAATGAATGGAGCTGTGGAAGCGGCAAACAAGAACATAAAGAAGATTCTGTCCAAGATGGCAGAGAATTACCGAGATTGGCATGAGCGGTTGCCGTACGCGTTAATGGCTTACCGAACTTCTATTCGCACTTCGACTGGGGCAACACCATTCTCATTAGTGTATGGAATGGAAGCAGTTTTACTTGTAGAAATGGAAATTCCTTCATTAAGGGTACTTTCACAAGTAAAGCTTGCTGAACCAGAATGGATTCAACAAAGATTTGAACAGCTTAATATGATTGATGAAAAAAGGGTAAAAGCCCTGTGCCATGGACAAAGTTACCAAAAACAAGTGGCTAAGTCATTCAACCGTAAGGTTCGACCCAGGCATTTTGAAGCCAATGACCTGGTTTTAAGGAAAGTCTTACCCATTATTCCAGATCGTGGGAAGTTCACCCCCAATTATGAAGCACCCTATGTCATCAAAAAGGTGTTACCCGGCGGAGCATTGATTCTTGTAGAAATGGATGGCTGAGAGTTGCAAAAACCTGTAAATGCTGATGCTGTCAAGAAATATTTTCCCTGAATAAAAAGCTTTTGAGCTGCTTTTGGATTGAATCCAAGTCACTTTAGGACATTTGCATCATGCATCTCATGCATACATAACATTTTTGCATATCTGTTCATTTTGCAGATACTCAGCTATTCCCCAAGGAGGCTATTCCAAATCCCAAGGAATTAACCTCAAGAAGGCAGCTACCCAAAAAAAAAAAAATCAATCTTCTCCCTAGAGCTTAAGAAGTAGATCCTTTTTGTGAGATTCTTTTCTGTCCAAAATGTTTTTCAAGTTTGAAATTTTATTAAAAAACATCCCCAGAGGAGTAAAAAAAAAAATCAAATGTTTTGATTTATCAAAATTCCCCACAGACGGGAGGTTTAACCAAATGATCATTTGAAAAAGCAAAAAAGGGATTTCTCAAAAATGCCGAATGGAAATGCCTAGGATGATAAAAGGCAAACCTTTGATCAAACACGTCCCTATATACATTTTGAGAAAATTGAGCGAAAAGACCGTGTCCTAGGACATAGCGTTCACATTGAATACATGGATTGAAATGATAAAAGGCATTTCACTTCTCTATCATAAACACTCATTTTATCCTTTGCTCGCCACTTTGAGCCAAATAGGGAGAATTTTCAAAATGCCCCTGTCAAGAACCACCCCACATTGGGGCAAGTTAGGAGGTTTTGGTTGATCATTTTTGGAGCAAAAAGATTGAGAAAGATTTTATTGCTTTCACTTGCATCAACCTTCTTGTGGTAATTTCAGATGGATCTTTATGGAAGCTCGAAACATCCCAAAGTGAAGAAGAGCATTCTTTTCCTCTACCCAAACACAGTTATCCCTTGCTTAGCCAAATTGAGCCTTAAGCATGTTCATTTCAAAGCCCAAAATGTTGATTATCTCCCTACATTGGGGAAATGTATATGATTTACCAAGAAAATTTGAAAAAATTGGTGAATATGTATAAAGTGTCTCAAGAGTCCAAAGAGCTCAAAAGATAAATATTAGGAGGCATGAAAAAGCAGTGTGCCTGGTAAAAGCAAGGCCGATGCCCATGAAAAAGAAAATGTATCAAAAGCAAAAGCAAAAGCAAAAAGCAACATGCTTATGATGAAAACAAAATTCCCATTGCAAAAGATGCTTGGAAAGAGCAAAGCTCTTATGTTGCAAGGAAAATGGACTCTCGAGATAATTAGGTTTTCAAGAGTTAGATGATGTCAAATTTGGATGATTTGGTAATGATGCCAAGATAATCATCATTTCTCTTTCAAACCCCTTCTACAAAATTTCAAGCCTTTTGAGCCTAACCTGAACCGACATTACAACCCTCTCCGAAGTCTTTTCCGATTGGGATGGTTTGAGTTGACGTAAAGATTTCACAAAGAAGCTACTACTAGAAGGAGTGGAAGTAATCCTATCTTGTCTTATCTTCAAGGTTCTTGACTTGTAAACCTGCTGCAGAGGTTGATGATATATTTCTTTTCTTGGCCTCAAAGCAAATACCCTTTGTGTAAGCCCGTGACCAAGCCTATATTACGGTCATTTTGAAAGACCTTTCTGATCAATCAATTTGTATTCAATGTGAACGTTTCCGAAAACCTTTGACATAGGTTCGTGAGGCATCACCAGTGAGAATTGAATAGCTTTCCCACATCAATGGATGGGAATCAAAGCCTTTATGAGAGCCAGTGCGAAAGACCTTTTTTATTAGGTTATTTCCAATTTGGCATTTTTTATCTAACCTCTTTAGATGGTTATTCAAAGATCATTTTGTTAAAATTTCCTCTTAAGGATTTTGATAGTGAGTGTCTTTTACCGAAATGTGAAAAATTCCGTTTGATTTGTCGTTAAACAATCTCGGACCTTCTTTCAAAATATCTTTCCCCAGTGGATCGGTTTTTGGTCAGCCTAAACCATACCCCTCATTTTCGATTTTTGGTCAGCCTAAACCATACCCCTCATTTTTAGTTTTTGGTCAGCCTAAACCATATCCCCCATTCTTGGTTTTTGGTTAGCCTAAACCATAACCCCCATTCTCGGTTTTTGGTCAGCCTAAACCACAACCCCCCATTTTCGGTTTTTGGTCAGCCTAAACCATACTCCCCATTTTTAGGTTCTAGGTTATCCTTAAACCTTGTCCTAGGTTCTAGGTCATCCTTAAACCTTGTCCTTAGGGTCTAGGTCATCCTTAAATCTTGTCCTTGGTTCCTGGTCATCCTTAAACCTTACCTTAGGTTCTAGGTCATCCTTAAACCTTGTCCTTGGTTCCTGGTCATCCTTAAACCTTACCTTAGGTTCTAGGTCATCCTTAAACCTTGTCCTTGGTTCCTGGTCATCCTTAAATCTTACCTTAGGTTCTAGGTTATCCTTAAACCTTGTCTTAGGTTCCTAGTCATCCTTAAACCTTACCTTAGGTTCTAGGTTATCCTTAAACCTTGTCCTTGGTTCCTGGTCATCCTTAAACCTTACCTTAGGTTCTAAGTTATCCTTAAACCTTGTCCTTAGGTTCTAGGTCATCCTTAAACCTTGTCCTTAGGTTCTAGGTCATCCTTAAACCTTGTCATTTGGTTCTAGGTCACTCTTAAACCTTGTCCTTGGGTTCTAGGTCATCCTTAAACCTTGTCCTTAGGTTCATGGTTATCCTTAAACCATAGATTTCCTACAAAACCATTTCTCTTTCTTTTCTTCCTTCATTCCACCATATGAGAGAGAGAAGAGAAAAACACATGAATTAGCTAACAATCCAAATGGTCAATGGTAAGTGCTTCAGGTAAGACTCTGATCAAATGTCTTTGTCTTTAGTTTCTTTTATTTCCCAAGTGAAGTCGACTAAAAATTTGCAAGTGCCAATTGGTCTTTGAGCGGAACCTCTTCGAACTCCCACTCAAAGAGGGGTAGCTGTTGACACCTAATTTTTAGCCAACGCGTCATTAAAAGCAGAAAATTCGAGATTATGGTTTCCGATCGCGACGGAACCCGTTTCTTGAACAAAAAGTGTTGTTTTTTAATTCTGTTTGTTGGCCTAGCTTCTGTAAACATTTTTCTATTCATTTCCTGTAAAAACTCGAAAAGTTAAACGGTTGACTTTCGAGTTGACTTTTTGGTCAACCCTTTGACCAAAAGTCAACCCCGGGTCAAATTGGGGCTTTTCGCATAAAAAGATTCCTTTCAAGTCCAATTTCACTTTAGAAGTGGAAATTCCAGAAAATTCAAAGATTTGATCATAAAATCAAACTCCTAGTGAAAAGTCAACTAGGATTTGACTTTTGGTCAAACCTTTGACAAAAAAAAAATCGAAAAATACAAAAGTCCAAAAATCATCTTATTTTACATTCAATTTGCCTTTGGCATTTGAAATTTTACAAAAATCGGTTTAGAATCAACTTTTTCCCAATTTGCGGAATTTGGTTCAAATCGGCCAAAAATGAAATTACTTCATTTCTAGTCATTTTTTAGGTTAGTTTTCTTCACGACATTTGATCTAAAGGTCATCTTATATTCAATTTTGGAACCAATTTTGTGATTCCAAGCCAAATGGAAAAACCCCCAATTTTGGTCCTAATCAGTGATTTGGATCGATTCTTCATGATTTGCGCAATTGAGGCACGAATGAGCCTAATTTCTTATATCAAATCAAAATTCAAAATCAATTTTGGAAGATTCACATGAATTTGAGCCAATTTGATCAATTTAGTGATCCAATGATTAAGAAGTCTAAGAGTAATTGATCCAATTAATGTAATTCAACTTGACCCACTCTAGACTAATATTCAATTTGATGAATTGAGACTCAATTTGGCTAATTGGACTTCAATTAAATTTGTCAGTCTAGTTTGGCCATGCAATTATCCAAATTTAAGAACAATTGAGCTAAACAAGTTAAATTGGATCAATTTGTGCATGAATTTCAAATCGGTTCAATCCAATTTGATCGAATTCAATATTAATGGGGTCAATTAATCATGATAGAGATCAAATTGTACAAAATTGGAACAAATGGAATCAAGGATTGAACCAGTTCAATCAGGCCAAATTCGGGGCTAACCGGCTCAACCCGGTTTGATTCAAATTGAACCGGTCTGATCGGACTGGCCATTTTCCGATCGAAAATCGGCCGATCGACGGTCCATTCCGACTAGTCAAGGCTGGCTACATCCTTTTGAGCCCAAAAATGACAAAAATGCCCTTAATTGAAAATTACGAAAATGCCCCTAAGTGAAATTACTAAAATGCCCTTCTTTAAGGATTAAGCAAATTAATTAGGGGATAAGCAAATCAATCATGGCCATCCATTTAGAATTGATCATGTCCATCCATGATGCCATGTCACCAATCCGTAGTCCTTAAAGAATATTCTTAATCATTAAGGATTCATTTTAGGGTATTGGATTAATCTAAGGGCTAAGATTCAAAGTTGAGGGGAGTATATAGTCTTTTTTCCCTCCAAAAATTGGGGGGGACTCTCATTTTCAGATCTGATTTCTCTCTCCTCACTCTCTCTCTCTCTCTCTCTCTCTCTCTCTCTCTCTCTCTCTCTCTCTCTCTCTCTCTCTAAGCTCACGTATTCCTCTCTCTCTCGCCCTCTCTCGGTCGCCGGTCATCCCGCCTCCTCGCCGGCCATTTTCCGGCGAATCACCGCCTCATCGTCGTCCCCCACAATGAGACAAAGCCGGTCGCAAGTTTAGCCAACCTTGCTGGTGGCCGGAGCTCCTCATTCCGGCGAGATTCTTCCCACGGCAGCATCACCGGCATTGCTGCCGGTGATTTGATTAGCCGGTTCAAGCGGCTGAACCGGCCGATCGGCATTCCCACCGGCGATCCCGAACCTCCAGCAGCGTTCCTCGGCGTCTTCATGTGGCTGTGGTGGCTGGCTTCTCATTGAACAGCCACCGGATCGTTTATTTTGACTTGATTTTCCGTTACTAGTTCACTAGTGCGAGATCGAATCGATTCTCATTATAGTTTGTGCAATCTCTTCTCATAGGCTGTCGAGCTTTCCGAGATTTCTCCGTGCTGTTCTTGATCTGAATACGGAGGCCGGATTGCTCAATTTCGCGTCGGAGCATCGTTAAACAAGGTAAGTAAACTTGGATGTTGTTCTGCAAATTCGTGTACAGAGAAACCTGTATGTTTGAGATGCCGATTTCAGCTCGTTAGTGTCGAAATCTTGAGAAGTGATGAACTAGAGAATCGTAAAACACGTCTTAAGCTTCGATTTGATATATTGCATGCCTCAATCGGATTTAGTTTACTATGGCAAAACTCTTTCGAAAGTTAGGATCAGAATCTGGAATGTGATGTCCAAGTCTGTTCTGATGTATTCCTGATTGACGTTGTGCTGTTTGATGATTTTTCTGATTTTCTATAATCATTTTTTGAAAAAACTTTCTTCATGAAAGTCGTAAAGCACATCTTAATCTGTTCATCATAAAATTTTCATAAATTCCAAGCATGTTAGCATGGTACGATCTGCAACGTCATCTATGCATGAATCTGGTGACAGGCTGGTTTCTGACTGACCTTCGTGTGTTCTTCGATTTTCATAAATTCGTGTGTTCAAAATATGAAAAAAATTTCTTCACGAAAGTTCACTGAGATCGAGATCTTTCCATTGATACTAATTTCATCAAAATCGGAGTTCATTCGAATTTTCAAAAGGAAATTTTATGATCGAATCAGTATCTGTGTTCAGATCTGATTTTCATTCCTTTGAAATTCAAAAGATGTTTCTCCGAATTTGATAAAATTAGAGTCCTCCTTTGCAAAAAATCAAATTAAAAAGCTGTTCATTGAGGTCTCATTATGTTGACTGAAAATTTTGAGGGCCTAATAGCAATTTTTGGAGGATCAATTTGCTTAAAATTTCATAAAAGGTCTTCTCGGGTCAAAATTTGATTCGCAGTTGAGTCCTTTGTGAAAACCGAATTTTATAAACATTTGGAGGACTTTTTAGCAAAACCTCAAAACATAAAATTTTTTGCACACGGAGAATCCTAACTCCCTAAAATTTTTCACGTGATTTCGATAAGGTTTGTCATTTTTGCCGCCATTATTTTGAAATCCATAACAGAACTGGGTCCAGCCTGTCACCGAGGGTAAATTTGACATTTTCGGAAAAATCGGTGAGGATTTAGAAAAAATGGTCTTCTTAACTTTTGATCCTCATGTCATAATATTTCTAATGACACCTGAATCACTTCATTTGGACATCATTAGGTTAGTTAATCACATCTGAACAGAAGCAATCCGAATTAGATAATAACTGAATAAGTGGTCTCCTTATGAAGCCCACTTCTCATTGTTTGATTGGCTTCGAAATAAGGCCCATGGGCTTGAATGCATGCTTATTTCATTGCTATGCATGTGTTTGTTAGATGAATATTGGGCCCGGTGCATGTTCAGCGGGTAGTCCATTGTGGTCACTTAGAACCCGACTTTAGGGGTTAATTGATATGAGTTGCCGTTTTGTGAATGCAAATGGTAGCCCATTATCATTAACCATTGATTAAATAATATTACATGATTAGGTGGGTGGTGAATCGAAATGTATGAAAAACAAAGGCCGATCTCGAGGCCTGTGCTTGATTAGTGAATTGTTTGCACCATTGTTTTTCTTTGGTTATTCTTTTGGACATTGTTTGTCATGAATGTATGTTGTGAATGCAAACACCAACACCCGAGAGACGGTCCATGGGTGGATAATCCAAAGTTGTAAAAGACCAAGACGATTGACCGATGTCCAATCCGGTCTCAATTTGTATTCATTTAATGATGGCAATGGACCGATGTCCGATCTGGTTTCAATTTGTATTCAATTCATTCATCCCCGATCATGTCTTGGGTTTTCAATTTGCGTTGTAATAAACACCCGACGAGTTGCGGGTTTTTACTTTCTCGCACTTAGAATTAGCTCGTCTTTTCAATACTTTGAGTGTTTACTTTACGTAATGCCTTTTAATACAATCGTTTCTTTCTTTCTTTTCTAGACTAAGATAGGATTAGTTTAGAATCTTAAATGAAAACACAAAAAGCAAGATGCATGATCACATTGTGGACTAAAAATTTGACATGAAAATGGTAAAGAACAAATGCATGACAATTTAGATAACAACCATGTTAAGTTTAGCGGTACCGAAAGGGCATTAATAGAAATATTAACGTAAGCTAGTCCCCGAACCTTTGATCTCTCGATTTTCGTAGAAACCAATACGAAATTCCCACGTATTGGTTAGGTATTCTAGCCGACTTCCGACCTAGGCTAGTGGCGACTCCTAAAAAAGATAAAATTAATCCGCTGTCACACGAGGTATGAATTAGGGAAGATTCACGTTCATGAATAATGGACTATACGGATGAACCATCTTTTATGATGTACCGTATGGACCGTTTCATGAACACTTACCTCTAAACCCGCTTCACCGAGTTCGGCCCTCGTGAGGTAGGTCGCGACAATGAGTTGTTAAACCTTGTACTTTAGAGTGGGACAATTATCTACATTATGTCCCCTTTCTCCCATGTGATAGGTGCAGGTTTTTCATTCATCGTACCAAGGAAGTCTTGTAAGATTGTCCCTCGGTACCTCTTTGGCCACCAAATGTCTTTCTAGAAGCATTGGTAATAGTTTCGACAGAGGTCAGGGCAACGGTGTGTATTGCCTCACGGGCCTTTTCTTTGGCTCGAACTGCCTTGGGTTTTTCCAAGCAACATTTGATTGCTTTGGAAATGATGCTTGATGAGTATTTGGGCTAGACACTATAGCCACTTCTCGGATGGGTTCTTTGTCTTTTCTCCCGGGGTAAGGTCTTCGTGTTGCTGTTTCTTGAGCCTTCTTCTCTTTCAATCCCTATTCAATTCTTTCGCCTACTTTTACCAACATGGTGAATGTTTGACAGCCTGATACATGAAGCTTATCATAGTACTCAATTGGCAATGATTTTAGAAAAAGTTCAATGAGTTCATCTTCACTTATGGCAGGCTTTACTTGTGAGGCAACAGCTTTCTATCTCTGAGCATAGGCTCTAAACCCTTCATTCTTCCGTTTCTCGGTTCTGACGAGATCTTCTCTAGTTGGGAGTACTTCAATATTAAACTTGTACTGGCGAAGAAATTCTCCCGCCAAATGGTCCCATTCAGTGGAGTCTTCTACGTTGAGGGCGGTGTACCATGCCGGGGCCGCTTCTCTCAAACTATCTTGAAATGTGCTAATAAGAAGTGGCGTGTTATCTGAATATCTCGCCATCTTACGGAGATAATATTTCAAATGGCTTTTGGGACAATCAGTGCCATCATACTTGTTCATGAATTCCGATTCCTTATAATTTTCTGGAACAATAACTTTCACATATGGCGAGAACTTGTCGAACCTTTGAAGTTCATAACCTTGACTTGCTAGGCATTCTTCAGTTTTGGCCAATCTCTTGGCCTCTTCTTCATCTTTTGTTTTGGATGTTTTCTTGGTTGGATCATCTTCTTCCAAATTCACTACCTCAGGGCATAGTCTTTGGAGGGTTCTCTCGAACTGGTTCTTGATTTTTAACTGGGTCCTCAATCAGTATTTCAGTAGCATTTGAAGTTCCCATATTTGGAGTAGTAGGATAAGATCCTCGAGATGCGAGAATAAAAGCCTTCATTTCTGCCATCATGGCGGCCATGTGGGTCATTTGGTTCTCAGCCTCAGCTAGTCGAGTACGAGTTTCTTCTTCCGCCATTCTTATTTGCAAGTGAGTTCGGGGTCTTTTACCTTCCGTTGCTAAACAATCTGCTTCACAAAAAGACTCATTGTTAGCATAGTGAAAGAATCATGAAACCCTATATTCTTTTAATTGTATGATTTCTTATGATTAATAAGGATAAGATCTTTTATACAAGCCTTAGCCTTGCATATAACTTCTTATCGATATCTTTCTCAAGCAATCATACAATTCAAAGAATTGTAATCCATGGTGATTTTTTGCAAAATGTACTTTGAAACTTCATTAAGCAATTGTTTCAATTTTGAAAATTTCTATTACAATGCTATACATCAAAATAGGGAAACACTAGCTTAAACAAGTCCAGGCTTCTTGCTAGCTAAGGTAGCTTCAGCCTCTTCATATTCCTGGCTCGTGTCTCCCATTCTTCTACGTCGATTACAACCACTTCGGGAACATACGGCTCTACACCTGGCGTGCTTGGCACAATGTACTCTGGGATATACGGCTCATCGAAATGGGTAGTAACACTCAAGGGTACATATGGTTCGACGTTGATTGGTCGTTTAGCCTTCAACCACTTTATATACTCATTGGATGCCAAGAAGAGTTTCATTTCTCCTTCCAAATCTTCAGGCCATTACACTATTTGCTTGGTTGATTTCTTCAAGGAATTCACGATCCTATCAACTCTTATCTGCAACTCTTTATTTTTCTTTTCCGGTAGAGATTTTTGTGGTATCTCAAATATGAACTCCTCAGGATGCCAAATAGGTGGAACTTGCTGAATCATTCCGAATTGCCGTACGACTCTTAGTGGGCAATAATCGGTCCCCCCACTCAATCCAAGCAAAGGCACCAAATTGCCTTCTTGACAAGTAATTTGAGCTTTCACTATCTTCGGCCATTGAATTCTCCATTGAAACTGGTCGGGAGTTAATGCTCTAATGAAGTTTGCCGACTCATGAAAGGAGTATTTTGGCAGTTTGTCTTGGAGTTTCAAATACTTCTCGATAGGGTTGGTAGATGAGTCGATCTCTCGAATGCGCATATGACGTTCCCAAGGTCGGATATGGGAAATAAACCACACATAAAGTAACCTAGCTGAGGCTTGAAGTATACCCTTTTGCTGATTTTGGTATTTGTTCAATGAAATGATGGTCTCCGTCAAGAGCGTATTGGAGAAGTCCCATTTTAGGCAAGCTTGCCTGGCAATTACTGCAACGAGAGGATTTAATCCAATCCTTGATGCGGGGAATAAGACGAATCCGAAGAAGGCAAGAATGAAAACCCTCGCAGAAGTATTTCCAGTTTCTTTTGGCAATTTGGAGTAATTGGCCACCAAGTAAGATAGAGGAAATCTCCCGGTATTTGACTTGATCAACTTTTCCACTTGAGAGGTCTTCAAGTTTAAGAATTCGGCTATAACACTCGTGGGTGGTAATCCAATTGGGGGCTCAACAATTCTTGACTCAAAATCAATTCCAATGGTTGCCTTATATTCTTCTAGTGTAGGTACCATGTCGTGCTCGCCCAATTGAAATGTGGCGGTGGTAACTTCCTAGAAATGGGATAACGCTTGAATTAAGCTCACTTGGTACTCCAGGTTGATGAGCTTGAACAAATACCCGAGTCTTTCCCCGAGTCTTTCCTTCACGTATGCTTTATTGTCTTTTGTCATGTTTACCCACCATGCTAAAAGCTCCTTCCTTGGAATCGGAATGACTTGTATGTCTAGTTTCCCCATTTCGATCTAAAGCACGTAAAAGAAATTGATTATTATTCACCATGGATTACCGATTAATTTTAATGCCTCCATTTCAATTATATGTCCTTTTAAGGTAAAATGGAGGTAAAGTATACTTGCATACTTAAAAAGTAATGCAAATGTCACTTTAAATCCGTTTAGGCCTTAAAAGAGCATATAGTTGAAATCACGGATGAATTCAATGTTTGGTGTAAATGCTCATTTCGTCACACTCCATTTGGCCCATAAAGTCCTAAACTATGGTTTACAATTTTGAATACATCGAAATGAATGGATAAACAATAGAATGCCGTGGACCTATACATTTTATCTAAAAAATAAAAAAATGGTCATAGTGGAGTACGACGCCTTAATCATTCATTCTAATATGAAAAGGGCATTTAAACCAATCATTGATCATTGTTTAGGCATTTTTTTGAAAAATGTGCCAACTAGTTTGCAAAATTACAAAAGAAGGAAGTGGAACGATACTTGCTTACCAAAATGTTTCGGTTTGGTTTTAGGTATACCAACCACAAAGACAAGCGAATGCAACTAGTGAGGTTTTGACGCCTAAAAGGGTAAGGTATTCTAAAGGCTTGAGGTCACCACCTTAATGGATAAGGGATTCCATCCCAATAGGCAATCAGTCCCAATAGGCAATCAGCTTAAAGTGAAGGAATATTATTCATCTCGGTGATCGGTATTATATATAAACGATCCCATGAGTAATCGGCTCATAGTTTTACCTAAACATATACCTCCTAAAGGTAGACCTAATTGTAGCCGGGGTTGGGCCACGGGTGGTGTGTGCTAATGGTGTAGTGTCTAAACTATTCAAATACATGCATAGCAATTAGTAATCAAATAGCACTTCTAAAA
Source organism: Syzygium oleosum (assembly GCF_021117445.2). NCBI lineage: Eukaryota > Viridiplantae > Streptophyta > Magnoliopsida > Myrtales > Myrtaceae > Syzygium > Syzygium oleosum. The sequence continues at coordinate 10,925,643 of NW_026607496.1, forward strand.
TAATCATTTCACATTCATTCCCGACACCATCCTACAAAACAAAGGTTAGCACAGACTGCACCCCTTATACCTCCCGTCTGCAAAAACTTTTAACACAATTGTCAGTGGGACGTACATGGGATCCTTGCGAGCTCAAATCACAAGCGTATCGTTCTATCTAGGCCTAAGTCCATTTAGAAAAGGTAACTCCCCAGCGGAGTCGCCAAGCCTATCACGCCGCATTTTTTTTTGGGTTTTCGGGGTCTGCGCGCTAAGGAGGTATTTCCGTGCAAGGGTCTCTCCCAGACCATACCTCACGTGACAACGGATGATAATTTCCTATTTAGTCTAAGTTCTCGATTTTGGAGTCGCCACTAGTCATTGTTGGTAGGTTGACTAGAAACCTAATCGGGGTATGGGAGAAATACCACGATTCTACGAACCAGAGATTCTGAATACGGGGACTTGGTTACGCTAATGATCCCGAATCAAGATCCCTAACGCCCTTTCGGTACCTAAGAACGATATGATGCCTAACGTGTCACACGAGTTTCCGAGGCCTATCTACTAATTCTATCCATTCTAATTGTGGGGAAATCAATCAAGAATTAAATGCGCAATCAATGTTAATCAAACCAAACAATCCTAAATTGTCTTTAAAAATCAAAATGCACCCAAAAATCATCCAAACCCTAATAAAGCCTTAAAGGCTTATTAATTTCATGATTTGTGTTTTTTTAGGGTTTTAGAGTTTTTTAAGGGTTATAACCCTTGAATTTGAGTTTTTTTTTTCTAAAAATGCCACTTGGGCACTTCAAAATATTCAAATTTCACTTTCTAAGGTTGGCCACAGTATTTTTAAACCATTCTGTGAATTTTTGAAATTTTTGATTTTTATTCGAAAATTAAATTTCTGAGAATTTCATTAATCGAAAATTGATTTTTATGATTTTATGAAAATTTCTATGAATTTTTTAATTTTCTAATTTTTTATAGATTTTCTGAATTTTTTATGAAATTTATTATTATTATTTTTAAATTTTCCCGCCGAGAAAATGAACCGGACCGGCCCGGTTCAACCTGGTTCGATTTGGCCGAACTAGGCCTCACCAGCGCTGGTCGCCGGTCGTCATCTTCGGCGGGCATGGTACTAAAAAACAGCGCCGTTTGGTCCCATTTTCTCTTAGGCATTTTATCAAACACCTAAAATGCATGACTTTTTTTTAGGGTTTTCAAGACCGTGACTTTGAGCTCATCGCCGACGACCTTCCGGCGACTATTTCGCCATTTTAGTTGGTTCAATATGAAGACTATGTCACCCCCTATCAAACTAACCTAATCACCTTGCCGTTGGACCGCCGTTGGCCGGTGAAAAATCAATCTAAAAAAACCCTAACTTACAAACTGTTTTTGGCAAGCTTTTCGAGAATACAAATCTTAATCCTAATCGCCCTAGCCGTCTATGTCGAGTCTAATGGTGAACAAAACATCAAACAAGGTTGAGAGAGGCTAACTTGAATAACCTAAGGTCACGGCGACGCTCCGGCGAAGGTTCCTCGGGACTCTGGCGAAGTGGTTTTCATGCATGACCGACTCAGTTTGTGCAAGTTTGACACCCTAAATGCAATGAAACAACACAAATAATGATCAGAAACAAGTTTCGAACATTCAAAAGTCTAAAATCCAAAAGAAAATCACATGAACATCAAAGCTTATTTTTTGGAATTCTGGAAAAATCAGAACTACGAGCGATTTTTACCCGTTTCGTCGACGGATCAAACGAAGTTTTCACGCTAATCGGCTGCCTTAGAGTTCTTCTTTGACACTTAGGCTTCCAGCAGGTGGTCTTCGCTTCGCTGGAAGAGTTCTGAGCACGCCGGCCGAGGCTTGTTTTCAAGCCTGGATGAACAGCTTCATCACAGGTTCACCAGATGTGGAAGATCACGATTGGAGCCGATTTGCCAGCACTTTCCCGCCGGAGAAGATGCCGATCACTCGGTCCTAAGATCCTCAACACGTCTCTAGCTCTCTTTCTCTCTCTTTTGTGTTCTCTGATTCGCTTTCTCTCTCTCTCTCTCTCTAGCATAATGTCGAACACTCTCTATGCCTTTTGTTCAGTTTTTCTTCATTTTTCTTGATCAATTTTCCCACTAAAAAATCGTTACCACCGACTTAGAATCGGTTGTAACGATTCTCTGGCGCCAGCTGGAGATTCTCCAGCTGGCCGAATCGATTTACACTTGCTAAATTAATCACATGAAGTCGTCGAAGTCACGGGTTTGAAGATATATTTTCTGGGTTTATTGTGCAATGGGCGAACCGGGCAAAGGGGATGACTGACCCGGGTCAGGTCGGGTCGACCCGGCCGACCCGGTAAGTCCAATTTTGACTAAAAATTCAAATTAAGCCCGATTTCGATCGAATTTTCAAAATTAAATCCCAAAATTGAATTCCTCATAACATTCTAAACCCAAATATGTGATTTTCCCCAATTTTTGACAAGATCATGTCCTAGATTTTTAACTTTCTGTACTCGGGTTATTGGGTCTTTGTTCAATTCGATGCCTTAATGACCTAATTAGGCAAAATTAGTGCCAAAATTGAATTACCCACATCTGATTAATCCTAGAAATGATGGTCTCATGGTTCCACAATTTTGAATTGGACACGATTCCCAATTTGGGATCAAAATTCCTAATTTTCAATTGAATTTTTGGGTTTTCTGATTTCTTTGTTGAATTGTTCATTTGGACTGACCATTATGTAATTCAAGGTCTCAAAATCATTTGTTGTGAAGATACCATGACTTAAAAATGACTAGAAAAGATCCAATTGCATTTTTGGTTCAATTCGGGTTTGATTTTGCCCAATTTTGAGAAAAACACATGCCCAATTGAGATTTTCCAAAATTGATGATGCATTAGTGAAATTGGATTTAAAATAAGACTAAGGACTATTTTCATGGAATTTTCTGATTCCATTTGCTATTTTTCTTGATTTTCTCACTCATTTTGACTAAAAGAAATTAAAGAAAAATTCAGGAAAATGCTAAAAAAATCATTTTTGATTTAGAAATAGGTTTCTAGGCTTGGCCAAGATTCCTAATACTAATTTTGATATTTTTTAAAATATGAAAAAAAAATGAGCTAAAAATCAAGTGTCAACACGAACTCTCGTGACATGTTAGGCATTTCGTATCGTTTTAGGTACCGAAAGGGCGTTAGAGATCTCGATTTGGGATCATTAGCATAACTAAGTCCCCTTACTCATGTGATCTCTGGTTCACATAATCGTGGTATTTCTCCCATGCCTCGATTGGTTTCTGGTCAACTTACCAATAATGACAGGCTTTGCAACTCCACTGGGGAATTTAGCTATCTAAGTGGACGTAGGCCAAGATTAGAACGATATGCATGTGTTTTGTGTGCACGCAAGGATCTCAGGTACGTCCCACTAACAAAAGTGTTAAATGGTTTGGTAGGTGGGAGGTATAAGGGGTATTATCTTTGTTGACCTTTGTTTTGCAGGATGGTGTTGGGAATGAATGAGAAATGATTATCTTAGAAGTGCTATTTGGTTATAAATTGCCATGCATGCTTTCTAATAGCCTTAGCACGACACCATTTGCACACACCACCCATGGCCCAACCCCGGCTACATTTAGGATTACCCTTAGGAAGTATGCATTTATGCGAAATTATAGGCTGATTGCCCATGGGATCATTTAAATGCAATACCGATCACCAAGATGGAATAACATTTCATTACTTTAGGTTGATTGCCTATTCGAATGGAATCCCTTGTCAATTAAGGTAGTGACCTTAAATCTTTAGCCTATCCTACCCTTAGGCGTCAAAACCTCACTTGTTGCATCTACATGTCTATATGGTTGGCATTACAAAAATCGCCTTAGTGATGAGAAGTTTTGTTCCTTGCCTTTCTCTTTTAATTATACAAGTTAGTTGGCACAATTTGAACAAAAAATGCCTAAATGACAACCAATGGTTAATCTAAATGCCCTTTTTATACTAAAATGAATTATTAGGGTAACATGCTCCATTAGAACATTCTTTCATTTTTAGATGGGATGTATAGGTTCATGGTGGATTTTCAATGTAATTCAAGTGGTCATTGTCTTTCAAATTGAAGGGTCACTCTGTATGTGCTCAAAATGCGATAAAAACAACGTAGTGAGTCAAGTGTTCATTTTGATTTTGATGTATTCAATAGTTGTAAACCATAAAGTTAGAATTCTATGGTATAAATAGAGCATGAAAAACGGGCATTTACATCAAACATTGATTTCATCCCCATTTTCAATTGTATGCTCTCTTAAAGCATAAATGGACTTAAGAGGACATGACGTAGACAATTGTCTCACTTTGAAAATTAAAGTCCAACAGTTCATTGATTGAAAAATCCTCAACTTTCAAGAGCCAGAACCAAATGTGCATCAAAATCCACTCCCTGAGCATAATATGGTGAGCATGATTTGAGGCGAAAAGAAGATAATAGAGACAGACGAAGATGATAAATACGAGGTCAAAGTGAAAGCCTCTCAACAAAGGATGCCCCATTTCACCAAGAGGCATTTCGAAAAGGTGAAGTTGTAGACAATTTGGGAGAAGATTCCAGCAAATACAATTTTCAAGTAAAGTGTACACCACCACCATGGGCATTCAAGAACGAAATAATTGTGCCTGATGGTTGGGGTGGTATGGATGATGAAGTGAGCCCCAAGGAAGAGACTCTATTTGAGAAAGAAAAGTTTGAAGAAGAGATAGGTGAGAATGAGAAAGAGAAGGAAAATATCCGTCAGAGTGAAAGGCATTTTACCCAAGAATCACTCAAGCAAGGCGAGACTGTAGGTTTACTCGATCATGACAGTGGCAGGTACAACTATCGTGTTAAATATACCCCTCCTCCATGGGCATTTAAAGACGAGGTTTTCGTGCCGGATGGATGGGGTGGTATGGATGAGATTCCAATCAACAAGCTAAATCTTGAAGAAAAGGAAGATAGAGAGGAATAAAAGAAGGAAAAGATTCGGCATGGTGATAGGCGGTTTATCCACAAAGCACGAAAGGAAGGTGAGACCGTGGACTTGTTGGGTCAAAATAGCGATCATTATAACTACCATGTCAAGTATACACCCCCTCCACGGGCGTTCAAGAACAAAGTCATCATACCTGATGGTTGGAGTGAGATGGATGATGAGGAAGCTAATAAAAGTATCATATCCATGATCACACCATTTATGATCAAACTCGATGAAGTGGACAAGTACGAGGAGGATGGATGTCATATTGAACCGGTTACTATTCAACTTTCAATAGATCAATTGAAGATCGAGGAAAAAGAACCACAGCCTATGATCATTACTTTGCCCCTAAAGGAAGAGTTTGATACTAAGTGCGAGCCTTGGGATTACGCACCAAAAGAGGTCGATGCTATAACCCGATCGGAAAGATACTATGTCCGAAAGAAGGGTGAGCATGAGAAGAAGGGTGTAACAGAGGAAGATGTGAAGCAATTACTTTCAGTCATGAAGATGAGCAAGTATGAGGTAATTGAACAATTAAGGAAAATGTCAGCACAAATTTCCTTATCGGACCTCTTTAAAACTTCAGAGAGTCGTAAAATGGTGCTTGTGAAACTTCTCAATGAAATTCATGTCTCGGAGACAATCAGCGAGGTGCAACTGGAGGATTTCGTTGGCACCATTCTGTTAAAAGATCAAATCGCTTTCTCTGATGAGGACTTTCCAATTGATGGACGTTCACACAATAAAGCCCTATATATTGCCATCAAATGCAGGGGCAAGGAGGTGTCGTGAGTATTGATTGATAATGGCTCTGCACTTAATCTGTACTTGCTAGGCACATTACATTGTCTGGGGATCAATGAAGAGCTTATCAAGCCTTTTAAGGTAACTGTATGCTCGTTTGATGTAATGAAGAAAGATGTCATTGATGATGTTGAGCTTGAAGTGAATATAGGCCCTATACTCTTCTTGATTGATTTTCAAGTGGTGGATATTCCAAGGACTTTCAACATGTTGCTGGGTAGGCCTTGGATTCACATAGCCGGTGCCATCCCTTCAAGTCTTCACCAGAAGTTTGTTATTAATGGCAAAATGATCACCTTACATGGAAAGACAGATTTCACTACCTATAAGGAGAGTACAATACCGTACATTGAGCCAAAGATAAAAGAAGAACCAACCTACCACTCGTTCGAAATGATTTCGATGATATAAATTCCTGCTCGCAGTATTATGAAGACACCAGAGCTCTCGACATCATCTATTATGTCAGGGAAGGTATTATGCCAATATGGGTTCGTCCCTGGTGACGGACTTGGATTGAAAGCCTAAGGGATTAAGGAGCCTATCATTCCACATGCTACTAAGAAAAGATATGGAGTGGGTTATACCAAAAAAGGTTTAAATGATCACCATGGAGGTAAAGGCCGAGGTCAAGGCAATAATCCTGAGAACCGTGGAGGCTGTGGAAGTCGAGGTGATCGCATCATCAATCCATCAATCTGGAAGGGCAAAACCAAGGAGCTTCCTTATTATTAGATCCATATCAAGAAAGCTTTCCTTGGGCTTTCCAAATTACTCCAAGAAGAGGACATTCATGCAAAAGAGGAACCTGTTTTGTCAGAGCTATTCAAGGAAAATGCTGTCAATGTCATTTTAATTGAAGTAGAAGATATCTACGCACTGCAGTAGGAAAATCCTTCCAATTCTTTACTCGCTTTGTTGTTTTTCTCATTGCATTGTTACTTTCATAGTTTCCAGTTTCATTTTGATTTTGTGTACAATTTCAATTCAATTGTAATTTCCATTCATGTTGATTTAGTTGTAATATGTTCTTTCAAATTCAATAAAAGTGTTTAAATGTTTTGTTAAGGACGTATGAAAACAAAACTAAACCTATGATGAATATTGCCCTCACTTGTGAGGCTTGAGGTTTTGGGTTTCTATATTGCTCTTAATTGCGAAAATGGTTTTTAAGAGCAAAGATGTCCAAGGATATGAAGATTAGCTCTATCTTTCCGTTTTTTTCAAAATGGATTTCAAAATGGATTTCCAAAAAGACTTTTCATAAACCTCATGCGTTGTTATACTTCACATGTGAATAATAACTATGTTTGTTGCATGTCAGGCATGAGCATTCACATATTCATAATAGGTTCTTATGTGGTACAAATCCTTCAGAGGAAATCACTTGTAACATTGAAAAAGTTGACAAAGATAAAGAATGGGTCAGAAGGGAATGGATTCATCATGAAGAATCAAAGCCACTTACGCTAGAGAGAATAGTTACCGTTAATTTGGGCAATAATGAGAATTCCAAAAAAGTTAAGATTAGGGAAAGCCTTTTTTCTGCAGAAGCAAAGAGGATTACTTATTTACTCAGAAAATATCAAGATATCTTCGCATGGTCTTACACTGACATGCCGGGTCTTGATCCAAAGATTATTGAACATGCTCTACCAATTGATCCGAGCATTCCTCCAAAGAAGCAAAAACTTTGGCGGACCAAGTCAAAGTTAACAAAGAAAATAGAAGAAGAAGTAATGAAATTGCTCAAGGTTGGATTCATTAAAGTAGTACCTTATCCATAATGGGTTGCCAATATAGTCCTCGTATTGAAGAAAGATGGACAGGTGCAGGTTTACGTTGATTATCACAACCTAAACAAAGTAAGTCCCAAAGATGATTTTTCGCTACCACACATTGATGTCCTGGTGGATAGCACTGCTGGGTTTGAAACATTTTCATTCATGGATGATTTTTCTTGATATAATTAAATCCTTATTAAGAAAGAGGATAAGGCGAAAACATCTTTCATTACACCATGGGGCACATTTTGTTACAAAGTGATGCCTTTCGATTTAAAGAATGCTGGTGCCACATATCAAAGGGCAATGGTAACTTTATTCCATGACATGATGCACAAAGAAATCGAAGTATATGTGGATGACATGATTGCCAAATCCAAACAAGGAGAAGATCATGTGATGGTACTTTAGAAATTGTTTGAAAGACTCAGAAAGTACAAGTTGTGGTTAAACCCCAACAAATGTGTATTGGGGGCAAAATCTGGCAAGTTGCTGGGTTTTGTAGTTAGTAACAGGGGCATCAAAATAGATCCCTCGAAGATCAAGGCAATTTATGATCTCAAGATTCCCCCAACGGTAAAAGAGGTGAGAAGCTTATTAAGGCAATTGAATTACATTGCTCGTTTCATTTACCAACTTTCTAAAACTGCTAAGCCATTTTTCAAGTTGCTGAAGAAAAATGCTAAAGTGAAATGGGACGCAGAGTGTCAATAAGCCTTTGGCAAGATCAAAGAATATCTGGTATGTCCACCAGTCCTTGTACCACCAATCCCTGGGATTCTATTGATTTTATATTTGACGATTCACCATGAGTCGTTTGGGCCGTGCTTGTCGAAAGAAGACCATATGATGGTAAGGAGCAAGCCATTTACTACCTGAGTAAGAAGTTTACCACATCTGAAACAAATTATCCAGTAGTGGAGAAGACATGTGTTGCATTAATTTGGGTGTTACACATGTTAAGGCAATAAACTCTTTATCATCAAATCTTATTGGTAACTGAGAATGACCCGATCAAGTTCTTGTTAGAGAAATCCTCCTTGGTCAGAAAATTAGCAAAATGGCAAGTCTTGCTATCAGAATTTGATATCAGAAGTTCATCTCAGAAATCCGTTAAAGGACAAGCGATTGCGGATATGTTAGTAGAAAATTCACAAAGATCTACCAGTCCTCAAGAGGATGAATTTGATGATCGTGTCTTGATGATAAGGGACGATAAATGGACCATGTATTTTGATGGTGCAACCAATCTATCTGGATCGGGGACTAGGGCAGTGCTGATTTCCTCATAAGGTCAACATTATCCAGTATCTGCAAAGTTGGTATTTCCATGCACTAACAATATTGCCGAATATACCTTACCAAAAAAACAATATTGCCGAATATGAAGCTTACATACTTGGCTTGCAGTTACCCCTTACGATGAAAGTAAATAGGTTGCAAGTATATGTAGATTCCATGCTTATCATTTTGCAAACAACTGGTGAATGGAAAACCCAAGATTCCAAGTTAGTACCATACCACCAATACTTGGAAGAAATAATGGAAGAATTTGAAGAGATCACATTTGATTTTCTACCAAGAGCTCAAAGTCACTTTGCAGATGCTCTGGCTACGTTGTCATCCTTATTACAAGCGGAGGATGGTTTGGATATGAAGCCACTGAGGATCAAAATTCTAGAGCAACCAACATATTGCACGATAGTTCAAGCAAAATTTGATAATGAACCATGGTTCGATGATATCAAGAAATATCTCCAAATAGGAGAATTTCTTGAAGGAAGCCAACCAGCTGACCGAAAGTTTATTAAGAAGATAGCCACAAAGTTCTTTCTCAGTGGCCAAACTCTTTACAAGAGATCATTTGATTCGGTCTTACTAAGATGTGTCGATGCCAAAGAAGCTGACCAAATCATGAAAAAAATCCATGAAAGTGAATGTGGGCCACACATGAATGGATACCTTCTAGCCCGAAAGATCATGAGATTGGGATACTATTGCATGACAATGGAGATGGATTGAATCCAGCATGTAAGATATTGTCACCAATGCCAAGTTTATGGAGATATGATTAATGCACCTCCAAATGAATTACATCAAATGTCTGAGCCATAGCCATTTTCGATGTGGGGCATCGATATGATTAGTCTGATCAACCCCAATGCCTCAAATGGACATCACTTTATCTTGGTTACAATTGATTACTTTACCAAGTTGATCGAGGCAAGCTCATATGCTAATGTTACCGCTAAGAATGTGGCAAGGTTCATTAGGCATGACATCATTGCCAATTATGGGGTTCCAGAAGCAATCATTACCGATAATGGGTCGAATTTAAACAACAAGATTGTAGATGATTTGCTTGAACATTTCCACATTCGACATTTGAACTCGTCTCCATATCGCCTACAAATGAATGGAGCGGTTGAGGCAGCAAATAAGAACATAAAGAAGATATTGTCCAAGACGGCTGAGAACTATCGTGACTGGCATGAAAGGTTGCCATATGCTCTAATGACATACCGAACTTCAATCCAAACATCAACTGGGGCAACTCCATTTTCCTTGGTTTATGGAATGGAAGCGGTATTACCTGTTGAAGTGGAAATTCCTTTATTAAGAATATTATCTTAGTTGAAGCTTTCAGAGGCTAAATGGACTCAACAGATATATAAACAACTCAACATGTTTGACGAGAAAAGATTGAGGGCTATATGTCATGGACAAGCCTATCATAAGAGAGTTGCCAAATCCTTTAATTGAAAAGTGAAACCAAGGCATTTTGAAGTTGAAGATCTAGTGGTGAAAAAGATCATCCCCAATAATTCAGATCCACGTGGGAAATTCATTCCAAATTATGAAAGTCCATATGTTGTCAAGAAAGTTCTGCCTAGTGAAGCATTGATTCTTGTAGATATAGATGAAACAGAGTTGGCTTATCCTGTAAATACAGATGCTGTCAAGATATTCTACCCATGAAATAAAATGACAAACTTGATTGAACATTTCAGAAGATGATTTGGGCCACTTTAGAACATGTGTATAGCATGCATATCATGCATTTCATAAGCATGTATGTTCATTTTGTAGAATAGGACCCAAAAGAGTTTAAGATGATAAAAGATCTCAAATTCCTCGATAGTGTGGGTAAAAGGTAAAGGAATGAATCTTCCAATTTACTCTTCATAATAACATTCTTTTCTTCCTTTTTATCATCTCCAAGGAGCTTAAAGGAAGGAAACTATGGAAAAACAAATCCTCAGCGGAATCTAACTTGAAGTACATAAGAGAGTTGGCGGTATCGTTTCAATTATTGATAGGAATTACGCAAATGAATTATAACACTTGATTCTTAATCCTTGCGGAATCTTCACCAATTCGAAAAGGTGAGTTATCATTGAAAAGGATCTCAATTCCGCAAGTGGGACAAATCAAAACGAAAGATAAAAAAAAATGTAATCTTTCATGAATAATCAAGTCAAGATGAACAAAAGGGATCTCACCAAACCGATCAGATAAGCATCCCTGACTCACAAATTCGAACCACGAAGGTTCATTCTTATGAAAAAAAAGATTCAATTCCCTAGTGGAGCAAATCGGTACAAGAGTTTGAAAAGACAATCTTTCATAAAAACCCAAATCAGAATGAACAAGAGGGATCTCATCAAACCGATCAGGGATCCTGTCAAGAAAGTCAGATAAGATTTCCAAAAGTTTATTTTTCCCAAAAAAATTGAGTTTTTCTCTCCAAGCGGATTGAAATGGAAATTAAACGAAACAAAACATATCGTTTCAAAAATCATCTCAACGAATCTCAGTCAAAAAGGTTTGAACACATATTCTTTGAGCATGCATTGCACATCAGAATTCCCCAAAGAGGATGATTTGACAAAAGTCATGAATATTTTCAAAGAAAATGTTTAGATAAAATCAAATGGAAAGACCTTCAAATGATGAAAGGTAAACCATATCCAAACACGTCCTTTATACACTCAAGAAATGGAAGAGTGAGAGTCAAAAGTGAGAAAAACCTCATCCGAAGGAGATAGGAGGTTTTCGCATTGATTACATGGATTGAAATAATGAAAGGCAATCATTTTACTATCCCAAACACATGATTATCCCTTGCAAGCCAAATTTGAGCCTATGCAATGGAGAAACTTTTCAAAACAACCCTGTTAAGAAGCACCCCTCATTGGGGCAAACAAAGAGGTACGTGATTGACATTTATGGAGAAAAGGATCAAGAAAGATTTTGTTGCATACACTTGCATCAATCTTTCTGTGATAACTTCAAATGAAATCATGTGGAAGCTCACAAGATCCCAAGAGGAAGAAGAGCCGTCATGTCCCGAACCTTACGACCTCGCAAGATCCTACCAATAGTCATTCGAATACGACATCCCGGGACTCATCGCCGACCCAAATCACTTACTAATGAGAGAATACATGCGGAAACGAACTTGAAACACCCAAACAACAATCATACAAAGAGATAGTAAAGGAGACACCATATACACAAACCAACAAAGCTACTTTTATAAACATATAGTTAATCACAGAAGATACAACTTACAAGCCTTACTAAAGGCCACCTTCTACGGACCATGCACAAGCAAAAAGCATCGGGTGATCGGTTAGCTTAGCTTCTCTACATAAAAGAGGGTGCTCAAAAAGATGGGGTAACTAAACATATCATCAATCCCTGTGGTACCCCAGAGGCGTCCCCGGATCAGACTCTAAATAATCCAGCTCGGAATCTAAACTCTCGGGACCGGTGTCAGGATTGGTCACAGCCCCCTCGGGAGGATCTATCTGCATGGGATCCCACTCAGCAACTTCTAATCCGCCATCACGGAGACCATCAAAAGCTCAAAGAGGACCAAGCAGAACGTTTACTTCCCGATAGAACCAAGCCAAAAAGGTGTGTGGCTTCCACAACGCAAAGCTCTCATCCACCCAAACTGTCATCACATGCCTTACATAAACCTTATCCTCTTCTACTGAGTACTCTGTTAACATATGATCCATATCCATCGGTACCTCAAAACATTGGGGAGGACCATTTATGGTCGAGGGTCTGAAATGGTTAAATAACAACAATGAGATAAAACTCAATAAGTAAACTTCTTAAGCCTTGCTCAAGATAACACGTACCTCCGGATCGCCCTAGCATGCAATTCTAGCATAACTCAACGTACCAAGAACAACCACATGCATTCTTATCTTACCTTGGCACACACATGCCCCTACACATTATAACCATCATAACATAGCAACGCTCCCCCGAGCACACACGATACAAATCATGGCATATCATGCAAAACACAATTCATAATCTAGACATGCTCAACATCGATCTCGAGCATATAGCATTCCCCAATGCATATTACACTCGTAGTTATCCAGATTACTAACAATCCCTCGGGCCACAACTGAACCCCCGCCGGTTTTCCATCATAGCCGGGCATCGTCCCACTACTTCGGGCACGGCAACATCTAGAATCGAACACAACCCGACAAGCCGGGTACCAAACGGCATTCCAATTAAGAGCATTAGTCCGACCCCTACCGCGACACGGCATCGTCTAGAACCCTAGCCTAGACGGCATCCGAACTCCCGCCTAGACGGCATTTGTCATGATCATGCACATACATAATTCACTCAATACCAATTCTTATCTTTGCAATTTAGCCAATGCCGAGTGTTTATGACGTGCAAATCTCTCCGAATAAACGTGTCATGATATGCATTTATATCCAATTGTTAATCGCATGATTAGCCAACGAATGAATCAAATCCGCCATTGAAAATCTGCACTCAATCGACAAGTACCAATTCAGCCATAAATTAACCACAACACAAATTAGCCTTAAAGCAGCAAATCAACCAATGATCAATCAAGCATAAGTAGCCAATAAGCTAACACAAACGGCCATTCCCTACTTAGCACCGAAATCAGCCACAATTAATCCGATCAAGCCATGAATTAATCAAATACAACCAACCATTAAACAAACAAGCCGGACCAGCCATCAATTAAATGAGATCAACCACTAAATAGCTCACAATTCGGCATTTTAATCAACCACAACTTAGCCCTTAGTTGGTCCACTAATGAGGCCAAAAAATCGACACTAAACAACCACTAAATTACCATTAAATAGCCATTAATCAACCCGTAATCACATCTATTAGTCACCCATTGTCCTAGTCAAGGTTTAGGGGTTTACTTACTCAAAACCTAAGCAAGGCAACAGCAGCAATCATGGCAATGGCGGTGGACAGCAAGCGGCACCGACAACAACGTACGGTGTATAACGGCGGATGGCGGCAACGGCGAAGCGGCTCCCGATAGTGAATAGCCACAGAAATGGTGGCGTGAGGATAATGGTGGCGAGTGGCGACCGAACCAAGAAAGTAAGAGGGAAAGACAAGGTTGGCGGTTAGTGGCCTGCAAATGGCAGTGAGCAACTGCCGAACGGTGGGGGATGAGTGGTTGATGGTGGTGGTGTCGACGATGTGGTGGTGGTGATGGCTGAACGAAATAGGGGAGGAATATGGTGGCCGAAGTCAACAACAAGATGAACGGCGAGCAACGACAGCCGCGGCTGGTCACGACGAACGGCGGCACCCACAGCGACTCACGGTAGTCGGACGGTTGCTGGTGGCTGATGGTGATCATGGCTGGGGGCTGGTCGGGGGTGTTCGGCCAAAAAACAAGAGGGAGAGGGAGAGTCAACTTGCTCAAACTTGGAAGAGAGAGAGAGACAAGGGTCAACTACCCCACTAAAACCCCATCAATAACCCCACCTACATCCAATGGCTAGAATTCTATCTTGATCAACACTCCAAGATCCAAGGGTTACAATCACTCTATCTAGTGACAATCTAGGTAAATAAGCAAAAAGGAGAGGAGCAAAGTTGTTCATAATGGCCGGCTAAAAGGGGAGTTTAATAATGTCCAAATTGCCCTTTAACACAGTAAGGAAATCTAAAATATTTCAGGAGTAAAATGGTCTTTTCCAACTTCCGGTCTGAATTTCACTTTTCTGATAATTTCTGAGCAATCCAATAAATTAGTCGTGGAACCCTTGAAAGTTCGATATCCAATTTCGGATTCTAATTCATGGCCAAAATCAATCAATCGCAACTTTAGTGTATCTCAAATTAACAGGTAGCTTTTGAGAGTTACGCGTGTTTGACCCGTGATCGATATGATATCGAGCCACGTTTAAGCTTGCTCAAGTCGTAATGACCTCGGTTGTCATGTAATTATGAGGATCAATCACTAGTTCCGTAGGACACGATCGTTCAGAATTGGCTTAGGGTCATTTGCAATTCATATAATGGTCAAGCGGAATCACCTGCGATCCAATTGTCTATCATTGGCGAATCATTCCAGAACCATCCTTGGATCGATCTATAATGGCCCAAAATTGTCTCTCGTCAATCCTTATGGTCGAATGGTCAATCCACGGTCGAGTTCTTAGGTCGCGCGTACTTAATTCCTAGCTAGCCTTTCCCTAACGGTTAGTCTTCTCATGAGTGATCACTTCATAGTGAGATTTAATTGAAAGTGCATCGATGAGATATACATTTCATAAGTCCCAAAAAGGGTCGAAATTCAGAATGTCACAACTCTTCCCTCCTTACAAAAATTTCGTTCTCGAAATTTATAAACAACCCAACTATTTAAACAAATGGGGGTGCTGACGCCTCATCACTTCTTCACTTTCCCACGTGGCTCCTTCTGTTCCGTGATGTTGCCAAACTACTTTAACCAACGGGATCGTCTTGTTTCGCAAACTTGTTCCTTTCTGTCCTCGATTCGCACCGGTCTTTCCATGTACGACACCTTGTCGTCCACGTCTATCTCTTCATAATTCAGCATGTGGATCGAATCTAGTTCGTACTTCCTTAACATGGACATGTGGAAGACATTGTGAACTTGAGCTAAATTCGGCGGTAAGGCGAGGCGATAGGCTAAAGTCCCTATTCGTTCCAAAATCTCAAATGGACGACGTACCTTGGGCTTAACTTTTCTTTATTGCCAAATCGCGAAGTTCCTCGCATTGGTGACACTTTGAGGAAAACATGATCTTCTATTTGAAATTCCAAAGGCCTTCGTCGTTTATTTATGTAGCTTTTCTGATGACTCCGAGTGGTCTTAAACCTTTCTTTGATGACCTTAACTGCCTCAACTGACTGTTATACTAATTCCAGACCCGTTATACTCCTTTCACCAACCTTATCCCAGAACACTGGAGTCCTGTAGGCTCTACCATACAACACTTCAAATGGGGCCATTCTGATACTCTATTGATAACTATTATTGTATGCGAACTCAACAAGATGCAGTTGTTCCTCCCATCTGCCCTTGAAATCCAAAACGTAGGCTTGTAGCATATCCTCTAAAGTCTGAATTGTTCTCTCTGATTGACCATCCGTTGCGGAAGATAGGCTGTGCTATATTGCAGCTTCATCTCCATAGCTGTCTGAAGACTTTTCTAAAAGGTTGCGGTAAACTTGGGATCTCGATCCGACGTGATCATTACTGGCACTCCATGAAGACAGACTATTTGTCGCATATACAGCTTAGCATAGCTATTCATTGCGAAATCCTTTCGCACTGCCACAAAGTGTGCTGATTTGGTCAACCTGTCGACTATAACCCAAATTGAATCATTGCCGCTCTGGTTTCTTGGCAAACCCATGACGAAGTCCATTGTGATATGCTCCTATTTTCACTCGGGAATTTCCAACAGTCGCAGCAGTCCACCGGGCTTACAATGTTGCGCTTTCACTTGTTGGCACGTTAAACACTTAGCTACGTGCTTGGCTACGTCCACTTTTATCCCATTCCACCAATAGTGCTAACACAAATTCTGATACATCTTTGTGCTACCTAGATGAATGCTATAATTGCTACGATGTGCTTTCGACAAAATCTCTTCCTTGAGTTCCACATCGTCAAGCACGCATAATCGTCCACGAAACCTTAACGTCCCATCCTCAACCACTTGAAAGTCAGGCTTTCTCTTATCTGCATTTCCTTGCAGAATATTTTGAATGGCGGGGTCCATAGATTGCAATGCCTTAATCTTGGCCTGAACTTCTGGCTCGATCCTTAAAGTAGCCAACAAACTCAAGAGGTGTCATACCTCGTACTTAAATTCTGAATCTCGTACCTCCTCGAGCAGAGTCCATTCCTTAACCATCATCTGTACGATTGTCGACTTCCGACTAAGTGCATCCGCTACCTTATTAGCCTTCCCAAGGTAGTACAAAATATCGCAGTCGTAATCCTTGAGAAGCTCCATCCATCGGCGATGTCTCATGTTCAATTCTTTCTAGGAAACAAATACTTCAGACTCTGATAATCCGTGTAAATCTGAAACTTTTCCCCGCATAAATAGTGCCTCCAAATCTTTAGGGTAAAGATTATCGCCGCTAGCTCCAAATTGTGAGTTGGGTAGTTTAGCTCATGAGTCCTCAACTGTTGCGATGCGTATGCAACCACTCTTCCATGTTGTATTAAAACGCATTCTAATCCCTTAAGCGACGCATCACTATAAATCTCGTACCCTCCAGGACCCGATGGTATCGTCAACACCGGAGCGGTAGTCAGCTTGTGTTTGAGTTCTTAGAAACTCCTCTCGCACTTATCCGTCCATTCGAACCTTGTTTCCTTCTTCAGGAGGCGAGTCAAAAGAGTAACTATTGCAAAGAACCTTTCCACAAATTATCTATAATAGCCTGCTAGGCCTAGGAAACTCCGAACCTCTATCACTGTCGTCGGTCTCGGCCAATTCATGACTGCCTCGATCTTAGTAGGATCCACTGAGATTCCATCGCCAAAGATCACATGTCCAAGAAATGCTACTCGATTGAGCCAGAACTCGCACTTACTAAACTTGGCGTAAAGTGCATGTTCTCTCCAGGTTTGCAAAACCATCCTCAAATGTTGCTCATACTCTTCAGGGCTCTTCGAGTATACCAAAATGTCGTCGATGAACACAATGACGAACTGATCCAAAAACTCCTTAAATACCCGATTCATCAAATCCATAAAAGCAGCTGGGGCGTTAGTTAGTCCAAATGGCATCATGGTAAACTCATAATGTCCATAACGCGTACGGAATGCCGTTTTCGGTATATCCTCCTTCTTGATCCTTAACTTATGGTAGTCCGTTCTTAAATCTATCTTGGAGAATACCGATGCCCCTTGCAATTGATCGAACAAGTCATCAATTCTTAGTAACGGATACTTGTTCTTGACGGTCGCTTGGTTCAACTGCTAATAGTCGATGCATAAACGCAACGAACCATCTTTCTTCGTCATAGACAATACTGATGCTCCCCACGGTGATGCACTCAGATGAATGAATCCCTTATCTAGCAGTTCTTGCATTTGAACTTTCAATTCCCTCAACTCTGACAAAGCCATTCTGTAAGGCTATCTAGAGATTGGCTCCGTCCCAGGGGCCAATTCAATCACAAACTCCACTTTTCTCTCAGGTGGTATTCCCGGCAATTCCTGAGGAAAGACATTGGGAAAATTACACACCTCGGCTATGTCCTCTAGCCTTGGTTCCTTAACCAACGTGTCAACCACGGTCACCAGATAACCTTGGCATCCTTTGTCTAACAACATAGTCACCTCTAGCGACAAAATCCAAGGGATCGAGGTTCCTCCTCGACTTCCCATAAACTCGTATATAGAATGACCAATCAGATTAAATTGGATCACCGTGCCACTACTATAATTCCATCAAGGAATAGAGACCTAAGCCATCTACCCAAGCTTAAACAATTCTAAGCAGTGAATCACAGTAAACGGTCACAAGGCAGGAAATCACAAGACAAGCATCCTAAACATATAAACAACAGAGCTCTGCTCTTACCTTTCCTCCTGCAGCACTTGCAATCAAGGCTAATAACATGAAAACACCGAGCAATCACAAGCACATACTCTCAGGGCATACGTTAAACATTCAAAACTTGTGATCAAAGCAGGTCTCCCTAACTTACTACGCCAAAAGCCATCGCTTCTTATCACTCCAGGTCTCGACCAAACTTGGATCGAGCTGACCTTGCTCTGATACTAATTAAACGAGGATGTCACGCCCGAACCCTACGAGCTCATAATATCCCACCAATGGTCGTTCGAATGCGACATCCCGAGACTCGTCGCCGATCCAAACCACTTTCTAACGAGAGAATACATGTGGAAGCGAACTTGAAACACCCAAACAACAATCATACAAAGGGATAGTAAAGGAGACACCATATACACACACCAACAAAGCCACTTTTATAAACATATAGTTAATCACAGAAGATACAACTTACAAGCCTTACTAGAGGCCACCTTCTATGGACCACGCACAAGCAAAAAGGATCGGGTGATTGGTTAGCTTCTTTTCTATACAAAAGAAGGCGCTCAAAAAGACGGGTAATTAAACCTATCATCAATCCCCGTAGTACCCCCAAGGCTTCCCCGAATCGGACTCTAAATAATCCGACTCGGAATCTAAATAATCCGACTCGGAATCTTAACTCTCTGGACCGGTGTCAGGATCGGTCACGACCCCGTCAGGAGGATCTATCTTCATGGGATCCCACTCAGCAACTCCTAATTCGCCATCATGGGGACCATCAAAACCTCAAAGAGGACCAAGCAAAACATCCCCTTCCCGATAGAACCAAGCCAAAAATATATGTGGCTTCCACAATACAAAGTCCTCGTCCACCCAAACCGTCGTCGCATGCCTTATATAAACCTTATCCTCTCCTACTGGGTACTCTGTTAACATATGATCCATATTCATCAGTACCCAAAACGTTGGGAAGGACCATTCATGGTCGGGGATCTGAAATGGTTAAATAACAACAATGAGATAAAACTCAATAAGTAAACTTCCTAAGCCTCGCTCAGGATAACACGTACCTCCGGATCGCCCTAGCATGTAATTCTAGCATAACTCAACGTTGTCGCGTCGCGGTTTTTTGGGACTTTCGGGATTTGCGCGCTAAGGAGGTATTTCCATGTAAGGGTCTCTCCCAGACCATACCTCACGTGACAGTGGAAGGTAAATTCCTATTTAATCTAAATTTGTGATTTTGGAGTCGCCACTAGTCATTATTGGTAGGTAGACTAGAAACCTAATCGAGGTACGGGAGAAATACCACGATTCTACGAACCAGAGATTCTGAGCACGGGGACTTGATTATGTTATTGATCTCGAATTGAGATCCCTAACGTCCTTTCGGTACCTAAGAATGATACGATGTCTAACGTGTCATGCGAATTTCCGAGGCTTACCCACTAATTCTATCCATTCTGATCGCAGGAAGAACCAAACAAGTATTAAATGTACAATTAATGTCAATCATATCAATCAATCCTAAATGGTCTCTAAAAATGAAAATCAATCAAAACATCCAAACCCTAATGAAGCTCTAGAAGCTTATTCATTTCATGATTTACATTTTTTTTTAGGGTTTTAGGGTTTATAACCCCTGAATTTGGGATTTTCTAAAATTGTCACTTAAGTACTTCCAAAAATTCAAATATCACTTTTTATGGTTGGCCACGGTGTTTTTGGACCATTATGTGAATTTTTAAAACTTTTGATTTTTTTTTTTGGAAATTTTATTAACCGAGAATTGATTGATTTTTTTTTATTATTTTCTGAAATTTTTATGAATTTTCCAATTTTTCAATTTTTTATTGATTTTCTAAATTTTTTACATTTTTATTTGTAATTTCTGAATTTTCTGAATTTTTATGAATTTTCTGAAAATTTATGAATTTTTATGAATTTTCTATTTTTTTTTTTAATTTTCTGTTTTTCTGATTTTTTTTTCGATTTTCCAAATTTTTTTAATATTTTCTGATTTTTCAAATTTTTTTATTTTTTATTTTTATTTTTGAGTTTTTTAGATTTTTTTATTATTATTTTTATTTAAATTTCCCGCCGGGAAAATAAACCGGACCGGCCCAGTTCAACCCGGTTCGTCTTGGCCGAACCGGGCGTCGCCGGCGCCGACGCCGGTTGTCTTCTCCGGCAAGAAACAGCGCCAAAACGACGCCGTCTCTGGCGATTTTCACTTCGGCATTTCGTCGAGCACCTAGTGTGCACACTTTCTTATTTTTAGTTTTCGAGGCTGTGGCTTTGAGCCTTCCTCTAACAACCTTCCGGCGATATTCCAGTGTCATTTTTAGGTTCTTTGTCGTCCTCATATTACCACCTATCATTCCAGCCTAATCAACTCGCCGCCGGACCTTCGCCGACCGGCGAAAAATTGGTTCAAATAACCTAACTTGTAAACTGCTCTAATCATAGAATTTCCAGAACTGCTAATCCTAATTCTAACAGCCCTAGCCGTCTAGATCGCTCAAAACAGGCATTAAAACATCAAGCAAGGTAGGAGGTTACTCACTTGAGCGGCCATTTACCGCGGGTGGCGCTCCAGCGAAGCTCGGGGTTTCTAGGGAGGGTCATTAATGGTCGGTCGACTCAATTTTATGCATTTTTTATGCCTAAAATGCAGTCAAGTAACACAAAATATGATTAGAAACTAGTTCTGAACATCAAAATGACAATATTCATCGACGAAATCACACAAACATGCATATCGGAATTGAAACCGAATTCTGGAAAATTTTGAAACAAATGACTATGAGCCAACTTTACCTTCTTCGTCCGATGATCAAGAGGAATTTCCGAACTGATCCGCGCCTCTATAGTTGTTCTTGACACTTGAACTTCACCCTAGTAGCTTCTGATTAGCCGAAGTAGGTCTCGGCGCGCCGGACGGAGCTCGTTTTCAGGGCTTCGCAATCAGTTTATCTGACTGAAACAACCAGAGGAGAATCACGGCCAATCCATGATTCGCCGGTGCACCGCCGTCCACGGCGGCACCGAACACTCGTGAGGGGACTCTCGACCCTCCCTTCTCCAGATCCTTCTCTTTGATTTCGCCTATTTCTCTCTCCTCTCTCTCTGGTATTTCCTCGAGCATCTTCTCCCCTCAATGTTCAAGTTTTTTTTTTTTTCAGTTTTTCATTGATAAAAAATCCCGCCCAAAGTTTGTTGGAACCGACCTTAAATCAATTAGGGTGATTCCCTGGCGCCAACTGGATATTTTCCTGCTGGCAAAATCGATTTGCACGTGTTAAATTGATCGGGGAAGGTTCATGAAATTGCGGGTTTGAGAGATATTTTTTGGGTTTTTTGTGCCTTAGTGAGTCGGGTAAGGAAGACAACCAACCCGGGTCGGGTCGGGTCGGGTTGACCCGGCCGACCCGGCAGACCCGGGTTGGTTTAAATTCGCCAATTAAGCTCATTTTTTTACCCAATTTTCAAAATTAAACCGTAAAATTGAATTCCCCATCACATTCCGAACCCAAATATATGATTTTCCCTAATTTTTGTTATAATTGTGTCCAAGATTTTCACATTTTTGTATTCGGGTTAATAGGGATTTGTTCAATTTGATGTCCTAATGACCTGATTAGGAAAAATTGATGCCAAAATTGAATTACCCACATCTGATTAACCCTAGAAATGATGCTCTTATGGTTCGACAAATTTCATATTGGGCACGATTTCCAATTTGGGTTCAAAATTCTTAATTTCAATTGAATTTTGGGGATTTTTTTATTTTTATGTCAGATTGTGCAATTGGACTGACCATTATGTAATTCAAGGTCCCAGAATCATTTGTTGTGAAGACACTATGATCTAAAATGACTAGAAAAAAATTAATTGCATGTTTGGTTCAATTCGGGTTTAATTTTGCCTAATTTTGGGAAAAACATATACCCGGTTGAGATTTTTTAAAATTGATGATGTATTCATGAAATTGGATTTAAAATAAGACTAATAAATATTTTTATGGAATTTTCTGATTCCATTTGCTATTTTTCTTGATTTTCTCACTTATTTTGACTAAAAGAAATTAAAGAAAAATGCTAAAAAAAAATTTTTTTTTTTAGAAATAGGTTTCTAGGTTTGGCCAAGATTCCTAGTCCTAATTTTGAGATTTTTAAAAATATGAAAAAAAAAATAAGCTAAAAATCAAGTGTCAACAGCTGCCCTCTTTGAGATTGAGCTCGTTAGAGGTTGATCTCAAAGACAAGATGACACCTGAATTTTTAGTCGGCTCACTGAATAAGATAAGATGGAAATTTCACAATAACTGATTAGGGATCTTGCTTTTGAAATTCTTGATCTAATCTAACAGTTCTCTTTTCAGAACATACTTTGAAAGGTTCTTAATGATTGAAGTAGAGAAACTTACCTCTTTGTGAGCTGTCTCTTTATCCCTTATCCAAGGGCATGAATTGATGGTGGTGATGATTATGATGGTTATTCAGATTTCGTGATTTAAGGACGAATCCACGAACCATGAACACTTAAGGCTCCTCACCTGAGGATTTGGAAATTTGCCTAGTGGTTCCTCATCAGTAGGACTTTAATTTGCCTAGAGGCTCCTCGCCTGTAGGACTTAAATTTGCCTAGGGGCTCCTCGCCTATAGGACTTTGGATTTACCTAGTGGTTTCTCACCAGTAGGACTTGAATTTGCCTAGGGGCTCCTCGTCTGTAGGACTTGAATTTGCCTAGGGGCTCCTCGCCTGTAGGACTTTGGATTTGCCTAGTGGTTCCTCACCAGTAGGATTTGAATTTGCCTAGGGGCTCATCGCCTGTAGGACTTTGGATTTGCCTAGTGGTTCCTCACCAGTAGGACTTGAATTTGCTTAGGGGCTCATCGCTTGTAGGACTTTGGATTTGCCTAGTGGTTCCTCGCCTGTAGGACTTGAATTTGCCTAGGGGCTCCTCGCATGTAGGACTTGAATTTGCCTAGGGGCTCCTCACCTGTAGGACTTTAAATTTGCCTAGAGGCTCCTCGCCTGTAGGACTTTAAATTTTCCTAGGGGCTCCTCGCCTGTAGGACTTTGAATTTGCCTAGGGGCACTTCGCCTATAGGACTTGAATTTGCCTAGGGGCTCCTCGCTTGTAGGACTTTGGGAAGACTTCAAACAATAAATGCCTTAACCGTGAGTTTTGTGATTTTGAGGTTTCACTAACCTTTGTATGGTTTTGTTTAGTTGACCAAAAACTATTTTGAAAAGTAGTTTTGAAATTAATCAAAAATGTTTGAAGCGTGGTTTTTCTTAGCTTACCACAAACTGTTTGAAAACTTGGTTTTAAGTTGACCAAAAACTTTTGAAACCTGATTTTGAAATATGCATTTTTTTTGCATTAATGCATTTCAGACAATCAAATTTCCTTTTCAAGGAATTATTTGAACAAAATGCTTGCAATCTTTCAAGAAATGCTTGAAATGATAGTTTGGAAGACCTTCATTAGAAATGATTTGTTTCAATCTATGAACTTGGTCTTTTCTTCATATGATTGAAAGGGGGACTTGTTGGAACTTGTCTGATATCTCTCAATTTTGTCTCTCTTAACCAATCCTTAGGTGTTCGGAGATGTTCGCAATGTATACAATCCAATTGATCCGATAAGGTCTTTCGAAAGATTGTAATGTTGGCTTGGTCAATGGCTATTCAAAGGATAGGCATTCTGAGGTCAAGAAAAAGGATTTCATTTCAACTGACTTCGGGTTTACAAGTTAAGAACCTCGAGGATAAGACAAGATATTATTGCATACACTTCTTTGAGTGATGACTTCTTGTCATAAAGTCATGTTTCTACTCTCAATATCCCAATTTGAAGAGTCTTTGGGGAGATGTTGTATTGTTGGTATTGAGTAGGCTCAAAAAGGCTCATTTGTTTGAATTCAGGGTTTTTATGAAATTGATGATCTTCTTGGCATCACCACTTTTTCTTTTCTTCTTGTTTTTCACTAGAGATCTTTTCCTTTATGAACATCAGAGTCCTCTAAACATTAATCACAATCTCTTTTCTTTTGCTCATTCTCACTTGTTGTGATCTATGATCTCTCATGAACTTGACTTTGCTTTGTCATGACTTTTTTTATTTTGAGCCTTCTTTTGAACTCTCTTTTTCTTTTTCATTTTCCCTTGGGCATTTGGCCTTGCTTTTACCAGGCACACTGCTTGTTCATGCCCCAGACTCTTTTGCCTTTGACCTTTTTTGACTTCTAAGGACTCTATATCATGCCTTTTTGTCTATTAAAGTGAATCATATGCTCATGCTCCAGTGTGAAGAGATGATCACCAATTTAGGATTCTGAAATGAATATTCAGGCTCAATTGGGCTTTGTCAAAAGTAATGTATTTGGGTATAGGAAATGAAGTGCTCTTCTTCCTCTTGGGATGTCTTGAGCTTCCATATGACTTTATCTGAAGTTATCACAGAAAGATAGATGCAAGAGTATGCAATAAAATCTTTCTTGATCCTATTCTCCATAGCTGTCAATCGCAAACCTCCTGATTTGCCCCAATGTGGGGTGGTTCTTAACAGGGTTGTTTTGGAAAAAACTTCTCTATTATTTCGGCTCAAATTTGTTTTGCAAGTGATAAGTATATGTTTGGGATAGTGAAATGACTGCCTTTCATCATTTCAATTTATGTAATCATTGCGAATATCCCCTATTTCCTTTGAATGAGTTTTTCTCACTCACTTCTCTATTTTGACTTTGAGTGTATAAGGGACATGTGTGGATATGGCTTACCTTTAATCATTTGAAGATCTTTCCATTCGATTTGATCCAAACTTTTTCTATGAAATTTTTCAAAGCCTTTTGTCAAATTATCCCTTTTAGGGAATTTTGATGCTTAGTGCATTTTCAAAGAAAGCGTGTTTCAAAACTTTTGATTTGAAATGTTTCTGAGATATTTTCCTTTTCAGAACAATCTGTTTTGTTTTATTCAATTTAGTGTCATTCCGCTTGGGGAAAAGGAAGTTTGTTTTTCTCTTAAAAAGGCAATTTATTCGACACATGCACTCACGATTTAGGGATACTTGTCTGATCAACTTACCAATATCCCTCTTGTTTGCGTGTTTTTGCTTTGATTCCATTGGAGATTTTTCTTTTGTTGCTATCTTTTCTTTGTTTCCCTAGGGATGATAAAAAGAAAAGCATATTAGAGGATATCAATGAAAAATAGAATTGGAAGTAGTACTTCCCTCTACTATTTGATAACTTCATTGGGGATTCTGAAATCACCAACTGGTTCGAATTCTTTTTGCTTTATTCTGCAAAACAGATAAACATGTTCATGAAATGCATGGTATGCATGATATGCATGATATGCACATGTTCTAAAGTGACCTGAATCTTTTCTTGAATGTTCGTCTTCATTCATGGGTAGAAAATCTTGACAGCATCGGCATTTACAGGATAGGGCAATTCTGTTCCTGCCATATCTAGAAGAATCAATGCTCCTCCAAGAAGAATTTTCTTGACAATGTATGGACCCTCATAATTCGGAGTGAATTAGCCACGAGGATCTGAATTGTTGAAGATGACTTTCTTCACTACTAAATCCTCTGTTTTGAAATTCCTCGGTTTCACTTTTCGATTAAAGGATTTAGCCACTCTTCTCTAATAGGCTTGCTCATGGCATATAGCTCTTAATCTCTTTTCATCGATCATGTTGAGCTGTTCATATCTTTGTTGAATTCACTCAGCCTCTGAAAGTTTCAATTGGGATAATATCCTTAATGAAGGAATTTCTACTTCAACAGGTAGCACTGCTTCCATTCCGTAAACCAATGAAAATGGGGTTGCTCCGGTTGATGTTCGAATTGAAGTTCGATATGCCATCAGAGCATACGGTAACCTTTCATGCCAATCACGATAATTTTCAGCTGTTTTAGCCAGTATCTTCTTGATATTCTTATTTGCCGCTTCAACTGCTCCATTCATTTGTGGACGATATGGAGATGAGTTCAAATATCGGATGTGGAAGTATTCGAGTAAATCATCCACGATCTTGTTGTTTAGGTTTGAACCATTATCCGTGATTATTGCTTCTGGAACTCCATACCTGGCAATGATGTCCCACCTGATGAATCTTGTGACATTCTTGGCAGTAACATTCGTATAGGAGTTTGCTTCAATCCATTTAGTGAAATAGTCAATAGTAACCAGGATAAACCGGTGTCCATTTGAAGCCTTGGGGTTGATTGGACCAATCATATCAATACCCCACATTGAAAATGGCCATGGCTCGGACATTTGATGTAGCACGTTGGGTAGTGCATTGATTTTGTCTCCATAAACTTGACATTGATGACAACATCTCACGTGTTGGATGCAATCTGATTCTATTATCATCCAATAGTATCCCAACCTCATAATTTTTCGGGCTAGAAGATGTCCATTCATGTGTGGTCCACATTCACCTTCGTGAATTTCTTTCATGATCTGTTCAGCTTCTGTAGCATCCACACATCTTAGTAGGGTTGAATCAAATGATTTCTTATAGAGGGTTTGACCACTAAGGAAGAACTTATTGGCTATCTTCCTTATAAACTTCCTATCACCTGGTTGGCTTTCTTCATGAAATTCTCTCGATTGAAGATACCTTTTAATGTCATGAAACCATGGTTCGTTGTCGAACTCTGCTTGGACCATCATGCAATGAGCTGGTTGTTCAAGAATATTAATTCTCAATGGTTTTATATCCATACCATTTTCAGCTTGTAGTAAGGATGACAAAGTTGCCAGAGCATCTGCAAAATAATTATGAGTTCTTGGGAGATAATCGAATGTTACTTCTTCGAAACTTCCATCATCTCTTCTAAGTATCTGTGATAAGGAATTAGCTTGGCATCTCGAGTTTGCCATTCACCGGTTGTTTGCAATATGATGAGCATAGATTCTCCATATACTTGCAACCTTTTTACCTTCATTGAAAGGGCTAATTGTAAGCCGAGAATGCATGCTTCATATTCAGCGACATTATTGGTGCATGGAAATGCCAATTTTGCAGATACCGGATAGTGTTGGCCTTCTGGGGAGATCAGTACTGCCCCAGTTCCTAATCCAGATAAGTTGATTGCACCATCAAAATACATGGTCCATTTATCGTCGACCAGTGTCAATATATGATCATCAAGTTGTTCTTCAGGACTGGTAAAATTTTGCGAATTTTCTGCCAACATGTCTACTATTGCTCGTCCTTTGACTGACTTTTGGGATGAACTTCTGATGTCGAATTCAGATAACAAAACTTGCCACTTTACTAATTTCCTGACCAAGGAGGATTTATCAAGAAGATACTTGATCGGATCATTCTCAGTCACTAGCAAAATTTGGTGATGAAGGGTGTATTGTCTTAGTCTGTGTAATACCCAAATCAATGCTATGCATGTCTTCTCGACTACCGGGTAATTCACCTCTGATGCTGTGAACTTCTTGCTCAAGTAATAAATGACTTATTCTTTACCATCATTTGGTCTTCTTTGTACAAGCACCGCTCCTAACGACTCATAGTGAATCGTCAAATATAAGATCAGCAGAGCTCCAGGAATTGGTGGTACCAACACTGGTGGGCATACCAGATATTCTTTGATCTTGTCAAAGGCTTGTTGACATTCCGCATCCTACTTTACTTTGACATTTTTCTTCAACAGTTTGAAGAATGGTTTAGCAGTCTCAGAAAGCTAATAGATGAAATGGGCAATGTAATTTAATCGCCCCAATAGGCTTCTCACTTCTTTTACCATAGAAGGAGTCTTTAAGTCGTATTTTGCCTTGATCTTGGAAGGATCTATTTCGATGCCCCTATTACTGACCACAAATCCTAGCAGTTTGCCAGATTTTGCCCCAAATACACACTTGTTGGGATTTAATCGCAACTTGTACTTTCTAAGTCTTTCAAACAATTTGCGAAGCACCTCAACATGATCTTCTCCTTATTTGGATTTTGCAATCATGTCATCCACATATACCTCAATTTCTTTGTGCATCATGTCATGGAACAAAGTTACCATTGCCCTTTGATATGTGGCACTAGCATTTTTCAAACCGAAAGGCATCACCTTATAACAAAATGTGCCCCATGGTGTTATGAAGGATGTCTTCGCCTTATCCTCTTTCTTCATGAGGATTTGATTATATCTTGAGAAACCATCCATGAATGAAAATGTTTCAAACCCAGCAGTGCTATCCACTAATACATCAATATGTGGAAGCAGAAAATCATCCTTAGGGCTTGCTTTATTTAGGTCGCGATAATCAACGCACACCCGTACTCGACCACCTCTCCTCATTACGGGTACTATGTTGGCAACCTATTCTGGATATGGTACTACTTCGATGAAATCGACTTTGAGTAATTTCATCACTTCTTCTTCTATTTTCTTCGCCAATTCCGGCTTTGTTCGCCTCATTTTTTGCTTCTTTGGTGGAATACTTGGATCAATTGGCAAAATATGCTCAACTATGCTCGGATCAAGGCCTGGCATGTCAGCATAAGACCATGCGAATATATCTTGATATTCCTTGAGCAAATCTGTGATCCTTTCTGCCTCTACTGAGGGAAGACTTTCTCCAATCTTAACTTCCTTGGGATTCTCTTTATCGCCCAAATTAACAGTGATCGTTTTCTCTAACGTGAGTGGCTTTGATTCTTCATGACGGATCCATTCCCTTCTGATCCATTCCTCATCTTCATTATCCACTTCAATATCACAAGTGATCTCCTCGGAAAGATTTGGGTCACATATGAACCTATTATGGATATGCGAATGCTCATGCCTGACATGTAACAAACATGGTTAGTAATTGCATACAAAGTAAGTAACGCATGTGGTCCTATGAAAAAAACCTTTTGGAAATTCATTTTGAAATTTATTTTGAAAGAATATAAAGACAGAGCTAGTCCTCATATCATCAGACTTCCTTCCTCTTAAAATCATTTTCGCAATGAGGAGCAATATAGAAACCCAAAGCCTCAAGCCTCACGAATGAGGATAATGTTCATCATAGGTTTGGTTTTGTTTCTACATGTCCTTAACAAAACATTTGATCACTTTTATTGAATTGAAAAATGCAGTTACATCTATATTAAAAGGAATGTAAATTGCAACCGAACTGAAATTGCGAATGAAATCACAAGAAATTTGAAATGGCAATCAACAAAATGCAATGGAAAAATAAATTTGTAGCAAAAGTTCAAGAGAATCTTCCTACTCCAGTGCATAGGTATCTTCTGCCTCAGTTATGATAACGTTGATGGTATTCTCCTCGAATAAACTTGGCAGAACAGATTCTTTCTCTGCATGTAAGTCCTCTTCTTGAAGTAGCTTGAAAGGTTCAGGAAAAGTTTCCTTGATGTAGATCTGATGATAGGGAAGCTTTTTAGCTTTGCCCTTCTATATGGATGGATTAATGAGGCGATCACCTTGGCCTCTACAGCCTCCATGGTTCTTTCGACCTCGGCCTTGGCCTCCATGGTGATCCTTAGAGTTATCTAGAATATAACCTATTCCGTGCTTCATTCTTGTAGCGAGAGGAGTAATAGGTTCTTTGATTCCTTGGGATTTCGATCCAAGACCATTACCAAGAGTAAATCCATATTGGCATAACATTCTTCCAGACATAATGGATGATGTTGAGAACTCTAGAGATTTTATGATGCAACCAGCAGGAATTTGCACCATTGAGATCATTTCGAAGGAATGATAACTTGGTTCTTCTTTTACTTCGGGTTCGACATACGGTATTGCACTCTTTTTGTAGGTGGTGAAATCTGTCTCCCCATGTACAGTGATCATCTTGCCATTAATGACAAACCTGACCTTCTGATGGAGACTTGAAGGAATGGCGCTAGCCATATGAATCCAAGGTCTTCCGAGTAATAAGTTGAAAGTCCTCGGAATATCCACTACTTGGAAGTCAATTAGAAAAGGCACAGGGCCTATGTTTACCTTGAGCTCGATATCGCCAATAAAGTCTTTCTTCATTCCATCAAACGAGCGTACTGTTACCTTGGAAGGTTTGATGAGCTCTTCACTAATCCCCAAGCGATGCAGTGTGCTTAGTGGACACAAATTAAGTGCGGAACCATTATCAATCAGCACCCGTGACACCTCCTTGCCCCGGCATTTGACGGCGATATATAGAGCCTTATTATGGGAATGCCCGTCAATTGGGAAATCTTCATCGGAGAAGGCAATTTGGTCTTTCAGAAGAATAGTGCCAACAAAGTCTTCCAATTGTACTTCATTAATCGTCTCCGGGACATGCACCTCATTGAGAAGCTTCATAAGTACCATTTTGTGGCTTTCTGAAGTCTTGAAGAGATCTAACAGAGAAATCTGTGCCGGCATCTTTCTTAGCTGCTCAATTACCTCAAATTCGCTCGTCTTCATGACCGAAAGCAACTGTTTAACATCTTCTTCGGTTACTCCTTTCTTTTCGTGTTCACTGTCCTTCGGGGCATTACGTCTCCCCGATTGGGTTACGGCATCGACTTCTTTGGGAGAGTAATCCCAAGGTACACACTTAGTGTCAAACTTTTCTTTTGGAGTGAGAGTGATGATCACAGGCTGTGTTTCTTCTTCTTTGATCCTTAGCTGATCAATGGGAAGTCGGACAGTGATCGATGTGATAGGGCCTTCCTCCTCCTTATATTTATCTACCTCATCAAGCTTGATTAGAAATGGTGTAATCATGGATACCATACTTCTATTGGCTTCGTCAGCATCCATTCCACCCCAACCATCAAGTGTGATTGTTTCGTTCTTGAATGCCCATGAAGGAGGTGTATATTTGACACGGTAATTATACCGGCCACTATCTTGATCCAGAAAATCAACAACTTCACCTTGTCTTCATGCTTTTCGAACAAATCGCCTATCACCTCGGCAAGTCTTTTTCTTCTTTTTTCTCTTCCTGATCTTCATTCTCCTCGAGATTCAATTGGCTAATCGGGACCTCATCCATGCCACCCCATCCGTCCAGCACAATGTCTTTATTTTTGAACGCCCATGGTGGTGGTGTATATTTGACACGGTAATTGTATTTACCGCTGTCTTGACCGAGTAAGTCTACGGTTTCGCCTTCCCTGGATGATTTATGGGTGAAACGCCTTTCACCCTGACGAACTTTTTCTTTCTCCTTTTTATCCTGATATGTTTTATCCTAGAGCGTTTCTTCCTTAGGTAGAGCTTTCTCCTCAGGACTGGTTTCATCGTCCATACCACCCCAGCCATCAGGCACAATTACTTCATTTTTGAATACCCATGGCGGTGGGGTATATTTCACTTGGAAGTTATATTTTCCGGAGTCTTCTCCCAAGTTGTCTACAATATCGCCTTTTAGGAGTGCTTCTTGACGAAAGCGAGCATCCCCTAATCGAGAAGCTTTAATCTTGACTTCATATTCATCTGCATCGTCAGACTTGATCATTATTTCTTCATCACTGATCATGTTTACTATATTGTGCTCAGGAAGAGGATTCTGATGTACATTTGGCTCTGGCTCTTGGAAGTTCAATAGCTTCTTGTCAATGAGCTGTTGAACTTTGTACTTTAGAGTGGGACAATTATCTACATCATGTCCCCTTTCTCCCATTGATAGGTGCAGGTTTTTGATTCATCGTACCAAGAAAATCTTGCAGGGTTGTCTCTCGGTACTTCCTTAGCCACCAAATGCCTTTCTAGAAGCATTGGTAATAGCTTTGACAGGGGTTGGGGCAACGATGTATATTACCTTACGGGCCTTTTATTTGGCTCAAATTGCCTTGGATTTTTCCAAGCAACACTTGATTGCTTCGAAAATGATGCTTGATGAGTACTTGGGCTTGACACCATAGCCACTTCTTGGATGGGTTCTTTGTCTTTTTTCCCGGGGTAAGGCCTTCATGCTGCTGTTTCTTGAGCCTTCTTTTTTTTCAATCCCCATTCAATTCTCTCACCCACTTTTAACAACATGGTGAATGTCTGACAGCTTGATACATGAAGCTTGTCGTAATACACAGTTGGCAATGATTTTAGAAAAAGCTCAATGAGCTCGTCTTCACTTATGGCGGGCTTTACTTGTGAGGCAACAGCTTTCCATCTTTGAGCATAGGTTCTGAACCCTTCATTCTTCCGTTTCTCGGTTCTGACGAGATCCTCTCTAGTTGGAAGTACCTCAACAATAAACTTATACTGGTGAAGAAATTCTCCAGCCAAATGATCCTATTCAGTGAAGTCTTCTATGTCGAGGGCTGTGTACCATGCAAGGGCCGCCCCTCTTAAACTATCTTGAAATGTGCTAATAAGAAGTGGCGTGTTGTCTGAATATCTTGCCATTTTACGAAGATAATACTTCAAATGGCTTTTGGGACACCTAGTGCCATCATACTTGCTCACAAACTCTGGTTCCTTATAGTTTTCTGGAGCAACCACCTTTGCGTACGGTGAGAACTTGTCGAACCTTTGAAGCTCATAACCTTGACTTACTAGGCATTCTTCAATTTTGGATGAGCTTCAAAGGTTCGACAAGTTCTCTTGGCCTCTTCTTCATCCTTTGTCTTGGATGTCTTCTTGATTTGATCATCCTCTTCCAAATTTACCACCTCAGGCGTAGTCTTTGGAGGATTTTTTTGAACTGGTTCTTTGTTTCTGACTGGGTCTTCAATAGGTATTTCGGTAGCGTTTGAAGCTCCTACATTTGGAGTAGTAGGATAAGATCCTCGAGATGCGAGAATAAAAGCCTTCATTTCCGCCATCATTGCAACCGTTTGGGTCATTTGATTCTCGACTTCAACTAGCCGAGCACGGGTTTCTTCTTCCGCCATTCTAACTTGTAGGCGAGTTCGAGGTCTTTTACCTTCCGTTGCTAAACAACCTGTTTCGCCAAAAAAGACCCGATATCAGCATAGTAAAATGATCATGAAACCCTACATTCTTTTAATTGTATGGTTTCATGAGATTGCCAAGGATAAGAAATTTCATACAAGCCTTAGCTTTGTATAAAATTTTTCATCAGTGTCTTTCTCAAGGAATCATACAATTCAAAAAATTATAATCCATGGTGATTCTTCACAAAAAAATATTTTGAAACTTCATTAAGCAATTGTTCATTAAGCAATTATTTCAATTTGGAAAAGTTTTATTACAATGCTATCCATCAAAATAGGGGAACACTAGCTTAAATAAGTCTAGGCTTCTTGCTAGCTAAGGTAGCTTCAGCTTCTTCATATTCCTTGACTCGTGTTTTCCATTCTTCCACATCGATTACCACTTCCTCGGGAACATACGACTCTACACCTGGCATGCTTGGCACAATGTGCTCTGGGATATACGGCTCATCAGAATGAGTTGTAACACTCAAAGGTACATAAGGTTCGACGTCAATTGGTCGCTTAGCCTTCAACCACCTTATATACTCATTAGATGCCAAAAAGAGCTTCATTTCTCCTTCTAAATCTTCAGGCCATTGTACTATTTGCTTGGTTGATCTCTTCAAGGAATTCACGATCCCATCGACCCTTGTTCGCAGCTCTTTACTTTTCTTTTTCGGTATAGGTTCTTACGGAGAACTCCTCAAGATGCCAAATAGGTGGAATTTGTTGAACCATTCCGAATTGCCGTATGACTCTTAATGGGCAATAAGTAATCCCGCCGCTCAATCCTAGCAAAGGCACAAAATTACCATCTTGGGTAGTAATTTGAGCTTCCATTATCTTCGGCCATCGAATTCTCCATTGAAACTAGTCGGGAGTTAATGCTCTAATGAAGTTTGCCCACTCATAAAAAGAGTACTTTGGCATTTTGTCTTAGAATTTCAAATACTTCTCAATAGGGTTGGTAGATGAGTCGATCTCTCGAATGTGCATATAACGTTCCCAAGGTCGAATATGGGAAATAAACCACATAGAAAGTAACCCAGCTGAAGCTTGCAGTACACCCTTTTGTTGATTTTGGTATTTGTTTAATGAAATGACGGTCTCTGCCAAGAGCATATTGGAGAAGTCCCATTTTAAGCAAGCTTGCCTAGCAATTACCGCAACGAGAGGATTTAATCCCGTCCTTGATGTGGGAAATAAAACGAATCCGAAGAAGGCCAGAATAAAAACCCTTGCGAAAGTGTTTCCCGTTTCTTTCGGCAATTTGGAGTAATTATCTACCAAGTAAGATAGAAGAAATCTCCCGGTATTTGATTTTATCAACTTTTTCACTTGAGGGGTTTTCAAGTTTAAAAATTCAGCTATAACACTTGTGGATTTCAATCCAACTGGGGGCTCAACGGTTCTTGACTCGAAATCAATCCCAATGGTTGCCTTATATTCTTCTAGTGTAGGTACCATCTAGTGCTCGCCCAATTGAAATGTGGCAGTAGTAACTTCCCAGAAATGGGATAATGCTTGAATTAGACTCACTTGGTACTCCAGGTTGACGAGCTTGAACAAATACCCAAGCCTTTCCCTTACGTATGCTTTGTTGTCCTTTGTCATGTTTATCCACCATGCCAAAAGCTCCTTCCTTGGAATAGGAATGACTTGTATGTCTAGTTTCCCCATTTCGATCTAAAGCATGTAAAAGAAAGTGATTATTATTCACCATGGATTACCAATTGATTTTAATGCCCCCATTTCACTTATATATCCTTTTAAGGTAGGACGGAGGTTAAATACACTTGCATGCCTCGAAAGTAATGCAAGTGTCATTTTGAATCCGTTTAAACCTTAAAAGAGCATATAGTTAGGATTATGGACAAATTCAATGTGTGATGTAAATGCCCATTCTATCATACTCCATTTAGACCATAAAGTCCTAAACTATGATTTGCAACTTCGAACACATTGAAATGAACGAATAAGCATTTGAATTACATGAGAAATCCGCCATGGACCTATACATTTCATCTAAAAGTGAAAGAATGGTCAAATGGAGTATGACGCCCTAATCATGCATTCTAAAACGAAAGGGCATTTATACCAAGCATTGAATGTCATTTAGGCATTTTTTAAGAATGTGCCAACTAACATGCATAATTGTAAAAGAATGGAATGTAACGATACTTGCTTACCATGATATTTTGTTTGGTTTTAGGTATACCAACCACAAAGACAAGCGAATGCAACCAGTGAAGTTTTGATGCCTAAAAGGGTAGGATATGCTAAAGGCTCAAGGTCATCACCTTAATGGACAAGGGATTCCATTCCAATAGGCAATCGGCCTAAAGTGATGAAATATTATTCCACCTCGGTAATCGGTATTGTATTTAAACGATCCCATGAGCAATCGGCCCATAGTTCCGCCTAAACACATACCTCTTAAGGGTAATCCTAAATGTAGCCGGGGTTGGGCCACGGGTGGTGTGTGCTAATGGAGTAGTGCTAAAGCAATTTAAAGACATGCATAGCAATTAATAACCAAACGGCACTTCTAAAATTCATTCAAACCACATTCAATCCCAACACCATCCTGCAAAACAAGGGTTAGCAAAGACAACACCCCTTATACCACCCGCCTGCAAAACCATTTAACATTACTATTAGCGGGACGTACTTGGGATCCTTGCAAGCACAAAACACAAGCATATCGTTCTATCTAGGCCTAAGTCCACTTAGAAAAGGTAAGTCCCCAGCGGAGTCGCCAAGCCTGTCGCGCCGCGCTTTTTTGGGACTTTCGGGATTTGCGCGCTACGGAGGTATTTCCGTGTAAGAGTCTCTCCCAAACCATACCTCACGTGACAGTGGAAGGTAAATTCCTATTTCTAAATTTGTGATTTTGGAGTCGCCACTAGTCATTATTGGTAGGTAGACAAGAAACCTAATCGAGGTACGGGAGAAATACCACGATTCTACGAACTAGAGATTCTGAGCACGGGGACTTGATTATGTTATTGATCTCGAATTGAGATCCCTAACGCCCTTTCGGTACCTAAGAACGATACGATATCTAACGTGTCATGCGAATTTCCGAGGCTTACCCACTAATTCTATCCATTCTAATCGCAGGAAGAACCAAACAAGTATTAAATGTACAATCAATGTCAATCATATCAATCAATCCTAAATGGTCTCTAAAAATGAAAATCAATCAAAACATCCAAACCCTAATGAAGCTCTAGAAGCTTATTCATTTCATGATTTACATTTTTTTTAGGGTTTTAGGGTTTATAACCCCTGAATTTGGGATTTTCTAAAAATGCCACTTCGGCACTTCCAAAAATTCAAATCTCACTTTTTATGGTTGGTCACGGTATTTTTGGACAATTCTGTGAATTTTTAAAATTTTTGATTTTTTTTTCGAAAATTTAATAAATCGAGAATTGATTGATTTTTTTTATGATTTTCTGAAAATTTTTATGAATTTTCCAATTTTTCAATTTTTATTGATTTTCTGAATTTTCTGAATTTTTATGAATTTTCTGAAAATTTATGAATTTTTGTGAATTTTCTGCAAATTTATGAATTTTTGTGAATTTTCTGAAAATTTATGAATTTTTGTGAATTTTCTAATTTTTTGTGAATTTTCTCTGTTTTTCTGAATTTTTTTTCGATTGTCCAAATTTTTTTAATATTTTCTGATTTTTCAAAAATTTTTATTTTTTATTTTTATTTTTGAGTTTTTTAGATTTTTTTTTATTATTTTTATTTAAATTTCCCACGGGGAAAATGAACCAGACCGGCCTGGTTCGACCGGGTTCATCTTGGCCAAGCCGGGCGTCGCCGTCGCCGTCGCCGGCGCCGGCGCCGGCGCCTGCTGTCTTCTCCGGCAAGAAACAGCGCCAAAACGATGCCGTTTCTGGCAATTCTCACTTCGGCATTTCGCCGAACACCTAGTGTGCACACTTTCTTATTTTGGGTTTTCGAGGACGTGGCTTTGAGCCTTCCTCTGACGACCTTCCGGCGATATTCCAGTGTCATTTTTAGGTTCTTTGTCGTCCTCATATTACCACCTATCATTCCAGCCTAATCAACTCACCGCCGGACCTTCGTCGGCCGGCGAAAAATTGGTTCAAATAACCTAACTTGTAAACTGTTCTAATCATAGAATTTCCAGAACTGCTAATCCTAATTCTAACCGCCCTAGCCATCTAAATCGCTCAAAACAGGCATCAAAACATCAAGCAAGGTAGGAGGTTACTAACTTGAGCGGCCATTTGCCGCGGGTGGCGCTCCGGCGAAGCTCGGGGTTTCCGGCGAGGGTCATTAATGGTCGGTCGACTCAATTTTATGCGTTTTTTATGCCCAAAATGCAATCAAGTAACACAAAATATGATTAGAAACTAGTTCTGAACATCAAAATGCCAATATTCACCGACGAAATCGCACAAACATGCATATCGGAATTGAAACCGAATTCTGGAAAATTTTGAAACAAATGACTATGAGCCAACTTTACCTTCTTCGTCCGATGATCAAGAGGAATTTCCAAACTGATCCGCGCCTCTATAGTTGTTCCTTTACACTTGAACTTCACCCTAGTAGCTTTTGATTCGTCGGAGTAGGTCTTGGCGCGCCGGACGGAGCTCATTTTCAGGGCTTCACGATCAGTTTATCTGACTGAAACAACCAGAGGAGAGTCACGGCGAATCCACGATTCGCCGGTGCTCCGCCGTCCACGGCGGTACCGAACACTCGTGAGAGGACTCTCGACCCTCCCTCTCCAGATCCTTCTCTTTGATTTCTCCTATTTCTCTCTCCTCTCTCTCTCTGGCATTTCCTCGAGTATCTTCTCCCCTCAATGTTCAAGTTTTTTTCAGTTTTTCATTGGTCAAAAATCCCGTCACAAAGTTTGTTGGAACCAACCTTGAATCGGTTAGGGTGATTCCCTGGCGCCAGCTGGCAAAATCAATTTGCACGTGTTAAATCGATCGGGGAAGATTCATGAAGTTGCGGGTTTGAGAGATATTTTCTGGGTTTTTTGTGCCTTAGTGAGTCGGGTAAGGAAGACAACCAACCCGGGTTGGGTCGGGTTGACCCGGCTGACCCGGGTTGGTCTAAATTCGTCAATTAAGCTCATTTTTTACCCAATTTTCAAAATTAAACCCTAAAATTGAATTCCCCATCACATTCCGAACCCAAATATATGATTTTCCCTAATTTTTGTTGTAATTGTGTCCAAGATTTTCACATTTTTGTATTCGGGTTAATAGGATTTTGTTCAATTTGATTTCCTAATGACCTGATTAGGCAAAATTGATGCCAAAATTGAATTATCCACATCTAATTAACCCTAGAAATGATGGTCTCATGGTTCGACAATTTCATATTGGACACGATTCCCAATTTGGGTTCAAAATTCTTAATTTTCAATTGAATTTTGGGGATTTTTTATTTTTATGTCAGATTGTGCTATTGGACCAACCATTATATAATTCAAGGTCCCAGAATCATTTATTGTGAAGACACTATGGCCTAAAAATGACTAGAAAAAAATAAATTGCATTTTTGGTTCAATTCGGGTTTAATTTTGCCCCATTTTGGGAAAAATATATACCCGATTGAAAATTTTCAAAATTGATGATGTATTCATGAAATTGGATTTAAAATAAGACTAATAACTATTTTTATGGAATTTGTTGATTCTATTTGCTATTTTTCTTGATTTTCTCACTTATTTTGACTAAAAGAAATTAAGGAAAAATGCAGAAAAATGCTAAAAAATTATTTTTTGGTTTAGAAATAAGTTTCTAGGCTTGGCCAAGATTCATAGTCCTAATTTTGAGATTTTTGAAAATATGAAAAAAATAAGTTAAAAATCAGGTATCAACAAACGTGCCAAGAACAACCACAAGCATTCTTACCTTATCTTGGCACACACATATCCCTATACATTATAACCATCATAACATAGCAATGCTCTCCCGAGCACACACGATACAAATCATGGCATATCATGCAAAGCACAATTCATAATCTAAACATGCTCAACATCATTCTCAAGCATATAGCATTCCCCGATGCATATCACACTCGTAGTTGTTCAAATTATTAATGACCCCTCGGGCCACAACCGAACCCCTACTGGTCTTCAGGCATAGTTGGGCATCGTCTCGCTACTTCGGGCACAGCAACGTCTGGGATCGAACAACCCCCGGCAAGCCGGGTACTAGATGGCATTCCAATTAGGAGCATCGGTCCGGCCTCCACCGCAACACGGCATCATCTAGTACCTCGCCTAGACGGCATCCGAACTCCCACCGGACATCGTCAAGAACTCCCGCCTAGACGACATTTGTCATGACCATGCGCACGCATCATTCACTCTATGCCAATTCTTATCTTTGCAATTTAGCCAATGGCGAGTGTTTATGACGTGCAAATCTCTCCGAATAAACGTGTCATGATACACATGTATATCCAATTGTCAATCGCATGATTAGCCAACGAATGAATCAAATCCGCCATTGAAAATCTGAACTCAACCGACAAGTACTAATTCAGCCATAAATTAACCACAACTCAAATTAGCCTTAAAGCACCAAATCAACCAATGATCAATCAAGCATAAGTAGCCATTAAGCTAACACAAACAACCATTCCCTACTCAGCACCGAAATCAGCCACAATTAATCCGATCAAGCCATGAATTAATCAAAAACAACCGGCCATTAAACAAACAAGCCGAACCAACCATTAATTAAACGAGATCAATCACTAAATAGCCCACAATTCGACATTTTAGTCAACCACAACTCTGTCCCTAGTTGGTCCACTAATCAGGCCACAAAACCGACACTATACAGCCACGAAATTACCATTAAATAACCATTAATCAACCCCCTAATCACATCCATTAATCACCCATTGTCCTAGTCAAGGTTTAGAGATTTACTTACTCAAAACCTAAGCAAGAAACCAAGCAAGGCAGCAGCAACAATCATGGCAATGGCGGCGGACAGCAAGCGGTACCGGCGGCAATGCAAGGCATAAAATGGCGATGCGGCTCACGGCGGTGAACAAACACGAACATGGTGGCGAGTGGCGACCGAACCAAGAGAGTGAGAGGGAAAGACAAGGTTGGCGGTTGGTGGCTGGCAAATGGCGGAGAGCGGTTGCCGGATGGTGGGGGACAGGTGGCTGGTGGTGCTAGTCGATGATGGTGGCAGTGTGAACGGTGTGGTGGTGGTGATGGCTGAACGAAATAAGGGAGGAACATGGTGGCCGAAGTGAGCAACGAGATGAACGGCGAGCAGTGACGGCCGCGGCTGGTCACGGCAAACGATGGCACCCACGGCGGCTCACGACGGTCGGACTATTGCTAGTGGCTGATGGTGATCATGGCTGGGGGCTGGTCGATGGTGTTCGGCCAAAAAATAAGAGGGAGAGGGAGAGTGAACTTGCTCAGGAATGGAAGAGAGAGAGAGAGAGACAAGGGTGACCTACCCCACTAAAACCCTATTAACAACCCCACTCACATCCAATGGCTAGAATTCTATCTTGATCAACACTCCAAGATCCAAGGGTCACAATCACTCTATCTAGTGGCAATCGAGGTAAATAAACAAAGAGGAGAGGAGCAAAGTTGTCCATAATGGCCGGCCAAGAGGGGAGTCTAACAATGTCCAAATTGCTCTTTAACACAATAAGGAAATCGAAAATATTTTAGGGGTAAAATGGTCTTTTTCAACTTCCAGTCCGAATTTCACTTTTTCAATAATTTCAGAGTGATCCGACAATTAGCCGAGCTAAATGAGGCGACGTCCAATAAATTAGTCGTGGAACCCTTGAAAGTTCGATATCCAATTTCGGATTCTAATTCATAGCCAAAATCAATCAATCGCGACCTTAGTGTATCTCAAACTAACGAGTGAGTTTTAGGAGTTACGCGTGTTCGACCCATGATCGATACGATATCGAGCCACGTTTAAGCTTACTCAAGTCGTGGTGACCTCAGTTGTCAAGTAATTGCGAGGATCAATTACTAGTTCCATAGGATACGATTGTTTGGAATTGGCTTAGGGTCGTTCGCAATTCATACATTGGTCAAGCGGAATCACTCGCGATCTAATTGTATATCATTGGCGAATTATTCCAGAACCATCCTTGGATCGGTCTATAATGGCCCAAAATTGTCCCTCGTCAATCCTTATGGTCGAATGGTCAATCCACGGTCGAGTTCTTAGGTCGAGCGTACTTAATTCCTAGCTAGTCTTTCCCTAACGGTTAGTCCTCTCATGAGTGATCAATTCAGAGTGAAATTTAACTGAAAGTGCATCGATGAGATATTCATTTCGTAAGTCCCGAAAAAGGTCAAAATTTAGAATGTCACAAAGCATTTCATTCTTAATCCTAAACACATTATCCTTTGCAAAGCCCGATTGAGCTTGAATATTCATTTCAAAACCCAAATTGGTGATGATCTCCTCACACTGAGGCAAAGGGTGTGATCCACCTCAAACCGATTAGAGACAAAAAGGCATGACAAAGAATCCTTAGAGCTCAAAAGGGTCCGAAGCCAAAAGAATTAGAAATGCAAATTCAAAAAGAGTCAAGGGTATGAAAAAGCAGTGTGCCTGGTAAAAGCAAGGCCAATGCCCAACAAAAGAGAGCAAAAAGAAAGAAAAAAGAGATAAGAAAAGCATTCAAAAGAAGAATGACAAAAGAAAAATAAAAGTTGTGAAAGACCAAAGATCACAAGTTAAAAGTTGAAAAATAAAAGACCATGATGAGCATTAGAGGACTCTTGTGGTCATAAAAAGAAAAGATCCCCAGTGGACAAAAGAAAAGGAGTGATGATGCTAAGAAGATCACAAATTTCATAAAAACCCTGAATTAAAAATAAATGATCCTTTTGAGCCTACCCAATACCAACATTTCAACCTCACCCAAAGTCTCTTCAGATTGGGACGTTAAGAGTAGATACATGATTTCATGACTGAAGTCATCACTCAAAGAAGTGTATGCAATCTTGTCTTATCTTATCATCGAGGTTCTTAACTTGTAGACTTGAAGTGAGTTGAAAGAAAGTTAAATTCTTTCTTGGCCTCAAAATGCTATCCTTTGAATAGCCATTGACCAAGCCTAAATTACAATCCTGCAAAAGACCTTATCGGATCAATCAGATTGTATACATTGCGAATATCTCTGAATACCCAAGGAATGGTTATGAGAGATAAATTGGAGAAACACAAAGTGATTCCTGTATCAACGGATGAAGAAAAAAAACCAAACTCATAGATTGAGACAAATTCTTTCTAATGAAGGTCTTTCGATTGATCATCTCAAGCATTTCTTGAATGATTTCAAGCAATTTGCTCAAATACTTCCTTTAAAAGGAAATTTGATTGTTTAAATGCATTAACACAAAAAAAATGTGTGTTTTCAAATCAAAACCACGTTTCCTCAGTTTGTGGTAAACTTAAAATCACGTTTCACCCAGTTTGTGGTCAACTTAAAACCCTAACTTTTCAAAATGGTTCTGGGTCTTTCCTTAAACCCCGACTTTTCAAATGGTTTGGGTTTTTCCTTAAATCCTAACTTTTCAAAATGGTTTTGGGTCTTTCCTTAAACCCTAACTTTTCAAAATGGTTCTAGGTCTTTCCTTAAACCTCGACTTTTCAAAACGGTTTTGGGTTTTTCCTTAAACCCTAACTTTTCAAAATGGTTCTGGGTCTTTTCTTAAACCTCGACTTTTCAAAACGGTTTCGGGTCTTTCCTTAAACCCTAACTTTTCAAAATCGTTTTGGGTCTTTCCTTAAACCCTGACTTTTCAAAAACGTTTTCGGGTCTTTTCTTAAACCCTAACTTTACACGGTTTCGTGGGTTATCCTTAAACCACAAGGGTTCGTGGGGAACCTTAAAACCACATGATTTCATGGGTTAAACCACAAGGGTTCATGGGGAACCTTAAATCCACAAGGTTTCATGAACCTAAAAACCACAAGGGTTCATGGTGATTTTAATAGTCTTTTCAAGTGTACGCAGGTTAGCAGTCTCGGAGCTATCACCCTCCGCAAGTGATCCTGTAGCCTTGAACAACTTTTTCAAAATGGCCCATCAAGGGTAGTGGCCTCTTCCTAGTCCTTTTGCAAGTGTACACGGATTAGCAGCCTCGGGATCCCTGCAAGTGATCGCAGTCCGTAGCCTTAGAAAACTATTCCACATGGTTTGTAGGTGTATCCTTAAACCACAAGATCAAAATTTAATTAGTCACAATCATCACCATCACCAATTTACATTTTGAAATAATCAGCAAAGAAGCTCTCACAGACAGGTAAGTCTCTCTCTCTCTCTCTCAATCACTAAAATTCATCAAATGCACCAAGGTAAAAAATTAGATTAAGTCAAGAATTCTAAAGCAAGACCCCTGATCAGTTGTTGTGACATTTTCATTTGTTCTTATAGTTGAGTCAATTAGAACTCAGGTATCACCTTGTATTTGAGATCAACCTCTGACGAGCTTAATCTTAAAGAGGGGTAGCTGTTGAGATCTGATTTTTGGTCTATTTTTTAAATTTTCCTAAAAATCACAAAATTATGATTAGGAACCTTGTCCATGCTTAGGAACCTATTTCTAAACCAAAAATAATTTTTTTT
The DNA here is from genome assembly GCF_021117445.2 of Syzygium oleosum. Lineage (NCBI taxonomy): Eukaryota > Viridiplantae > Streptophyta > Magnoliopsida > Myrtales > Myrtaceae > Syzygium > Syzygium oleosum. Next base: position 10,969,691 of record NW_026607496.1, read on the forward strand.
AGAATTTTCCTGAATTTTTCCTTATTTTCTTTGGGCCAAAATCAGTGAAAAATCAAGAAAAATACCAAATGGAACTCAAAAATCCAAAAAAAAAAAATATCCATTGGCCTTCTTTTAATTCCAATTTCATCACTGCAACTTCAATTTTGGAAAATTTCAGTTGAGGATATGTTTTTCCCAAAATTGGGAAATTTCATACCCTAATTGAGCCAAAAATTCAATTGAGTCATTTTTAGTCATTTTTAGGCCATAGTGTCTTCACAACAATTGATTCTAGGACCTTGAATTGCATATTGGTCAGTCCAATTTCACAATTTAACAAAAGAATTGAAAAGCCCCAAAAATTAATTGAAAATTAGGGATTTTAAGACCAAATTGGGAATTTCATTCAATTTGAAATTTTCCATCAAGACCCAAACCTTCCCTAGAGTTAATAAGCCATGGGTAATTCAAATTTGGCATCAATTTTGCTCAATTAGGTCATTTGGATACTGAATTGAACAAAAACTATATTGATCCGAATTCAAATTTGGGAATTTTTGCTCAAATTGTGACAAAAATTAATACAAATATCATATTTGGATGTGAAATGTGCTGAGGAATCCAATTTTGGGGTTAAATTTGCAAAATTAGGTTAAAATCGGGCTTAATTTGCGAATTTATACCAACCCAGGTTTGCCAAGTCGGTCGGATCGACTCGACCCGACCCGGGTTGGTCATCTTCTCCACCTGACCAGCTTGCCCGTGCGGGAAAGGAGAAAATATCTCCTCGGGGCCGCATCTTCACCAATTTGGATCGCACAATAAACACGTGAAAAATACAAATCTAACAACTGGAGCATTTTCAGCTATCATCGATTATCAATTGTAACAAACTCGAAAGTCAGTTGGAGTGAGAAAGTGGCGGGAAATCAAGCTACAAAGAGAGGAAAAAGTCATTATCCGAGGGGAGAACCCGTTTGACGAAATTATTGAGAGAGAGAGAGAGAGAGAGAGAGAGAGAGAGAGAGTACAAGCGACACGATAGAGAAATCAAAGAGAGAGAAGGGAGTTGAAGTCCCCTGATCGAGCGTCCAACACTGATCAATCGAACGTCGTTGGCGAATTGATCGTTCAAGGAGGACATCTGCCTTAAGCGATCGGTGCAAAGCTGATCGCGAAGCCCTGTAAAACGGTCTTGGCCGAATGATTCAGGACTTTCCCGGCAAAACGGCGACTTTCACCTTGAAGAACAAGTTCCAGAGAATCACTCCACAATCATTGTTTGGTTCAGAATTTCAGAATCAAGCCTCAACGAATAAGGTAAAGTTGGCTAATGATCACGGTTTGACAAATATCCAAAATATGTGTTTGAGCTTTATAACGTTTGATCATGCAATTTTCTTCGTGGTTTTGAGTTTATTGATGTTTTAAACATAATTTTGATGATATAATTGTTTGTTTCTTGCATTTTGGATCATTGAAATTGTATTAAATCGAGTTGGCCGTCCATAGAAACCTTCGTTGGAGCTCATTAACCTCGCCAAAGTGTCTCTTGTGGCCAATGGCCACTCAAGTTAGTAGTTTCTGACCTTGTTTGATGATTTGATGATTGTTTTGAGCGATAGAAACGGCTAGGACCCTTGATTTGTTGATCTGGATATTAGAAACATGTGTTAGAACAATTTCAACATTAGGATTTTAGGTTCGATTTTCGCCGATCAGAGGTGTTTTGGCAGCGATCCGACGGGGCTAGGTTGTTAGAGGATGATGGGGAGTTGGTGTGAAACTCAAAGTTGTCGCCGGATAGTAATCGAAAGGTTGTCGGAATTTAGTTCGAAGCGGCGGCCTTGAAAATGCTAAACAAAAGTTCATGCTCGCCAGGTGTTCGGCAAAATACCGAAGAGAAAAATGCTAGAAACGGCGCCGTTTTGGCGATGTGCTCGCTGGAGAATTGGTCGGCGCCAGTGCCGGAAAATTCGGCGGGAAAATTCAACCCAGTTCATCCTTCAGCGGGAAAATTCAAAAAATAAATAAATCAAAAATAAAAAAAATCAAAACATTTATAAAATCCCAAAACATAAAAAAAATCATAAAATCATAAAAAATTCAAAAATAAAAAATCATAAAAAATAGAAAATTCAAAAATAAATTAAAAAATTAAAATTTTTTAGAAAATCATAAAAAAATAGAAAAATTCTAAAAATTCATAAAAAAAAATCAGAAAATCCTAAAAAAAATAGAAAATTTTAAAAATGTAAAAAAAGTTTTCGGGAAGTGGAAATTATCAGTAAAATTTGTTTAAAAAAAATCAAAAATTTCAAAAGTTCACAGAATAGCTTACAAACCCTGTGGCCACCCAATTTGAGTGAAATTTGAATTTTTTGAAGTACCCAAGTAGCATTTTTGAGAATTCCTCAATATTGAATGAATAAGCCTTTAGGGCTTTACTAGAATTTTGGGTGTTTTGATTGATTTTCATTTTAGGGCCCATTTTAAGAATTGTTGTGTTTGATTGAAATTGATTGTACATTTAATCATTGATTGATTGGTTTCTCCCGATTATAATGGTCAGAATTAGTGGATAGGCTTTGCGAACTCGCGTGACACGTTAGACATTTTGTATTGTTTTAGGTACCGAAAGAGCGTTAGAGATCTCAATTCGGGATCATTAGCGTAACCAAGTCCCCTTACTCATGTAATCTCTGATTTGCAGAATCGTGGTATTTCTCCCATACCTTGATTAGGTTTCTGGTCAACCTACCAGTAATGACTAGTGGCGCCTCCAAATTAAAACTTAGGCTAAATAGAAAAGATTAAAAAATAAATACCTACTGTCTCGTGAGGTATGGTTTGGGAGAGATCCTCATTTGTCTAGTGATGGGATGTCTGTGAGACGTTTAGGCAAAATATTCGTTTCGAACCTTAATAGCCCGTTCGGGAACAGTTTCTTCATTCGTGACGAACGAAAGTACCTCCTCAGCACCGCGGCGCGACACTCTTCAATTTCCTTCTTGTTCACTTGTTCTCAAATAAAGTGGTATCGAACATCGATATGTTTGCTTCATTTATGAAAAGCTGGATTTTTCGCCAAAGCAATAGCATAAACGTTATCGGCAAAAATCTCTATCGATTTCAACTACTCTATATGAATTTCTTTGAGAAGTTTTCTCAACCATATTGCATGACAAATACATGAAGATGCAGCTACATTTTTAGCTTCACATATCGAAAGAGTAATATTGGGTTGCTTCTTTGATAACCACGTGAAAGCAGTGTCACGCAAGAAAAATATAAAACCTGTTGTGCCTTTTCAATCATCGATATCTCCACCATAATCACTATCTAAATAAGCTCTAAGCTGAAAGGATGTAGATTGATAGTAGTGTAAGCCATGAGTAACAATACCTTTGGTGTACTGAAGTATCCTCTTTGCCGCTTTAAGATGAGATGTCTTCGGTTTCTCCATGTCTCGACTCACAATTCCAACACTGTACATGATATCCGATCTCATACATGTCAAATATCTCAAGCTTCCAATCAAGCTTCTATAATACGTTGGATCAACATCGATACCTTCATCAAACTTCAAAAGCTTAGTTCCGCACTCCATCGGTGTATGGACTGGTGTACAATTTTTCATGTTGAATTTTTCAAGGATATTTTGTACATATCCTTTTTGGGAAATAAATATCCCACTTGCACTTTGCTTCACTTTGATGCAAAGAAAATAATTCATGAGACCATTATCCGTCATCTCAAATTTTTCATGATGAATTACCCAGCAGTTGAAAAGACATATGTTGCATTAATATGGGTATTGCACAGATTAATGCAATACATTCTTCATCACCAAATCTTGCTGGTAACCGAAAACGACCCAATCAAGTATTTACTTAAGAAATCCCCTTTGGTTGGAAAGTTAGCAAAGCGGCAAGTCTTGTTATCAGAATTTGATATTAGAAGCTCACCACAAAAATCAGTCAAGGGACGAGCAATAGCGGACATGCTGGTAGAAAATTCCCAGAATACTACTAATCCTGAGGATGAACGATTCGACGATCGTATATTAGCATTGGTTGACGATAAATGGACCATGTATTTTGACAGTGCAAACAATTTATCTAGATTAGGAACTGGGGCAGTGCTGATTTCCCCAGAGGGCCAACATTATCCAGTATCTGCAAAATTGACATTTCCATGCACTAATAACATTGCTGAATATGAAACATGTATTCTTGGCTTACAATTAGCCCTTTCAATGAAGGTAAGGATATTGCAAGTGTATGGAGATTCTATGCTCATCATATTGCAAACAACTGGTGAGTGGCAAACTCGAGATACCAAGTTGATACATTATCACAAATACTTAGAAGGAATGGTGGAAGAATTTGAAGAAATAACATTCGATTACCATCGAAGAGCTCAGAATCATTTCGCAGATGCTCTTGCAACGTTATCATCTCTACTGCAAGTAGAAGATGGTGTGAATGTAAAGCCTTTGAAAATCAACATCCTTGAACAACCAACTCATTACATGGTGATTCAAGTTGAATTTGATAACGAACCGTGGTTCCACGATGTCAAGAATTATCTCCAAACTGGAGAATTTCCCGAAGAAAGCCAACCAGGAGACAGAAAGTTTATAAAGAAGATAGCCTCTAAATTCTTCCCTAGCGATCAAACTCTTTACAAGAAATCATTTGATTTAGTCCTATTAAGATGTGTTGATGCTGAAAAAGCTAAACAGGTCATGAAAGAAATTCATGAAGGCGAATGTGGGCCACACATGAATGGCCATCTTCTAGCCTGAAAGATCATGAGGTTAGGATACTATTGGATGACAATAGAAACGGATTGCATTCAACATGTGAGATGTTGTCATCAATGTCAAGTATATGGAGACAGAATCAATGCACCGCCGAATGAACTGCACCAAATGTCAGAGCCATGGCCATTTTCGATGTGGGGCATCGATGTGATTGGCCCAATCAACCCCAAGGCCTCAAATGGGCATCGCTTCATTTTGGTTGCAATTGATTATTTCACCAAATGGATTGAAACCAATTCTTACATAAATGTCACTGCCAAGAATGTCGCAAAGTTCATTAGGCGAGACATCATTGCCAGATATGGAATTCCAGAAGCAATCATTACTAACAACGGCTCAAATCTAAATAACAAGATTGTGGCTGATTTGCTTAAACATTTCCGCATTCGACATTTGAACTCATCCCCATATCGCCTAAAAATGAACGAAGCAGTGGAAGCAGCAAACAAGAACATTAAGAAGTTATTATCTAAGACAGCTTAGAATTATTGTAACTGGCATGAAAGGCTGCCATATGCTCTAATGGCATACCGAACTTCAATTCGAACATCAACTAGGGCAACTCCATTGTCCATGGTTTATGGGATGGAAGCAATATTACCCATTGAAGTGGAAATTCCTTCATTAAGGATTTTATCTCAATTGAAGCTTTCAGAGGTAGAATGGATTCAGCAGATATGTGAATAACTCAACATGATCGATGAAAAAAGGTTGAAGGCTATATGTCATGGACAAGCCTATCAGAAGAGAGTTGCTAAATCCTTCAATCGAAAAAGGAAGCCAAGGCATTTTAAGGTGGAAGATTTGGTAATGAAGAAAGTTATTTCCAATAATTCAGATCCCCGCGGGAAATTTACCCTAAATTATGAGGGTCCATATGCTATCAAGAAAGTTCTTACTGACGAGAAGTCACTAGGCAAATCCAAGTCCTACTGGCGATGAGCCACTAAGCAAATCCAAGTCCTACTGACAAGAAGCTACTAGGTAAATCCTAAGCCCTACTGGCGAGGAGCCACTAGGCAAATCATCAAGTCCTCAGGCGAGGAGCCTCAGGCGCTCATGGTTCTTGGATATATCCTTAAACCGTGAGATCATAAATCAATTCATCATAATCATCACCATCACTACCATCAATTTACACTTTGGAGATAATCAACGAGGAAATTGCTTGCAAACAAATAAGTTTCTCTATTCCTCAATCATTAGGAACCTCTTAGATACATTCAAAGGAGGAAAATTTGGGTTAGATCATGAATTTCAAGCAAGATTCCTAATCAGTTGTTGTAAAATTTCCATTTTTTTTGTTCGTAGAGTCTATTAAAAGCTCAGGTGTCACCTTATCTTTGAGATCAACCTCTAACGAGCTCAATCTCAAAAAGGGGCAGCTGTTCACACTTGATTTTTAACTTATTTTTAAATTTTTTCAAAAATCACAAAATTAGAATTAGGAACCTTGGCCAAGTTTAGGAACCTGTTTCCTAACCAAAAATAATTTTTAAAAATTTTCCTGAATTTTTTCTTAATTTATTTTGGTCAAAATAAGGGTGAAAATCAAGAAAAATAGCAAATGGAATCCAAAAATTCCATAAAAATAGTCATTAGTCTTCTTTTAAATCCAATTTCATTAATACAGCACCAATTTTAGAAAATTTTAATTGGGGATATGTTTTTCCAAAATTGGGTAAAAACAAGTTCAAATTGAATAAAAAATTCAATTAATTCATTTCTAGTCATTTTTTGGTCGTAGTGTCTTCACAACAAATGATTCTGGGACCTTGAATTATATAATGGTCCATCCAATTTCATAATTTATCAAAGAAATCAAAAAGCCCCAAAATTCAATTGAAAATTAGGGATTTTTAGCCCAAATTGGGGTTCATAACCAATTAGAAATCGTCGAACCCTGAGACCATCATTTCTAGGGTTAATTAGGTATGGATAATCCAATTTTGGCACCAATTTTACTCAATTAGGTCATCTAGATATTGAATTAAACAAAAACCCTAATGATCCAAATTTACAATTTGAGAATTTTGGGTTTAATTGTGATAAAAATTAGGGCAAATCACATATTTGGGTGAGAAATGTGATGAGGAATTCAATTTTGGGATTAAATCTGAAAAATTGGGTCAAAATCGAGCTTAATTTGCGAACTTAGACCAACCCGGGTCGACCCGACCCGACCTGGGTCAGTCTCATTCTTCACCCGACTCGTCCAAGACACAATAAAGCTAGAAAAATATCTACTCCGGCTCAGGACTTTGCCGACTTAATTCGAGCAATTTAACACGTGATAAGCTCCAATTCCAGCTGGAGAATCTCCGGTTGGCATCGAAGATTCGATCCAACCTATTCGAGGTCGGTGAATAACAAACTTTGGGCTGGAAAATTTAGCTAAAAAAGCTGAAAAAACACTATCAAACACACAATAACTGATCGAGAGAATTCCAGAAAGAGAGAAAGAGAGAGAACGAGAGCAAGAACAGAGGGAAAATAGAGAAAGAGGAGAAGGTAGAGGTCCCTTTTTGAGTGTTCGGCGCCGCCCTAGACGGCGGAGCGCCGGCAAATCAGAGCTCGACCGTGACCTCCCTCCTTGGGTTTAGTTGAGTTCGTCGTATGTGAAGGCCTGAAACTTGAGCTCAGCCGATTGATCTAGAAGTGCTCCGACGAAATCGAGACCACCAGCTTGGAGTCTAAGTGTTGAGGAAGAGTTCCACAGTCGCCGATTAGCTCGAAAACTCCGATTTGACCTCATTTGAAGAAGGTAAAATCAGTTCATGCTCACGGTTTAGCAAAAATTCCTGAAAAGGTTTTGAGCTTAATCGTGCATGTTTCTTTATGATTTTTCAACTATATGTGACATCCCGAATTTCGACCCACTTGGAATTTATGAAGTGAGTGATATCTTTAATGCACTTGTAGTTGTACCTTGCCCAGAGCTGATCACTCTTGGAATACTAACCTTTAGGGTAAGGCTAAATAGGGATTTTAGTTTGCGAGACCAAAGAAATTCTATCATGGACTGACTTTCGACCATAAGGATTGTCGAGGTGATATTTTGGGCCAACGTAGGTTGATCCAAGGATGGTCACGGATCGATTCGCCAATGTCATACGAATAGGTCGCGGGTGATTCCGCTCGACCATGAGATGAATTGCGAACGATCTTAAACCTATTCCGAACGATCACACCTCTCGGAACTAGTGATTAATCCTCGCAATTACATGACAACCGAAGTCGCCATGATTCGAGTGATCTTAAACGTGGCTCAACTTAGTGTCGACCATGGGTCAATTCGCGTATTGCCCAAGAGCCGCACATTAGTCAGAGATACGCTCAAGTTGTGTTGGTTCGATCTAACCACTAAATTGAATCCAAGTTTGGGGTTCCGAATTTCTCGAAAGTCACGACAGAATAATTGGACGACGTTGTTATTAGCATGGTCAGCCTCGGATTTGTCCGGATTCGTCAGAAAATTGAAATTTTGGCAGGAAGTGGAAAACGACCGTTTTGTCCTTGGGACTTTGAGAAGGCCAAGTATAAAATGAGAAGGGCATTTTGGACCTTTCACTCCCACTTTAGAAATCAAAAATTTTGGACGATTTTGCCCCTATCCTTTTTGCTCATTTCCTATTTTACCCTTGGATATTTTTTGTGGGGATCAATCTGGGCCGTTGATTTTAAGATAAGATTGAATCGTGGCCGTCGGATGGAAAGTTGAGAGGAGGGTAGGATGGTAATTTTGGCTTGGGGTTAGGAGCACCAATTATTGGTGCCACCTATTTAATCCTTTCTCTCTTCTTCTCTCTCTCTCCTTCACTTTCTCTCCTCATTCTCACGCCTACACCATCATCTTTCATTTTCCTTTCCCCCTTGGCCAAACCACCACTCTCTCTCCCCCTTAGCCGTGTGATTGGCCGGAGCCGTGTCGGATCGCCGCTCGCTCGCCGTCCGCCGTGCGTCCAACCGCCGGACCGCCGTGGCTGCAACTTCCTTGCCGCCTTGCCGCCCTCTTGCTAGGTTGTTTTTGCTTGGAATTTCCAAGTAAGTGACACCCTATTCCCAATTTAGGATATCGGGTATTGACGGGCTCGTTTAGGCACGATTTAGTGTAGTTTTGTAGGCTGTTTTGGACGAGGGTTACTATGGACGAAATTATGGTGATTTGGTGAGTAATTAGAAGTTAAATGAGGGCTGAGTATGGTTGATTCAAGTGCTGCAAAATTCGGTTTGGTGCGTAGGGTGTATAATTTGGTTCGGCTCTTAATTGTGTGAAATCGTGGTGTAGTGCCGTGCTTGTTGTGCCATGGTTTTTGTGATGAAAAATGGAATGTTATGTGATGGTTGTTTTTATATTACATGGACTGAATTGAGATGGTTGAATTGGGTGCATTTGAGTGCATTTAATTAATGTTCGAGTATGTGAACGTGTGAGATTTGAGGCGTGTGATGTGCATGTGATCACTAAAAAGTCATGAGGCGTGTTTACGGGGGGGTACAGATAAAATATGGTGTGTTGGCATGTTCGTGTGATCACTTAATCCATGAGGCGTGTTTACGCGGGGAATTGAACCGGCCTGAGGTGTGTTTACGTGGGTCGTGATAGGAATGTGGAGCCTGAGGCGTGTTTACGCGGGCTGTGGAAAGAGATTGAGAGTGAGATGTGTGATGTGGCAAGTGAAAATGAGATCGGACCTGAAGCGTGTTTACGCGGGTCATGATAGGAATGTGGCGCCTAAGGCGTGTTTACGCTGGCTGTGGAAAGAGATTGAGAGTGAGATGTGTAATGTGGCACGTGAAAATGAGATCGAACCTGAGGCGTGTTTACGCGGGTCGTTGGCAAGTTTAATGAAAATGGTGTAGTGGTGCATGAACGAGTGTGAAATGCGGAGTTCAGAAATGCCATATGTTCGACTTTTGCTTTTGGGCATGTGATTAGTTTGGAAAGTACATGTGATTGGAATTTGTGGAATTGAGACTAACGTGCAGATTGTGTGTACTAAGAGCCCAGGTAAGTGCAATTGTGTACATGTTATGTGTATATTGAGTGACATTGTGTTTGGACTTGTCTGGAGGTACGTGATAGCCTAAGTGGGGTTTAGGCTGTCGACTTATTGAGACTTGTCTCATAGTTGTATAAATTAATATTTTCAGAACCCCGGCCTGGACCATGAATCCTCCACCACCACTGCCTCAGCGTTTTGGCATACCTATGCACACCGATCATGCAGTAGTAGAATACCCTATAGATGACAATATGGCTTGGATTAAGCACACCACAGTAGTCTGGGTAGATATAGGATAACCCCTTTGGCAAGCCCATAGTTATACAGCCTGGTGCTTTCGGGAGGGTATGGACGAGTTCGGTCCGGTTCGTGGTTTTGATGTCCTTTTCGATGGAGTGGGAGATTAGGATCCATCGGCTATACCTCCTCCTGATGGTGAGATGACCAGCCTCGACACTAGCTTCGCACAGTTAGGTCCTCAGCCTGTACCTGCAGAACCCGAACCCACGGTGGCTGAGCCTGAACCGGAGCCGGAAGAGTCACAAGCAGGGTTTGATCCGATGGATGTGGATTTAGGAGAAGAGCCTGAGGAGGAGCCCGAAGAAGAACCTGAAGAAGAACCCGAGGAGGAACCGGAAGAAGAGCTAGAGGAAGAACCCGAGGAAGAACCGGAGGAAGAGCCGCCGATTGATGTTCCAGACGATTATGATGATTAGCCGATCGAGATTGAGGCGAATTCTGAGTCTTCAGAGGAGCAGGTGGATGAGGGGGAGTCAGATTCAGGTTCTGGGAAGACCGACTCTGAGTGGATACCGTCTAGAGGACGTAGGGGTTAGTTAGGGATAGGGTAACCCTTTTTGAAGTGCCCCTTTTTGAAGTTAGTATATACTCAGACTACTGGTCTCTTTTGATGTTGGTGGTGTGAACTTTAGTAGCCCGGTATGCGTGTATAATATGTTTATTGTAAATAGTATGTAATGTTATAAGTTTGACTTGGTAATGAATGTGTATTCTCCCTATTACCCCTTTCTAAATATTGTCTGGGTGTATGTTTGCTTCCGCTAATGCTTTATCTCTATGTGTGTGGGGTCGGCGACATCCTGGGACGTCGCGATATTCGACCGAAGAGGGATGTCGCGAGCTCGATGGGGTTTGGGGCGTGACATCCCCGTTGAATTGGTATCAGAGCAAGGTTAGCTCGATCCAAGTTGGTCAAAGTCTGGAGCGATAAGGAGCGATGACGTTTGGGGTAGATGACTAGGGAGACCTTAGCGAGTCATAGGTGTGAACGTGCTACGCGTGCCTCCAGATTGTTTGTTGTGATCGTTGGGTGAATTGGATGTCCTAACAATTGAGTTGCAGGTGCGTTTTGACCTGAGGTAAGTACACGAACTCTATTGATTGTGATCTCGTGTTGTGCTGGTTGATTGCTTGTTAAGTGAATTATCGAGATAATTCACTGCCTAGGACTATAGACTGGTGTAGTAGATCTATGTCTCTAATTCCTGAATGGAATTATAGCAGGTAGGTGAGTGATAGAAAATCGTGAGGATGAGCTCGAGAGGTCAAGGGTCAAGAGGCCAATTAAGTTCGCAAGCCCAACCTGTGGGAGATTCGAGAATGGATGCGGTCATGAGGACCCTAGAAGAGATTGGAAATCTGATGGGACGGCAGGCTCAGGAACGAACTGCCACTATTGCCCAAGTTGCTGAGGCCGCTGCAGCCGTTGCCATTAATGGTAACAATGGGAATCAAGGGCAAGGGCATGTGAATGCGAATTGTCAGATGCATCAGTTGGTGGAACGGTTCTTAAAATTAAAGCCTCCTAAGTTTGATGGTAAAGGTGACCCTGATGCTGCATCGCTTTGGGTAGAGGAATTAGAAAAGGCCTTTGAGGTACTAGGGTGCACCGAAGAAGAGAAGGTAACCCTGGCGGTGTACCAGTTCCAAGGAAACGCAAGTGATTGGTGGAAAGCCACCAGAGGAAGGGTGTTCCCTGCTGGTACCGCCCAGACTTGGGCGATGTTTGTGGAAGTCTTCAATGGTAAGTATTTTTCTGAGAGTGCCCGGGAACGAAAATTGGCTGATTTCATGAGATTGCGTCAGGGACAAATATCAGTAGATCAGTATGAAGCTGAGTTTGCACGATTGTCTAAGTTTGACCCGAGGATGGTAGAGGATCCTTTGGACAAGGCCCGGAGATTCCGAGATGGGCTGAAGCCAGATCTCCGCAGCCAGATGATATCATTGAATTTGAGGGATTATAATGAGATTTATGAAAGGGCTCAGGCAATCGAGCGTGACTTCATGGAGAGAACTGCCGCATTTGGGTCACGGTATGCTCCAGTTAGGGACAACCGTCAGTTTGGAAAGAAACCGATGACGGAAAGTCGAAGTTTCGTTCCGGCTGTCAAAAAGAATATCGAAAAGCCGAACCGTTATCAGGGTGCTGTGTGTCAGTCATGTGGAGGGAGACATGGGAGTGGACCCTATCCGAGTAGGAGTGTCATATGCTTTAGATGTGGTGGAGTGGGCCACCAAGTGAGGAACTGTCCCAATAATAGACAGGCTAGGTCGCCTGTGCTATCGCAACCGCCCCGAGTTGGAAATCAAGTTGGAACGCCCTTATCAACGAACCAGAACAGACCGCTGGCTCAAGGACGAGTGTATGCGATGGCTAGAAGGGAAGATGAGAATGTGCCAGGTATGGTCACAGGTACGGTTTCTCTCTGTGATCATGCTGCTTATGCTTTGTTTGATCCGGGGGCATTACATTCGTTTGTGCTGTGTGTTACTACTCCGTTGAATGATGAAGTGATAGTTTCGTTAGGATGCCTTAATTGTAAGATAGTGATTGGTGATAGAGAAGAAAGGATAGACCTGACAGTCTTAGTCATGTATGATTTTGATGTGATTATTGGCATGGATTGGTTGATTAAGCAAAAAGATGTAATAGATTGTAGTAACAGGGTGATTCAATTTAATCCAGTTGGACACCCTAGATACGAATTTGTGGGAAATCGAGGAGGAACCTCGATCCTCTGGATTACGTCACTGGAAGTGACTAAGTTGTTGGACGAAGAGTGTCAAGGATTTTTAGGAACAGTGGTTGATTCCACAATTGAGGAACCAAGGTTAGAGGACATAGCTGTGGTGTGCAACTTTCCCGATGTCTTTTCTCAGGAATTGCCGGGATTGCCACCAGAAAGGGAGGTAGAATTTGTAATTGAATTAGCCCCTGGTACTGAACCAATCTCGAAGGCACCTTATAGAAAGTCGTTGCCAGAGTTAAAAGAGTTAAAGGTGCAAGAGTTATTTGACAAAGGTTTCATTCGTCCAAGTGCATCTCCATGGGGAGCGCCAGTCTTATTTGTGAGGAAGAAGGATGGGTCATTGAGGTTATGTATTGATTACCGGCAGTTAAATCAAGTAACGATCAAGAATAAATATCTCCTGTCAAGGATAGATGATTTGTTTGATCAGTTACAGGGGGCTTCGGTATTTTCTAAGATTGATTTGAGGACAGGATATCATCAGTTGAGGATTAGGAAGGAGGACATACCGAAAACGGCATTCAGGACGAGATATGGGCATTATGAGTTTACAGTAATGCCGTTTGGGTTGACTAATGCCCCTGCTGCCTTTATGGATTTAATGAATCGAGTGTTTAAGGAATTCTTTGATCAATTTGTGATAGTTTTCATAGACGACATATTGGTGTACTCGAAGAGCCCGGAAGAGCATGAGATACATTTAAGTAAAGTTCTACAGACCTTAAGAGAACACGCATTGTACGCCAAGTTTAGTAAGTGCGAGTTCTGGCTCAATCGAGTAGCATTTCTTGGACACGTGATCTCTCGGGAAGGAATATCAGTAGATCCAGCAAAGATTGAAGCTGCAATAAAGTGGCCGAGACTAACGACGGTAACAGAGGTTCGAAGCTTATTGGGTTTGGCAGGATATTACCGACGTTTCATGGAAGGGTTTTCGACAATAGCAACACCTTTGACACATTTCTTGAAAAAGGAAACAAGGTTTGAATGGACCGATAAATGTGAAAGGAGTTTTCAAGAACTAAAGCATAGATTGACAATGGCGCTGGTATTAACTATTCTATCAGGACCAGGAGGATATGAAATTTATAGCGATGCGTCGTTAAAAGGACTGGGGTGTGTACTCATGTAAAATGGACGAGTAGTGGCCTACGCATCAAGACAGTTGAGACCGCATGAGTTGAACTACCCGACGCATGATTTGGAATTAGCCGCAATAGTATTCGCCCTTAAGATTTGGCGACATTACTTATGCGGAGAGAAGTTTCAGATATATACGGACCATCAAAGTTTGAAATATCTGTTTTCTCAAGAGGAGCTTAACATGAGACAGCGGCGTTGGATGGAGTTACTTAAGGACTACGATTGTGATATTTTGTATCACCCCGGAAAGGCCAACCGGGTAGCTGACGCGTTAAGTCTGAAGTCGAGCATCGCATACTTGTTAGTTAAGGAATGGACCTTGTTGGAAGAGGTGCGAGACTCGGAATTTAGACTTGAAGTAAGTCAAGTCTCGAGTTTGCTAGCCACACTAAGGATCGAACCATAAATCCAGACTGAGATTAAGGCTTTACAATCTACGGAACAAGAAATTCAGAAAATTCTGGAAATGGATGTTACTAAGAGGAAAGTGGACTTTCAAGTATCCAAAGACGGGATCTTGAAGTTCCGAGGAAGGCTGTGTCTGCCCGATGACGCAGAACTTAAGGAGGAAATCTTATCGGAAGCACACCGTAGCAAGTGTAGCATCCATCTTCGTAGCACGAAAATGTATCAGAACCTTAGACAACACTATTGGTGGAATGGCATGAAGGTGGATGTAGCTAAACATGTAGCTAAGTGTTTAACATGCCAGTAAGTGAAAGCGCAACATTGTAAGCCCGGAGGATTGTTGCGACCGTTAGAAATCCCTGAGTGGAAGTGGGAGCACATTACTATGGATTTTGTAATGGGATTACCAAGGAGCCAAAAGGGCTATGATTCCATTTGGGTGATAGTGGACAAATTAATCAAGTCAGCACATTTTCTAGCGGTGCGAAAGGATTTTGACTTGGAAAGGTATGTCGAATTGTATGTAAGGCAAATAGTTCGTCTACATGGAGTGCCGGTGACGATCACTTCAGACCGTGATCCCAATTCACTGCCGCTTTTTGGACAAGTCTTCATACAGCAATAGGGACGAAACTACAGTTTAGTACGTCCTATTATCCGCAGACGGATGGCCAGTCTGAAAGGACCATTCAGACTTTGGAAGATATGCTGTGGGCATGTGTGTTGGACTTTCAAGGCAAGTGGGAAGAACAATTACATTTGGTTGAGTTTGCCTATAACAATAGTTATCAGTAGGGCATCGGTATGGCACCATTTGAAGCATTGCATGGCAGAGCATGCAGAACTCCAGTGTGTTGGGATGAAGTCGGGGAAAGAAGTATAACGGGCCCAGAACTGGTACAACAGTCAGTGGAAACAGTTAAGACTATTCGAGAAAGGTTGAAAACCGCTCAAGGTCGTCAAAAGAGCTATGCCGACCGGAAACGGAGACCTTTGGAATTTCAGATAGGAGATCATGTGTTCCTCAATGTATCACCGATGAAAGGGTTGTCCCGGTTTGGCAAGAAAGGGAAGTTAAGCCCAAGGTATGTGGGACCCTTTGAGATCTTGGAAAAGATTGGAGACTTAGCCTATCGACTTGCTATGCCATTGAATTTATCACAAGTGCATAATGTTTTCCACGTGTCCATGCTAAGGAAGTATGAACCGAATCCGACCCACGTGCTGAACTATGAAGAAATAGACGTGGACGACAGGGTGTCGTACGTGGAAAGACCTGTACGAATTGAGGACAGAAAGGAACAAGTTTTAAGAAACAAGACGATACCGCTAGTCAAGGTGATATGGGAACATCATGGGACAAAAGGAGCTACTTGGGAAAGCGAAGAGTTGATGCGATGTCAGTACCCCCAGTTATTTGAATAGTTGGGTTTGGATTACAAATTTCGAGGATGAAATTTTTGTAAGGGGGGAAGAGTTGTGACATCCCGAATTTCGACCCACTTGGAATTTATGAAGTGAGTGATATCTTTAACGCACTTGTAGTTGTACCTTGCCCAGAGCTGATCACTCTTGGGATACTAACCTTTAGGGTAAGGCTAAATAGGGATTTAAGTTCGCGAGACCAAAGAAATTCTATCATGGACTGACTTTCGACCACAAGGATTGGCGAGGTGATATTTTGGGCCAACATAGGTTGATCCAAGGATGCTCACGGATCGATTCGCCAATGTCATACGAATAGGTCGCGGGTGATTCCGCTCGACCATGAGATGAATTGCGAACAATCTTAAACCTATTCCGAACGATCACACCTCTCGGAACTAGTGATTACTCCTCGCAATTACATGACAACCGAAGTCGCCATGATTCGAGTGATCTTAAACGTGGCTCAACTTAGTGTCGACCACGGGTCAATTCGCGTATTGCCGAAGAGTCGCCCGTTAGTCAGAGATACGCTCAAGTCGCGTTGGTTCGATCTAACCACTAAATTGAATCCAAGTTTGGGGTTTCGAATTTCTCGAAAGTCACGACAGAATAATTGAACGACGTTGTTATTAGCATGGTTAGCCTCGGATTTGTCCGGATTCGTTAGAAAATTGAAATTTTGGCAGGAAGTGGAAAATGACCGTTTTGCCCCTGGGACTTTGTGAAGGCCAAGTATAAAATGAGAAGGGCATTTTGGACATTTCACCCCCACTTTAGAAATGAAAAATTTTGGACGATTTTGCCCCTATCCTTTTTGTTCAATTCCTATTTTACCCTTGGATATTTTTGGTGGGGATCGATCTGGGCCGTTGATTTTAAGATAAGATTGAATCGTGGCCGTCAGATAGAAAGTTGAGATGAGGGTAGGATGGTAATTTTGGCTTGGGGTTAGGTGCACCAATTATTGGTACCACCTATTTAATCCTTTCTCTCTTTTTCTCTCTCTCTCTCCTTCACTTTCTCTCCTCATTCTCACGCCTACACCATCATCTGTCATTTTCCTTTCCCCCTTGGCCGAACCACCTCTCTCTCTACCCCTTGGCTATGTGATTGGCCGGAGCCGTGTCAGATCGCCGCTCGCTCGCCGTCCGTCGTGCGTCCAACCGCCGGACCGCCGTGGCCGCCGCTTCCTTGCCGCCTTGCCGCCGTCTTGCTAGGTTGTTCTTGCTTGGAATTTCCAAGTAAGTGACACCCTATTCCCTATTTAGGATATCGGGTATTGACGGGCTCGTTTAGGCACGATTTAGTGTAGTTTTATGGGCTGTTTTGGACGAGGGTTATTATGGACGAAATTATGGTGATTTGGTGAGTAATTAAAAGCTCAATGAGGGCTAAGTATGGTTGATTCAAGTGCTGCAAAATTCGGTTTGGTGCGTAGGGTGTATAATTTGGTTCGGCTCTTAATTGTGTGAAATCGTGGTGTAGTGCCGTGCTTGTTGCGCCATGATTTTTGTGATGAAAAATGGAATGTTATGTGATGGTTGTTTGTATATTACATGGGCTGAATTCAGACGATTGAGTTGGGTGCATTTGAGTGCATTTAATTAATGTTCAAGTATGTGAACGTGTGAGATTTGAGGCGTGTGATGTGCGCGTGATCACTAAAAAGCCCTGAGGCGTGTTTACACGGGGTACAGATAAAATATGGCGTGTTGGCATGTTCGCGTGATCACTTAATCCCTGAGGCGTGTTTACGCAGGGAATTGAACCGGCCTGAGGCGTGTTTATGCGGGTCGTGATAGGAATGTGAAGCCTGAGGCGTGTTTACGCAGGCTGTGGAAAGAGATTGAGAGTGAGATGTGTGATGTGGCAAGTAAAAATGAGATCGGACCTGAGGCGTGTTTATGCGGGTCGTTGGTAAGTTTAATGAAAATGGTGTAGTGGTGCATGAACAAGTGTGAAATGCGGAGCTCGGAAATGCCATATGTTCGACTTTTGCTTTTGGGCATGTGATTAGTTTGGAAAGTGCATGTGGTTGGAATTTGTGAAATTGAGACTAACGTGCAGATTGTGTGTACTAAGAGCCCAGGTAAGTGCAATTGTGTACATGTTATGTGTTTATTGAGTGACATTGTGTTTGGACTTGTCTGGAGGTACGTGATAGCCTAAGTGAGGTTTAGGCTGCCGACTTATTGAGACTTGTCTCATAGTTGTATAAATTAACATTTTCAGAACCCCGACCTAGACCATGAATCCTCCACCGCCACCGCCTTAACGTTTTGGTATACCTATGCACACCGATCATGCAGTAGTAGAATACCCTATAGATGACAATATGGCTTGGATTAAGCACACCACAGTAGTCTGGGTAGATATAGGACAACTCCTTTGGCAAGCCCATAGTTATACGGCCTGGTGCTTCCGGGAGGGTACGGACGAGTTCGGTCCGGTTCGTGGTTTTGATGTCCCTTTCGATGGAGTGGGAGATTAGGATCCATCGGCTATACCTCCTCCTGATGGTGAGATGACCAGCCTTGACACTAGCTTCGCACAGTCAGGTCCTCAGCCTGTACCTGCAGAACCCGAACCCACGGTGGCTGAGCCTGAATCGGAGCCGGAAGAGTCACAAGCAGGGTTTGATCCGATGGATGTGGATTTAGGAGAAGAGCCTGAGGAGGAGCCCGAAGAAGAACCTGAAGAAGAACCCGAGGAGGAATCGGAAGAAGAGC
Source organism: Syzygium oleosum (assembly GCF_021117445.2). NCBI lineage: Eukaryota > Viridiplantae > Streptophyta > Magnoliopsida > Myrtales > Myrtaceae > Syzygium > Syzygium oleosum. The sequence goes on from NW_026607496.1 coordinate 10,988,268, forward strand.
CAGAGGAAGAACTTGAGGAAGAACCGGAGGAAGAGCAGCCGATTGATGTTCCAGACGATTCTGATGATGAGCCGATTGAGATTGAGGCGAATTCTGAGTCTTCAGAGGAGCAGGTGGATCAGGGGGAGTTAGATTCAGGTTCTGGGAAGACCGACTCTGAGTGGACACCGTCTAGAGAACGTAGGGGTTAGTTAGGGGTAGGGTAACCTTTTTTGAAGTGCCCCTTTTTGGAGTTAGTATATACCCAGACTACTGGTCCCTTTTGATGTTGGTGGTGTGAACTTTAGTAGCCCGGTATGCGTGTATAATATGTTTATTGTAAATAGTGTGTAATGTTATAAGTTTGACTTGGTAATGAATGTGTATTCTCCCTATTACCCCTTTCTAAATAATGTCTAGGTGTATGTTTGCTTCCGCTAGTGCTTTATCTCTCTGTGTGTGTGGGGTCGGCAACATCCTGGGACGTCGCGATATTCGACCGAAGAGGGATGTCGCGAGCTCGATGGGGTTCGGGGCGTGACACTATGGGTGCTTAAAACATGTTCTGATCACATTTTCATTATTTGATCACATTTGAATGATTAAATCTACATAAACCGAGTCGATCGACCATTGATGACCCTCGCCGGAAACCCCGAGCATCGCTGGAGTGCCTCCCGCAGCCAATGGCCGCTCAAGTTAGTAATCTCTCACCTCGATTGATGTTTTGATGATGTTTTGGATCGATTTAGACGGCTAGGGCATCTGTAGCTTGATCTGTGCAAGAGATGGGGTTGATTGAATCTGTAATAGTTTAGGATATTTGATCGGTTTTTCGCCGACTGACGATGGTCCGGCGGCGAATCAGTGAGGTTGATAGGAGGTGGCATGAACTATATATACAACTAATTGAAATGGTAAAGGGTCGTCGGAGGCTCACCAACGGTGAGCTCAAACCAGCGGTCTCGATAATGATCAAAACCAGATCATGCTCACTAAGTATTCGGCAAAATGTCAAAGAGAAGATAGGTTAAACAGCGCCGTTTTGGCGCTGTGCTTGTCGGGGCGCTGGTCAAACCGACCTAAACTGGTCCGGTCCGGTTCAACCCTCGGTAGGAAATTTTTTAAAAAAATAAATAAATAAAGAAATTAGAAATTAGAAAATCAAATAAAAATCCTAAAAAATGGTAAAAAATAGAAAATTCATAAAATTCATCAAAAAATTCGAAAATTCAATAAAAATTTCTCAAAAAATTCAAATTTTTTTTCAGAAATTCAGAAAATTTTATAAAAGTTGGAAAATTTCTAGAAAATCATAAAAAATTCAAAAAATTTACAAAAATATGAAAATTTTAGAAAATTTGAAAGAATCCCAAAATCACATAAAAATTTGCAAAAAATAAAAAATCTGACATAAAAAAATCAAATCAAAAATTTCAAAAATTCACAGAATGACCCAAAAACATTGTAGCCAACATTTGCAAGTGAAATTAGAATTTTTAGAGGTGCCTAAACGGCATTTTTAGAAAATCTTTAGTTTAGGGGTTTTTACCCCTAAAAAACCCTAAACCCCAATACAACACATATCACTGAATGAATAAGCCTTTAGGGCTTTACTATGGTTTGGGTGTTTTGAATTGATTTTTATTTTAGAGACCCAAACTAGGATTGTTTTGTTTGATTGCAATTGATTGTGTTTGATTGATTGAGTTCCCGCAATTAGGATGGTTAGTATTAGTGGATAGACCTTGAAAACTCGTGTGGTACGTTAGACACATCATATCGTTTTAGGTACCGAAAGGGCATTAAGAGTCTCCATTCCGGATCATTAGCGTAACCAAGTCCCCGTATTCAAAATCTCTCTTTCGCAGAATCGTGGTATTTCTCCCGTACCCCGATTAGGTTTCTAGTCAACCTACCAATAATGACTAGTGGCAACTCCAAATCAAAAACATAGATTGAATAGAAAGATAAGAAAACCACAACCCGCTATCACGTGAGGTATGGTCTGGGAGATACCCCCATTTGTCTAGTGATGGGATGTCTGTAGGACGTTTGAGCGAAATATCCGCATCGGACCTTAGTAGCTTATTCGAGGACAGTTTCCCCATTCGTGACAAATGGAAGTACCTCCCTAGCATGCCCAAAAAGCGCGGCGCGACAAGGACAAAGATTTTTCGTGCCACTGAGTATTTTATCTCATGGTTGAGATCGGATAGTCATCTTGACACGTTGTTAAGTTAGGAATTTCCTAACTTAGGATATCTTTTGGAATCTTGCAGATATGCCATGCATCATTCAAATATATTACTGATCAACCAAAGATAACAAAATCACTCGAATTGGGAAGTTAAATAATTGAAACGATATCGGATGAAGTTTCTTACCTAATTTACGGATAACTTCCAAATTCGAGCTTGACTGCGGATCGGGATTGCGAATCACAAATGGCTCGCAATGGTGACCGGCAGCAGTGATTGACGACAAAGCTAGTCGTGGTGGTTCTCAATCACCGCTTGGGATGCTCCCGGTGGATGACTTACGATAGTACTCGTGGTGAGGCACGACGATGCTCACTGTGGACTTGGTTGAGGACTGATGGTGTGGAACTCACGGTGGTGTGTTCGGCCAAAGGGTATCTGGGGCTAGCGATCTCGAAGGAACGCTAGCGTAGAACTTGCTAGAGGATGCCTATGGCAGCCAATGAGGATGCCAATCAAACGGAGTGCAACCAATGCACACGTGTGTTGAAGTACGAGTCCCTCCTGGAGTTGTATTTGACTATCCTTCTCTTGCGAACGGTGGTCAATAGCCAAGAGAGTCTCTTTGACACCTAATTTTTAGCCGACGCATCATTAAAAGTAGAAAATTCGAGATTATGGTTTCCGGTCGCGACGGAACTCGTTTCTTGAACAAAAAGTGTCGTTTTTTAATTCTGTCTATTGGCCTAGCTTCTGTAAACAATTTTCTACTCATTTCATGTAAAAACCCGAAAAGTCAAACGGTTGACTTTCGCGTTGACTTTTTGGTCAACCCTTTGACCAAAAGTCAACCCCAAGTCAAATTGGGGCTTTTCTCATATAAAGATTCCTTTCAAGTTTAATTTCACTTTAGAAGTCGAAATTCCAGAAAATTCAAAGATTTGATCATAAAATCAAGCTCCTAGTGAAAAGTCAACTAGGGTTTGACTTTTGGTCAAACCTTTGACCAAAAAAATTGAAAAATACAAAAGTCCAAAAATCATCTTATTTTACATTCAATTTGCCTTTGGCATTTGAAATTTTACAAAAATCGATTTAGAATCAACTTTTTCCCAATTTGCGGAATTTGGTTCAAATCGGCCAAAAATGAAATTACTTCATTTCTAGTCATTTTTTAGGTTAGTTTTCTTCACGAGAATTGATCTAGAGGTCATCTTATATTAAATTTTGGAACAAATTTTGTAATTCCAAGCCAAACACAAAAACCCCCCAATTTTGGCCCTAATCAGTGATTTGGATCGATTCTTCATGATTTGCGCAATTGAGGCACGAATGAGCCTAATTTCTTATATCAAATCCAAGTTCAAAATCAATTTTGGAAGATTCACATGAATTTGAGTCAATTTGATCAATTTAGTGATCCAACGATTGAGAAGTCTAAGAGTAATTGGTTCAATTAGTGCAATTCAACTTGACCCACTCTAGACTAATATTCAATTTGATGAATTGAGACTCAATTTGGCTAATTGGACTTCAATTAAATTTGTCAGTCTAGCTTGGCCATGCAATTACCCAAATTTAAGAATAATTGAGCTAAACAAGTTAAATTGGATCAATTTGTGCATGAATTTCAAATCGATTCAATCCAATTTGATCGAATTCAATATTAATGGGATCAATTAATCATGATAGATATCAAATTGTACAAAATTAGAACAAATGGAACCAAGGATTGAACCAGTTCAATCGGTTCAACCCGGTTTGATTCGAATTAAACCGATTCGATCGGACTAGCCATTTTCCGGTCGAAAATCCAGCGATCGATGGTCCATTCCGACTAGCCAAGGCTGGCCACATCCTTTTGAGCCCAAAAATGACAAAAATGCCCTTGATTGAAAATTACGAAAATGCCCCTAAGTGAAATTACTAAAATGCCCTTCTTTAAGGATTAAGCAAATTAATTAGGGGATAAGCAAATCAATCATGGCCATTTTATTTAGAATTGATCATGTCCGTCCATGATGCCATGTCACCAATCCTTAGCCCTTAAAGAATATTCTTAATCAGTAAGGATGCATTTTAGGACATTGGATCAATCTAAGAGCTAAGATTCAAAGTTGAGGGGAGTATATAGTTTTTTTTCCCTCCAAAATTAGGGGGGACTCTCATTTTCAGATCTGAATTCTCTCTCCTCTCTCTCTCTCTCTCTCTCTCTCTCTCTCTCTCTCTCTCTCTCTCTCGGCCGCCGGCCATCTCGCCTCTTCGCCGGCCATTTTCCGGCTAACCATTGCCTCACCGTCGTCCCCCACGGTGAGACAAAGTTAGTCGCAAGATCAGCCAAGCTTGCTGGTGGTCGGAGCTCCTCATTCCGGTGAGATTTCCTCCACGGCAGCATCAACAGCTTGGTCGCCGGCAATTCAATCAGCCGGTTCAAGCGGTTGAACCAGCCAATCGGCGTTCCCTCCGGCGATCCTGAACCTCCAGCAGCATTCCTTGGCGTCTTCATGTCACTGTTTGTCGAGCTTTCCGAGACTTCTCCGTGCTGTTTTTGATCTGAATACGGAGACCGGATCGCTCAATTGCGCGTCGAAGCATCGTTAAACAAGGTAAGTACACTTGGATGTGGTTCTGTAAATTCGTATACAGAGGAACCTGCATGTTTGAGATGCAGATTTCAGCTCGTTAATGTCGAAATCTTGCGAAGTGACGAACTAGAGAATCGTAAAACACGTCTCAAGCTTCGATTTGATATATTACCTGCCTCAATCGAACTTAGTTTGCTATGTCAAAACTCTTTCAAAAGTTAGATCAGAATCTGGAATGTGATTTTCAAGTCTGTTCTGATGTATTCCTGATTGACGTTGTGCTCTTCTATGATTTTTCTGATTTTCTACGATCGTTTTTTGAAAAAACTTTCTTCACGAAAGTCGTAAATAACATCTTAATCTATTCATCATAAAATTTTCATAAAACTCCAAGCATGTTAGGATTTTACGATCTGCAACGTCATCTATGCATAAATCTGGTGACAGACTAGTTTCTGACTGACCTTCGTGTGTTCTTCGATTTTCATAAATTCATGTGTTCGAAATATGAAAACGTTTTCTTCACAAAAGTTCACACTGAGATCGAGATCTTTTCATTGATACTAATTTCATCAAAATTAGAGTTCATTTGGATTTTCAAAATGAATTTTTATGATCTAATCAGTATCTGTGTTCAGATCTGATTTTCATTCCTTTGGAATCCAAAAAATGTTTTTCCGAATTTGATAAAGTTAGAGTCCTCCTTTACAAAAATTCAAAATTACAAAGTTGTTCATTGGGGTCTCATTATGTTGACTGAAAATTTTGAGGGCCTAATAGCAATTTTTAGAGGGTCAATTTTCTTAAAATTACATAAAAGACCTTCTCGGGTTAAAATTTGATTTGCAGTTGAGTCCTTTGTGAAAACCGAATTTTATAAAAATTTGGAGGACTTTTTAGCAAAAACTCAAAATATGAAAGTTGTCACACGTGGAGAATCCTAACTGTATAAAATTTTTTACACGGTTTTGATAAATTTTGTTATTTTTCCCGCCATTATTTTGAAATCCTTAATAGAACCAGGTCCAGCCTGTCACCGAGGGTGAATTTGTCATCTTCGTGAAAATCGGTGAGGATTTAGAAAAAATGGTCTTCTTAAATTTTGATCCTCATGTCATAAAATTTCTAATGACACCTGAATCACTTAATTTGGACATCATTAATGTAGTTAATCACATCTGAACAGAAGCAATCCGAATTAGATAATAACTGAATAAGTGGTCTCCTTATGAAGCCCACTTCTCATTGCTTGATTGGCTTCGAAATAAGGCCCATGGGCCTGCATGCATGCTTATTTCATTGCTATGCATGTGTTTGTTAGATGAATGTTAGGCCCGGTGCATGTTCGGCGGGTAGCCCATTATGGTCATTTAGAACCCGACTTTAGGGGTTAATTGATATGAGTTGCCGTTTTGTGAATGCAAATGGTAGCCCATTATCGTTAACCATTAATCAAATAATATTAGATGATTAGGTGGGTGGTGAATTGAAATGCATGAAAAACAAAGGCCGATCCCGAGGCCCGTGCTTGATTAGTGAATTGTTTGCACCATTGTTTTTCTTTGGTTATTCTTTTGGACATTGTTTGTCATGAATGTTTGTTGTGAATATAAACGCCGACACCCGAGAGACGGTCCATGGGAGGATAATCCACAGTTGTAAATGACTAAGACGATTGACCGATGTCCAATCCGGTCTCAATTTGTATTCATTTGATGATGGCGATAGACCGATGTCCGATCCGGTTTCAATTCGTATTCAATTCATTCATCCCCGATTATGTCTCGGGTTTTCAATTTGTGTTGTAATAAACACCCGACGAGTTGCGATTTTTTTACTTTCTCGCACTTAGAATTAGCTCGTCTTTTCAATACTTTGAATGTTTACTTTACGTAATGCCTTTCAATACAATCGTTTCTTTCTTTCTTTTCTAGACTAAGATAGGATTAGTTTAGAATCTTAAATGAAAACACAAAAAACAAGATGCATGATCACATTGTGGACTAAAACTTTGACATGAAAATGGTAAAGAACAAATGCATGACAACTTAGATAACAACCATGTTAAGTTTAGCAGTACCGAAAGGACGTTAATAAAAATATTAACGTAAGCTAGTCCCCGAACCTTTGATCTCTGGTTTTCGTAGAAACCAATACGAAAATCCCACGTATTGGTTAGGTATTCTAGCCGACCTCCGACCTAAGCTAATGGCGACTCCTAAAAAAGATAAAATTGATCCGCTGCCACGCGAGGTATGAATTAGGGAAGATTTACGTTCATGAATAATGGACTGTACGGATGAACCATCTTTTATGATGTACCGTATGGACCGTTTCATGAACACTTACCTCTAAACCCACCTTATCGAGTTCGGCCCTCGTGAGGTAGGCCGCGACAGTCTCCTCAGCCGAGAATTTCATATTCGGCCATGTATTGCTCCACGTGCTTCTCTTTCCCTCCACCGCTCTGCTGTGTGGACTGCGTTGTCTCCATGTGACGACTCAACCGGAACGTGACAGCGGGGAACAACAACGTCATCAAAAACCAGAGTTGATTGGAGAGTTGGCCGACGACTTGCTGGATGTTCTCCGGGAAACAAGAGCAAGATCAGGAGGCATCGTCGAAACTGGACAGAGCAAGGCGGCGCGTCAACGGCGGGAGGAACTTCGATATGAGACGTGACAGGATCAATCTGGAATTCCTCGTCTTCTAGTTTTTGCACGATGGTGGCGCAGTCGCACGTTCGAGCGAAACAAAGCCACTCTCCTCTGTTTCTATCCTCTGGCCGTGTATGTCAATTGGGTGGCTGTGTATTCAATGTGTGACCTCCCCCTTTTATGAAAGCAACGTGCCATTTTATAGATAAGGGATTAGGGTTTTTCAAGGTATCAATTAGTTTATCCCTTTCCCATTTAAAAACCAAAAGAATATATCCTTATCTCTTATTTTAATGCAACTAAAATCTTAAGGATTATATTCTTATTCTCCTCCCAAATTTGATCAAATAATGTAGACTTTCCAAGCTTAGCACCCCACGTGCATGTCATATGCAATATGTCGGCCATATTATATAATTTATGAACTTGGCCATATTTTTTTGATTTGTATGGGCTTAGTCCATTTTCATTAATTTCATATCCATCCATTTAAGTCCATCCGCCACCGGTCCGATTAGAATGTAGCTAAATGCAAACGCTCCTAATATCTATACGCTATACAATGCAATTTTAATATTTTTGTTAGAGGCTAAAGTTTAGTCCCTAATTTTTCTATGCAATTAATTACTAAATGATTAGCCAAAATTTAGGTGTCAACAATTAGTAATAAACTGATGTGCACCATTCTTCAATCGAATAAGAATTGTACCTTTGCCTTCAACGAGAATTTTAGAATTATCACCGAACGAGACTTTTCCTTTTATTGTCACATCTAACTCGGCAAACATCTCAGTTCGCCTGCACATGTGGTTGCTTGCACCGGTATCCAAATACCACGTATCATTTTGTCTTCCTTCATCTTCTTTGAATGCCGATAAAAGAACTTGCTCGGCATCATTCACCAAGTTTGCTTTTTCGTCTACTCCGCTACTCTCTTTATTCCAACAGTCAGAAGCATAATGACCAAATTTATTGCAATGATAACATCAAATTTTAGATTTATCATACCATTGCCCTCTCAAGTTCTGTCTTCTTCCATAAACACCTCTTTGATTTTGGTATCTTCCATCATTTCAAGCAATATCTCCTCTGCTTCGTCCATGACCTCTTCCTTGAAAGCAACATTGGCCTCGGTCTCGATCACGATCTTGATTAGTCCCTCGAGTTTGCACGGGAATTCTACTTTGCTCCTTCTCATCTCGGATGGTCAACTGAGTTTGGAGTACTTCCTCCACCGGCTCATTCCTGTTTCTTTTGAATCTTTCTTCATGGGCTTGCAATGAACCCATGAGCTCATCAATCGTCATGGCATCAAGGTCTTTGGACTCTTTGATTGCAACGCCAATATGGTCGTACCTTTTGTCTAAGGATCGAAGAATCTTCTTGACAACATGAACATATGGGACATCTTCTCAATATCTTTTCATTCAGTTGACAATTGCCAACACTCTTGTGAAATAATCAGTAATCGATTCAGATTCTCTCATACGGATTGCCTCGAATTCAACTCTCAAAGTTTGAAGGTGAATCTTCTGAACTTTTTGCACTGATTGGTGTATGTTGTGAAGAATCTCCCATGCTTTCATAGAAGTAGTAGCATTCAACACCTTCTCGAACATTGAATCATCTAAAGCTTGATAGATGATTGACAAGGCATATTGATCTTTTGCTCGAACTTTCTCCAAGGCATTCCTCTGGTTTTGATTCAATGTAGCGTCGTCCTCTGGCTCATCATAGCCGGTGTGTTGTGCCACGCTTTCACATGCTAAGGAGGTATTTTCATTTGTCACGAATGAGGAAACTGTCCCCGAATGAGCTACTAAGGTCCGAAACGGATATTTCGCCTAAACGTCTCATAGACATCCCATCACTAGACAAACGAGGGCCTCTCCCATACCATACCTCACGTGATAACGGGTATTATTTTTTTTTATCTTTCTATTTAACCTAAGTTTTGATTTGGAGTCACCACTAGTCCTTATTGGTCGACTAGAAACCTAATTAAGGTATGGAATAAATACCACGATTTCTGCAAACTAGAGATTATATGGGTAAGGGAACTTGGTTACGCTAATGATCCCAAATTGAGATCTTTAACGCCCTTTCGGTACCTAAAACGATCCGATATGTCTAAACGTGTTACGCGAGTTCGCAAGGCTATCTACTAATTCTAACCGTTCTAATCGGGAGAAATCAACCAATCAATAAAGAAATGCGCAATCAATTTCAATCAAACACAACATTCCTAAAATTGTCTCTAAAATAAAAATCAATCAAAACACCCAAACCCTAGTAAAGCCCTAAAGGCTTGTTCATTCAATGGATTGTGTTGTCTTAGGGTTTTAGGGTTTTTTAGGAGTAACGACCCATTTCGAGGGTTAAATCCCCTTTAGGGTTTTTTAGGGGATAAAACCCATTTTAATCCCTAAACTAAGAATCTTCAACAATACCATTTGGGCACCTCAAAAAAAAATTAAATTTCACTCAAAGTGGGTGGCCATAAGGTTTCTAAGTCATTTTGTGAATTTTTGAAATTTTTTTTTTGGAAAAGTTTTTATGAGAATTTTTACTTTCTCGAAAACTAATATTTTTTCTTTTCTGAAATTTTTTTATTTTTTTAATTTTTGTGGATTTTGGAAATTTGCAAATTTTTTTATGGGTTTTCTAGAATTTTCAGAATTTTTATGAATTTTCGAATTTTCTGATTTTTTTTAGGATTTTTCTGAATTTTCATTTTTTTTATAATTTTCTGAATTTTTTTCTGATTTTTTAGGATTTTTTTCTGAATTTTCTATTTTTTTTTTATGAATTTTCGAATTTTTATGAATTTTCTGAAATTTTTTATTCTCCCATCGGAAAAACGAATCGGACCGAATCGGTTCGGACCGGTCCGACCAAGTCGGACCGACCTAGTCGGCATCGGCCGACGCTCTGGCGAGCACGGCGCCAAAACGGCGCCGTTTCTAACTTTTTTCTTATGGACATTTGATCGAACACCTTCTAGGCATGAAACTAGTTTTAGCATTATCAAGGCCGCCACTTCGGACCAAGCTCCAGCGACCTTCCGGTGTGTTTCAGGCCACTTCCTCATTTCCCAGATCATCTATCACACTCCCTCTAACCATCTAGCCCTATTGGTTCGCCGTCGGACCATCGCCGGCCGATGAAAATCGAGCCAAAAAATGCTAACCTGCAACTATTCTAATCATCTTATCTAATATCCAGATCAGTATGCAGGATGTCCCAGCCATTTCTAACGATCACACATCACTCAAAACAATCAAAGAGAATCAGAAACACTAACTTCATTGGCCGTTGGCCGTTGGAAAGCATTCCGGCGAGGTTTGGGAGCTCCGGTGTGGGTTTCATGGTGTCCGACTCAATGAGAATGCCATGTCATCGATTCAAAATGCAAGAAACAATGAAACATATGATCAGAAACATGTTTTAAACCTCAACAATCTCAAAATCACAAAGAAACATGCATAATCAAGCGTGATGAAACTCAAGCACCTATTCTGGATTTTTATCAAACGATGATCATGAGCAAACTTTACCTTCTTCGCCGGAGCTTGATTCTGAAATTTCGAACCAAATGGTGACCGTAGGGTGATTCCTTGACACCTGCTCTCGAAGCTTATGAGCTCCGCTTCACTAGGAAGGTCCTGCATTGGTCGGCCAGAACTTAGTTTCAGGCCTTCGTGACTAGCTTTGCACTGATCACCTAGGGAGGATGTCCTCCTTGAACGATCGATTCGTCAGCGTCGTTCAGTCGATCGACGCTGGTCACTCAATCAGGGGACGTCAACTCCCTTCTCTCTTAGTCTCTCTCTCTCTCTCTCTCTTTCTCTCTAACTTTCTCTCTCTTTCTCTCAGGATTTCGTCGAGCACCTTCTCCTCGTGATAACAACTTTTTTCTGGTTTTTTAACCCTCTTCCCGAAGTCGGTTCTTGGCTCTAACCGACCTTTGAGTTGGCTATAACAAATGAGGATGGATAGCTGGAGACCGATCCGTTTATCACGTGCTCGATTAGTCAGAGTAGGTCGGTGAAGACGCGGCTCCGGTTATTTCTTCCTTTCCCGCGCAGGCAAGCTGATCGGGCGAAGGGGAAGATCAACCTGGGTTAGTCCAAATTCACAAATTAAACCCCATTTTGACTCAAATTTTCAAATTTAACCCCGAAATTGGATTCCTCAGCACATTTTGCATCAAGTTATGAGATTTGTACTAATTTGGTTACACTTAGACCCCAAAATTCTCAAATTTGAATTCGGATCAATAGAGTTTTTATTCAATTCAGTATCCAAATGACCTAATTAGGCAAAATTGAGGCCAAAATTGAATTACCTATGACTTGTTAACCCTAGGGAAGGTATGGGTCTTGATTGAAAATTTCAAATTGAATGGAATCCCCAATTTGGGTCTTAAAATCCCCTAATTTCCAATTAATTTTTGGGGATTTTCAATTTCTTTGTCAAATTATGCAATTGGACCGATCAATATGCAATTCAAGGTCCCAAAATCAATTGTTGTGAAGACACTATAGCCTAAAAATGACTAAAAACGATTTAATTGGATTTTTGGCTCAATTAAGGTATGAAATTACCCAATTTTGGGAAAAACATATCCCCAACTGAAACTTTCTAAAATTGAAACTTCAGTGATGAAATTGGAATTAAGAGAAGACTAATGGCTATTTTTAAAGGAATTTTTTTAATTCCATTTGGTATTTTTCTTGATTTTTCACTCATTTTAGCCAAAAGAAATTAAGGAAAATTTACGAAAATTCTAAAAAATTTATTTTTTGTTTAGAAATAGGTTCCTAAGCGTGGCCAAGGTTCCTAATCCCAATTTTGTGATTTTATTTGAAATTGAAAATTTTGACTAAAAATCAAGTGTCAACAATTGCCTCTCTTTGAGATTAAGCTCGTTAGAGGTTGATCTTAAAGACAAGATGACACCTGAATCCTAGCCGACTCAACTAAAAGGACAACTAAAAATTTCACAACAGCTGATCAAGGTTCTTGCTTTATAATTCTTGACCCAATCCGATTTTTCACCTTGGTGCATTTTATGAATTTTTAGTATTTGAGGGATGTTGACACCTGATTTTTAGCTCATTTTTTTTCATATTTTCAAAAATCTCAAAATTAGGACAAGGAATCTTGGTTAAGCCTAGAAACCTATTTCTAAACCAAAAAATATTTTTTTAGCATTTTTCTGCATTTTTCCTTAATTTCTTTTAATCAAAATAAGTGAGTTAATCAAGAAAAATAGTAAATGGAATCAGAAAATTCCATAAAAATAGTTATTAGTCTTATTTTAAATCCAATTTCATGAATACATCATCAATTTTGAAAAATCTCAATTGGGTATATGTTTTTCCCAAAATTGGGCAAAATTAAACCCGAATTGAACCAAAAATGCAATTAAATTTTTTCTAGTCATTTTTAAGTCATAGTGCCTTCACAACAAATGATTCTGGGACCTTGAATTGCATAATGGTTTGTCCAATTGTGCAATTTGACATAAAAATAAAAAATTCCCAAAATTCGATTGAAAATTAAGAATTTTGAACCCAAATTGGGAATCGTGCCCAATATGAAATTGTCGAACCATGAGGTTATCATTTCTAAGGTTAATCAGGTGTGGGTAATTCAATTTTGGCATCAATTTCACCTAATCAGGTCATTAGGACATCAAATTGAAGGAAACCCTATTAACCTGGATACAAAAATGTGAAAATCTTGGACACAATTATAACAAAAATTGGGGAAAATCATATATTTGGGTTCGGAATATGATGGGGAATTCAATTTTGGGGTTTAATTTTGAAACAATCGGTTGAAATTGAGTCCAATTTGAGTTTTTAATCAAAACCGGGCATGCCGGGTTGACCGGGTCAACCCGACCCGACCCAGTGACCCGTCTTCTTCACCCGGATCACCTCAGAATGTTCAAACCCAGAAAATAACTCTCGTGCCCAGAACTTTACCGACTTCCCCCGATCAAATTAGTACGTTTTAATCGATTTGGCCAGCTGGAAAATATCTAGCTGGCACTAGGGAATCAATCTAACCGATTATAAGTTAGTTCTAACCGAATTTGGGCGGGATTTTTGATGAATGAAAAATGGAAAAAACTAGAACATTGCAGAAGGGAACCTGCTCGACGAAATGCCAGAGTGAGAGAAGAGAGAGAAACAGAGGAAACCAACGAAAAGGATCTAGAGAGAGAGGGTCGAGAGTCTCTTCACGAGTGTTCGGTGCCGCCGTGGACGGCGGAGCACCGGCGAATCGTGATTTGGCCGTGACTCTCCCCTAGTTGTTCCAGTCGACTCGGCTGGTCCTGAAGGCCTGAAACCGAGCTTTTTCCGGCCAATCCAGACCTTTTCCGGCGAAGCCAAAACCATCAGGTGGAAGTACAAGTGTCAAGGAACAACACTATAGGCACAGATCACTTCGACAATTTCTTTTAATCATCGAACGAAGAAGGTAAAGTCGGGTCATAATCATTTTTTTCAAAATTTTCCAGAATTTGGTTTAATCCCAATATGAATGTTTGTGTGATTTCGTCGATGAATCTCGGTATTTTGATGTTCAGAACTAGTTTCTAATCATGTTTTCTATTGTTTGATTGCATTTTGTGCTGGTAAACCATCAAAACCATGTCAATCTGCCATTAAAAAACCTTTGCCGGAGCTCGGGAATCTTCACCGGAGCACTCCCGTGGCATTAAGCTACTCAAGTCAGCTTCCTTGACCTTATTTGATGTTTTTGTACTAGATTGAAATTGAGGCATTAAAATCAATTGGTAATTCATGGTGAATAATAATCACTTTCTTTTACATGCTTTAGATCGAAATGGGGAAACTAGACATACAAGTCATTCATATTCCAAGGAAGGAGCTTTTGGCATGGTGGGTAAACATGACAAAGGACAACAAAGCATATGTAAGGGAAAAGCTCGGGTATTTGTTCAAGCTCATCAACCTGGAGTATCAAGTGAGTCTAATCCAAACATTATCCCATTTCTGGGAAGTTACCAATGCCACATTTCAATTGGGCGAGCACGAGATGGTATCTACACTAGAAGAATATAAGGCAACAATTGGAATTGATTTTGGCTTAAGAACCGTTGAGCCCCCAGTTGGATTGAAACCCACAAGTGTTATAGCTGAATTTTTAAGCTTGAAGACCCCTCAAGTGGAAAAGTTGATTAAATCAAACACCGGGAGATTTCCTCTATCTTGCTTGGTGGACAATTACTCCAAATTGCCGAAAGAAACGGGAAATATTTCCGCGAGGGTTTTTATCATGGCCTTCTTTGGATTCGTTTTATTCCCCACATCAAGGACGGGATTAAATCCTCTCGTTGCGGTAATTGCTAAGCAAGCTTGCCTAAAATGGGACTTCTCCAATATGCTCTTGGCAAAAACCGTCATTTCATTAAACAAATACCAAAATTAACAAAAGGGTATACTGCAAGCTTCAGCTGGGTTACTTTCTGTATGGTTTATCTCCTATATTCGGCCTTGGGAACGTTATATGCGCATTCGAGAGATCGACTCATCTACCAACCCTATTGAGAAGTATTTGAAACTCCAAGACAAAATGCCAAAGTACTCTTTTCATGAGTGGGCAAACTTTATTAGAGCATTAACTCCTGATCAGCTTAAATGGAGAATTCAATGGCCGAAGATAACCAAAGCTCAAATTACTACCCAAGACGGTAATTTTGTGCCTTTACTAGGATTGAGTGGTGGAATTATTTATTGCCCACTAAGAGTCATGCGACAATTCGGAATGGTTCAACAAATTCCACCTATTTGGCATCCTGAGGAGTTCACATTTGAGATACCGCAAGGACCTATACCGGAAAAGAAAAGTAAAGAGCTGCGAACAAGGGTCGATGGAAACCCACCGGTGGGTGGCTGCATTGGTTTGGCTCCTCTTCCTCATCGCTGAGGGGAGGGGTTCGAATCTCCGGTCGCTAGCGTCTTAAGTGGGGGGCCCTGGTGGTGGGGTCCTGGGCTAGCTCCCCCCGAGGTATAGTCGCTGTTGGTTCTGTCCGGCTGTCGGCCGGTGGGGCCGTACGGGCGGATCCTCGGTCATCAAAAAAAAAAAAAACAAGGGTCGATGGGATCGTGAATTCTTTGAAGAGATCAACCAAGCAAATAGTACAATGGTCAGAAGATTTAGAAGGAGAAATGAAACTCTTTTTGGCATCTAATGAGTATATAAGGTGGTTGAAGGCTAAGCGACCAATTGACGTCGAACCTTATGTATCTTTGAGTGTTACAACTTATTCTGATGAGCCGTATATCCCGGAGTACATTGTGCCAAACAAGCCAGGTGTAGAGCCGTATGTTCCCGAGGAGGTGGTGATCGATGTTGAAGAATGGGAGACACGAGTCAAGGAGTATGAAGAAGCTGAAGCTATCTTAGCTAGCAAGAAGCCTAGACTTGTTTAAGCTAATGTTTCCCTATTTTGATGAGTAGCATTGTAATAAAAATTTTCCAAATTGAAACAATTGCTTAATGAACAATTACTTAATGAAGTTTCAAAATATTTTTGTAGAATCACCATGGATTACAATTCTTTGAATTGTATGATTCCATGAGAAAGACATTGATGAAGAATTTTATACAAAGCTAAGGCTTGTATAAAATTTCTTATCCTTGACAATCTCATGAGACCATACAATTAAAAGAATGTAAGGTTTCATGATCATTTTACTATGCTGATATCAGGTCTTTTTTGGCAAAATAGGTTGTTTAGCAACGGAAAGAAAAAGACCTTGGACTCGCCTACAGGTTAGAATGGCGGAAGAAGAAACCCGTGCTCGACTAGTTGAAGTCAAGAATCAAATGACCCAAATGGTTGCAATGATGGCGAAAATGAAGGCTTTTATTCTCGCATCTCGAGGATCTTATCCTACTACTCCAAATGTGGGAGCTTCAAACGCTATTGAAACACCGATTGAAAACCCAGTCAGAAACAAAGAACCGGTTCAAGAGAATCTTCCAAAGACTACACCTGAGGTAGTAAATTTGGAAGAGGATGATCAAATCAAGAAGACGTCCAAAACAAAAGATGAAGAAGAGGCCAAGAGATTGGCCAAAATTGAAGAATGCTTAGCAAGTCAAGGTTATGAGCTTCAAAGGTTCGACAAGTTCTCACCGTATGCAAAGGTGATTGTTCCAGAAAACTATAAGGAGCCAGAGTTCATGAGCAAGTATGATGGCACTGATTGTCCCAAAAGCCATTTGAAATATTATCTCCGTAAGAAAGCAAGATATTCAGATAACACGTCACTTCTTATCAGCACATTTCAAGATAATTTGAGAGGGGCGGCCCTTGCATGGTATACAGCCCTCGACATAGAAGACTTCACTGAATGGGATCATTTGGCGGGAGAATTTCTTCGCCAGTATAAGTTTAATGTTGAAGTACTCCCAACTAGAGAGGATCTCGTCAGAACCGAGAAACGAAAGAATGAAGGGTTCAGAGCCTATGCTCAGAGATGGAAAGCCGTTGCTTCACAAGTAAAGCCCGCCATAAGTGAAGACGAGCTCATTGAGCTCTTTCTAAAGTCATTGCCAATTGAGTATTATGACAAACTTCATGTATCAGGCTGTCAGACATTCACTATGTTGGTCAAAGTAGGTGAGAGAATTGAATGGGGTTTGAAAGAAAGGAAGGCTCAAGAAACAGCAGCATGAAGGCCTTACCCCGGGAAAAAAGACAAGGAATCCATCCGAGAAGTGGCTATAGTGTCAAACCCAAGTACTCATCAAGCATCATTTCCGAAGCAATCAAATGTCGCTTAGAAAAATCCAAGGCAATTCGAGCCAAATAAAAGGCCCGTGAGGCAATATACACCGTTGCCTCGACCACTGTCAAAGCTATTACCAATGCTTCTGGAAAGGCATTTGGTGGCCAAGGAAGTACCGAGAGACAATCCTGCGAGATTTTCTTGGTACGATGAGTCAAAGACTTGCGCCTATCACATGGGAGAAAGGGGACATGATGTAGATAATTGTCCCACTCTAAAGTACAAGGTTCAACAGCTCATTGACAAGAAGATATTGAATTTCCAAGAGCCCGAGCCAAATGTACATCAAAATCCTCTTCCTGAGCACAATACAGTAAACATGATCAAGGAAGAAGAAACAGTGATCGAGTCTCACGATGAAGATGAATATGAAGTCAAGATTAAAGCTTCTCGATTAGAAGATGCCCGCTTTCGTCAAGAAGCACTCTTAAAAGGCGAGATTGTAGACAACTTGGGAGAAGACTTTGGAAAATATAACTTCCGAGTGAAATATACCCCACTGCCATGGGCATTTAAAAATGAAGTAATTGTGCCTGATGGCTGGGGTGGTATGGACGATGAAACCAGTCCTGAGGAGAAAGCTCTACCCAAGAAAGAAATGCTTCAAGATGAAACAGATTAGGATGAAAAGGAGAAAGAAAAAGTTCGTCAGGGTGAAAGGCGTTTCACCCAGAAATCGGCCAGGGAAGGCGAAACTGTAGACCTACTCGGTCAAGACAGCGGTAAATACAATTACCGTGTCAAATATACACCACCACCATGGGCGTTCAAAAACGAAGACATTGTACCGGACGGATGGGGTGGCATGGATGAGGTCCCGATTAGCCAATTGAATCTCAAGAAGAATGAAGATCAGGAAGAGAAAAAGTAGAAAAAGACTCGCCGAGGTGATAGGCAATTTGTTCGAAAAGCACGAAGACAAGGTGAGGTTGTTGATTTTCTGGGTCAAGATAGTGGCCGGTATAATTACCGTGTCAAATATACACCTCCTCCATGGACATTCAAGAACAAAACAATCACACCTAATGATTGGGGTGGAATGGATGCTGACGAAGCCAATAGAAGTATGGTATCCATGATTACACCATTTTTAATCAAGCTTGATGAGGTAGATAAATATAAGGAGGAGGAAGGTCCCGTCATACCAACCACTATCCAACTTCCCATTGATCGACTAAGGATCGAAGAAGAAGAAACACAGCCTGTGATCATCACTCTCCCTCCAAAAGAAAAGTTTGACACTAAGTGTGTACCTTGGGATTACTCTTCCAAAGAAGTCGATGCTATAACCCGATCGGGAAGATGCAATGCCCTGAAGGACAGTGAACACGAAAAGAAAGGAGTAACCGAAGAAGATGTTAAACAGTTGCTTTCGGTCATGAAAACAAGTGAATTTGAGGTAATTGAACAGCTAAGAAAGATGTCGGCACAGATTTCTCTGTTGGATCTCTTCAAGACTTCAGAAAGCCACAAAATGGTGCTTATGAAGCTTCTCAATGAAGTGCACGTCCCGGAGACAATTAATGAAGTACAATTGGAAGACTTTGTTGGCATTATTCTTTTAAAAGATCAAATTGCCTTCTTCGATGAAGATTTCCCAATTGACGGGCGTTCCCATAATAAGGCTTTGTATATTGCTGTCAGATGCCGGGGCAAGGAGGTGTCACGGGTGCTGATCGATAATGGTTTCGCACTTAATTTGTGTCCACTAAACACATTGCATCACTTGGAGATAAGCGAAGAGCTCATCAAACCGTCTAAGGTAACAGTGCGCTCGTTTGATGGAATGAAGAAAGACGTTATTGGCGATATCGAACTCGAGGTAAACATAGGCCCTGTGCCTTTCCTGATTGACTTCCAAGTAGTGGATATTCCAAGGACTTTCAACTTGTTACTCGGAAGACCTTGGATTCATATGGCTGTCGCCATTCCTTCAAGTCTCCATTAGAAGGTCAGGTTTGTCATTAATGGCAAGATGATCACCGTACACGGGGAGACAGATTTCATCACTTACAAAAAGAGTGCAATACCGTATGTCGAACCCGAAGTGAAAGAAGAACCAAGTTATCATTCTTTCGAAATGATCTCAATGGTGCAAATTCCTGCCGGTTGCATCATAAAATCCCCGGAGTTCTCATCATCATCCATTATGTCTGGAAAAATGTTATGCCAGTATGATTTACTCCCGGTAATAGTCTTGGATCAAAGTCTCAAGGAATCAAAGAACCTATCATTCCTCTCGCTACAAGAATGAAGCACAAAGTAGGTTATATTCCAGATAGCTCTAAAGATCACCATGGAGGTCAAGGCTGAAGTTGAAAGAACCATGGAGGCTGTAGAGGCTGAGGTGATCGCCTCATTAATCCATCCATATGGAAGGGCAAAGCTAAAGAGCTTCCCTATCATCATATCCACATCAAGGAAACTTTTCCTGGACCTTCCAAGTTACTTCAAGAAGAAGACTTACATGTAGAGAAAGAATCTGTTCTGCTAAGTTTATTCGAAGAGAATGCCATCAATGTTATCATAACTGAGGCGGAAGTTACCTACGCACTGGAGTAGGAAGATTCTCTTGAACTTTTGCTACTAGCTTTTTCCATTGCATTTTATTGATTACAATTTCAAGTTTCCTGTGATTTCATTTGCAATTTCAGTTCAGTTACAATTTACATTCCTTTTGATGTAGATGTAGTCGCGTTTTTCAATTCAATAAAACTGATCAAATGTTTTGTTAAGGACATGTAGAAACAAAAACAAACCTATGATGAACATTATCCTCACTCATGTGGCTTGAGGCTTTGGGTTTCTATATTGCTCCTCATTGCGAAAATGATTTTAAGAGCAAGGAAGTCTGATGATATGAGGACTAGCTCTGTCTTTATGTTCTTTCAAAACAAACTTCAAAATGAATTTCCAAAGGGTTTTCATAAGACCATGTACGTTATTTACTTCGTACGCAATTACTAATCATGTTTGTTACATGTCAGGCATGAGCATTCGCATATCCATAATAGGTTCATATGTGACCCAAATCTTTTCGAGGAGATCACATGCGATATTGAAGTAGATAATGAAGATGAGGAATGGATCAGAAGAGAATGGATCCGTCATGAAGAATCAAAGCCACTCACGTTAGAGAAAACGATCACTGTTAATCTGGGCGATAAAGAGAATCCCAAAGAAGTTAAAATTGGAGAAAGTCTTCCCTCAGCAGAGGCAAAAAGGATCACAGATTTGCTCAAGGAATATCAAGATATATTTGCATGGTCCTATGCGGACATGCCAAGCCTTGATCCAAGCATAGTTGAGCATGTTTTGCCAATTGATCCAAGTATTCCACCAAAGAAGCAAAAACTGAGGCGAACAAAACCGGAATTGGTAAAGAAAATAGAAGAAGAAGTGATGAAATTACTCAAAGTCGGTTTCATCGAAGTAGTACCATATCCAGAATGGGTTGCCAACATAGTGCCCGTAATGAAGAAAGATGGTCGAGTACGGGTGTGAGTTGATTATCGCGACCTAAATAAAGCAAGCCGTAAGAATGATTTTCCGCTTCCACATATTAATGTACTAGTGGATAGCACTGTTCGGTTCGAAACATTTTCATTCATGGATGGTTTCTCAGGATATAATCAAATCCTCATGAAGAAAGAGGATAAGGCGAAAACATCCTTCATAACACCATGGGGCACATTTTGTTATAAGGTGATGCCTTTCGGTTTGAAAAATACTGGTGCCACATATCAAAGGGCAATGGTAACTTTGTTCCACGACATGATGCATAAAGAAATCGAGGTATATGTGGATGACATAATTGCAAAATCCAAACAAGGAGAAGATCATGTTGAGGTGCTTCGCAAATTATTCGAAAGACTTAGAAAGTACAAGTTGCGATTGAACCCCAACAAGTATGTATTTGGGGCAAAATCTAGCAAACTGCTAGGATTTGTGGTCAGTAACAGAGGAATCGAAATAGATCCTTCCAAGATCAAGGCAATATACGACTTAAAGACTCCTTCTACAGTAAAAGAAGTGAGAAGCTTGTTGGGGCGATTAAACTACATTGCCCGTTTCATCTATCAGCTTTCTGAGACTGCTAAACCATTCTTCAAACTATTGAAGAAAAATGCCAAAGTGAAGTGGGATGCGGAATGTCAACAAGCCTTTGACAAGATCAAAGAATATATGGTACACCCACCAGTGTTGGTACCACCAATTCCTGGAGTTCCGATGATCTTATATTTGACGATTCACCGTGAGTCGTTAGGAGCGGTGCTTGTACAAAGAAGACCAAATGATGGTAAGGAACAAGCCATTTATTACTTGAGCAAGAAGTTCACAACATCAGAAGTGAATTACCCAGCAGTTGAGAAGACATGTGTTGCATTAATTTGGGTATTATACAGACTAAGACAATACACCCTTCATCACCAAATTTTGCTAGTAATTGAGAATGATCTGATCAAGTACCTTCTTGAGAAATCCTCATTGGTCGGGAAATTGGTAAAGTGGCAAGTTTTGTTATCAGAATTCGACATCAGAAGTTCATCCCAAAAGTCAGTTAAAGGACGAGCAATAGCAGACATGTTGGCAGAAAATTCGCAGAATATTGCCAGTCCTGAAGAACAACTTGATGATCATATATTGACACTGGTCGACGATAAATGGACCATGTATTTTGGTGGTGCAACCAACTTATCTGGATCAGGAACTGGGGCAGTACTGATCTCCCCAGAAGGCCAACACTATCCGGTATTTGCCAAATTGGTATTTCCATGCACCAATAACGTTGCTGAATACGAAGCATGCATTCTCGGCTTACAATTAGCCCTTTCAATGAAGGTAAAAAGGTTGCAATATATTGCAAATAACGGGTGAATGGCAAACTCGAGATGCCAAGCTAATTCCTTATCACAGATATTTAGAAGAGATGATAGAAAGTTTCGAAGAAATAACATTCGATTATCTCCCAAGAACTCAAAACCATTTTGCAGATGTTCTAGCAACTTTGTCATCCTTACTGCAAGCTGAAGATGGTATGTATATAAAACCATTGAGAATCAATATTCTTGAATAACCAGCTCATTGCATGATGGTTCAGGCAGAATTTGACAACGAACCATGGTATCATGTCATCAAAAAATATCTTCAATTGGGAGAATTTCCTGAAGAAAGCCAACCAGGTGACAGGAAGTTTATAAGGAAGATAGCCAACAAATTCTTCCTCAGTGGTCAAATCCTCTACAAGAAATCATTTGATTCAACCCTACTAAGATGTGTGGATGCTACAGAAGCTGAACAGATCATGAAAGAAATTCATGAGGGTGAATGTGGACCGCACATGAATGGACATCTTCTAGCCCGAAAGATTATGAGATTGGGATATTATTGGATGACAATAGAATCAAATTGCATCCAACACGTGAGATGTTGCCATCAATGTCAAGTTTATGGAGATAAAATCAATGCACCGCCAAATAAGCTACATCAAATGACCGAGTCATGGCCATTTTCAATGTGGGGCATTGATATGATTGGTCCAATCAACCCCAAGGCCTCAAATGGGCACCGGTTTGTCCTGGTTGCTATTGACTATTTCACTAAATGGATTGAAGCAAACTCCTACACGAATGTTACTGCCAAGAATGTTGCAAGATTCATCAGGCGGGACATTATTGCTAAGTATGGAGTTCCAGAAGCAATAATTACGGACAATGGCTCAAATCTAAACAACAGAATTGTAGATGATTTACTTGAGCATTTCCATGTCCAACATCTGAACTCATCTCCATATCGTCCACAAATGAATGGAGTAGTTGAAGTAGCAAATAAAAATATCAAAAAGATACTGGCCAAGACAGCCGAAAATTATCGGCAAAAGGACACTATAAGTGCCATAACTTGTGTACGAAGATCACTTTGGTGCCATAACTTTTTTTCGGATCACTTTGGTGCCAAGTCGGAGGAAAAACGATCACTTCAGTGTCATAAGTTTTTTTTGGATCACTTCAGTGCTAAATTTTTTAAAAAACGATCACTTAAATGCTAAAATTTTTTAAAAACGATCATTTAAGTGCTAAAATTTTTGAAAAACGATCACTTAAGTGCCAATCTCCGGCGAGCCACGTCAGCTTCAGAAATTAATAAAAAAAATGCCATGTCTGATTTCCGGCGAAAAATTGTGTACGGCACCGGAGTTGGCACTTAAGTGATCGTTTTTCAAAAATTTTAGCACTTAAGTGATCGTTTTTCAAAATTTTTAGCACTAAAGTGATCCAAAAAAAACTTATGGCACCAAAGTGAGCGCCGTACACAAGTTATGGCACTTGTAGTGTTTTTTTACCGAAAATTATCGTAATTGGCATGAAAGGTTACCGTATGCTCTGATGGCATACCGAACTTCAATTCGAACATCAACTGGAGCAACCCCATTTTCCTTGGTTTACGAAATGGAAGCAGTGCTACCTGTTGAAGTAGAAATTCCTTCATTAAGGATATTATCCCAATTGAAGCTTTCAAAAGCTAAGTGGATTCAACGAAGATATGAACAACTCAACATGATCGATGAAAAGAGATTAAGAGCTATATGCCATGGGCAGGCTTATCAGATAAGAGTGGCTAAATCTTTTAATCGAAAAGTGAAACCAAGGAATTTCAAAACAAAAGATTTAGTAGTGAAGAAAGTCATCTTCAACAATTCAGATCCTCGTGGTAAATTCACTCCGAATTATGAGGGTCCATATATTGTCAAGAAGGTTCTTCCTGGAGGAGCATTGATTCTTGTAGATATGGCAGGAACAGAATTGGTCTATCCTGTAAATGCCGATGCTGTCAAGATTTTCTACCCATGAAATGAAGACGAACATTCAAGAAAAGATTCGGGTCACTTTAAAACATGTGGATATCATGCATATCATGCATTTCATAAACATGTTTATTTGTTTTATAGAAGAAAGCAAAAAGAATTCGAACCAGATGATGATTTCGGAATTCCCAATGGAGTTATCAAATAATAGAGGGAAGTATTATTTCCAATTTAACTTCCATTGATGTTCCCTAATATGCTTTTCTTTTCATCATCTCCAGGGAGACAAAGAAAAGGAAGCAACAAAAGAAGAATCCCTAGTGGAACCAAAGCAAAAACATGCAAACAAGAAGGATCTTGGTAAGTTGATCAGACAAGTATCCATAAATTGTAGGAGCATGTGTTAAAGAAGTTGCATTCTTAATAAAAAAAACAAACACGAACTTCTTTTTCCCCAAGCGGAATGACACTAAGGCTGAGCAAAAACAAAACAGATTGTTTTGAAAAGGAAAATACCTCAGAAACGTTTCAATAAAAAATTTTGAAACACGCTTTCTTTGAAAAATGCACTAAGTATCAAAATTCCCAAAAAAGGGATAATTTGACAAAAGGCTTTGAAAAATTTCAAAGAGAAAGTTTGGATCAAATCCAATGAAAAGACTTTCAAATGATGAAAGGTAAGCCATATCCAAACACGTCCCTTATACACTCAAAGTCAAAATAGAGAAGTGAGTGAGAAAAACTCATCTGAAGGAAATAGAGGATGTTCGCGATGATTACATGAATTGAAATGATGAAAAGCAATCATTTCACTATCCTAAACACATACTTATCCCTTGCAAACCAAATTTGAGCCAAAATAATGGAGAAGTTTTTCCAAAACAACCCTGTTAAGAACCACCCCACATTGGGGCAAATCAAGAAGCTTGTGATTGATAGCCATGGAGAATAGGATCAAGAAAGATTTTATTGCATACTCTTGTTTCGATTTTTCTGTGATAACTTCATATGAAGTCATATGGAAGCTCAAGACATCCCAAGAGGAAGAAGAGCGCTTCATTTCTTATACCCAAACACATTACCTTTGGCAAAGCCCAATTGAGCCTGAATATTCATTTCAAAACCCCAAATTGGTGATCATCTTTTCACACTGGAGCATGAGCATATGATCCACTTTAATAGATAGGAAACAAAAGGGCAAAACACAGAGTCCTTAGAATTC
This sequence comes from Syzygium oleosum, assembly GCF_021117445.2. Lineage (NCBI taxonomy): Eukaryota > Viridiplantae > Streptophyta > Magnoliopsida > Myrtales > Myrtaceae > Syzygium > Syzygium oleosum. Next base: position 11,013,557 of record NW_026607496.1, read on the forward strand.
AAAAAGATCAAAGGCAAAAGAGTCTGGGGCATGAAAAAGCAGTGTTCTTGGTAAAAGTAAGGCCAAATGCCCAAGAAAAATGAAGAAAAGAGAGTTCAAAAGAAAGCTCAAAATGACAAAAAAAAGTCATGATAGAGCAAAGTCAAAATCATGAGAGATCATAAATCACAACAAGTGAGAATGAACAAAAGAAAAGGGATTGTGATGAATGTTTAGAGGGCTCTGATGTTCATAGAGAAAAAGATCTCTAATGAAAAAAGAAGAAAAGAAAAGTGGTGATGTCAAGAAGATCATCAATTTCATAAAAACCCTGAATTCAAACAAATGAGCCTTTTGAGCTTACCTAATACCAACAATACAATCTCTCCCCAAAGACTCTTCAGATTGGGATGTTGAGAGTAGAAACATGACTTTATGACAAGAAGTCATCACTCAAAGAAGTGTATGCAATACTATCTTGTCTTATCCTTGAGGTTCTTAACTTGTAGACTCGAAGTCAGATATGATAAAATCCTTTTTCTTGGCCTCAGAATGCCTATCCTTTGAATAGCCATTGACCAAGCCAATATTACAACCTTTTGAAAGACCTTATCGGATCAATTGGATTGTATACATTGCGAACATCTCCGAACACCTAAGGATTAGTTAAGAGAGAAAAATTTGAGGGATATCAGACAAGTCCCCTTTCAATCAGAGGAAGAAAAAACCAAGTTCATAGATTGAAATAAATTATTTCTAATGAAGGTCTTCCAAACGATCATTTCAAGCATTTCTTGAAAGATTGCAAGCATTTTGTTCAAATAATTCCTTGAAAAGGAAATTTGATTGTCTGAAATGCGTTAATGCAAAGAATGCATGTTTCAAAACCAAGTTTCAAAAGTTTTTGGTCAACTTAAAACCAAATTTTCAAACAGTTTGTGGTAAACTAAGAAAAAATCACGTTTCAAACAGTTTTGATTAATTTCAAAACTACTTTTCAAAATAGTTTTTGGTCAACTAAAAACCATGCAAAGGTTAGTGAAACCTCAAAAAATCACGTAACTCATGATCGAGGCATTCATTATTGGAAGTCTTCCCAAAGTCCTACAGGTGAGGAGCCCCTAGGCAAATTAAAGTCCCACAGGCGAGGAGCTCATAGGCAAATTCAAAGTCCTACAGGCGAGGAGCCCCTAGGCAAATTCAAAGTCCTATTGGTAAGGAGCCTCTAGGTAATTTCCAAAATCCTACTAGTGAGGAACCACTTGGTCAGTCTCCAAAATTTAAGTCCTACTTATCATGCCCCGAACCCTATCGAGCTCGTGGCATCCCTTTTTGGTCGAAATAATGCGACGTCCTAGGAAATGCCGTCCACCCAAACCAATACATCATAGATAAAGCACTAGCGAAAGCCACAAACACCCGGACAATATTTAACTAAGGGTAAAAGGGAGAATATACATATATTCATTACCAAGTCAAACTTATACAATACCCACCATTTACAATCCACATAATATACAAGCACACCGAGCTTCTAAGGTTTACACCACCGATATCAAAAAAATGTCACTAGTCTGGGAATACTCTAGCTCCAAAAATGGGACACTTCAAAAGGTTCACCCTATCCCTAAACTAGCCCCTACGCTCTCTAGATGGCGTCCACTCCGAGTCAGACTCCCCAGAACCCGAGTCTGAATCTCCCTGAGTCACCTACTCCTCTGAGGACTCAGAATCCACCTCGATCTCAATTGGATTGTCCTCATCACCCGACTCTAACGGAACCTCAATCCGCTCCTCCTCTTCTGGCTCTTCCTCTGGCTCATCCTCTGGTTCTACCTCTAGAGCTTCTTCTGGTTCTTCCTCTGGTGCCTCCTCAGGTTCGTCCTCTGGTTCCTCCTCAGGCTCTTCTTCGGGCTCTTCTTCTTCGGGTTCCTCCTTTGGCACTGCACCTAGATCCACATCCATCGGATCATACCCTGCCTGTGATTCTTCCGGCTCCGGATCAGGCTCAGCCACTAAAGGTTTGGGTGCTACAGGTACAGGCTGATGTCCTGACTGTGCAAGGCTAGTATCCAGACTAGTCATCTCACCATCAGGAGGGGGTATAGCTGACGGATCCTAATCCCCCACTCCGTCAAACGGGACATCAAAGCCTCGAACATGACCGAACTCGTCCAGTCCATCCCGAAAACACCAGGCTGTATAGGTGTGGGCCTGCCAAAGGGGTTGCCCTATATCTACCCAGACTACGGTGGTATGCTTAATCCAGGCCATATTATCATCTATCGGATACTCTACAACTGCATGGTCGGTGTGCATCGGTATACCAAAACGCTGGGGCGGTGGCGGTGGAAGACTCATGGTCCAGGCCGGGGTTCTGAAATTGCTTGGTTAAACAACCATGAGACACGTCTCAGCAAGTAAACACCCTAAACCCCACCTAGGCTAACACGTACCTCCAGACAAGACCAAACATAGTATCACCCAATAAACACACATTATGCACACAATTACACTTACCTGGGCTTTTGATACGCGCAACCTGCAGGTTAGTCTCAATTACACAATTTCCAACCACATGCGTATTCCCAATTAATTTCCATGCCCACGGAAAAAGTCGAATATATGCCATTTCCAAGGTCGGCATTTCGTACACACTCGTTCATGCACCATCACATCATTATCATTCGACTTGCTAGCGACCTGCGTTATAGTACACACCTCAAGTCCACTTTCAATTCACGGTCCACATGCGACCATCTCATTTTCACAACACTTCTTAGCCCGCGTTACTGTACACGCCTCAGGCTCAACATCCTCTACCTACGGCACAACCCGCGTTGAAGTACATGCCTCAGGTTGGCAGTCTTCCGGTAATACCAGACATTGTCCCACGTTAAAGTACACGCCTCAGGACGGCACAATTCCCCGCGTTACAGTACACGCCTCAGGGATTCTCGTGACCACACGCACGACACATCACATAATTTTCTCACCCATCCACGCGCTTGAATCTCATACGAACATGCTCGATTGACACACCAACAGGCCAAATTACCAGCCGATCCAATTCAGCCCATGCTCGCATCGAATCCCACGCATTTCACATGCTCAATTAACACACAAACATGGCCAATTTTCAGCCAATTCAATTCATCCCATACACGCATATAAACGGGGCCACATTTTAATCAATTACTCCACAATTCAATGAGCACGCAAGGTCGCCATTGGACCCACAATCACAGCCACTAGTACGAGTATAAATTCAACATTTCCATATCTATTTCCAGTCATAATAATCACCACAAACCAGCCACGACACCACACATCAAACCGACACATTGAGTCCTCTAAGTCGGACCATATGCTCGTCATTGCGAGCCACAATTCCAGCACTCAATTCAGCAACCAATCCACCCCGAAACCATCACAAATTTCATTCATAAACCAGCCACGATCAGCCCCAAATTAGTTGACCAATTTAATCCCCAAATAGCCGCTAAATCACCTAAATTAGTCCCTAATTAACCCGATTCAGCCCCTAATTACGTCCGTCGGTACCCGATATCCTAAATAGGGTTTAGGACGCCACTTACTTGGAAACCTAAGTTAGCTCAGCTGAAGGGGGAAGCGGCGATCCGGCGGTCTCATGGCGGCGGACGGCGGTGGCTGGACAGTCTTCTGGCTTTCCGCGGCTAGACAGAACCGAATGAGGATGGTGGTGGTGGTTTCGGTGCAGGGAAAATAAGGGAGAGAGGGACGGTGAGGCGGTGGTGGCGGCGAGTTGCGGCTTCACGGGCGGACGGTGGTGATCTGGCTCGGCGGGGAAGCGGCGGAGACGGCTGGTTGGGCCAGCTGGCCACGGTCACGGTGGGGAGGAGGAGGCTCGGCCGAGAGGTAGAGTGAGGGAGAGAGATGGCCGATAGAGAGGAAATGAGAGGGAGAGAGAGAAAATGGGAAAAAATAGTCTAATTAGGCCAATAATTGGTGTCTAATACCCCTAGGAAATGACCATCCTACTCTCCTCTCTATTTCCAAATCAACAGCCACGATTTAGTCTTATCCTAAGATCGACGGCCAAGATTAATCCTTACAAAAAATATCCAGGGGCAAAATTAGAATTTCACAAAATTTCCAAGGGCAAAATTGTTCAAATTTTTTTATCTCTAATATAGGTGTGAAATGACCAAAATGCCCCTCTCACATTATACTTGGCCTTAACAAAGTCCCAAGGGTAAAACGGTCATTTTCCATTTCTTGTCGAAATTCGAATTTTCTGAAGAATCCGGACAAATCTGTGGCTAATCGAGCTAATAACATCGTCCAATTATCTTGTCATGACCTTCATAATTTTCGATGCCCAAACTTGATTTCTAATCAATGATCCAATTTAAATAACGTAACTTGAGCATATCTCAAACTAACGGGTGGCTTTTGGGAAAATTCACACATTCGACCCGTGGCCGATACTGAATCAAGCCACGTTTAAGTTCACTCGGGTTGTGAAGACCTCTGCTGTCACGTAATCGCGTGGATCCATCGCTAGTTTCGATGGGCGCGATCATTTGGTATAGGTTTAGGGTTATTCGTCAACTCATCTCGTGGTCAGGCGGAATCACCCGCGATCCACTCGTATGACAGCGACGAATTGATCCCTAACTATCCTTGGATCGGCCTACATTAGCTCAAAATGTCACCTCGACAATTTTTACGGTCGAAAGTCGGTTCACGATCGAGTTTCTTTGGTCGCGCGAATTTAAATCCCTAATTAGCCATTCCCTATTGGTTAGTATCCCAGGAGTGATCAGTTCTGGGCAAGATCTAACTACAAGCACGTTCATAAAATCATCCATTTCATAAATCCAAAGTGGGTCAGATTTTAGAATGTCACAACTCTTCCCCCTTTTTAAAAATTTCGTCCTCGAAATTTACAATTCAACCTACTACTCAAACAAGTGGGGGTATTGACGTTGCATTAGCTCTTCACTTTCCCAAGTAGCGCCTTCTGTCCCGTGATGTTCCCAAACAACTTTGACCATCGGGATAGTCTTGTTCCTTAGAACTCGTTCCTTCCGATCTTCGATCCTTATTGGCCTTTCGACATACGACACCCTGTCGTCAACTTTTATCTCTTCATAATTCAACACATGAGTTGGGTCCGGTTCATACTTTTTCAGCATCGACACGTGGAATACATTATGCACTTGCGACAAATTTGGCGGTAATGCAAGGCGATAAGCTAAGTCTCCAATCCTTTCCAAAATTTCAAAGGGTCCCACGTACCTCGGACTCAACTTCCCTTTCTTGCTAAATCGGGATAATCCTTTCATGGGCGATACCTTAAGGAATACGTGATCCCCTACTTGAAATTCCAAAGGTCTTCGCCTTCTATCTGCATAACTCTTTTGACTGCTTTGAGCTGTTTTTAGCCTTTCACGAATTATCTTAACCGCCTCAACTGACTGTTGAGTTAATTCTGGCCCGGTTATACTCCTTTCTCCAACTTCGTCCCAACATACGGGCGTTCTACATGCTCTGCCATATAGCGCTTCAAATGGCGCCATCTCGATACTCTGCTGGAAACTATTATTATACGCGAATTCTGCTATGGGCAATTGCTCTTCCCACTTGCCCTGAAAATCCAATACACGTGCCCGAAGCATATCCTCTAAAGTTTGAATCGTCCTATCAGACTGGCCATCTGTTTGTGGATAGTAAGCTGTACTAAACTGCAGCTTTGATCCTAATGCCATCTGCAGACTTTTCCAAAAGTTGGCGGTAAACCTAGGATCACGATCCGAAGTAATCGTCACTGGTACCCCATGCAAACAAATTATCTGTTGAACGTATAACTCAGCATATCGATCCAATGCGAAGTCCTTTCGCACGGCCAAGAAGTGCGCTGACTTTGTCAATCTATCGACAATCACCCAAATGGAATCATGGCCTCTTTGGCTCCTTGGTAATCCCATTACAAAATCCATAGTAATATGTTTCCATTTCCATTCTGGGATTTCTAAAGGTCGCAACAATCCTCCGGGCTTACAATGTTGCGCTTTCACTTGCTGGCATGTCAGACACTTAGCTACATGCTTAGCTATGTCCACCTTCATGCCATTCCACCAATAATACTGTCTCAAATTCTGATACATTTTTGTACTCCCCGAATGGATACTATAATTACTACGATGCGCTTCCGACAAGATTTCTTCCTTAAGTTCCGCATCGTCAGGCACGTACAACTGTCCACGGAACTTTAATATCCCGTCTTCGGATACTTGAAAGTCCGGTTTCCTCTTGATAGCATCCATTTCCAGAATTCTTTGAATTTCTTGATCTACAGACTATAAGGCCTTAATCTTAGTCTGGATTTCCGGTTCGATTCTTAAAGTGGCAAACAAGCTCGAGACTTGACTTACTTCGAATTTAAACTCCGAGTCTCACACTCCTTCCAACAAAGTCCATTCCTTGACCATCAAGTGTGCGATGCTTGACTTCCGACTCAATGCATCGGCTACCCGGTTGGCCTTTCCGGGGTGATATAAAATATCACAATCGTAATCCTTAAGTAATTCCATCCAGCGACGCTATCTCATATTTAACTCTTTTTGAGAAAACAAATATTTCAAACTCTAATGGTCAGTATATATCTGGAATTTCTCTCTGCACAAATAATGTCGCCAAATCTTAAGGGCGAAAATGATCGCGGCTAATTCCAAATCATGCGTTGGATAATTCAGTTCATGCGGCCTCAACTGCCTTGATGCATAGGCTACTACTCACCCATGTTGCATCAGCACACATCCTAATCCTTTCAACGACGCATCACTATAGATTTCGAAACTTCCAGATCCTGACGGAATAGTCAATACCGGTGCCGTCATCAATCTATGCTTTCATTCCTTAAAACTCCTTTCACACTTGTCAGTCCACTCAAACTTCGTTTCTTTCTTTAACAGACGTGTCAACAGCATTGCTATAGCCGAAAATCCTTCCACAAAACGTCTATAGTATCTTGCCAAACCCAAGAAGCTTCGAACCTCGATTACCGTCATCGGTCTCGGCCACTTTATCACGGCTTCAATCTTTGCCGGATCTACTGAAATTCCATCCCCCGAGATCACATGCCCAAGAAATGCTACTCAACTGAGCCAGAACTCGCACTTACTAAACTTGGCATACAGTGCGTGTTCCCTTAAAGTTTGTAAAACTTTACTCAAATGGAACTCGTGCTCTTCCGAGCTCTTCGAGTACACTAATATATCGTCTATAAAGACTATAACAAATTGATCTAAAAACTCTTTAAACACCCGATTCATTAAGTCTATAAAGGCAGCAGGGGCGTTTGTCAATCTAAACGGCATTACCGTAAATTCATAGTGTCCATATCTCATCCTGAATGCCGTTTTCGGTATGTCCTCTTTCCTAATCCTCAACTGATGATATCCCGTCCTCAAATCAATCTTAGAAAATACCGAAGCCCCTTGTAACTGATCAAACAAATCATCTATCCTTGGCAGGGGATATTTATTCTTAATCGTCACTTGATTTAACTACCGGTAATCAATACATAACCTTAATGACACATCCTTCTTCCTCACAAATAAAACTGGCGCTCCCCATGGAGACGCACTTGGCCGAATAAATCCTTTGTCCAATAACTCTTGCATTTGCACCTTTAGCACTTTTAACTCTGACAACGACATTCTATAAGGTGCCTTTGAGATTGGCTCAGTCCCAGGGGTCAACTCGATTACAAACTCTACTTCCCTTTCTGGTGGCAATCCCGGCAATTCCTGAGGAAAGACATCGGGAAAATCGCACACCACAACTATGTCCTCTAGTCTCGGCTCCTCAGCCGTCGAATCAATCACAGCCGCTAGAAATCTTTGACACCCTTCGTTCAACAACTTAGTCATTTCTAGCGACGAAATCCAGGAGATCGAGGTTCCTCCTCGATTTCCCACAAATTCGAATTTCGGATGTCCAACCGGATTAAATTGGATCACCCTACTATTACAATCCATAACGGCCCTCTGCTTAACTAACCAATCCATACCCACTATCACATCGAAGTCATACATGGCTAAAACCGCTAGATCTATCATTTCCTCCCTATCACCAATCACAATCTTACAATCCGGGCATCCTAACGAGACTAGCACCTTATCATTCAATGGGATGGTAACATATAACACAACATCAAACAATTGCGGCTCTATACCAGTCAATTTAACAAACTGTTCTGATATAAATGAATGTGACGCCCTAGGGTCAAACAGAGCATACGCAGCATGATCGCATAGAGAAACCGTACCTGTGACTACCCCTAGCGCGTTCTCAATCTCTCTCCTGGCCATGGCATACACCCGTCCTTGGGCCGGTGGCCTATTCTGATTAGCCGACAGGGCAGCTCTAATTTGGTTCCCACTCCGGGGTGGCGGCAACGCAGGCGATCTATTCTACCTGATGTTAGGGCAAGTCCTTATCTGATGACCAAACCCGCCACATCCAAAACAGGCTCCACCCCTATTCGGACAAGATCCACTTCCATGTCTTTCTCCACATATCCGACATGGACCATTCTGAAAACGGTTCGATTTCCCGATATTCCTTCTAGCAGGAGGGACAAAACGTCGATTACTCACCATCGGCCTCTTCCCGAGGTGGCAGTTGTCCCTACCCGGGGCAAATTTTGACCCAGAAGCAGCAGCCTTATCCGCTAAGTCACGTTCGATCGCCTGGGCCCGATCATAGATCTCGTTATAATCCCTTAAATTCAATGAAATCATTTGGCTTCGAAGGTCCGGCTTCAAACCATCTCGGAACCTCCGAGCCCTATCCAACGGGTCCTCCACCATCCTTGGGGCAAACTTAGATAATCGAGCGAATTCAGCCTCATACTGATCTACTGTCCTCTGCCCCTGACGAAGCCTCATAAACTCGGCTAACTTCTGTTCCCGGGCACTCTTAGAAAAATATTTACCATTGAAAACTTCCACAAATATCGCCCAAGTCTGGGCGGCACCAGCAGGGAACACCCTTCCTTTGGTGGCTTTCCACCAATCACTTGCACTTCCTTGGAGTTGGTACACCGCCAAGGTCACTTTCTCTTCCTCGGTGCACCCTAGTACATCAAAGGCCTTTTCTAACTCCTCTACCCAAAGCGATGCAACCTCAAGGTCGCCCTTGCCATCAAACTTAGGAGGCTTTAATTTCAAAAACTGCTCAACCAGCTAATGCATCTGCCTATTCACATTCACTTGCCCCTGCCCTTGATTCCCATTGTTATTATTGGCGGCGGTGGCCAAAGCGGCCTCAGCAGCTTAGGCAATAGTGGCAGCTCGTTCCTGAGTCTGCCGTCCTATCAGATTACCAATCTCCTCTAGGGTCCTCATGATCGCATCCATTCTCGGATCCCCCGCTGGTTGGGCTTGTGAACTTGTTTGGCCTCTTATTCCTCTACCTCTCGAACTCATCCTCACGATTTTCTGTCGTTCACCTACCTGCTATAATTCCACTCAGGAATTAGAGACCTAGGCCAACTATACCAGTCTAGTCTTAGGCAGCGAATTAACACAATAATTCACTCAGCAGATAATCAATCACAATAGCACCAGGCCACAATCAATAAGGTTTGTGCACTTACCTCAGGTCCAGATGCACCTGCACTCTAATCGTTATAACACTCAATTCACTCAGCAATCACAACAAACAGTTTGGAGGCACGCGTAGCTCATTGCACCCTATGACTCGCTAAGGTCTCCCTAGATGACTACCCCAGTGTCTTCGCTCCTTCTCACTCCAGGTTTCGACCAATTTAGATCGAGCTGTCCTTACTCTGATACCAAATCAACTCGGATGTCATGCCCAGAACCCCATCGAGTTCGTGGCATCCCTCTTTGGTCGAAATAATGCGACGTCCCAGGAAACGCTGCCGACCCAAACCAATATATCAGAGATAAAGCATTAGCGAAAGCCACAAACACCCGGACAATATTTAACTAGGGGTAAAAGGGAGAATATACATAAATTCATTACTAAGTCAAACTTATACAATACCCACCATTTACATTCCACATAATATACAAGCACACCGAGCTTCTAAGGTTTACACCACTGATATAAAAAAAAAGGTCAGTAGTCTGGGAATACTCTAGCTCCAAAAATGGGACACTTCAAAAGGTTCACCTTACCCCTAAACTAGCCCATATGCCCTCTAGATGGCGTCCACTCCAAGTCAGACACCCCAGAACCCGAGTCTGAATCTCCCTGAGCCACCTGCTCCTCTGAGGACTCAGAATCCGCCTCGATCTCATTCGGGTTGTCCTCATCACTCGACTCTAACGGAACCTCAATCCGCTCCTCCTCTTCAGACTCCTCTTCTGGCTCTTCCTCTAGCTCATCCTCTGGTTCTACCTCTGAAGCTTCTTCTGGTTCTTCCTCTGATGCCTCCTCAGGTTCGTCCTCTGGGTCCTCCTCAGGTTCTTCTTCGGGTTCCTCCTCTAGCACTGCACCTAGATCCATATCCATCGGATCATACCCTGCCTGTGATTCTTTCGGCTCCGAATCAGGCTCAGCCACTGAAGGTTTGGTTGCTACAGGTACAGGCTGATGTCCTAACTGTGCAAGGCTAGTATCCAGACTAGTCATCTCACCATCAGGAGGGGGTATAGCTGACGGATCCCAATCCCCCACTCCGTCAAACGGGACATCAAAGCCTCGAACAGGACCGAATTCGTCCAGTCCATCCCGAAAACACCAGGCTGTATAGGTGTGGGCCTGCCAAAGGGGTTGCCCTATATCTACCCAGACTACGGTGGTATGCTTAATCCAGGCCATATTATCATCTATCAGATACTCTACAACTGCATGGTCGGTGTGCATCGGTATACCAAAACGCTGGGGCGGTGGCGGTGGAAGATTCATGGTCTAGGCAGGGGTTCTGAAATTGTTTGGTTAAACAACCATGAGACATGTCTCAGCAAGTAAACACCCTAAACCCCACCTAAGCCAACACGTACCTCCAGACAAGACCAAACATAGTATCACCCAATAAACACACATTATGCAAACAATTACACTTACCTAGTCTTTTGATACGCGCAACCTGCAGGTTAGTCTCAATTACACAATTTCCAACCACATGCACATTCCCAATTAATTTCCATGCCCATAGACAAAGTTGAATATATGCCATTTCCAAGATCGGCATTTCGCACACACTCGTTCATGCACCATCACATCATTATCATTTGACTTACCAGCGACCTGCGTTACAGTACACGCCTCAGGTCAACTTTCAATTCACGGTCCACACGCGACCATCTCATTTTCACAACACTTCTTAGCCCGCGTTACAGTACACGCCTCAGGCTATGTCTCTTGCCCGCGTTACAGTACACGCCTCAGGCTCAACATCCTCCACCTACGGCACAACCCACGTTGAAGTACACGCCTCAGGTTGGTAGTCTTCCGGTAATACCGGGCATCGTCCCGCGTTAAAGTACATGCCTCAGGACAGCACAATTCCCCGCGTTATAGTACACGCCTCAGGGATTCTCGTGACCACACGCACGACACATCACATAATTTTCTCACCCATCCACACGCTCGAATCTCATACGAACATGCTCGATTGACACACCAACAGGCCAAATTACCAGCCGATCCAATTCAGCCCATGCTCGCATCGAATCCCACGCATTTCACATGCTCAATTAACACACAAACATGGCCAATTTCCAGCCAATTCAATTCAGCCCATACACGCATATAACGGGGCCACATTTCAATCAATTACTCCACAATTCAATGAGCACGCAAGGTCGCCATTGGACCCACAATCACAGCCACTAGTGCGAGTATAAATTCAACATTTCCATATCTATTTCCAGTCATAATAATCACAACAAACCAGCCACGACACCACACATCAAACCGACACATTTAGTCCCCTAAGTCGGACCATATGCTCGTCATTGCGAGCCACAATTCCAGCACTCAATTTAGCAACCAATCCACCCCGAAACCATCACAAATTTCATTCATAAACTAGCCACGATCAGCCCCAAATCAGTTTACCAATTTAACCCCTAAACAGCCGCTAAATCACCCAAATCAGTCCCTAATTAACCCGATTCAGCCCCTAATTATGTCCATCGGTACCCGATATCCTAAATAGGGTTTAGGACGCCACTTACTTGGAAACCTAAGCTAGCTCGGCTGAAGGGGGAAGCGGCGATCCGGCGGTCTCATGGCGGCGGACGGTGATGGCGACGGATGTACGGCGGACGGCGGTGGCTGGACGGTCTGCTAGCTTTTCGCGGCTGGACAGAACCGAATGATGATGGTGGTGGTGGTTTCGGTGCAGGGAAAATAGGGGAGAGAGGGACGGTGAGGCGGCGGTGGTGGCGAGTTACGGCTTCACAGGCGGACGGCGGTGATCCGGCTCGGCGGGGAAGCGGCAGCGACGGCTGGCTGAGCTGGCTGGCCACGGTCACGGTGGGGAGGAGGAGGCTCGGCCGAGAGGGAGAGTAAGGGAGAGAGATGGCCGAGAGAGAGGAAATGAGAGGGAGAGAGAGAAAATGGGAAAAAATAGTCTAATTAGGCCAATAATTGGTGTCTAATACCCCTAGGAAATGACCATCCTACCCTCCTCTCTATTTCCAAATCAACGGCCACGATTCAGTCTTATCCTAAGATCGACGGCCAAGATTAATCCTTACCAAAAATATCCAGGGGCAAAATTGGAATTTCACAAAATTTCCAAGGGCAAAATTATCCAAAATTTTTATCTCTAATATGGATGTGAAATGACCAAAATGCCCCTCTCACATTATACTTGGCCTTAACAAAGTCCCAAGGGTAAAACGGTCATTTTCCATTTCTTGTCGAAATTCGAATTTTATGAAGAATCCGGACAAATCTGTGGCTAATCGAGCTAATAACAACATCGTCCAATTATCTTGTCATGACCTTCATAATTTTCGATGCCCAAACTTGATTTCTAATCAATGATCCAATTTAAATAACGTAACTTGAGCGTAGAAAATTATGAAGGTCCTAGAAACCTGATTTTTAGCTCATTTTTTTCATATTTTCAAAAATCTCAAAATTAGGACTAGGAATCTTGGCCAAGCCTAGAAACCTATTTTTCAACCAAAAAATATTTTTTTAGCATTTTTCTGCATTTTTCCTTAATTTCTTTTAATCAAAATAAGTGAGAAAATCAAGAAAAATAGTAAATGGAATCAGAAAATTCCATAAAAATAGTCATTAGTCTTATTTTAAATCCAATTTCATGAATACATCATCAATTTTGAAAAATCTCAATCGGGTATATGTTTTTCCCAAAATTGGGCAAAATTAAACCCGAATTGAACAAAAAATGCAATTAAATTTTTTCTAGTCATTTTTAAGTCATAGTGCCTTCACAACAAATTATTCTGGGACCTTGAATTGCATAATGGTCAGTCCAATTGCATAATTTGACATAAAAATAAAAAATCCCCAAAATTCGATTGAAAATTAAGAATTTTGAACCCAAATTGGGAATCGTGCCCAATATCAAATTGTCGAACCATGAGCTTATCATTTCTAATGTTAATCAGGTGTGGGTAATTCAATTTTGGCATTAATTTCACCTAATCAGGTTATTAGGACATCAAATTGAACGAAACCCTATTAACCCGGATACAAAAATGTGAAAATCTCGGACACAATTATAACAAAAATTGGGGAAAATAAAAGATTTGGGCTCGGAATATGATAGGGAATTCAATTTTGGGGTTTAATTTGAAAAAATCGGTTGAAATTGAGTCCAATTTGAGTTTTTAATCAAAACCAGGCATGCCGGGTCAACCCGACCCGACCCGACCCAGTGACCCGTCTTCTTCACCCGGATCACCTCAGAACGTTCAAACCCAGAAAATAACTCCCGTGCCTAGAACTTTACCGACTTCCCCCTATCAAATTAGCACGTTTTAATCGATTTGGCCAGCTGGAAAATATCCAGCTGGCACCAGGGAATCAATCTAACCGATTATAAGTCGATTCTAACCGAATTTGGGCGAGATTTTTTATGAATGAAAAACAGAAAAAACTGGAACATTGTAGAAGGGAACCTGCTCGACGAAATGCCAGAGTAAGAGAAGAGAGAGAAACAGAGGAAACCAACGAAAAGGATCTAGAGAGAGAGGGTCGAGAGTCCCTTCACGAGTGTTCAGTGCCGCCGTGGACGGCGAAGCACCGGCGAATCGTGATTTGGCCGTGACTCTCCCCTAGTTGTTCCAGTCGACTCGGCTGGTCCTGAAGGCCTGAAACCGAGCTTTTTCCGGCCAATCCAGACCTTTTCCGGCAAAGCCAAAACCATCAGGTGGAAGTACAAGTGTCAAGGAACAACACTATATTTACGGATCACTTCGACAATTTCTTTTAATCATCAAACGAAGAAGGTAAAATCGGTTCATAATAATTTTTTTTCAAAATTTTCCAAAATTTGGTTTTAATCCCAATATGAATGTTTGTGTGATCTCGTCGATGAATCTCGTTATTTTGATGTTCAGAACTAGTTTCTAATCATGTTTTCTATTGTTTGATTGCATTTTGTACTGGTAAACCATCAAAACCGTGTCAATCCGCCATTAAAAAACCTTCGCCGGAGCTCGAGAAACTTCGCCGGAGCACTCCCCGTGGCATTAAGCTACTCAAGTCAGCTTCCTTGACCTTGTTTGATGTTTTTGTACTAGATTGAAATCGAGTTAGACGGCTAGGGCGAGTATGGTGATAGTTTAAGTTCTGAAAATGCAAAGTTTAGTTAGAAATGGATTAGGCTTTTTTGGACTTAAATTTCGCTGGCTGACGAACGTCCGCCGGTGTTCCAATTAGTCTAGATAAAAAATAGAACACATAGACATCACAATGGTGCAATCGGAATGGCAAAATATTCACCGGAAGGTCGCCGGAGACGATCACAAACCGGCGGCCTCGAGAACGTTTAACACCGAACCATGCCCATTAGGTGTTTGTGGAAATGCCTCAATGAAAATCACTCAAAACGGCACCGTTTCGGCATTGGGCTCGCCGAAGGAGGTGATCGGCGACCGGCGCCAGCGAAGCCCGGTTCGGTCAGGCCGAACCGGGCCGGTCCGGTTCACCACCTCGGCGGGAAAATTTTAAAAAATAAAAAAATACTAAAAAAAATCTAAAAAATTCAAAAAAAAAATTAAATAAAAAAAAATCGAAAAATTAGAAAAAATATAAAAAATTGAAAAAAATTGAAAAAAATTCAGAAAAACAGAAAATTCATAAAAAAAATTAGAAAATTCATAAAAATTCAAAAAAAAATTTAGAAAATTCATAAAAATTCCAAAATTCTCAGAAAATTCAGAAAATACAAATAAAAAATGTAAAAAATTTGGAAAATAAATAAAAATTTGAAAAATTGGAAAATTCATAAAAATTTTCAGAAAATCATAAAAATCAATTCACAGAATGGTCCAAAAACACCATGGCCAACCATAAAAAGTGAGATTTGAATTTTCGGAAGTACCCAAGTGGCATTTTTAGAAAATTCCAAATTCAGGGGTTATAACCCCTAAAAAACCCTAAAACCCTAAAAAATGTGAATCATGAAATGAATAAGCTTCTAGAGCTTCATTAGGGCTTGGGTATCTTGATTGATTTTCATTTTTAGAGACCATTTAGGATTGATTGATCTGATTGACTTCGATTGTGCATTTAATACTTGTTTGGTTCTTTCTATGATTAGAATGGATAGAATTAGTGGGTAAGCCTCAGAAATTCGCATGACACGTTAGACATCGTATCGTTCTTAGGTACTGAAAGGGCGTTAGGGATCTCAATTTTGAGATCAATAACGTAACTAAGTCCCCGTACTCAGAATCTCTGGTTCGTAGAATCGTGGTATTTCTCCCGTACCTCGATTAGGTTTCTAGTTTACCTACCAATAATGACTAGTGGCGACTCCAAAATCACAAACCTAGACTAAATAGGAAATTACCTTCCACTGTCACGTGTGGTATGGTCTGGGAGAGACCCTTACACGGAAATATCTCCTTAGCGCGCAAATCCCGAAAACCCCAAAAAAAAAAAGCGCGGCGCAACAAGGGAGAGAGAGAAACTTACTTGTTTGTGAGAGCCTCTTCGCTGATTATCTCAAAGTGTAGATTGATGATGGTGATGATTGTGATGAATTAAATTTTGATCTTGTGGTTTTAGGATACACCAACGAACCATATGATTTTATAGATCCACTAACCCTGTGGTTTAAGGATATACCCACGAACCCTATGGAATAGTCTTCTGAGGCTACGGACTACGATCACTTGCGGGGATCCCGGGGCTGCTAATCCGCGTACAATTGCAGAAGGACTATGAAGAGGCCACTACACTTGATGGGCCAACTTGAAAAAGTCATTCAAGGCTACAGGCTTTGATCACTTGCGGAGGGTGATAGCTCCGAGGCTGCTAACCTGCGTTCACTTGAAAAGACTATTAAAATCACCATATTCAAAGCTACAAGCCGCGATCACAATAGCTACGAACTTGCAATTTGCTTTGGAATACCTATTTGAAAGTGTGGTTTAAGGATAGACCCACTAACCATGTGGTTTTAAGGATCCACTAACCCTGTGGTTTAAGGATACACCCACAAGGGTTCGTGGGTGTATCATTAAACCACAGGGTTTCGTGGGTCTATCCTTAAATCACAAGGGTTTCGTGGATCTATCCACGTCAGTGATTCCCAACCTTTGTTTGATGTTTTGAATATTGTTTTGGATCGATTTAGACAGGTAGGGCATTATGTAGTTTGATCTGTGTAAGAGATTGGGTTGATTAAGTCAGTAATGGTTTAGGGTGTTTTGATCGGTTTTTCGCCGGCCGGTGATGGTACGGCGGTGAATCAATAAGTTGAGGCTGATGGGAGGTGGCATGAACTATACATAGAACTAATTGAAATAGTAAAAAGGTTGTTGGAGGCTCACAGACGGTGAGCTCAAACCGGCGGTCTCGATAATGATCAAACCCAGATCATGCTCGCCAGTTACTTCGCAAAATGCCGAAGAGAAAAACAGGGGAAACTGCCTGTACCGGTCCAGTCTGGTTCAACCCTCGATGGGAAAATTTTAAAAAATAATAAAAAAATAGAAAATAAGGAAGATCTAAAAAAATTAGAAAAAAGAAAAAATCAAATATAAAATATAAAAAAATTCTAGAAATTCATAAAAAATTCGAAAATTTAATAAAAGTTTCAGAAAATTCAAAAATTTTCATAAATTCAAAAAATTAGAAAAATTAGAAAAAATTCTATAAAAATTCAGAAAATCTAGAAAAACAAATAAAAAATGTGAAAAATCCAGAAAAATACAAAAAAAATTTGGAAATTCAAAAAATTTAAAATTTTTTTAAAAAAATTGTCATAAACATAAAAATCAACTCTTGGAAAGGACAATTCACAGAAAATTATTTTCCGAAAAAAAATAAAAAATTTCAAAAATTCACATAATGACTTAAAAACATTGTGGCCAACCTTTGCAAGTGAAATTAGAATTTTTGAAAGTGCCCAAGTAACATTTTTAGAAAATCCTCAGTTTGGGGGTTTTTTACCTAAAAAACCTAAAACCCTAAAATGACATAAATCATGAAAAAAACAAGCCTTTAGAGCTTTATTAGGGTTTAGGTGTTTTGAATTGGCTTTCGTTAGAGACAAATTAGGATTGCCTTATTTGATTGACATTAATTGATTGATTGATTTTCCATGATTAGAATGGATAGTATTAGTGGATAGATCTCGGAAACTCGTGTGGCACATTAGACACATCATATCATTTTAGGTATCGAAAGAGCGTTAGGGATCTCGATTCGGGATCATTAGCGTAACCAAGTCCCTGTATTCAGTATCTCTGATTCTCATAATCGTGGTATTTCTCCCTTACCCCGATTAGGTTTCTAGTCAACCTACCAATAATGACTAATGGTGACTTCGAATAAAAAATATAGATTCGATAGAAAGATAACAACCACAACCTGCTATCACGTGAGGTATAGTCTGGGAGAGGCCTCTATTTGTCTGGTGATGAGATGTTTGTGGGACGTCTGGGCGAAATATCTGTATCGGACCTTAGTAGCCCGTTCGGAGATAGTTTCCCCATTCGTGACAAATGGAAGTACCTCCTTAGCGTGCCCCCAAAAGGTGCGGCGCGACAGGTTTGGCGACTCCGCTAGGGAAATCAAATTATTTCTAAGTGGACTTAGGCCTAGATAGAACGATATGCATGTGTTTTGTGCTCTCGTAAGGATCACAAGTACTTCCCACTAATGATCGTGTTAAATGGTTTTGTAGGTTGGAGGTATAAGGGGTGTTGTCCTTGCTAACCCTTATTTTGTAGGATGGTGTTAGGATTGAATGTGATTTAGTTGAATTTTTGAAGTGCTGTTTGGTTATTCAATTACTATGCATGCCTTTAAATTGTTTTAGCACTACACCATTCGCACACACCACCCGTGGCCCAACCCCGGTTACATTTAGGATTACCCTTAGGAGGTATGTGTTTAGGCAGAACTATGAGCCGATTGCTCATGGGATCGTCTAAATGCTCACCGTAATGAAATAATATTATGTTACTTTAGGTTGATTGCCTATTGGAATGGAATCTCTTGTCCATTAAGGTGGTGACCTCGAGCCTTTAGTATATCCTACCCTTTTCGGCGTCAAAACTTCACTTGTTGCATCTGTTTGTCTTTGTGATTGATATACCAAAAAGCAAACAAAAATGTTCCGGTAAGTAAGTATCGTTCCGTTACTTTCACTTTCAAATATGCAAGTTAGTTGGCACAATTTTAAAAATGTCTAAATGACAACCAATGGTTGATTTAGATGCCATTTTTATACTAGAATGAATGATTAGGGAGACATGTTCCATTTGACCATTTTTAGATGAAATGTATAGGTCCATGGCGAATTTCCAATGTAATTCAAGTGACGATGTGCTCAAAATGTAACATGTACAATTCAATGAATCAAGTGTACATTTTGATGTATTTGAAGTTGTAAATCATAGGCTAGGCTTTTATGGTCCAAATGGAGCATGACAAAAGGGCATTTATATCAAACACTGGTTTCATCCCCCATTCTCACTTATATGCTCTTTTAAGGCATGAATGGACTTAATTTGACATTTGTACTATTTTTAAAATATGCAAATGTACTTTACCTCCATTTTACCTTAAAAGGGACATATAATTGAAATGGAGGCATTAAAATTGATTCGTAATCCATGGTGAATAATGATAAATTTTTTCTTTGCATGATTAGACTCAAATGGGAAAGCTAGACATCCAAGTAATTCCCATTCCTCGGAAGGAGCTCATTACTTGGTGGAAGGACATGTCTAAGGACAACCAAGTCTATATCCAAGAAAGACTTGGATATCTTCTCGAGCTAATGCATGTAAAACACCAAGTTAGCTTAGTCCAAGCCTTGGCTCATTTTTGGAATTTTCTACCGTCACCTTCCAATTTGGAGAACATGAATTGGTACCAACATTAGAGAAATATCAAGCTGCCATTGGAATCAATTCTAAGCCTAGGATTGTAGAGTCACCCGTTGGACTTAGTCCTATAAGCATTCTAGCTGAATTCCTAAACCTCAAAACTTCCAAAATCGAAAAGCTAATCAAATCAAACACATATAGATTTCCACTATCTTTCCTAATAGCCAACTTTTCAAAACTTCCTAGGGAAATGGGAAACACTTTATCTCGGATATTCATTCTAGCCTTTTTTTCGCTTCATTTTGTGCCCCGTGTCTAGAACGGGATTAAATTCTTTAGTTGCCGTGATTGCAAGACAAGCATGTCTCAAATGGGACTTTTCAAACATGCTTCTTGTCCAAATTATTATTTCCCTAAACACGTACCAAAATCGTGGGAAGGGTGTCTTTCAAGCTTCTACTGGTCTTCTTTCACTATGGTTTATCTCACACATTCGACCATGATGTTGTTTCATGAGCATTCGTGAAATTTATTCAGTCACAAATCCAAAAGAGCGATACATTTGTCTTCAAAACAAATTACCCAAGCAATCTTTCTTAGATTGGGCCAATTTCATTTGTGCCCTAACTCTCGATCAAATCCAATGGCGGATTAATTGGCCAAAGATTAACAAGGCGAGGATTACAAGCCAAGACGGAAATATGGTACCACTACTTGGTTTGAATGGAGGAATTGTATATTGCCCCCTAATGGTTGTCAGATAATTTGGGATACTTTAGCAAGTTCCACCGACATGGAATCCCGAAGAGTTTGCCTTCGACGTCCCAAGTGGAATTATACCCAAAAAGGAGAAGAATAACCTTCAAATCAGGATTCACAAGATCATCCTATCTTTGGATAACTCGCCAAAACAAGTGATTGAGTGGCCTAAAAGCTTGGAAGGTGATATGAAGATTTACATGGCATCCAAGGAATACATCAAATGGATAGAAAGCAAACATCCAATTGATGTAGAACCGTATGTCCCGTTGAGTATTGTATCAGATCTTGAGGAAGAGTATGTTCCAGAATATATTGTTCCAAACACGCCTGGAGTGGAGCCCTATGTCCCCAAAGAGGTCGTGATCGATGTTGATGAATAGGAATCTCACATCAAGGAATGGGAGGAATACCAAAAGGCGAAAGCTACCTTAGCTAGCAAGAAGCCTAGAATTGGATGATTTAGATTCCCATTTGAGTTTAAGATCATGATGTTAAACAATTTCAAGTTTTATATGCAATGATGAATTGATCACTTTCTAAATGTGTATGATTAAGTTCAAAACATGATTTCAAAACGCAAAAAATCACCATGGATTATAATTCTTTGAATTGTATGATTACTTGAGAAAGACATTGATAAAAATTTTATACAAGGCTAAGACTTGTATGAAAGTTCTTATCCTTGTTAATCACAAGAAAAACAATACAATTGATAGAATATAGGAATTCATGTTTGTTTCATCATGCTAACACCTTGTCTTTCTATAGAACAGGTAACATAGCAACGGAAGAAAGAAGAACCCAAATCCGAACTCGTTCATAAACTAAAATGGCGGAAGAAGAAACTCGTACTCGACTGGCTGAAGTCGAGAACCAAATGACCCAAATGGCCGCCATGATGGCGGAAATGAAAGCTTTCATCATTGCTTCTAGAGGATCTTATCCTACCATTCCTAATGTTGGAACTTCAAAGGCTACGGAAACTCCTATTGAAGAACCAATTAGAAGTAAAGAACCAGTCCAAGAGAATTCTCCAAAAGCTACCCCTGAAGTAGTAGATTTAGAAGAAGAGGATCATGCTAAGAAGACAGCCAAAGTAAAGGATGAGGAAGAGTCCAAAAGATTGGCCAAAATTGAAGAATGTTTGGCAAGTCAGGGATATGAACTGCAAAGGTTTGACAAATTCTCACCATATCCAAAAGTAGTTGTTTCGGAAAATTACAAGAAACCAAAATTCGTGAGTAAGTATGATGGAACCGGTTGTCCCAAAAGCCATTTGAAGTATTATCTCTACAAGATGGCAAGGTATCCAGACAACACGCCACTTCTTATTAACACGTTTCAAGACAGCTTGAGAGGAGTGGCCCTGGCATGGTACACTGCACTTGACATAGAAGATATCACAAAATGGGATCATTTGGCAGGAGAATTCCTCCGCCAATACAAATTCAATGTTAAAGTACTCCAAACTAGGGAGGATCTCATTAGAACGGAGAAAAGAAAGAATGAAGGGTTTCGAGCTTATGCCCAGAGATGGAAAGCTGTCACTTTGCAAGTAAAACCTACCATAAGCGAAGATGAGCTTATTGAGCTCTTCGTGAAATCGTTGCCAATTGAATATTATGACAAGCTACATGTCTCAGGCTGTTAAACATTCACCATGCTAGTAAAGGTGGATGAAAGGATTGAGCGGGGATTGAAAGAGAAGAAAGCCCAAGAAACGACAACACGGAGGCCTTATCCTGGGAGGAAAGACAAAGAGCCCGTTTGTGAGGTAGCTATGGTGTCTAGCCTGAACATTCATTAGACGCCATTTCCAAAGCAATCCAACATCATCCGAAAGAACCCAAGGCAGTTTGAGCCAAAGAAAAGGCCTGTAAGGCAATTCACAACTTTGTCGCGTCCCCTGTCAAAGCTATTGCCAATGCTTCTAGAAAGGCATTTGGTGGCAAAAGAGGTGCCAAGAGATAATCCTGCAATGTTTCCTTGGTATGATGAATCAAAAACCTGTGTGTACCACATGGGAGAAAGGGGACATGATATAGATAGTTGTTCCACTCTAAAATACAAGGTTCAGCAGCTCATTGACAAGAAGTTACTTAACTTCCAAGAGCCCGAACCAAACGTACATCAGAATCGTCTTCCTGACCATAATGTGGTAAACATGATTCGGGATGAAGAAGAAATAATTAGGTCTGATGATGAAGATGAATATGAAGCCAAGCTGAAAGCTTCTTGATTAGGGGATGCCGGTTTTCGTCATGAAGCACTTCTAAAAGGTGAAGTTGTAGACAACTTAGGAGAAAACTCTGGTAAGTATAACTTTCAAGTGAAATATACACCACTACCATGGGCATTCAAGAATGAAGTAATTGTGCCCGATGGTTGGGGTGGTATGGATGACGAGCTGAATCCTGAAATGAAATTCCGTTCGAAGACGAAACGGATCAATATGAAAAAGAGAAAGAAAGGATCCGTCAGGGTGAAAAACATTTTACCCAAGAATCACTCAAGCAAGGTGAAACTATGGACCTACTTGGTCAGAAGAGTGGCAAATATAACTATCGCATCAAAAACACCCCACCTCCATAGGCATTTAAAAATGAGGTAATCGTGCCTAACGGATGGAGCGGCATAGACAAGATTTCAATTAACAAATTAAGTCTCGAGGAAAAAGAAGATTGAGAAGAGAAAAAGAAGAAAAAGACTCGCCGAGGCGATGGGCGATTCGTTCGCAAGACACAGAAACAAGGTGAAGTTGTGGACTTCTTGGGTCAAGATAGTGGCTGGTACAATTACCGTGTCAAATACACACCTCTTTCCCGGGCTTTTAAGAATGAAATAATCACACCAGATAGTTGGGGTGGAATGGATACCGATGATGTCACGCCCCGAACCCTATCGAGCACGCGATACTCCTCTTTGGTCGAATGTCGCGACGTCCCAGGATATCGCCGACCCAAATCAACTCATCAGAGATTTAAAGCACCAGCGAAAGCCACAAACACCCAAACAATAATTGACCAGGGGTACACGGGAGAATAAACATCCATTACTGATTCAAACTTATACAATATTCATCATATACAATCCACATAATATACATGCACACCGAACTGCTAAACTATGCACCACCGATATCAAAAGATCAGTAGCCTGGGTACCATAACTGTAAAAAATGGGACACTTCAAAAGGCCTTCGCTCAACCCCTAAACTAGCCCCTACGCCCTCTAGATGGCGTCCACTCCGAGACCGACTCCTCAGAACTTGAGTCTGAATCCCTCTGAGCCTCCTGCTCGTCCGTCGGGTACTCTACCACGTTATGGTCGGTGTGCATCGAAATCCCAAAACGCTGCGGTGGCGATGGTGGAAGGTTCATTGTTTAGGCCGGGGTTCTGAAATTGTTTGGTTGAAACAACAACACTTCTCAGCAAGTAACACCCTAAACCCCACCTAGGCTAACACGTATCTCCAGACAAAACCAAACATGACATCACTCAATAAACACATCATGCACACAATTGCACTTACCTGGGCTTTTCACGCATGCAACCTGCACGTTAGCCACAATAATACAATTTCCAACCACAAGCACATTCCAAACACATTTCACGCACTCGTTCTTGACTCATCACACTCTTTTCACTCAACTCACCAGTGACCCGCGTAATGGTACCACCTCAGGTTCACTGTGACCATCTCATGTTTTCCACTCAACTCACCAGTGACCCGCGTAATAGTACCGCTTCAGGTTCACTGCGACCATCTCATGTTTTCCACTCAACTCGCCAGTGACCCGCGTAATAGTACCGCCTCAGGTTCACTGCGACCAACTCATATTCACAACACTTCTTGGCCCGCGTAGTGGTACCGCCTTAGGTTGGCCGTCCTCCGGTAATACCGGGCATCGTCCCGCATAGTAGTACCGCCTCAGGACGGATCAATTCCCCGCGTAATGGTACCGCCTCAGGGATTTTCATAGCCACACATATAGCATCACCCACAATTCCCACTCGATCACTCGCTCGATTTACACGCTAACATGCTAATATACTAGCCGTTCAAGTTCGGCCTGTGCACGCACCAAACCACGCGCATTTCACATGCTCAATCAACTCTCAATTGTAGCCAATTACCAATCAAATCAATTCAGCCCATGCGTGCACATAACGATCCACATTTCAATCAACAATTCACAATTCAACGAACATACAATGCCACTATCGGGCCCACAATCACAGCCACAATCATAGAATAAATTGAGCATTTTCGAGTCTATTTCCAGCCCTAACAAACCCCACAATTCAGCCACCACACGGCACACCATACCGGCACAATTTGTCCCTAAATCAAGCCATACGCTCGTCAATGCGAGCCACAATTTCCAGCACCCAATTCAACCTCAATTCAATCCCAAATCATCACCATTTCACCCACAAATCAGCCAACCCAATTAAATTCGCACGTGCACAATTAACCCCAATTTCTGCATTTTAGGCTAAATTTTGCCATTCACGGGTGTCGTACTCCTACCGACAACCCCCGAACCAATACGCGCTATATTTTGATCACCAATATGCACTAATTCGGCCACAGCATGAACAGTAATTCGGCCACCACATAAAATCACCATAACGGCACATTTAGGCCCGTTTTTCGCGCCATAAGCCACAATAATCACTCGGAATCATTCCGATTACCTAACCAATCAATTCTAACCTCAATTCCACCTCAAAAATCATCACAATTTCACCCAAAACACTCAGCCAAATCAGTTCAACCATTGTCCCACAATTAACCCCTAAAACTCGCTAAAACGACCCCGAACTAACCCGAAAATACCCGTTATCCTAGGCGAGGGTTAGGGTATCACTTGCTCGAGGTCCTACGTGAGTTCAAGCACCTAAAGACAGCTGAACAGTGGGGAAATAGCAGCAGCAACGGCGTCAAGCGGCGAGGACCACCGGCGGCTCACAGCGGCCACGGGCGAACGACGGCGAACGACGACGAGCTGCTGGTCTTCCTCGGCTGGACTGAACAAAAATGAAGGCTGGTGATGGTGTTTCGGTGATGGGAAAAATAGGAGAGAGAGAGGGACGGTGGTGGCGGTGGTGTGGCAAGACGGAGGGGCGAACGGCGGCTTGACAGAACGACGGTGGACGGACGCGGGGCGGCGGCCAAAGGCGTGGCCGGCTGGCCACTTCACGTGAGGGAGAGAGAGCTTGGCCGAGAGAGAGGGGAGAGAGAGAGAAAACGAGAGAGTGAGGGGGAGAGAGAGAGAGAGAGAGAGAATAAATACTAACATCCAATAATTTGTGTCTAACCCCCTTGCCAAATGACCATCCTACCCTCCTCTCTACTTTCCAAATCAATGATCACGATTTGATCTTATCCTAAGATCGACGGCCAAGATTAATCCTTACCAAAAATATCAAGGGGCAAAGTTGGAATTTCACAAAATTCCCAAGGGCAAAATTGTCCAAAAATTTCTATTTCTAAAGTGAGGGTGAAATGACCAAAATGCCCTTCCCCATTTACACTTGGCCTTAACAAACTTCCAGGGGTAAAACGGTCATTTTCCATTTCTTGCCGAAATTCGATTTTTCTGAAGAATCCGGACAAATCTGAGGCTAACCGAGCTAATGACAACATCGTCCAATTATCCTGTCATGACCTTCATAATTTTCGAGGCCCAATCTTGGTCGTTAATTAATGACCAAATTTAATTAACGTGACTTGAGCATATCTCAAACTAACAGGTGGCTTTTTGGTAAATTCGCACATTTGACCTGTGGCCGAAACTGAATCAAGCCACGTTCAAGTTCACTCAGGTCGTGACGACTTCGGTTATCACTTAATCGCGAGGATCGATCGCTAGTTCCGACAGGCACGATCGTTTGGTATAGGTTTGGGGTCATTCGTCAATTCATTTCGTGGTCAAGCGGAGTCACCCGCGATTCACTTGTATGACAATGGTGAACTGATCCCTAACTATCCTTGGATCGGCCTACAGTGGCTCAAAATGTCACCTCGACAAATTTCATGGTCGAAAGTCGGTTCACGATCAAGTTCTTTGGTCGCGCGAATTTAAATCCCTAATTAGCCTTTCCCTAACGGTTAGCACTCCCGGAGTGATCAATTCCGGGCGAGATCTAACTACAAGCACGTCCATAAACCATTCATTTCATAAATCCCAAGTGGGTCGAATTTCAGAATGTCACAGATGAAGCCGACGGAAGCATAGTGTCCATGATCACACCATTTCTAATTAAACTTGATGAGGTGGATAAGTATGAGGAAGAAAAAGGTCATGTTGAACCAATTACTATTCAACTTCCGATTGATCAACTAATGATCGAGGAAAAGGAGACGTAGCCTGTGATCATTACTTTACCTCCAAAAGAAAAATTTGACACTAAGTGCGTGCCTTGAGATTACGCACATAAAGAAGTTGATGCCATAACTCGATCAGGAAGGTGCTACATCCCAAAGGAGGGTGAACATGAGAAAAAGGGTACAACCGAGGAAGATGTGAAGCAATTGCTATCAGTTATGAAAACAAGCGAGTATGAAGTAATTGAGTAGCTAAGGAAGATGCTAGCACAGATTTCCTTACTGGATCTCCTTAAAACCTTAGAAAGTCATAAAATGGTACTTATAAAACTTCTTAATGAAGTACATGTCCCGGAAACAATCAACGAAGTGCAGTTGGAGGATTTTGTTGGCACTATTCTTTTGAAAGATCAGATCACTTTCTCTGATGAGGATTTCTCGATGGACGAATGTTCACACAACAAGGCCCTATACATTGCCATCAGATGCTGGGGCAAAGAGGTGTCACCTGTGTTGATTGATAATGGCTTTGTACTTAATTTGTGTCCTCTAAGCATACTGCATCACTTGGGGATCAGTGAAGAGTTCATTAAACCTTCTAAGGTAACTGTGCGTTCATTTGATGGATTGAAGAAAGATGTCATTGGCGATATCGAGCTTGAGATAAATATAGGCCTTGTACCCTTCTTAATTGATTTTCAAGTGGTAGATATACCGAGAACTTTCAACCTGCTGCGGGGAAGACCTTGGATTCATATTGCCGGTGCTATCCCTTCAAGTCTTCATCAGAAGGTTAGATTCTTTATTAACGGCAAAATGATCACTGTACATGGAGAAATAGATTTCACCACTTACAAGGAAAGTGTGATACCATATATTGAACCTTAGGTGAAAAGGGAACCGAGCTATCATTCCTTTGAAATGATTTCGATGGTGCAAATCCCTGCCCGAAGTATCATAAAGTCCCTAGAACTCTCAACATCATCTATTATGTCGGGTAAGGTGATATGCCAATATGGCTTCACTCCTCTGACGGACTTGGGTCAAAAGCTCAAGGGATTAAGAAACCTATTATCCCACTTGCCATAAAGAGGAGACATAGAATAGGTTATATCACAGAGAGCTCTAATAATCACCAGGGAGTTCAAAACCGAGGTAAAAAGAACCATAGAGGTTATGGAAACCGGGGTGATCGCATTATTAATCTATCAATATGGAAAGGTAAAGCTAAGGAGCTTCCTTATTACCATATCCATATCAAGGAAACTTTTTTTGGATCCTCCAAGCTACTTCAAGAGGAGGATTTATGCACAGAAGAAGAATTTGTCTAACTTGACTTATTTGAGGAGAATGTTATCAACGTCATCATAATTGAAGCAGAAAATACATACGCACTGGAGTAGGAAGATTCTCTCAAGCTTTTACTTGTTTGTTGTTTTTTCTATTACATAATAGTTCTGTTTGTAATTTCAAATTTAGTTGCAATTTCCATTCCTGATGATGTAGCTGTGATCACACTTTTATAATTCAATAAAAGTGTTCAATGTTTTGTTAAGGATATATAGAAACAAAACCAAACCTATGATGAAAATTGTCCTCACTCATGAGGCTTCAGGGTTTGGATTTCTATATTGCTCCTGGTTGCGAAAATGGTTTTAAGAGCAAAGGAGTCCAAGGATATGAGGACTAGCTCTTTCATTCCATTCTTTTTAAATGGATTTCAAAATGAATTTTCAAAAAGGCTTTTCATGAAAACTCATGCATTGTTATACCTCATATGCGATTACTAACCATGTTTGTTGTGTGTCAGGCATGAGCTTTCGCATATTCATAATAGGTTCTTATGTGACCCAAATCATTCAGAAGAAATCACTTGCGATATCGAAGAAGGTAACGAGGATGAAGAATGGGTCAAGAAGGAATGGATTTGTCATGAAGAATCCAAGCCACCTACATTAGAGAAAACAGTTACCGTCAATCTAGGTGATAAAGAGAATACCAAAGAAGTTAAGATTGGAGAAAATCTTTCTTCTGTAGAAGTAAAGAGAATTATTGATTTACTTCGAGAATATCAAGATATATTTGCATGGTCCTACGCCGACATGCCAGGCCTTGATCTGAACATAGTTAAACATGCTTTACCAATCAATCTAAGTATCCCTCCGAAGAAACAGAAACTTCGGCGAACCAAGCTGGAAATGACAAAGAAAATAGAAGAGGAAGTGATAAAATTGCTTAAGGTTGGATTCATCGAAGTAGTACTATATCCAAAATGGGTTGCTAACATAGTTTTCGTATTAAAGAAAGATGGGCGGGTACGGGTTTGCGTCGATTATCATGACCTGAATAAAGCAAGCCCTAAGGATGATTTTTCGCTTCCACACATCGATGTACTAGTGGACAGTACTGTAGGATTTGAAAAATTTTCAATCATGGATAGCTTTTCTGGATATAATCAAATCTTCATGAAGAAAGAGGACAAGGCGAAAACATCCTTCATTACGCCATGGGGCACATTCTGTTATAAAGTGATGCCTTTCGGTTTGAAAAATGCTGGAGTTACGTATCAGAGGGCAATGGTAACTTTGTTCCATGATATGGTGCATAAAGAAATTGAAGTATATGTGGATGACATAATTGTAAAATCCAGACAAGGAGAAGATCATGTTGAAGTGCTTCGAAAATTGTTCGAAAGACTCAGAAAATACAAGTTGAGGTTAAACCCTAATAAATGTGTATTTGGGGCAAAATCTAGTAAGTTGCTAGGATTTGTGGTCAGCAATAGAGGCATCGAAATAGATCCATAAAAAATTAAGGCAATATATGATCTCGGGATTTCTTCCACAGTAAAAGAGGTGAGAAGTTTATTGGAGCAATTAAATTACATTGCTCGATTTATCTATCAGCTTTCTGAAACTGCAAAGCCATTCTTCAAATTGCTGAAGAAAAATGCTAAAGTGAAATGGGACGAAGAATGTCAGCAGGCCTTTGGCAGGATTAAAGAATATCTAGTATGTCCGCCAGTCC
This sequence comes from Syzygium oleosum, assembly GCF_021117445.2. Classification (NCBI taxonomy): domain Eukaryota; kingdom Viridiplantae; phylum Streptophyta; class Magnoliopsida; order Myrtales; family Myrtaceae; genus Syzygium; species Syzygium oleosum. The sequence goes on from NW_026607496.1 coordinate 11,043,179, forward strand.
TAGTACTACCAATCCCTAGGATTCCATTGATCTTATACCTGACAATTCATCACGGGTCGTTAGGAGCAGTACTTGTCCAAAGAAAACTGGACAATGGTAAGGAGCAAGCCATTTATTATCTAAGTAAGAAGTTTACAATATCATAGATAAATTACCCAACAGTTGAAAAGACATATGTTACATTGATATGGGTGTTGCACAGACTAAGGCAATACACCTTTTCATCATCAAATCTTGCTGGTAACCGAAAACGACCCAATCAAGTATTTACTTGAGAAATCCCCTTTGGTTGGAAAGTTAGCAAAGTGGCAAGTCTTGTTATCAGAATTTGATATCAGAAGTTCACCACAAAAATCAGTCAAGGGATGAGCAATAGCGGACATGCTAACAGAGAATTCCCAGAATACTACTAATCCTGAAGATGAACGATTCAACGATCGTATATTAGCATTGGTTGACGATAAATGGACCATGTATTTTGACGGTGCAACCAATTTGTCTGGATCAGGAACTGGGACAGTGCTGATTTCCCCAAAAGGCCAACATTATCCAGTATCTGCAAAATTGACATTTCCATGCACTAATAACATTGCTGAGTATGAAGCGTGTATTCTTGGCTTACAATTGGCTCTCTCAATGAAGGTAAAAAGATTGCAAGTATATGGAGATTCTATGTTCATCTTATTGCAAATAACTGGTGAGTGGCAAACTCGAGATACCAAGTTGATATCTTATCATAAATACTTAGAAAGCATGGTAGAGGAATTTGAAGAAATAACATTTGATTATCTTCCAAGAGCTCATAATCATTTCGCAGATCCTCTTGCAACTTTATCATCTCTACTACAAGCTGAAGATGGTGTGGATGTAAAGCCATTGAGAATCAACATTCTTGAACAACCAGCATATTGCATGGTGATTCAAGCTGAATTTGATAACGAACCGTTGTTTCACGACATCAAGAAGTATCTTCAAACTGGAGAATTTCCTGAAGGAAGCCAATTAGGCGACAAAAAGTTTATAATGAAGATAGCCACCAAATTCTTTCTCAACGATCAAACTCTTTACAAGAAATCATTTGATTCAGTCCTACTAAGATGTGTCGATGCTAAAGAAGCTGAGCATATCATGAAAGAAATCCATGAAGGTGAATACGGGCCACACATGAATGGTCATCTTCTAGCCCGAAAGATCATGAGATTGGGATACTATTGGATGCCAATAGAAACATATTACATCTAACATGTGAGATGTTGTCATCAATGTCAAGTTTATGAAGACAAAATCAATGCACCGTCGAATGAGCTACACCAAATGTAAGAGCCATGGCCATTCTCGATGTGGGGCATCGATATGATTGGCCCAATCAACCCCAAGGCTTCAAATGGGCATCGCTTCATCTTAATGGCAATTGATTTGTTCACCAAGTGGATTGAAGCAAATTCTTATACAAATGTCACCGCCAAGAATGTTGTAAGATTCATTAGGCGAGACATCATTGCCAAATATAAAGTTCCAGAAGCAATCATTATTGACAACGGCTCAAATCTAAATAACAAGATTGTGAATGATTTGCTTGAACATTTTCGCATTAGACATTTGAACTCGTCCCCATATCGTCCACAAATGAATGGAGCAATGGAAGCAGCAAACAAGAACATTAAGAAGATATTATCCAAGACAGCCGAGAATTATCATGACTGGCATGAAAGGTTGCCATATGCTCTAATGGAATATCGAACTTCAATTCGAACATCAACAGGGGCAACTCCATTTTCCCTGATTTATGGGATGGAAATGGTATTACCCATTAAAGTGAAAAATCTTTCATTAAGGATATTATCTCAATTGAAGCTTTCAGAGGCTAAATGGATTCGGCAGAGATGTGAATAGTTCAACATGATTGATGAAAAGAGGTTAAAGGCTATATGTTATGGACAAGCCTATTAGAAGAGAGTCGCTAAATCTTTTAATCGAAAAGTGAAACCAAGGCATTTTAAGGTAGAAGATTTGGTAGTGAAGAAAGTCATTCTCAATAATTCAGATCCCCAAGGAAAATTCACTCCAAATTATGAAGGTCCATATGTTGTCAAGAAAGTTCTACCTGGAGGAGCATTGATTCTTGTAGATATGGTTGGAACAGAATTGGCCTATCCTGTAAATACAGATGATGTCAAGATATTCTTCCCATGAAATGAAATGATTTGGGTCACTCTAGAACATGTGCATATCATGCATATCATGCATTTCATAAACAAGTTTGTTATTTTTTGCAGAATAAAGCAAAAGGAGTTTAAGATGATCAAAGATCTCCAAAACCCCAACGGAGTTGATAAAAGATAAAGGAAAGTACCGTTCCCAATTTACTTTCCTAAAAAATCATCTTTTAATATGTTCTTCCTTTTTGTCATCCCCAGGGAGCTCAAAGATAGGAAGCAACGAAAAGAAAATCCCCAGTGGAATCAAAGTGGAAATATACAAGAGAATTGGCGGTAATCGCTCTAATTGTTGTTAAAAATTGCTCAAATAAAGTTTGACACTTGATTCCTAATTTTGCAAGACCTTCATTAAGTCGAAAAGGAATTTCATCAAAACGATCGTGTATTTGAACAAAAAACAAAATAGTTTGGATTTTAAAGAGTTTACTTTTCTAGAAAGATTGAACTTCTTTTTCCTCAAGCGGGTTTACGTGAAAGCTAAACAAGACAAAACAGACTGTTTCAAAGATTATCTCAAAGAGTTTCAACAGAAAAAGTTTTGAAACATGCATTCTTTGAGCATGCATTGTGTATCAGAATTCCTTGAAAAGAATAATTTGACAAAAAGCCTTGGAAGATTTCAAAGAAAGCGTTTGGATGAAATCAAATGGAAAGACCTTCAAATGACGAAAGGTCGTCCCTATACACTCGAGTGCAATGAAAGAGTGAGTGTTAAAAGTGAAGAAAAAACCTCATCCTAAGGAGATAGGGGATGTTCGCAATGATTACATAGATTGAAATGATGAAAGGCAATCGTTTCACTATCCTAAACACATGATTATCCCTTGCAAACCAAATTTGAGCCTAAACAGTGGAGAAGTTTTTCAAAATAACCCTATTACACATTTGGGGCAAACTAAGAGGTTTGTGGATGACGTTTTTTTTTTTGGTTAAAAAAAACGTCATCCACAAACTTCATCACTATTTATGTGATGAAGAAAGATTTTTTGGTTTATAGAGAAAATGACCAAGAAAGATTTTATTTCATACACTTCCATCAATATTTATGTGAGAACTTCAGATAAAGTCGTATGGAAGCTCGCAACATCCCAAGAAGAAGAAGAGTATTTCATTTCTTATCCCTAAACACATTATCTTTTGCAAAGCCCAATTAAGCCTGAATATTTATTTCAGAACCCTAAATTAGTGATCATCTCTTCACATTAGAGCATGAGCATATGATCCACTTTGGGTTAATAAGAAACAAAAGGCATGACACAGAGTCCTTAGAACTCAAAAAGCTCATGAGCCAAAAGATTTAGAAAATGCGAAAGAATCAGGGACATGAAAAAGAGTTTGCCTAGTGAAAGCAAGGCTAAATGCCCAAGAAAATGAAGAAAAGAAAAGGAGAGTTCGGAAGGAAAGCTTAGAGTGACAAAAGATCACAACAAGCAAGTACAATAAAAAAAGAAAAAAGATCATGATGAGTATTTAGAGGACTCCTGTGGTCGTGAAAGAGAAAAGATCCCTAGCGGACAAAAGGAAAGGGGGTGATGATGCCAAAGAAGATCACCAATTTCACAAAACCCCTGAATTTAAAAACAAATTAGCCTTTTGAGCCTACCTAATACCAACATTACAACCTCTCCCCAAAGACTCTTCAGATTGGGATGTTGAGAGTGAAAACATGACTTTATGACAAGAAGTCATCGCTCAAAGGAGTGTGTGCAATAATGTCTTATCTTGTCCTCAAAGTTCTTAGCTTGTAGACCCGAAGTAAGTCGAAAAAAAAATGAGAAAATTCTTTTCTTGGCCTCAAAATGCCTATCCTTTGAATAGCCATTGACCAGGCCTACATTACAATCATTTAAAAGACCTTATCAAATCAATCGGATTGTATACATTGCGAACATCTCTGAGTATCTGAGAATCAGTTAAGAGAGATGAATTGAGGGTTTCAAGATGATTCCCATTTCAGTTAATGAAGAAAAGACCAGGTTCATAGATTGAGACAAATTCTTTCTAATGAAGGTTTTCCAAATGATTGTTTCAAGTATCTCTTGAAAGATTGCAAACAATTTGTTCAAATACTTCCTTAGAAAGGAAATTTGATCGTTTGACTGCATTGGCACAAAGAATGCATTTTCCCAAATCAACGTTTCAAATAGTTGTCGCGCCGCGCTTCTTTTTTTTTGGGACTTTCGGGATTTGCGCAATAAGGAGGTATTTCCGTGTAAGGGTCTCTCCCAGACCATACCTCACGTGACAGTGGAAGGTGGTTTCTTATTTAGTCTAGGTTTGTGATTTTGGAGTCGCCACTAGTCATTATTGGTAGGTAGACTAGAAACCTAATCAAGGTACGGGAGAAATACCACGATTCTACGAACCAGAGATTTTGAGCACGGGGACTTGATTACGTTATTGATCTCGAATTGAGATCCCTAACGCCCTTTCGATACCTAAGAACGATACGATGTCTAACGTGTCATGCGAATTTCCGAGGCTTACCAACTAATTCTATCCATTCTAATCGCGGGAAAAACCAAACAAGTATTAAATGTACAATCAATCTCAATCAGATCAATCAATCCTAAATGGTCTCTAAAAATGAAAATCAATCAAAACATCCAAACCCTAATGAAGCTCTAGAAGCTTATTCATTTCATGATTTACATTTTTTAGGGTTTTAGGGTTTTTTAGGGGTTATAACACCTAAATTTGGAATTTTCTAAAAATGCCACTTGAACACTTCCAAAAATTCAAATCTCACTTTTTATGATTGGCCACGGTGTTTTTGGACTATTCTGTGAATTTTGAAATTTTTATTTTTGATTTTTTTTTTCGGAAATTTTATTAACCGAGAATTGATTTTTTATGATTTTCTGAAAATTTTTATGAATTTTCCAATTTTTCAATTTTTTATTGATTTTCTAAATTTTTCATATTTTTTTGTTTGTATTTTCTGAATTTTCTGAATTTTTATGGGTTTTCGAAATTTTCTGAATTTTTTAATTTTTTTCTAAAAATTTCTAATTTTTTATGATTTTTTTTTTAATTTTTATGAATTTTCTATTTTTTTTATTTTTTCTGTGAATTTCCTATTTTTTCTAGAATTTTTCGAATTTCCAAAATTTTTAGATTTTTTTTCTGATCTGATTTTTATTTAATTTTTTAAAATTTCTTGTTGGGAAAATGAACCGGACCGGCCCGGTTCAACCCGGTTGGGCTTGGCCGAACTCGGCGTCGCTGGCGCCGGTCGCCGGTCACCTTCTCCGGCGAACTCAAAGCCCAAAAACGGCGCCGTTTAACCCCTTTTTTATTGTGGCATTTGGTCGAACACTTAGTGTGCACAATTTTGACTCGAACGTTATCAAGGCCGTGACTTTGGATCGGAATCCGGCAACCTTCCGGCGACTATCTCGCCCTTGCGATTGCACCATTATGATGTTAACATGTTTTACTTTGAATCTAGCCTACTCAGAACACCGGCGGAAGTCCGCCGGCCGGCGAAAAACCGGTAAAAAAAACCTAATTTGCAACTGTGCTAAACTACCTAACCTAACCTTCAAATCACAATATTGCACGCCTTAGCCGTCTAACTCGATTCTAATCACTAATAAGGCATCAAACAAGGTAAGAACAGACTGACTTGACAGGCCTGTGGCCATGGTGATGCTCCGGCGACGTCACCAGAGCTCCGGCGGGAGGGTTCATGGGGTGGTCGACTCAGTTTATGCATTTTTAATGCCCGAAATGCAATCAAACAACACCAAACATGGTTAGAAACTAGTTCTGAACATCAAAATATCGAGATTCATTGACGAAATCACACAAACATTCATATTGGGATTAAAACCAAATTCTGGAAAATTTTGAAAAGAAATGACTATGAACCGACTTTACCTTCTTCGTTCGATGATTAAGAGGGATTTCCGAACTGATCTGCACCTCTATAGTTGTCCCTTGACACTTAAACTTCACCCTAGTAGCCTTTGATTCGCCGGAGTAGGTCTCGGCGTGCCGGACGGAGCTCGTTTTCAGGGCTTTGCGATCAGTTTGTCGGACTGAAACAACCAGGGGAGAATCACGGCCAATCCACGATTCGCCGGTGCTCCGCCATCCACGGCGGCGCCGGACACTCGTGAGGGGACTCTCGACCATCTCTCTCTAGATCCTTCTCTTTGATTTCGCTCCTTTCTCTCTGCTCTCTCTCTCTGGCATTTCACCGAACACTTCCCCTTCAATGTTCAGTTTTTTCTTTGTTTTTGTTGATCCATTTCCCGCCCAAATTTAGTTAGAACCGACTTAGAATCGGTTATGACTGATTCTCTAGTGCCAACTGGAGGTTCTCCAGCTGGCCAAATCAATTTACACGTGCTAGATTAACCGGAGAAGATTCACGAAGTTGCGGGTTTGAGTTAGAATTTTCTGGGTTTGGCACGTTCTGGGCAGGTCGGGTGAAGAAGACGGGTCGTCGGGTCGGGTTGGGTTGACCCGGTCGACCCGGCAGGCCCGGTTTTGATTAAAAACTCAAATTGAGCTCAATTTCGATCGATTTTTTCAAATTAAATCTCAAAATTGAATTCCCCATCATATTCCGAACTCAAATATGTGATTTTCCCCAATTTTTGTTATAATTGTGTCCAAGATTTTCACATTTTTGTATTCGGGTTAATAGGGTTTTGTCCAGTTTGATGTCCTAATGACCTGATTAGGAAAAATTGATGCCAAAATTGAATTACCCACATTTGATTAACCCTAGAAATGATGGTCTCATATTTCGACAATTTCATATTGGGCACGATTCCCAATTTGGGTTCAAAATTCTTGATTTTCAATTGAATTTTGGGATTTTTTATTTTTATGTCAAATTGTACAATTGGACTGACCATTATGTAATTCAAGGTCCCAAAATCATTTGTTGTGAAGACACTATGACTTGAAAATGACTAGAAAAATTTAATTGCATTTTTTGTTCAATTCGGGTTTAATTTTGCCCAATTTTGGAAAAAACACATACCCGATTGAGATTTTTCAAAATTGATGATGTATTCATGAAATTGGATTTAAAATAAGACTAATGACTATTTTTAAGGAATTTTCTGATTCCATTTGCTATTTTTCTTGATTTTCTCACTTATTTTGACTAAAAGAAATTAAAGAAAAATGTAGAAAAATTCTAAAAAATTATTTTTGGTTTAGAAATATGTTTCTAGGCTTGGCCAAGATTCATAGTCCTAATTTTGAGATTTTTGAAAATATGAAAAAAATGAGCTAAAAATTAGGTGTCAATAGCTGCCCTTCTTTGGGATTGAGCTCGTTAGAGGTTGATCTCAAAGACATGGTGACACTTAAATTTTTAGTTGACTCATTGAACATGATAAGATGGAAATTTTACAACAACTGATTAGGGATCTTGCTTTTGAAATTCGTGATCTAATCCAAAGGTTCTCTTTTTAGAACATATTTTGAAAGGTTCTTAATGATTGATGGAGAGAAACTTACCTATTTGTGAGCACCTCTATGTTACTTATCCAAGGGCATGAATTGATGGTGGTGATGCTTATGATGATTATTCAGATTTCGTGGTTTAAGGATGAACTCACGAACCATGAACGCCTGAGGCTCTTCGCCTGAGGATTTGGAGACTTGCCAAGTGGTTCCTCACCCATAGGATTTTGGAAATTGCCTAGGGGCTCCTCGCCTGTAGAACTTGAATTTGCCTAGGGGCTCCTCGCCTGTAGGACTTGAATTTTGCCTAGGGGCTCCTCGTCTGTAGGACTTTGAATTTGTCTGGGGACTCCTCGCCTGTAGGACTTGAATTTGCCTAGTGGTTCCTTACTAGTAGGACTTTGAATTTTCCTAGGGGCTCCTCGCCTGTAGGACTTGAATTTGCCTAGTGGTTCCTCACTAGTAGGACTTTGAATTTGCCTAGTGGTTCCTCACCAGTAGGACTTTGAATTTGCCTAGGGGCTCCTCGCCTATAGGACTTTAATTTGCCTAGTGGTTGCTCACCAGTAGGCTTTGAATTTGCGTAAGGGCTCATCGCCTATAGGATTTTGAATTTACCTAGGGCTTCTCGCTTGTAGGACTTGAATTTGCCTAGGGGCTCCTCGCTTGTAGGACTTTGAATTTGCCTAGGGGCTCCTCGCCTGTAAGACTTGACTTTGCCTAGGGGCTCCTCGCCAGTAGGACTTTGAATTTGCCTAGGGGCTCCTGGCCTGTAGGACTTTAAATTTGCCTAGGGGCTCCTCGCTTGTAGGACTTTGGGAAGACTTCAAACAATGAATGCCTTGACCGTGAGTTATGTGATTTTGAGGTTTCACTAACCTTTGTATGGTTTTTTAGTTGACCGAAAACTATTTTGAAAAATAGTTTTAAAATTAATCAAAACTGTTTGAAGCGTGGTTTTTTCTTAGCTTACCACAAACTGTTTGAAAACCTGGTTTTAAGTTGGCCAAAAACTTTTGAAACCTGGTTTGGAAACATGCATTCTTTGCATTAATGCATTTCAGACAATCAAATTTCCTTTTCGAGGAATTATTTGAACAAAATGCTTGCAATCTTTCAAGAAATGCTTGAAATGATCGTTTGGAAGACCTTCATTAGAAATGATTTGTTTCCATCTATGAACTTGGTCTTTTCTTCATCTGATTGAAAGGGGAACTTGTTGGAACTTATCTGATATCCCTCAATTTTGTCTCTCTTAGCCAATCCTTAGGTGTTCGAAGATGTTCGCAATGTATACAATCCAATTGATCCGATAAGGTCTTTCGGAGGACTGTAATGTTGGCTTAGTCAATGGCTATTCAAAGGATAGGCATTCTGAGGCCAAGAAAAAGGATTTCGTCACAACTGACTTCGGGTTTACAAGTTAAGAACCTCGAGGATAAGACAAGATATTATTGCATACACTTCTTTGAGTGATGACTTCTTGTCATAAAATTATGTTTCTACTTTCAACATCCCAATATGAAGAGTCTTTGGGGAGAGGTTGTATTGTTGGTATTGGGTAGGCTCAAAAAGGCTCATTTGTTTGAATTCAGGGTTTTTATGAAATTGATGATCTTCTTGGCATCACCACTTTTTCTTTTCTTCTTCTTTTTCACTAGAGATCTTTTATGAACATCAGAGTCCTCTAAATAATCATCACAATCTCTTTTCTTTTGCTCATTCTCACTTGTTGTGATCTATGATCTCTCATGATCTTGACTTTGCTCTGTGATGACTTTTTTGTCATTTTGAGCTTTCTTTTGAACTCTCCTTTTTTCTCTTTTTTCTCGGGCATTTGGCCTTGCTTTTACCAGGCATATTGCTTTTTCATGCCCTAGACTCTTTTGCCTTTGATCTTTTTGAATTCTAAGGACTCTGTGTTCTGCCCTTTTGTTTCTTATCTATTAAAATAGATCATATGCTTATGCTTCAGTGTGAAGAGATGATCACCAATTTGGGGTTCTAAAATGAATATTCAGGCTCAATTGGGCATTGCCAAAGGTAATGTGTTTGGGTATAAGAAATGAAGCGCACTTCTTCCTCTTGGGATGTCTTGAGCTTTCATATGACTTCATATAAAGTTATCACAGAAAGATTGATGCAAGAGTATACAATAAAATCTTTGTTGATCCTATTCTCCATAGCTGTCAATCCACAAACCTCCTGATTTGCCCCAATGTGGGGTAGTTCTTAACATGGTTGTTTTGGAAAAACTTCTCTACTGTTTTGGCTCAAATTTGGTTTGCAAGAGATAAGCATATGTTTGGGATAGTGAAATGATTGCCTTTCATCATTTCAATCCATGTAATCATTGCGAATATCCCCTATTTCCTTCGGATGAGATTTTCTCACTCACTTCCCCATTTTAACTTTGAGTGTATAAGGGACGTGTGTGGATATGGCTTATCTTTCATCATTTGAAGGTCTTTCCATTTGATTTGATCCAAACTTTTTCTATGAAATTTTTCATAGCCTTTTGTCAAATTATCCCTTTTAGGGAATTTTGATGCTTAGTGCATTTTCAAAGAAAGCGTATTTCAAAACTTTTGATTTGAAACGTTTCTGAAATATTTTCTTTTCAAAACAATCTGTTTTGTTTTGTTCAATTTAGTGTCGTTCCGCTTGGGGAAGGAAAAGTTTGATTTTTCTCTTAAACATGCAACTTCTTTAATATATGCCCTCATGATTTGAGGATACCTGTCTGATCAACTTACCAAGATCCCTCTTATTTGCATGTTTTTGCTTTGGTTCTACTGGGGATTCTTCTTTTGTTGCTCCCTTTTCTTTGTATTCCTGGAGATGATAAAAAGGAAAGCACATTAGAGGATATCAATGGAAAATAGAATTGGAAGTGATACTTCCTTCTACTATTTGATAACTCCATTGGGGATTCTGAAATCATCAACTGGTTCGAATTCTTTTTGTTTTCTTCTGCAAAACAGATAAACATGTTCATGAAATGCATGGTATGCATGATATGCACATGTTTTTAAAGTGACCCGAATCTTTTCTTGAATGTTCGTCTTCATTTCATGGGTAGAAAATCTTGACAGCATTGGCATTTACAGGATGGGCCAATTCTGTTCCTGCCATATCTATAAGAATCAATGCTCCTCCAAGAAGAACTTTCTTGACAATGTATGGACCTTCATAATTCGGAGTGAATTTGCCACGAGGATCTGAATTGTTGAAGATGACTCTCTTCACTACTAAATCCTCTGTTTTGAAATTCCTCGGTTTCACTTTTCGATTAAAGGATTTAGCCACTCTTCTCTAATAAGCTTGCCAATGGCATATAGCTCTTAGTCTCTTTTCATCGATCATGTTGAGTTGTTCATATCTTTGTTGAATTCACTCAGCTTCTGAAAGCTTCAACTGGGATAGTATCCTTGATGAAGGAATTTCTTCTTCAACAGGTAGCACTGCTTCCATTCCAGAAACCAAGGAAAATGGGGTTGCTCCAGTTGATGTTCGAATTGAAGTTCGGTATGCCATCAGAGCATACGGCAACCTCTCATGCCAATCACGATAATTTTCGGCTGTCTTGGCCAGTATCTTCTTGATATTCTTATTTGCTGCTTCAACTGCTCCATTCATTTGTGGGCGATATGGAGATGAGTTCAGATGTCAAATGTGGAAGTATTCGAGTAAATCATTCACGATCTTGTTGTTTAGATTTGAGCCATTGTCCGTAATTATTGCTTCTGGAACTCCATACCTAGCAATGATGTCCCGCCTAATGAATCTTGCAACATTCTTGGCAGTAACATTCGTGTAAGAGTTTGCTTCAATCCATTTAGTGAAATAATCAATAGCGACCAGGATAAACCGGTGCCCATTTGAGGCCTTGAGGTTGATCAAACCAATCATATCAATGCCCCACATTGAAAATGGCCATGGCTCAGACATTTAATGTTGCTCATTTGGCGGTGCATTGATTTTGTCTCCATAAACTTGACATTGACGGCAACATCTCACGTGTTGGATGAAATCTGATTCCATTATCATCCAATAGTATCCCAACCTCATAATTTTTCGGGCTAGAAGATGTCCATTCATGTGCGGTCCACATTCACCTTCATGAATTTCTTTCATGATCTGTTCAGCTTCTGTAGCATCCACACATCTTAACAGGGTTGAATCAAATGATTTCTTGTAGAGGGTTTGACCACTGAGGAAGAATTTGTTGGCTATCTTCTTTATAAATTTCCTGTCACCTGGTTGGCTTTCTTTAGAAAATTATCCTGATTGAAGATATCTTTTGATGTCATGACACCATGGTTCATTGTCGAACTCTGCTTGGATCATCATGCAATGAGCTGGTTGTTCAAGAATATTGATTCTCAATGGTTTTATATCCATACCATCTTCAGCTTTTAGTAAGGATGACAAAGTTGCCAGAGCATCTGCAAAATGATTCTGATTTCTTGGGAGATAATCGAATGTTACTTCTTCGAAACTTTCTATCATCTCTTCTAAGTATCTGTGATAAGGAATTAGCTTAGCATCTCGAGTTTACCATTCACCGGTTGTTTGCAATATGATGAGCATAGAATCTCCATATACTTACAACCTTTTTACCTTCATTGAAAGGGCTAATTGTAAGCCGAGAATGCATGCTTCGTATTCAGCAACGTTATTGGTGCATAGAAATACCAATTTCACAGCTATCAGATAGTGTTGGCATTCTGGGGAGATTAATACTGCCCCAGTTCCTGATCCAGATAAGTTAGTTACACCATCAAAATACATTGTCCATTTATCGTCGACCAGTGTCAATATATGATCATCAAATTGTTCTTCAGAACTGACAATATTCTGCGAATTTTCTGCCAACATGTCTGCTATTGCTCGTCCTTTGACTGACTTTTGGGATGAACTTATGATATTGAATTCTGATAACAATACTTGCCACTTTGCTAATTTCCCGAGCAAGGATGATTTCTCGAGAAGATACTTGATCGGATCATTCTCAGTCACTAGCAAAATTTGGTGATGAAGGGTGTATTGTCTTAGTCTGTGTAATACCCAAATCAATGCTATGCATGTCTTCTCGATTGCCGGGTAATTCACCTCTGATGTTGTGAACTTCTTGCTCAAGTAATAAATGGCTTGTTCTTTACCATCATTTGGTCTTCTTTGTACAAGCACCGCTCCTAACGACTCATAGTGAATCGTCTAATATAAGATCAGCGGAGCTCAAGGAATTGGTGGTACCAACACTGGTGGGCATACAAGATATTCTTTAATCTTGTCAAAGGCTTGTTGACATTCCGCATCCCACTTTACTTTGGCATTTTTCTTCAACAGTTTGAAGAATGGTTTAGCAGTCTCAGAAAGCTGAGCAATGTAATTTAATCGCCCCAACAGGCTTCTCACTTCTTTTACCGTAGAAGGAGTCTTTAAGTCGTATATTGCCTTAATCTTGGAAGGATCTATTTCGATGCCCCTGTTACTGACTACAAATCCTAGCAGTTTGCCAGATTTTGCCCCAAATACACACTTGTTGGGGTTTAATCGCAACTTGTACTTTCTAAATCTTTCGAACAATTTGCGAAGCACCTCAACATGATCTTCTCCCTGTTTGGATTTTGCGATCATGTCATCCACATATACCTCGATTTCTTTGTGCATCATGTCATGAAAACAAAGTTACCATCGCCCTTTGATATGTGGCACCAGCATTTTTCAAATCGAAAGGCATCACCTTGTAACAAAATGTGCCCCACGATGTTATGAAAGACGTCTTCGCCTTATCCTCTTTCTTCATGAGGATTTGATTATATCCTGAGAAACCATCCATGAATGAAAATGTTTCGAACCCAGCAGTGCTATCCACTAATACATCGATATGTGGAAGCGGGAAATCATCCTTAGAGCTTGCTTTATTTAGGTCGCGATAATCAACGCACACCCGTACTCGACCATCTTTCTTCATTACAGGTACTATGTTGGCAACCCATTCTGGATATGGTACTACTTCGATGAAACCGACTTTGAGCAATTTCATCACTTCTTCTTCTATTTTCTTCACCAATTCCGGCTTTATTCGCCTCAGTTTTTGCTTCTTTGGTGGAATACTTGGATCAATTGGCAAAGCATGCTCAACTATGCTTGGATCAAGGCTTGGCATGTCAGCATAAGAACATGCGAATATATCTTGTTATTCTTTGAGCAAATCTATGATCCTTTCTGCCTCTGCTGAGGGAAGACTTTCTCCAATCTTAACCTCTTTGGGATTCTCTTTATCGCCCAGATTAATAGTGATCGTTTTCTCTAACGTGAGTGGCTTTGATTCTTCATGATGGATCCATTCCCTTCTGATCCATTCCTCATCTTCATTATCCACTTTAATATCGCAAGTGATCTCCTCGGAAAGAACATAAAGACAGAGCTAGTCCTCATATCATCATACTTCCTTGCTCTTAAAATCATTTTCGCAATGAGGAGCAATATAGAAACCCAAAGTAGTCATGGCCACGGGCCGGTTTCGACCCGGAACCGGAACCGGAACTAGCCCGGTCAAACCCGGGCCCGGCTCGTTGATCGGGCCCGGCCCGTTGACCGGGCCCGCGGTTTGGAACCGGAACCGGACCGGAACCGCCGGCCCGGCCCGGTTCAAAAAAAAAAAAATCGAGACACCGCAGTGCAGCCATACTGCTGCCGCTGCGGCCCGTTACCAAGGCAGCCCCTGGCAACGGGAAAATTTTTTTTTAAAAAAAAAACCCCCCCACAGCAGGGCCTGCACAAATTTAAAAAAAAAAAACAAAAACCCCCGCAGCAGGCTCGCACGTCCGTAGGCCCTGTGCGGGCACATTTTAAAAAAAAAAAAAAAAACCCTACGCGGGGCTCGCACGTCTCGCAGCCCTGCTGCGGCAGCGGGCTTGCGCCATGCGGCCGTTGCCAGGGCAGCCTTTAGGCTGCCCTGGCAACGGCCAAGGCCAACACCCAAACGGGCAAAAATTTATAAAAAAAAAGAAAAGATAACCGTTGCAAAATTGCAACGGTTATCTTTTTTTTTTTTTTAATCCTAAATTTTCTTCTTATAAATTTTCTTATAAATTCTCTCAATACTCACAATTCTCTCAAATTCTCTTCTCTCAAGTCTCAAATTTTCTCAATACTCGAAATTCTCTCAAATTCTCTTAAATTCTCTCAATTTTCTCAATCCACGCAATTCTTTCTTAATTCTCCCAATTAATCCGCTCAATTCTCTCAATCCACTCAAAAAATGGTAAGTGTAAGTCGAGTGCCAACTGGCAAAGGTAAGAATATCGCGACGGAATCCCATCATTCTTTTGATCCTTGTGAATATGCAGATTTTCAAGAGGATGAAATCAACATTTTTCCCGATGTGGAGCGCGTCCCGACGCAAGAAAGTTTTCATCCTCTTGCCGAAATATCTACAACAAAGAAAGCGGAACGGGAATTTACATCTGACATTTGGAATCACTTCACGAAAATGGAAAGGTTTGATATTGGTCGAAAAAGGTATGATATAATTTGTAAATATTGTGGGAAAATATATAAATATACAGGTGGACAAGGATATGGAACATTTAAATGACATCTTAGGAGCAAACATCCAATCGAAACGGGAATCGATATCGGGCAACAACAAATTTCCAGGTACGTCAATCCCAACACTTCCCCTTTATTTCGTTTTAATGAAAAAACTTATAAGGAAGAATTAGGCAAATTTATTTCCGTTGAGCATTTAGCATTTAATTTTGGAGAAAGATTTGGTTTTAATGAATTTGTACAAAAAGCATGTGCTCCACAAGCAAAACGTGTTCCTAGAAATTCAACTAAACGAGTAATTAAAGATCTTTACAAAAATGGAAAAAAAGGTTTACAAAACTTTTTTATGCAATTTAATGGATGCGTGCATATAGGTAGTGATATTTGGAGTGATCATTGGCAAAATCATTCTTACATGGGCATAACATGTCATTGGATAGATGACGAGTGGAGTATTCAAAAAAGAGTTATTGCATTTAGAGTTTTCGATGATAAGCATACGGCAAATAATATTTATAAAATAATTAGGCAAGTTTTAGAAGAATATTATTTGCTTAACAAAATTTTTTCAATTGGTTTTGATAATGCCGCAGCAAATACCGCTTCAATTGCCGATTTAGAAAATATTTGTAAACCCGCTTTTGGCGGAAAATTTTTCACGTTAGATGTGCTTGTCATGTTTTAAATTTATGTGTACAAGATGGTTTGAAAACTCTTGATATTTTTCTTCAACCAATAAAAACGGCGATTCAATTTTTATGAAAACATCCCCAAAAAAATGAAAGAATGGGGTAGATTTTGTAGAGAAAATGGCAAAAAGCCAAAAAGATTTCCAAGAGATGTTCCAACTCGTTGGAATTCTACTTTCCACTTGCTTAGTGAATCTTTAGCATATAAAGATTTATTATGTGCATTCATTTCTAATAATATACCTCAGATTAATTTATACCCAGAAGAGTGGGATATTTGACAAAAAATTTTAGATGTTTTAAAGGTTTTTAATGATGCAACTTATACTTTGTCCGGTGTTTATTATCCTACTACACATTTATTTTTAGTAGAGTGTACTAATATTGTCGAAATTTTTGATGAATATGAAAATGATGTTGAATTACAACATACTATAGTTGCAATGAAAATGAAGTGGCTACATTATTATAGCGAAATTCCCATTATTTATTTAGTTGCTTGTGTTTTTGATCCGCGTTGCAAATTGGATGGCTTAAATGATTTTTTGCGTACATATTATCAATGTTTACATTATGATGCGATAAATGTTACAACCATAGTACATGAGGTTAAAAACGTAGTAATAGAAATATATAATGAATTTTATACTAAATATAATTTAGGTGATATTGGATCTTCTCAATCTACGGAGATATAAAATGACAGTACAGGTAAAATTAGTAGAAGGTACCAACTTTTATTACATAGACAAAAAAAAACAAAAGAGAGTAATAGGAAATATTTCTGAATTAGAGATTTATCTAACCGTTTCATTTGAGTTTACTGAATCCGAAGGTGGTACAGATTTTTTAATTTTGGATTGGTGGAAGAGGCACGCAAGCCAATACCCAATCCTTTCTCTGATTGCAAAACAGATTTTTTCAACCCCTTGTTCCACAGTTGCGGTCTAACAAGCATTCAGTGCCGGAGGTAATATTTTGGACGAACATCGTTCAAGATTAGCTCCAGAATCAGTGGAGATTCAAGCTTGTGTTGCTGATTGGACGAAGGCTCAATACCGGCAACAAGAGATAGATCGGAATAATGAATCCGAATTCTTTAACGACGGAGATACTACCGGTACCGGTACCGGTACCGGTACTGGAACGGGTAGTGACGATTGAGGGTAAAAGATCTATTGGAGTTGGCAAATATTTCGGGAACTCTTGTTTCTCATACCGGGTATGCCCACGTGAGCTTAGGGAAACCGAAGTATAATCCGACGACATGTGACCTCTGGTCCCTTGCGCACGGAATGCTTAGGTTTTGGGATCATTTTAGGGCATATATATTGTGCTCCTTTTTTTTATAGATCGTTGTAACGAATTGTAATGTGCTTAATGATAATTTATTAAGTTCAAACTCTCTCTTTCTCTCTTGTCTTTTTGTCCCCAAATTTGATTACAATTTACATTTTAATTACAATTTATATTGAATAATGTTCCGTCACCGGAACAGTAATTTTTTAATTTTTTTATTATTTTCTTTTCTGTTTTTCCTTTTCTGTTTTTTTTCTTTTCATTTTCCTTTTCTTTTTTTTTTCTTTTCTTCCTCCGCCGGCCTCAGGCGAGGCCGCCCTCGCCTAGGCTGGGCGAGGCCGGCCTCGCCAGATCGAGCGAGGGCTCGACCTCGCCGGCAACTGGCGAGGCCGACCTCGCCCGACGCCGGCGAGGTCGAGCCTCGCCAGATCTGGCACGGGTTCGACCTCGCCGGCGTCGGGCGAGGCCGGCTTCGCCTGCAAGCGACGCCGGCGAGGTCGAGCCTCGCCGGATCCGGCGAGGGTTCGACCTCGTCGGCCTCGCAGAGGCCGGCCTCGCCTGATCCGGGCGAGGGTTCGACCTCGCCGGCGGGCGAGGCCGGCCTCGCCGGCCTGTAGGCGAGGTCGGCCTCACCAGCTTGCCGGCGAGGTCGAGCCTCGCCGTATCCGGGCGAGGGTCTCGACCTCGCCGGCGGCGGGCGAGGCCGGCTCGCCCGCTTGTAGGCGAGGTCGGCCTCGCCCAACGCCGGCGAGGTCGAGCCTCGCCCGATCCGGCGAGGCCGGCCTCGCCTAGCCCAGCGAGGCGGCCCTCGCACGACGCCGGGACGGCCTCGCCCGAGGTCGGTGACCTCCGCCGGCCCCGGCTATGGCCGACGGAGGAAGAAAAGAAAAAAAAAAGAAAAGGAAAAGAAAAATAAAAAAAACAGAAAAGAAAAATTATGAACCGGCCCAAAACCGGTTCCGAACCTGAACCGGAACCAGAACCGGCCCGGAACCGGCCAGTCCATACTTGGCCACTAACTGGAACCACCGGTTTCGAACCGGAACCGGTCTGTTCCGAACCGTGGCCATGACTAACCCAAAGCCTCAAGCCTCATGAATGAGGATAATGTTCATCATAGGTTTGGTTTTGTTTCTACATGTCCTTAACAAAACATTTGATCATTTTTATTGAATTGAAAAATGCAGTTACATCTATATTAAAAGGAATGTAAATTGCAACTGAAATGAAATTGCGAATGAAATCACAAGAAATTTGAAATGGCAATCAACAAAATACAATGAAGAAACTAGTAATAAGGGTTCAAGAGAATCTTCCTACTCAAGTGCGTAGGTATTTTCTGCCTCAGTTACGATAACGTTGATGGTATTTTCCTCGAATAAACTTGGCAAAACATATTTTCCCTCTGCATGTGGGTCTTCTTCTTGAAGTAGCTTGGAAGGTCCAGAAAAATTTTCCTTGATGTGAATCTGATGATAGGGAAGCTCTTTAGCTTTGCCCTTCCATATGGATGGATTAATGAGGCGATCACCTCGGCCTTTACAGCCTCCATGGTTCTTTCGACCTCGACCTTGGCCTCCATGGTGATCCTTAGAATTATCTGGAATATAACCTACCCCGTGCTTCATTCTTGTAGCGAGAGGAGTAATAGGTTCCTTGATTCCTTGGGATTTCGATCCAAGACCATTACGGGTGTTGACACCTAATTTTTAGCTCATTTTTTTCATATTTTCAAAAATCTCAAAATTAGGACTAGGAATCTTGGCCAGGCCTAGAAACCTATTTCTAAATCAAAAAATAATTTTTTAGCATTTTTATACATTTTTTCCTTAATTCCTTTTAGTCAAAATAAGTAAGAAAATCAAGAAAAATAGCAAATGGAATCAGAAAATTCCATAAAAATAGTCATCAATCTTACTTTAAATCTAATTTCATGAATACATCATCAATTTTGAAAAATTTCAATCGGGTATATTGTTTTCCCAAAATTGGGCAAAATTAAACCCGAATTGAACCAAAAATGCAATTAATTTTTTTCTAGTCATTTTTAAGTCATAGTGTCTTCATAACAAATGATTCTGGGACCTTGAATTACATAATGGTCAGTCCAATTGCACAATTTGACATAAAAATAAAAAATCCACAAAATTCAATTGAAAATTAAGAATTTTGAATCCAAATTGAGAATCGTGCCCAATATGAAATTGTCGAAATATGAGGCCATCATTTCTAGGGTTAATCAGATGTGGGTTATTCAATTTTGCATCAATTTTGCCTAATCATGTCATTAGGACATCAAATTGAATAAAATCCTATTAACCCAAATACAAAAATGTGAAAATCTTGGACACAATTAAACAAAAATTGAGGAAAATCACATATTTGGGTTCGGAATATGATGAGGAATTCAATTTCGGGGTTTAATTTTGAAAATTGGGTCAAAATTGAGTTTAATTTGCGAATTTAGATCAACTCGGGTCTGCCGGGTCGATCGAGTCAACCCGACCTGACCCGGGTTGTTCATCTTCCCTACCCGGTTCGCCCCAGAACACACCAAACCCAAAAAATTCTAATTCAATCCCGCGAATTCACCGATCATTTCCGGCTAATTTAACACGTGCAAATCGATTTGGCCGGTTGGAAAATATCCAGCTGGCACCAGGGAATCACCATAACTGATTCAAGGTCGGTTCCAACAAACTTTGGGCAGGAATTTTTTATGAACAAAAAGGAAAAAAAAAACTAAACATTGCAAAGGAGATGCTCGACGAAAGGCCAGAGAGGGAAAGGAGAGAGAAAGAGGTGAAATCAATGAGAAGGATCTAGAGAGAGAGGGTCGAGAGTCCCCTCACGAGTGTTCGGTGCCGCCATGGACGGCGGAGCACTAGCAAATCGTGGATTGGCCGTGACTCTCCCCTGGTTGTTCCAGTTGACTCGGCTGATCCTGAACGCCTGAAAACGAGCTCCGTCCGGCGCACAGAGACCTACTCTAGCGAATCAGAAGCTACTAGGGTGAAGTTCAAGTGTTAAGGAACAACTACATAGGCTCGGATCAGTTCAGAAATCTCTCTTAATCATCGAACGAAGAAGGGAAAGTTGGCTCATAGTCATTTTTTTCAAAATTTTCCAGAATTTGGTTTTAATCCCAATATGAATGTTTGTGTGATTTCGTCGATGAATCTCAGTATTTTGATGTTCAGAACTAGTTTCTAATCATGTTTTCTATTGTTTGATTGCATTTTGCGCTGGTAAACCAACAAAACCGTGTCAATCCGCCATTAAAAACCTTCGCTGGAGCTCGGGAAACTTGACCGGAGCACTCCCTGTGGCATTAAGCTACTCAAGTCAGCTTTCTTGACCTTGTTTGATGTTTTTGTACTAGATTGAAATCGAGTTAGACGGCTAGGGCGAGCATGGTGATAGTTTAAGTTCTGAAAATGCAAAGTTTAATTAGAAATGGATTAGGTTTTTTCGGACTTAAATTTCGCCGGCTGGTGTTCCGAGTAGGCTAGATTGAGAATAGAATACATAGACATAACAATGGTGCAATCGGAATGGTAAAATATTCACCGGAAGGTCGTCGAAGGCTATCACAAACCGGCGATCTCGAGAACGTTTAACACCGAACCATGCCCATCAGGTGTTTGTGAAAATGCCTCAATGAAAAACACCCAAAACGGCGCCGTTTTCGTGTTGGGCTCGCCGGAGGAAGTGATCGGCTACTGGCGCCGGCGAAGCCCGGTTCGGTCAGGCCGAACCGGGCCGGTCCAGTTCACTTTCCCGGCGGGAAATTTTAAAAAATATTAAAAAATACTAAAAAATCTATAAAAAAACTCATAAAAATTCAGAAAAAATTAAATAAAAATCAGAAAAATCAAAAATCAGAAAAATATAAAAAAATTTGGAAAATCGAAAAAAAAAATTCAGAAAAACAGAAAATTCACAAAAAAAAATTAGAAAATTCGTAAAAACTAAAAAATTTTCAGAAAATTCATAAAAATTCAGAAAATTCAGAAAATTACAAATAAGAACTGTGAAAAAATTAGAAAATCAATAAAAAATTGAAAAATTGGAAAATTCATAAATATTTTCAGAAAATCATGAAAAATTAATTCTCGGTTAATAAAATTTCCAAAAAAAAAAATCAAAAAATCAAAAAATTCAAAAAATTTAAAAATTCATAGAATGGTCCAAAAACATCGTGGCCAACCATAAAAAGTGAACTTTGAATTTTTGGAAGTGCCCAGGCAGCATTTTTGGAAAATCCTAAATTCAGGGGTTATAATCCCTAAAAAAACCTAAAACCCTAAAAAATGTAAATCATGAAATGAATAAGCTTCTAGAGCTTCATTAGGGTTTGGATGTTTTGATTGATTTTCATTTTTTAGAGACCATTTAGGATTGATTGATCTGATTGACTTCGATTGTGCATTTAATGCTTGTTTGGTTCTTTCTGCGATTAGAATGGATAGAATTAGTGGGTAAGCCTCGGAAATTTGCATGACACGTTAGACACCGTATCGTTCTTAAGTACCGAAAGGGCATTAGGGATCTCGATTCGAGATCAATAACGTAATCAAGTCCCCGTACTCAGAATCTCTGGTTCGTAGAATCGTGGTATTTCTCCCGTACCTCGATTAGGTTTCTAGTCTACCTACCAATAATGACTAGCGGTGACTCCAAAAATACAAACCTAGACTAAATAAGAAATCACCTTCCGCTCTCACGTGAGGTATGGTCTGGGAGAGACCTTTACACGGAAATACCTCCTTAGAGCGGAAATCCCAAAAACCCAAAAAAAAAAGTGCGGCGCGACAGGCTTGGCGACTCCGCTAGGGAAAATGAACCTTTTCTAAGTGGACTTAGGCTTAGATAGAACGATATGCTTGTGTTTTGTGCTTGCAAGGATCCCAGGTACGTCCCGCTAACGATAGTGTTAAATGGTTTTGCAGGCAGGTGGTATAAGGCGTGTTGTCTTTACTAACCCTTATTTTGCAGGATGGTGTTGGGATTGAATGTGGTTTGAATGAATTTTAGAAGTGTTGTTTGGTCATTAATTGCTATGCATGTCTTTAAATTGCTTTAGCACTACACCATTAGCACACACCACCCGTGGCCCAACCCCAGCTATATTTAGGATTACCTTTAGGAGGTATGTGTTTAGGCGGAACTATGGATCGATTGCTCATGGGATCGTTTAAATACAATACCGATCACCAAGGTGGAATAATATTCCATTACTTTAGGCCGATTGCCTATTGGAATGGAATCCCTTGTCTATGAAGGTGATGACTTTGAGCCTTTAGCATATCCTACCCTTTTAGGCGTCAAAACTTCACTGGTTGCATTCGCTTATCTTTGTGGTTGGTATACCTAAACCAAACAAAAATATCATGGTAAGCAAGTATCGTTCCATTCCATTCTTTTACAATTATGCATGTTAATTGGCACATTCTAAAAAAAATGCCTAAATGACATTCAATGCTTGGTCTAAATACCCTCTCATTTTAGAATGCATGATTAGGGCGTCATACTTCATTTGACCATTCTTTCATTTTTAGATGAAATGTATAGGTCCATGGCGGATTTCTCATGTAATTCAAATGCTTGTTCGTTCACTTCAATGTATTCGAAGTTGTAAACCATAGTTTAGGACTTTATGGTCCAAATGGAGTATGACAAAATGGGCATTTACATCACACATTGAATTTTTCCATGATCTCAACTATATGCTCTTTTAAGGTTTAAACGGATTCAAAATGACAATTGCATTACTTTTGAGGTATGCAAGTGTCTTTAACCTTCGTCTTACCTTAAAAGGACATATAAGTGAAATGGGTGCTTTAAAATCAATTGGTAATCCATGGTGAATAATAATCACTTTCTTTTACATGCTTTAGATCTAAATGGGAAACTAGACATACAAGTCATTCCTATTCCAAGGAATGAGCTTTTGGCATGGCGGGTAAACATGACAAAGGACAATAAAGCATACGTAAGGGAAAGGCTCGGGTGTTTGTTCAAGCTCATCAACCTGGAGTACCAAGTGAGTCTAATCCAAGCATTATCCCATTTCTGGAAAGTTACCACTGCCACATTTCAATTGGACGAGCACAAGATGGTACCTACACTAGAAGAATATAAGGCAACCATTGGAATTGATTTCGGGTCAAGAACCGTTGAGCCCCCAGTTGGATTGAAACCCACAAGTGTTATAGCTGAATTTTTAAACTTGAAGACCCCTCAAGTGGAAAAGTTGATCAAATCAAACACCGGAAGATTTCCTTTATCTTACTTGGTGGATAATTACTCCAAATTGCCGAAATAAACGGGAAACACTTCTGCGAGGGTTTTTATTCTGGCCTTCTTCAGATTCGTTTTATTTCCCGTATCAAGGACGGGATTAAATCCTCTCGTTGCGGTAATTGCTAGGCAAGCTTGCCTAAAATGGGACTTTTCTAATATGCTCTTGACAGAGACCGTTATTTCATTAAACAAATACCAAAATCAACAAAAGGGTGTACTGCAAGCTTTAGCTGGATTACTTTCTATATGGTTTATCTCCCATATTCGACCTTGGGAACATTATATGAGCATTCGAGAGATTAACTCATCTACCAACCCTATTGAGAAGTATTTGAAACTCCAAGACAAAATGCCAAAGTACTCTTTTCATGAGTGCGCAAACTTCATTAGAGCATTAACTCCTGATCAGCTTCAATGGAGAATTCAATGGCCGAAGATAACCGAAGCTCAAATTACTACCCAAGACGGTAATTTTGTGCCTTTACTAGGATTGAGTGGCGGAACTGCTTGTTGCCCACTAAGAGTCATGCGATAATTCGGAATGGTTCAACAAATTCCACCTATTTGGCATCCTGAGGAGTTCACATTTGAAATACCGCAAGGACCTATACCAGAAAAGAAAAGTAAAGAGCTGCGAACAAGGGTCGATGGGATCATGAATTCTTTGAAGAGATCAACCAAGCAAATAGTACAATGGCCGGAAGATTTAGAAGGAGAAATGAAACTCTTTTTGGCATCTAATGAGTATATAAGGTGATTGAAGGCTAAGCGACCAATTGACGTCGAACCTTATGTACCTTTGAGTTTTACAACTCATTCTGATGAGCCGTATATCCTGGAATACATTGTGCCAAACACGCCAGGTGTAAAGCCGTATGTTCCCGAGGAGGTGGTGATCGATGTTGAAGAATGGGAGACACGAGTCAAGGAGTATGAAGAAGCTGAAGCTACCTTAGCTAGCAAGAAGCCTAGACTTGTTTAAGCTAGTGTTTCCCTATTTTGATGAATAGCATTGTAATAAAAATTTTCCAAATTGAAACATTTGCTTAATGAACAATTTCTTAATGAAGTTTCAAAATATTTTTGTAGAATCACCATGATTACAATTCTTTGAATTGTATGATTCCTTGAGAAAGACATTGATGAAGAATTTTATACAAAGCTAAGGCTTGTATGAAATTTCTTATCATTGACAATCTCATGAGACCATATAATTAAAAGAATGTAGGGTTTCATGATCATTTTACTATGCTGATATCAGGTCTTTTTTGGCAAAACAGGTTATTTAGCAACGGAAGGTAAAAGACCTCGGACTCGCCTACAAGTTAAAATGGCAGAAGAAGAAACCCGTGCTCGACTAGCTGAAGTCGAGAATCAAATGACCCAAATGGTTACAATGATGGCGGAAATGAAGGCTTTTATTCTCGCATCTCGAGGATCTTATCCTACTACTCCAAATGTGGGAGCTTCAAATGCAACTGAAACACCGATTGAAGATCCAATCAGAAACAAAGAACCAGTTCAAGAAAATCCTCCAAAGACTACGCCTGAGGTGGTAAATTTGGAAGAGGATGATCAAATCAAGAAGACGTCCAAAACAAAAGATGAAGAAGAGGCCAAGAGATTAGCCAAAATTGAAGAATGCTTAGCAAGTCAAGGTTATGAGCTTCAAAGGCTCGACAAGTTCTCACCGTACGCAAAGGTGGTTGTCCCAGAAAACTATAAGGAGCCAGAGTTCGTGAGCAAGTATGATGGCACTGATTGTCCCAAAAGCCATTTGAAGTATTATCTCCGTAAGATGGCAAGATATTTAGATAACACGCCACTTCTTATCAGTGCATTTCAAGATAGTTTGAGAGGGGCGGCCCTTACATGGTATACAGCCCTCGACATAGAAGACTTCACTGAATGGGATCATTTGACGGGAGAATTTCTTCGCCAGTACAAATTTAATGTTGAAGTACTTCCAACTAGAGAGGATCTCGTCAGAATCGAGAAACGGAAGAATGAAGGGTTCAAAGCCTATGCTTAGAGATGAAAAGCTGTTGCCTCACAAGTAAAGCCCGCCATAAGTGAAGACGAGCTCATTGAGCTCTTTCTAAAGTCATTGCCAATTGAGTATTATGACAAACTTCATGTATCAGGCTGTCAAACATTCACCATGTTGGTAAAGGTGGGTGAGAGAATTGAATGGGGTTTAAAAGAAAAGAAGGCTCAAGAAACAGCAGCACGAAGGCCTTACCCCGGGAAAAAAGACAAAACCCATCCGAAAAGTGGCTATGGTGTCAAGCCCAAGTACTCATCAAGCATCATTTCCGAAGCAATCAAATGTTGCTTGGAAAAATCCAAGGCAATTCTAGCCAAATAAAAGGCCCGTGAGGCAATATACACCGTTGCCTCGACCCCTGTCAAAGCTATTACCAATGCTTCTGGAAAGGCATTTGGTGGCCAAGGAAGTACCGAGAGACAATCCTGCGAGATTTTCTTGGTACGATGAATCAAAAACCTGTACCTATCACATGGGAGAAATGGGACATGATGTAGATAATTGTCCCACTCTAAAGTACAAGGTTCAATAGCTCATTGACAAGAAGATATTGAACTTCCAAGAGCCCGAGCCAAATGTACATCAGAATCCTCTCCCTGAGCACAATACAGTAAACATGATCAAGGATGAAGAAACAGTGATTGAGTCTGACGATGAAGATAAATATGAAGTCAAGATTAAAGCTTCTCAATTAGGATATGCCCGCTTTCGTCAAGAAGCACTCCTAAAAGGCGAGATTGTAGACAACTTGGGAGAAGACTCCGGAAAATATAACTTCCAATGAAATATACCCCACCGCCATGGGCATTCAAAAATGAAGTAATCATGCCTGATGGCTGGGGTGGTATGGATGATGAAACCAGTCCTGAGGAGAAAGCTCTACCTAAGAAAGAAATGCTCCAAGATGAAACAGATCAGGAGGAAGGTCCCGTCATACCAATCACTATCCAACTTTCCATTGATCAGCTAAGGATAGAAGAAGAAGAAACACAGCCTGTGATCATCACTCTCCCTCCAAAAGAAAAGTTTGACACTAAGTGTGTACATTGGGATTACTCTCCCAAAGAAGTCGATGCCATAACCCGATCGGGGAGATGCAATGCCCCGAAGGACAGTGAACACGAAAAGAAAGGAGTAACCGAAGAAGATGTTAAATAGTTGCTTTCGGTCATGAAGACGAGTGAATTTGAGGTAATTGAACAACTAAGAAAGATGCCGGCACAGATTTCTCTGTTGGATCTCTTCAAGACTTCAGAAAGCCACAAAATGGTGCTTATGAAGCTTCTCAATGAGGTACACGTCCCGGAGACGATTAATGAAGTACAATTGGAAGACTTTGTTGGCACTATTCTTCTGAAGGATCAAATTGCCTTCTCCGATGAAGATTTCCCAATTGACGGGCGTTCCCATAATAAAGCCCTGTATATTGCTGTCAAATGTCGAGGCAAGGAGGTGTCACGGGTGCTGATCGATAATGGTTCCGCACTTAATTTGTGTCCACTAAGCACACTGCATCGCTTGGGGATTAGCAAAGAGTTCATCAAACCTTCTAAGGTAACTATACGCTCATTTAATGGAATGAAGAAGGATGTTATTGGCGATATCGAGCTCGAGGTAAACATAGGCCCTGTACCTTTCTTGATTGACTTCCAAGTAGTGGATATCCCGAGGACTTTCAACTTGTAACTCGGAAGACCTTGGATTCATATAGCTGGCGTTATTCCTTCAAGTCTTCATCAGAAGGTTTTGTCGTTAATGGTAAGATGATCACCGTACATGGAAAGACGGATTTTGCCACTTACAAAGAGAGTGCAATACCGTATGTTGAGCTCGAAGTGAAAGAAGAACCAAGTTATCGTTCCTTCGAAATGATCTCAATGGTGCAAATTCCTGCCGGTTGCATCATAAAATCCTCGGAGTTCTTAACATCATCCATTATGTCTGGAAGGAGGTTATGCCAGTATGGATTTACTCCCGGTAATGGTCTTGGATCGAAATCCCAAGGAATCAACAAATCTATCACTCCTCTCGCTACAAGAATGAAGCATGGAGTAGGTTATATTCCAGATAATTCTAATAATCACCATGGAGGCCAAGGCCAAGGTCGAAAGAATCACGGAGGCTGTAGAGGACGAGGTGATCGCCTCATTAATCCATCCATATGGAAGGGCAAGGCTAAAAAGTTTCCCTATCATCAGATCCACATCAAAGAAACTTTTCCTGGACCTTCCAAGCTACTTCAAGAAGAGGACTTACATGCAGAGAAAGAATCTGTTCTGCTAAGTTTATTCAAGGAGAATACCATCAACGTTATCATAACTGAGGCAGAAAATACCTACGCACTGGAATAGGAAGATTCTATTGAACCTTTGTTACTAGTTTCTTCATTGCATTTTGTTGATTGCCATTTCAAATTTCTTGTGATTTCATTTGCAATTTCAGTACAGTTGCAATTTATGTTCCTTTTGATGTAGATGTAATCGCATTTTTCAATTTAATAAAAGTGATCAAATGTTTTGTTAAGGACATATAGAAACGAAACCAAACCTATGATGAACATTATCCTCATTCGTGAGGCTTGAGGCTTTAGGTTTCTATATTGCTCCTCGTTGCGAAAATGATTTTAAGAGCAAGGAAGTCTGATGATATGAGGACTAGCTCTGTCTTTATGTTCTTTCAAAATAAATTTCAAAATGAATTTCCAAAAGGGTTTTCATAAGGTCACATGCGTTACTTACTTTGTATGAAATTACTAATCATGTTTGTTACATGTCAGGCATGAGCATTCACATATCCATAATAGGTTCATATGTGACCCAAATCTTTCCGAGGAGATCACTTGCGATATTGAAGTGGATAATGAAGATGAGGAATGAATCAGAAGAGAATGGATCCGTCATGAAGAATCAAAGCCACTCACGTTAAAGAAAACGATCACTATTAATCTGGGCGATAAAGAGAATCCCAAAGAAGTTAAGATTAGAGAAAGTCTTCCCTCAGCAGAGGCAGAAAGGATCATAGATTTGCTCAAGGAATATCAAGATATATTCACATGGTCTTATGCTGACATGCCAGGCCTCGATCCGAGCATAGTTGAACATGCTTTGCCAATTGATTCAAGTATCCCACCAAAAAAGCAAAAACTGAGGTGAACAAAGTCGGAATTAGCAAAGAAAATAGAAGAAGAAGTGATGAAATTGCTCAAAGTCGGTTTCATCGAAGTAGTACCATATCCAGAATGGGTTGCCAACATAGTACCTGCAATGAAGAAAGATGGTCAAGTACGGGTGTGCGTTGATTATCGCGACCTAAATAAAGCAAGCCCTATGGATGATTTCTCGCTTCCACATATTGATGTATTAGTGGATAGCACTGCTGGGTTCGAAACATTTTCATTCATGGATGGTTTCTCAGGATATAATCAAATCCTCATGAAGAAAGAGGATAAGGCGAAAATGTCCTTCATAACACCATGGGGCACATTTTGTTATAAGGTGATGCCTTTCGGTTTGAAAAATGCTGGTGCCACATATCAAAGGGCAATGGTAACTTTGTTCCACGACATGATGCACAAAGAAATCGAGGTATATGCGGATGACATGATTGCAAAATCCAAACAAAGAGAAGATCATGTTGAGGTGCTTCGCAAATTGTTCAAAAGACTTAGAAAGTACGAGTTGTGATTGAACCCCAACAAGTGTGTATTTGAGGCAAAATCTGGCAAACTGCTAGGATTTGTGGGCAGTAACAGAGGAACCGAAATAGATCCTTCCAAGATGAAGGCAATATATGACTTAAAGACTCCTTCTATGGTAAAAGAAGTGAGAAGATTGTTGGGGCGATTAAACTACATTGCCCGTTTCATCTATCAGCTTTCTGAGACTGCTAAACCATTCTTCAAACTGTTGAAGAAAAATGCCAAAGTAAAGTAGGATGCGGAATGTCAACAAGCCTTTGACAAGATCAAAGAATATTTGGTGTGCCCACCAGTGCTGGTACCACCAATCTCAGGAGTTCCGCTGATCTTATATTTACGATTCACTATGAGTCGTTAGGAGTGGTGCTTGTACAAAGAAGACCAAATGATGGTAAAGAACAAGCCATTTATTACTTGAGCAAGAAGTTTACAACATCATAAATGAACTACCCAGCAGTCGAGAAGACATGCGTTGCATTGATTTGGGTATTACACAGATTAAGACAGTACACCCTCCATCATCAAATTTTGCTAGTAACCGAGAATGATCCGATCAAGTACATTCTTGAGAAATCCTCCTTGGTCGGGAAATTAGCAAAGTGGCAAGTTTTGTTATCAGAATTCGACATCAGAAGTTCATCCCAAAAGTCAGTTAAAGGACGAGCAATAGCAGACATGTTGGCAGAAAATTCGCAGAATATTGCCAGCCCTGAAGAACAACTTGATGATCATATATTGACACTGGTCGACGATAAATAGACCATGTATTTTGATGGTGCAACCAACTTATCTGGATCAGGAACTAGGGCAGTACTGATCTCCCCAGAAGGCCAACACTATCTGGTATCTGCGAAATTGGTATTTTCATGCACCAATAACGTTGCTGAATATGAAGCATGCATTTGGAGATTCTATGCTCATCATATTGCAAGCAACTGGCGAATGGCAAACTCGAGATGCCAAGCTAATTCCTTATCTCAGATACTTAGAAGAGATGATAGAAAGTTTCGAAGAAGTAACATTCGATTATCTCCTAAGAACTCAGAATCATTTTGCACATGCTCTGGCAACATTGTCATCCTTACTACAAGCTGAAGATGGTATGGATATAAAACCATTGAGAATCAATATTCTTGAACAATTCATTGCATGATGGTCCAAGCAGAGTTCGACAACGAACCATGGTATCATGACATCAAAAGATATCTTCAATCAGGAGAATTTCCTGAAGAAAGTCAATCAGGTGACAGGAAATTTATAACGAAGGTAGCCAACAAATTCTTCCTCAGTGGTCAAACTCTCTACAAGAAATCATTTGATTCAACCTTGTTAAGATGTGTGGATGCTATAGAAGCTGAACAAATCATGAAAGAAATTCATGAAGGTGAATGTAGACCACACATGAATGGACATCTTCTAGCCCGAAAAATTATGAGGTCGGGATACTATTGGATGACAATGGAATCAAATTGCATCCAACACGTGAGATGTTGCCATCAATGTCAGGTTTATGGAGACAGAATCAATGCACCGCCAAATGAGCTACATCAAATGTCTGAGCCATGGCCATTTTCAATGTGGGGCATTGATATGATTGGTCCAATCAACCCCAAGGCTTCAAATGGGCACCGGTTTATCCTGGTCGCTATTGACTATTTCACTAAATGGATTGAAGCAAACTCCTACACAAATGTTACTGCCAAGAATGTTGCAAGATTCATCAGGCGGGACATTATTACTAGTTATGGAGTTCCAGAAGCAATAATTACGGATAATGGCTCAAATCTAAACAACAAGATTGTAGGTGATTTACTTGAACACTTTCATGTCCGACATCTGAACTCATCTCTATATCGTCCACAAATGAATGGAGCAATTGAAGCAGCAAATAAGAATATCAAGAAGATACTGGCCAAGACAGCCGAAAATTATTGTGATTGGCATGAAAGGTTGCCGTATGCTCTGAACTTCAATTCGAACATCAACTGGAGTAACCCCATTTTAACTGGTTTACGGAATGGAAGCAGTGCTACCTGTTGAAGTAGAAATTCCTTCATTAAGGATACTATCCCAGTTGAAGCTTTCGGAAGCTGAATGGATCCAACAAAGATATGAATAACTCAACATGATTGATGAAAAGAGATTAAGAGCTATATGCCATGGGCAAGCTTATCAGAGAAGAGTAGCTAAATCCTTTAATCGAAAAGTGAAACCGAGGAATTTCAAAACAGAGGATTTAGTAGTGAAGAAAGTCATCTTCAACAATTTAGATCCTCGTGGCAAATTCACTCCGAATTATGAAGGTCCATACATTGTCAAGAAGGTTCTTCCTGAAGGAGCATTGATTCTTGTAGATATGGCAGGAACAGAACTAGCCTATCCTGTAAATGCAGATGCTATCAAGATTTTCTACCCATAAAATGAAGACGAACATTCAAGAAAAGATTTGGGTCACTTTAGAACATGTGCATATCATGCATATCATACATACCATGCATTTCATGAACATGTTTATCTGTTTTGCAGAAGAAAACAAAAAGAATCCGAACCAGTTGGTGATTTCAGAATCCCCAATGGAGTTATCAAATAATAGAGGGAAGTATCACTTCCAATTATATTTTCCATTGATATCCTCTAATGTGCTTTCCTTCTTATCATCCTCAGGGAAACAAAGAAAAGGAAGTAACAAAAGAAGAATCCCCAGTGGAACTAAAGAAAAAACATGCAAACAAGAGGGATCTTGGTAAGTTGATCAGACAGGTATCCCTAAATCGTAAGAACATGTGTTAAAGAAATTTCATTCTTAAGAAAAAACACGAACTTCTTTTTCTCCAAGCAGAATGACACTAAGACTGAACAAAACAAAACAGATTGTTTTGAAAACGAAAATACCTCAGAAATGTTTTGAAACACGCTTTCTTTGAAAATGCACTAAGCATCAAAATTCCATAAAAGGGATAATTTGACAAAAGACTTTGAAAAATTTCAAAGAGAGTTTGGATCAAATCAAATGGAAAGACCTTCAAATGATTAAAGGTAAGCCATATCCAAACACGTCCCCTATACACTCAAAGTCAAAATAGAGAAGTGAGTAAGAAAAACTCATCCGAAGGAAATAGGTGATGTTCGCAATGATTACATGGATTGAAATGATGAAAGGCAGTCATTTCACTATCCCAAACACATGCTTATCTCTTGCAAACCAAATATAGGCCAAAATAGTAGAAACGTTTTCCCAAAACAACCCTGTTAAGAACCACCCCACATTGGGGCAAATCAGGAGGTTTGTGGATTGACAGTTATAGAGAATAGGATCAAGAAAGATTTTATTACATACTCTTGCATCAATTTTTCTGTGATAACTTCATATGAAGTCATATGGAAACTCAAGACATCCCAAGAGGAAGAAGAGCACTTCATTTTTTATACCCAAACACACTACCTTTGACAAAGCCCAATTGAGCCTGAATATTCATTTTAGAACCCCAAATTGGTGATCATCTCTTCACACTGGAGCATGAGCATATGATCCACTTTAATAGATAAGAAACAAAAGAGTAGAACACAGAGTCCTTAGAATTCAAAAAGGTCAAAGGCGAAAGAGTTTGGGGCATGAAAAAGCAGTGTGCCTGGTAAAAGTAAGGTCAAATGCCCAAAGGAAAATGAGAAAGAAAAAAAAGAGTTCAAAAGAAAGCTCAAAATAAAAAAGTCATGACAAAGCAAAGTCAAGACCATGAGAGATCATAGATCACAACAAGTGAGAATGAGTAAAAGAAAAGAGATTGTGATGAATGTTTAGGGGACTCTGATGTTCATAAAAGAAAGATCCCTAGTAGACAAAAAAAGTGGTGATGCCAGGAGGATCATCAATTTCATAAAAACCCCGAATTCAAACAAATGAGCCTTTTGAGCCTACCCAATACCAACAATACAACTTCTCCCCAAAGACTCTTCAGATTGGTATGTTGAGAGTAGAAACATGACTTTATGACAAGAAGTCATCGCTCAAGGAAGTGCATGCAATAATTTCTTGTCTTATCCTTGAGGTTCTTAACTTGTAGACCCGAAGTCAGATATGATGAAATCCTTTTTCTTAGCCTCAAAATGCCTATCCTTTGAATAGCCATTGACCAAGCCAATATTACAGTCCTCCGAAAGACCTTATCAGATCAATTGGATTGTATATATTGCGAACATCTCCAAATACCTAAGGATTGGTTAAGAGAGATAAAATTGAGGGATATCAGACAAGTTCCCCTTTCAATTAGATGAAGAAAAGACCAAGTTCATAGATTGAAATAAATCCTTTCTAATGAAGGTCTTCTAAATGATCATTTCAAGCATTTCTTGAAAGATTGCAAGCATTTTGTTCAAATAATTCATTGAAAAGGAAATTTGATTATCTGAAATGCAAAGAATGCATGTTTCCAAGCCAGGTTTCACAAGTTTTTGGCCAACTTAAAACCAGGTTTTTAAACAGTTTGTGGTAAGCTAAGAAAAAAACCACGCTTCAAACAGTTTTTCAAAATAGTTTTTGGTCAACTAAAAACCATACAAAGGTTAGTGAAACCTCAAAATCACATAACTCACGGTCAAGGCATTCATTGTTTGAAGTTTTCCGAAAGTCCTATAGGCGAGGAGCCCCTAGGCAAATTCAAAGTCCTACAGGCGAGGAGCCCCTAGGCAAATTCAAAGTCCTACTGGCGAGGAACCACTAGACAAATTCAAAGTCCTACAGGAGATGAGCCCCTAGGCAAATTCAAAGTCATACAGGCGAGGAGCCCCTAGGCAAATTTAAAGTCCTATAGGCGAGGAGCCCCTAGGCAAATTCAAAGTCCTATAGGCGAGAAGCCCCTAGGTAAATTCAAAGTCCTACTGGTGAGGAACCACTAGGCAAATTCAAAGTCCTACAGGCGAGGAGCCCCTAGGCAAATTCAAGTCCTATAGGCGAAGAGCCCCTAGGCAAATTCAAAGTCCTACAGGCGAGGAGCCCCTAGGCAAATCCAAAGTCCTAATGGTGAGAAACCACTAGGCAAATTCAAAGTCCTACTGGTGAGGAACTACTAAGCAAATCCAAAGTCCTACAGGCAAGGAGCCCCTAGACAAATCCAAAATCCTACAGGAGAGGAGCCCCTAGGCAATTTCCAAAATCCTACGGGTGAGGAACCACTTGGCAAGTCTCCAAATCCTCAGGCGAGAAGCCTCAAGCGTTCATGGTTCGTGGATTCGTCCTTAAACCACGAAATCTGAATAACCATTATAATCATCACCACCATCAATTCATGCCTTTGGATAAGCAATAAAGAGACGCTCACAAACAGGTAAGTCTCTCTCCCTTAATCATTAAGAACCTTTCAAAATATGTTCTGAAAAGAGAACCTTTGGATTAGATCACGAATTTCAAAAGCAAGATCCCTAATCAGTTATTGTGAAATTTCCATCTTATCTTGTTCAATGAGTCGACTAAAAATTCAGGTGTCACGTTGTCTTTGAGATCAATCTCTAACGAGCTCAATCCCAAAGAGGGGCAGCTGTTGACACCTAATTTTTAGCTCATTTTTTTCATATTTTCAAAAATCTCAAAATTAGGACTAGGAATCTTGTCCAAGCCTAGAAACCTATTTCTAAACCAAAAAATATTTTTTTAGCATTTTTCTACATTTTTCCTTAATTTCTTTTAGTCAAAATAAGTAAGAAAATCAAGAAAAATAACAAATGGAATCAGAAAATTCCATAAAAATAGTCATCAGTCTTATTTTAAATCTAATTTCATGAACACATCACCAATTTTGAAAAATTTCAATCGGGTATATGTTTTTCCCAAAATTGGGCAAAATTAAACCCGAATTGAACCAAAAATGCAATTAATTTTTTTCTAGTCATTTTTAAGTCATAGTGTCTTCACAACAAATGATTATGAGATCTCGAATTACATAATGGTTGGTCCAATTGCACAATTTGACATAAAAATAAAAAATCCCCACAATTCAATTGAAAATTAAGAATTTTGAACCCAAATTGGGATTCGTGCCCAATATGAAATTGTCGAAATATGAGACCATCATTTCTAGGGTTAATCAGATGTGGGTAATTCAATTTTGGCATCAATTTTGCCTAATCAGGTCATTAGGACATCAAATTGAATAAAATCCTATTAACCCGAATACAAAAATGTGAAAATCTTGAACACAATTATAACAAAAATTGAGGAAAATCACATATTTGGGTTCGGAATATGATGGGGAATTCAATTTCGGGGTTTAATTTTGAAAATTGGGTCAAAATTGAGTTTAATTTGCGAATTTAGATCAACCCGGGTCTGCCGAGTCGATCGGGTCAACCCGACCCAACCCGGGTTGTTCATCTTCCCTACCCGATTCGCCCCAGAACACACCAAACCTAGAAAATTCTAATTCAAACCCGTGACTTCACCGATCATTTTCGGCTAATTTAACACATGCAAATCGATTTGGCCAGCTGGAAAATATCTAGCTGGCACCAGAGAATCGCCCTAACCGATTCAAGGTCGGTTCCAACAAACTTTGGGCGGGAATTTTTGATGAACAAAAAGGAAAAAAAAACTAAACATTGCAGAGGAGATGCTCGAGGAAAGGCCAGAGAGGGAAAGGAGAGAGAAAGAGGTGAAATCAACGAGAAAGATCTAGAGAGAGAGGGTCAAGAGTCCCCTCACGAGTGTTCGGTGCCGCCGTGGACGGCAGAGCACTGACGAATCGTGGATTGGCCGTGACTCTTCCCTAGTTGTTCCAATCGACTTGGCTGATCCTAAAGGCCTGAAAACGAGCTCCGTCTGGCGCACCGAGACCTACTCCGGCGAATCAGAAGCTACTAGGGTGAAGTTCAAGTGTCAAGGAACAACTACAGAGGCTCGGATCAGTTCGGAAATCTCTCTTAATCATCGAACGAAGAAGGTAAAGTCGGCTCATAGTCATTTTTTTGAAAATTTTCCAGAATTTGGTTTTAATCCCAATATGAATGTTTGTGTGATTTCTTCGATGAATCTCAGTATTTTGATGTTCAGAACTAGTTTCTAATCATGTTTTCTATTGTTTGATTGCATTTTGCGGTGGTAAACCAACAAAACCTTGTCAATCCGCCATTAAAAACCTTCGCTGGAGCTCGGGAAACTTGACCGGAGCACTCCCCGTGGCATTAAGCTACTCAAGTCAGCTTTCTTGACCTTGTTTGATGTTTTTGTACTAGATTGAAATCGAGTTAGATGGCTAGGGCGAGCATGGTGATAGTTTAAGTTCTGAAAATGCAAAATTTAGTTAGAAATGGATTGGGTTTTTTCGGACTTCAATTTCGCCGGCCGGCGAACGTCCGCTGGTGTTCCGAGTAGGCTAGATTGAGAATAGAATACATAGACATAACAATGGTGCAATCGGAATGGCAAAATATTCACCGGAAGGTCGCCGGAGACGATCACAAACCGGCGGTCTCGAGAACGTTTAACACCGAGCCATACCCATCAGGTGTTTGTGAAAATGCCTCAATGAAAAACACCCAAAACGGCGCCGTTTCGGCGTTGGGCTCACCTAAGGAAGTGATCGGCGATCGGCACCGACGAAGCCCGGTTCGGTCAGGCCGAACCGGGTTTAACCGGGCCGGTCCGGTTCATTTAAAAAAAATTATAAAAAATTAAAAATACTAAAAAATCTATAAAAAAAACTCATAAAAATTCAGAAAAAATTAAATAAAAAAAAATCAAAAAGCAGAAAAATATAAAAAATTTTGGAAAATCGAAAAAAAAAATTCAGAAAAACAGAAAATTCACAAAAAAAAATTAGAAAATTCATAAAAACTCAAAATTTTTCAGAAAATTCATAAAAATTCATAAAATTCATAAAATTCAGAAAATTCAGAAAATTACAAATAAGAAATATGAAAAAATTAGAAAATCAATAAAAAATTGAAAAATTGGAAAATTCATAAATATTTTCAGAAAATCATGAAAAATTAATTCTCGGTTAATAAAATTTCCGAAAAAAAAATCAAAAAATAAAAAAAATAAAAAATTTAAAAATTCATAGAATGGTCCAAAAACATCGTGGCCAACCATAAAAAGTGAAATTTAAATTTTTGGAAGTACCCAAGCAGCATTTTTGGAAAATCCTAAATTCTGGGGTTTTAATCCCTAAAAAACCCTAAAACCCTAAAAAATGTAAATCATGAAATGAATAAGCTTCTA
Organism: Syzygium oleosum; assembly: GCF_021117445.2. NCBI lineage: Eukaryota > Viridiplantae > Streptophyta > Magnoliopsida > Myrtales > Myrtaceae > Syzygium > Syzygium oleosum. The sequence continues at coordinate 11,080,638 of NW_026607496.1, forward strand.
GAGCTTCATTAGGGTTTGAATGTTTTGATTGATTTTCATTTTTTAGAGACTATTTAGGATTGATTGATCTGATTGACTTCGATCGTGCATTTAATGCTTGTTTGGTTCTTTCTGCGATTAGAATGGATAGAATTAGTGGGTAAGCCTCGGAAATTTGCATGACACGTTAGACACCGTATCGTTCTTAGGTACCGAAAGGGCGTTAGGGATCTCGATTTGAGATCAATAACGTAATCAAGTCCCCGTACTCAGAATCTCTGGTTCGTAGAATCGTGGTATTTCTCCCGTACCTCGATTAGGTTTCTAGTCTACCTACCAATAATGACTAGTGGCGCTCCAAAATCACAAACCTAGACTAAATAAGAAATCATCTTCCGCTGTCACGTGAGGTATGGTCTAGGACAGACCTTTACACGGAAATACCTCCTTAGCGCGCAGATCCCGAAAACCCAAAAAAAAAAAAAGCGCGGCGTGACAACTGGGAGTAAATCCATACTGGCATAACACCCTTCCAGACATAATGGATAGTGTTGAGAACTCCGGGGATTTTATGATGCAACCTGTAGGAATTTGCACCATTGAGATCATTTCGAAGGAATGATAACTTAGTTCTTCTTTTACTTCAGGCTCAACATACAGCATTACACTCTCTTTGAAGGTGGCGAAATCCGTCTCCCCGTGTACGGTGATCATCTTACCATTAATGACAAACCTGACCTTCTGATGAAAACTTGAAGGAATGGCGCCAGCCATATGAATCCAAGGCCTTCCGAGTAGTAAATTGAAAGTCCTTGGAATATCTACTACTTGGAAGTCAATTAGAAAAGGCACAGGACCTATGTTTACCTCGAGCTCGATATCGCCAATAACGTCCTTCTTCATTCGATCAAACGAGCGCACAGTTACCTTAAAAGATTTGATGAGCTCTTTGTTAATTCCCAAGCAATGCAATGTGCTTAGTGGACACAAATTAAGTGCGGAACCATTATCGATCAGCACCCGTGACACCTCCTTGCCTCGGCATTTGACGGCAATATGCAGGGCTTTATTATGGGAACGCCCGTCAATTGGGAAATCTTCATCGGAGAAGGCAATTTGGTCTTTCAGAAGAATAGTACCAACAAAGTCTTCCAATTGTATTTCATTAATTGTCTCCGGGACGTACACTTTATTGAGAAGCTTCATAAGTACCATTTTGTGGCTTTCTGAAGTCTTGAAGAGATCCAAAAGAGAAATATGTGCCGGCATCTTTCTTAGCTGTTGAATTACCTCAAATTCGCTCGTCTTCATGACCGAGAGCAACTGTTTAACATCTTGTTCGGTTACTCCTTTCTTTTCGTGCTCACTTTCCTTCTGGACATTGCATCTCCCTGATCGGGTTATGGTATCGACTTCTTTGGGAGAATAATCCCAAGGTACACACTTAGTGTCAAACTTTTCTCTTGGAGGGAGAGTGATAATCACAGGCTGTGTTTCTTCTTCTTCGATCCTTAACTGATCAATGGGAAGTTGGATAGTGATTGGTTTGACAGGGCCTTCCTCCTCCTTATATTTATCTACTTCATCAAGCTTGATTAGAAATGGTGTAATCATGGATACCATGCTTCTATTGGCTTCGTCAGCATCCATTTCACCCAGCCATCATGTGTGATTGTTTTGTTCTTGAATGCCCATGAAGGAAGTGTATATTTGACACGGTAATTATACCGGCCACTATCTTGACCCAGAAAATCGACAACTTCACCTTGTCTTCGTGCTTTTCGAACAAATCGCCTATCACCTCGGCGAATCTTTTTCTTCTTTTTCTCTTCCTGATCTTCATTCTCCTCGAGATTTAAATGGCTGATCGGGACCTCGTCCATGCCACTCCATCCGTCCGGTACAATGTCTTCATTTTTGAACGCCCATGGTGGTGGTGTATATTTGACACGGTAATTATATTTACCGCTGTTTTGACCAAGTAAGTCTACAGTTTTGCCTTCAACGGATGACTTCTGGGTAAAACGCCTTTCACCCTGACGGACTTTTTCTTTCTCCTTTTCATTCTGATCTATTTCATCTTGAAGCATTTCTTTCTTAGGTAGAGCTTTCTCCTCAGGACTGGTTTCATCGTCCATACCACTCCAGCCATCAGGCACAATTACTTCATCTTTGAATGCCCATGGCGGTGGGGTATATTTCACTTAGAAGTTATATTTTCTGGAATCTTCTCCCAAGTTGTCTACAATCTCGCCTTTTAGGAGTGGTTCTTGACGAAAGCGAGCATCCCCTAATCGAGAAACTTTAATCTTGACTTCGTATTCATCTTCATCGTCAGACTCGATCACTGTTTCTTCATCCTTGATCATGTTTACTGTATTGTGCTTAGGGAGAAGATTCTGATGTACATTTGGCTCGGGCTTTTGGAAGTTCAATATCTTCTTGTCAATGAGCTGTTGAACCTTGTACTTTAGAGTAGGACAATTATCTACATGATGTCCCCTTTCTCCCATGTGATAGGTGCAAGTTTTTGACTCATCGTACCAAGAAAATCACGCAGGGTTGTCTCTCGGTACTTTCTTGGCCACCAAATGCCTTTCTAGAAGCATTGGTAATAGCTTTGACAAGGGTCGGGGCAACGGTGTATATTGCCTCACGGGCCTTTTATTTGGCTCGAATTGCCTTGGGTTTTTCCAAGCGACATTTGATTGATTTGGAAATGATGCTTGATGAGTACTTAGGCTTGACACCATAGCTACTTCTCGGATGAGTTCTTTGTCTTTTTTTCCGGGGTAAGGCTTTCGTGCTGCTGTTTCTTGAGCCTTCTTCTCTTTCAACCCCTATTCAATTCTCTCACCTACTTTAACCAACATGGTGAATGTTTGACAGCCTGATACATGAAGCTTGTCATAATACTCAGTTTGCAATGATTTTAGAAAGAGCTCAATGAGCTCGTCTTCACTTATGGCGGGCTTTACTTGTGAAGCAACAGCTTTCCATCTCTGAGCATAAGCTCTGAACCCTTTATTCTTCCGTTTCTCAGTTCTGACGAGATCCTCTCTAGTTGGGAGTACTTCAACATTAAACTTGTACTGGCGAAGACATTCTCCCGCCAAATGATCCCATTCAGTGAAGTCTTCTATGTCGAGGGCTGTGTACCATGCAAGGGCCGCCTCTCTCAAACTATCTTGAAATGTGCTAATAAGAAGTGGCGTGTTGTCTGAATATCTTGCTATCTTGCGGAGATAATACTTCAAATGGCTTTTGGGACAACCAGTGCCATCATACTTGCTCATGAACTCTGGCTCCTTATAGTTTTATGGAACAACCGCCTTTGCATATGGCGAGAACTTGTCGAACCTTTGAAGTTCATAGCCTTGAATTGCTAAGCATTCTTCAATTTTGGCCAATCTCTTGGCCTCTTCTTCATCCTTTGTTTTGGACATCTTCTTGATTTGATCATCCTTTTCTAAATTTACCGCCTCAAGTGTAGTCTTTGGAGGATTTTCTTGAACCGGTTCTTTGTTTCTGACTGAGTCTTCAATCGATGTTTCGGTAGCGTTTGAAGTTCCCACATTTGGAGTAATAGGATAAGATCCTCGAGATGCGAGAATAAAAGCCTTCATTTCCGCCATCATTGCAACCATTTGGGTCATTTGATTCTCGATTTCAACTAGTCGAGCACAGGTTTCTTCTTCCGCCATTCTAACTTGTAGGCGAGTTCGAGGTCTTTTACCTTCCGTTGCTAAACAACTTGCTTTGTCAAAAAGGATCCGATATCAGCATAGTAAAATGATCATGAAACCCTACATTCTTTTAATTGTATGGTTTCATGAGATTATCAAGGATAAGAAATTTCATACAAGCCTTAGTTTTGTATAAAATTCTTCATCAATGTCTTTCTCGAAGAATCATACAATTCAAAGAATTGTAATCCATAGTGATTCTTCACAAAAATATTTTGAAACTTCATTAAGCAATTGTTTCAATTTGGAAAATTTTTATTACAATGCTATTCATCAAAATAGGGTAACATTAGCTTAAACAAGTATAGACTTCTTGCTAGCTAAGGTAGCTTCAGCTTCTTCATACTCCTTGACTCGTGTCTCCCATTCTTTCACATCGATTAGAACCTCCTCGGGAACATACGGCTCTACACCTGGCGTGCTTGACACAATGTACTTTAGGATGTACGGCTCATCAGAATGAGTAGTAACACTCAAAGGTACATAGGGTTCGACATCAATTGGTCGCTTAACCTTCAACCACTTTATATACTCATTGAATGCCAAAAAGAGCTTCATTTCTCCTTCCAAATCTTCAGGCCATTGTACTATTTGCTTGGTTGATCTCTTCAAGAAATTCACGAACCCATCGACCCTTGTTCGCAGCTCTTTATTTTTCTTTTCCGGTAGAGGTCTTTGCGGTATCTCAAATGTGAACTCCTTAGGATGCCAAATAGGTGGAATTTGTTGAAGCATTCTGAATTGTCGTATGACTCTTAGTGGGCAATAAGCAGTTTCGCCGCTCAATCCAAGCAAAGGCACAAAATTACAGTCTTGGGTAGTAATTTGAGTTTTTGTTATCTTCGGCCATTGAATCCTCCATTAAAGCTGGTCGGGAGTTAATGCTCTAATGAAGTTTGCCCACTCATGAAAAGAGTACTTTGGCATTTTGTCTTGGAGTTTCAAATATTTCTCGATAGGGTTGATAGATGAGTCGATCTCTCGAATGCGGATATGACGTTCCCAAGGTCGAGTATGGGAAATAAACCACACAGAAAGTAACCCAACTGAAGCTTGCAGTACACCTTTTTGCTTATTTTGGTATTTATTTAATGAAATGATGGTCTCCGCCAAGAGCATATTGGAGAAGTCCCATTTTAGGCAAGCTTGCCTAGCAATTACCGCAACGAGAGGATTTAATCCCGTCCTTGATGTGGGAAATAAAATGAATCCGAAGAAGGCCAGAATAAAAACCCTCACGGAAGAGTTTCCTGTTTCTTTCGGCAATTTGGAATAATTGTCCACCAAGTAAGATAGAGGAAATCTCTCGGTATTTGATTTGATCAACTTTTCCACTTGAGGGGTCTTCAAGTTTAAAAACTCGGCTATAACACTTATGGGTTTCAATCCAACTGGGGGTTCGACGGTTCTTGACTCGAAATCAATCCCAATGGTTGCCTTATATTCTTCTAGTATAGGTACCATCTCGTGCTCGCCCAATTGAAATGTGGCAGTGGTAACTTCCTAAAAATGGGATAATGCTTGTATTAGACTCACTTGGTACTCCAGGTTGATGAGCTTGAACAAATATCCGAGCCTTTCCCTTACGTATGCTTTGTTGTCCTTTGTCGTCCTTTGTCATGTTTACCCACCATGCCAGAAGCTCCTTCTTTGGAATAGGAATGACTTGTATGTCTAGTTTCCCCATTTCGATCTAAAGCATGTAAAAGAAAGTGATTATTATTCACCATGGATTACCAATTGATTTTAATGCCCCCATTTCACTTATATGTCCTTTTAAGGTAGGACGGAGGTTAAATACACTTGCATACCTCAAAAGTAATGCAAATGTCATTTTGAGTCTGTTTGAACCTTAAAAGAGCATATAGTTGAGATCATGAACAAATTCAATGTGTGATGTAAATGCCCATTCTGTCATACTCCATTTAGACCATAAAGTCCTAAACTATGTTTTACAACTTCGAATACATTGAAGTGAACGAATAAGCATTTGAATTACATGAAAAATCCGCCATGGACCTATACATTTCATCTAAAAATGAAAGAATGGTCAAATGGAGTATGATGCCCTAATCATGCATTCTAAAATGAAAGGGCATTTAGACCAAGCATTGAATGTCATTTAGGCATTTTTTAAGAATGTGCCAACTAACATGCATAATTATAAAAGAATGGAATGGAACGATACTTGCTTACCATGATATTTTGTTTGGTTTTAGGTATACCAACCACAAAGACAAGCGAATGCAACCAGTGAAGTTTTGACGCCTAAAAGGGTAGGATATGCTAAAGGCTCAAGGTCATCACCTTAATGGACAAGGGATTCCATTCCAATAGGCAATCGGCCTAAAGTTATGAAATATTATTCCACCTCGGTGATCGATATTGTATTTAAACGATCCCAGGAGCAATCGGCCCATAGTTTCGCCTAAACACATACCTCCTAACGGTAATCCTAAATGTAGCCGAGGTTGGGCCACGGGTGGTGTGTGCTAATGGTGTAGTGCTAAAGCAATTTAAAGACATGCATAGCAATTAATGACCAAACAGCACTTCTAAAATTCATTCAAAACACATTCAATCCCAACACCATCCTGCAAAACAAGGGTTAGCAAAGACTACACCCCTTATATCACCCGCTTGCAAAACCATTTAACACTATCATTAGCGGGACGTACCTGGGATCCTTGCAAGCACAAAACACAAGTATATCGTTCTATCTAGGCCTAAGTCCACTTAGAAAAGGTAACTCCCCAGTGGAGTCGCCAAGCCTGTTGCGCCGCGCTTCTTTTTTTTTTGGGACTTTCGGGATTTGCGCGCTAAAGAGGTATTTCTGCGTAAGGGTCTCTCCCAGACCATACCTCACGTGACAGTGGAAGGTGATTTCTTATTTAGTCTAGGTTTGTGATTTTGGAGTCGCCACTAGTCATTATTGAGATCCCTAATGTCCTTTCGGTACCAAAGAACGATACGATGTCTAACGTGTCATGCGAATTTTCGAGGCTTACCCACTAATTCTATCCATTCTAATCGCAGGAAAAACCAAACAAGTATTAAATGTACAATCAATCTCAATTAGATCAATCAATCCTAAATGGTCCCTAAAAATGAAAATCAATCAAAACATCCAAACCCTAATGAAGCTCTAGAAGCTTATTCATTTCATGATTTACATTTTTTAGGGTTTTAGGGTTTTTTAGGGGTTATAACCCCTGAATTTGGAATTTTCTAAAAATGCCACTTGAACACTTCCAAAAATTCAAATCTCACTTTTTATGGTTGGCCATGGTGTTTTTGGACTATTCTGTGAATTTTTGAAATTTTTGAAATTTTTTATTTTTTTTTCGAAAATTTTATTAACCGAGAATTATTTTTTATGATTTTCTGAAAATTTTTATGAATTTTCCAATTTTTCATATTTTTTTGTTTGTATTTTCTGAATTTTCTGAATTTCTATGGGTTTTCTAAATTTTCTGAATTTTTTAATTTTTTTCTAAAAATTTCTAATTTTTTATGATTTTTTTTTAATTTTATAAAAATTTTAGAATTTTTATGAATTTTCTAATTTTTTTATTTTTTCTGTGAATTTCCTATTTTTTCTGGAATTTTTCGAATTTCCAAAATTTTTAGATTTTTTTCTGATCTTATTTTTTTTAATTTTTTAAAATTTCCCGCCTAGAAAATGAACCGGACCAGCCCGGTTCAACCCGGTTTGGCTTGGCCGATCCGGGCGTCACCGGCACCGGTCACCTTCTCCGGCAAACCCAAAGCCCAAAAACGGCGCCGTTTAACCCCTTTTTCATTGTGGCATTTGATCAAACACTTGGTGTGCACAATTTTGACTCGAACGTTATCAAGGCCGTGACTTTGGATCGGAATCCGGCGACCTTACGACGACTATCTCGCCCTTCCGATTGCACCATTATGATGTTCACATGTTTTACTTTGAATCTAGCCTACTCAGAACACCGGCGGAAGTTTGCCAGCCGGCGAAAAACCGGTAAAAAAAACCTAATTCGCAACTGTGCTAAACTAACCTAACCTTCAAATCACAATATTGCACGCCTTAGCCGTCTAACTCGATTCTAATCACTAATAAGGCATCAAACAAGGTAAGAACAGACTGACTTGATAGGCCTGTGGCCATGATGATGCTCCGGCGACGTCACCTGAGCTCCGGCGGGAGGGTTCATAGGGTGACCGACTCGGTTTATGCATTTTTAATGCCCGAAATGCAATCAAACAACACCAAAAATGGTTCGAAACTAGTTATGAATATCAAAATACCGAGATTCATTGATGAAATCACACAAACATTCATATTGGGATTAAAACCAAATTCTGGAAAATTTTGAAAACAAATGACTATGAACCGACTTTACCTTCTTCGTTCGATGATTAAGAGGGATTTCCGAACTGATCTGCACCTCTATAGTTGTCCCTTGACACTTGAACTTCACCCTAGTAGCCTATGATTCGCCGGAGTAGGTCTTGGCGCGCCGGACGGAGCTCGTTTTCAGGGTTTCGCGATCAGTTTGTCGGACTGAAACAACCAGGGGAGAATCACGGCCAATCCATGATTTGCTGGTGCTCCGCCGTCCACGACGGCGCCGGACACTCGTAAGGGCACTCTCGACCCTCTCTCTCTAGATCCTTCTCTTTGATTTCGCTCCTTTCTCTCTCCTCTCTCTCTCTGGCATTTCACCGAACACTTCCCCTTCAATGTTCAATTTTTTCTTTGTTTTTGTTGATCCATTTCCCCCCCAAATTTAGTTAGAACCGACTTAGAATCGGTTATGATTGATTCTCTGGTGCCAGCTGGAGGTTCTCCAGCTGGCCAAATCAATTTACACGTGCTAGATTAACTGGAGAAGATTCACGAAGTTGCGGGTTTGAGTTAGAATTTTTTGGGTTTGGCACGTTTGTCACGCCGTGCTTTTTTTTTTTTTTTGGGCTTTCCGGATTTACGCGCTAAGGAGGTATTTCTGTGTAAGGGTCTCTCCTAGACCATACCTCACGTGACAGTAGAAGGTAATTTCCTATTCAGACTAGGTTTGTGATTTTGGAGTCGACACTAGTCATTATTGGTAGGTAGACTAGAAATCTAATCGAGGTACGAGAGAAATACCACGATTCTACGAACCAGAGATTCTGAGTACGAGGACTTGGTTACGTTATTAATCCCGAAATTGAGAACCTTAACGTCCTTTCGGTACCTAAGAACGATACGATGTCTAACGTGTCATGCGAATTTCCGAGACTTACTCACTAATTCTATCCATTCTAATCGCAGAAAGAACCAAACAAGTATTAAATGTACAATCGAAGTTAATCAGATCAATCAATCCTAAATGGTCTCTAAAAATGAAAATCAATCAAAATACCCAAACCCTAATGAAGCTCTAGAAGCTTATTCATTTCATAATTCACATTTTTTAGGGTTTTACGGTTTTTTAGGGGTTATAACCCCTGAATTTGGGATTTTCTAAAAATGCCACTTAGGCACTTCCGAAAATTCAAATCTCACTTTTTATGGTTGGCCATGATGTTTTTGGACCATTCTGTGAATTTTCAAAATTTTTGAATTTTTTTTTTCAAAAATTTTATTGACTAAGAATTGATTGATTTTTTTGATTTTCTGAAAATTTTTATGAATTTTCCAATTTTTCAAATTTTTATTTTTAAAATTTTTCAAATTTTTTATTTGTATTTTCTGAATTTTCTGAATTTTTATGAATTTTCTAAGAATTTTGGAATTTTTATGAATTTTCTAAATTTTTTTGAATTTTTATGAATTTTCTAATTTTTTGTGAATTTTTTGTTTTTTCCAAATTTTTATATTTTTCTGATGTTTTTTTTATTTGATTTTTTCTGTGAAATTTTTTATTTATTTTGTTTTCTATATTTTTTATTATATTTTTTTTGAAATTTTTAGATTTTATTTATTTATTTATGTTTTATTGTTTTCTCGCCTAGAGACGAACAGGACCGGCCTGGTTCCACCCGGTTCGACCTGATCGAACCGGGCTTCGCCGGCGCCGGCGCTGGTTGCTTTCCCCGGTGAGCATAACGCCCAAAAACGGCGCCGTTTAGGGATTTTTTCATTGGGGCATTTTCACAAACACTTGGTATGCACAATTTCCAGTTCAATGTTTTCGAGGCCGTGTCTTTGGATTGGGATCTGTCGACCTTCCGGTGTGATTCCGGCCATGATTTTGGGTTCTACATTAAGGCTATATCATCTATTATCATATTCAACTTGCCAATTCGCCGTCGGACTACCGTCGGCCGGCGAAAAATCGGTTAGAAAATGTCAATTTACTATTATCCTACCCTAACATTACCAGAAGCTTCAAGTCCTTATTTTATTCGCCCTAGCCGTCTACATCGATCAAAATGACTTCCAGAACATCAAACAAGGTAAGAACAGACTGACTTGATAGGCCTATGGCCACGGCGAGGCTCCGGTGGTGATGTTCGAGCTCCGGCGGTGATGTTCGAGCTCCGGCGAGATGGTTCATGGGGGTGACCGACTCGGTTTATGCATTTTTAATGCCCAAAATGCAATCAAACAACACCAAAAATGATTAGAAACTGGTACTGAACATCAAAATGCCAAGATTTATCGACGAAATCACACAAACATGCATATCGAAGTTGAAACCGAATTCTGGAATATCTGGGAAATCGTGACTATGAACGATATTTACCTGCTTCGTTCGATGATCAAAAGAAATTATCGAATTGATCTGCGCCTATAGGGTTGCTCGCTAATACTTGTACTTCCACCCGGTAGTCTTGGTCTCACCGGAAGAGCTCTGGATTGGCTGGAAAAGGCTCGGTTTCGGGCCTTCGGGACTAGCCGAGTCGACTAGAACCACTAGGGGAGAGTCACGGCCAAATCATGATTCGCCGGTGCTCCGCCGTCCACGGCGGCACCGAACACTTGTGAGGGAACTCTCGACCCTCTCTCTCTAGATCCTTTTCGTTGGTTTCCTCTGTTTCTCTCTCTTCTCTCACTCTGGCATTTGGTCGAGCAGGTTCCCCTTGCAATGTTCAAGTTTTTCCGTTTTTCATTCATCAAAAATCCCGCCCAAATTCGGTTAGAACCGAATTATAATCGGTTAGATTGATTCTCTAGTGCCAGCTGGATATTTTTCAGCTGGCCAAATCGATTAAAACGTGCTAATTTGATCGGGGGAAGTCGGTAAAGTTCTGGGCACGGGAGTTATTTTATGGGTTTTGAACATTCTGAGGTGATCCGGGTGAAGAAGACGGGTCACTGGGTCGGGTCGAGTTGACCCGGTCAACCCGGCAGGCCCGGTTTTGATTAAAAACTCAAATTGGACTCAATTTCAACCGATTTTTTCAAATTAAACCCCAAAATTGAATTCCCCATCATATTCCGAACCCAAATATATGATTTTTCCCAATTTTTGTTATAATTGTGTCCGAGATTTTCACATTTTTGTATCTAGGTTAATAGGGTTTCATTCAATTTGATGTCCTAATGACCTGATTAGGTGAAATTGATGCCAAAATTGAATTACCCACACCCGATTAACCTTAGAAATGATAACCTCATGGTTCGACAATTTCATATTGGGCACGATTCCCAATTTGGGTTCAAAATTCTTAATTTTCAATCGAATTTTGGGGATTTTTTATTTTTATGTCAAATTGTGCAATTGGATTGACCATTATGCAATTCAAGGTCTCAGAATCAATTTTTGTGAAGACACTATGACTTAAAAATGACTAAAAGAGATTTAATTGCATTTTTTGTTCAATTTGGGTTTAATTTTGCCCAATTTTGGAAAAAAAAATATATACCCGATTGAGATTTTTCAAAATTGACAATTTATTCATGAAATTGGATTTAAAATAAGACTAATGACTATTTTTATGGAATTTTCTGATTCCATTTGCTATTTTTCTTGATTTTCTCACCTATTTTGACTAAAAGAAATTAAGGGAAAATGCAGAAAAATGTTAAAAAAATATTTTTTTGTTTAGAAATAGGTTTCTAGGCTTGGCCAAGATTCCTAGTCCTAATTTTGAAATTTTTTAAAATATGAAAAAAATGAGCTAAAAATCAGGTATCAACAGCTGCCCCTCTTTGAGATTGAGCTCGTTAGAGGTTGATCTCAAAGACAAGGTGACACTTGAATTTTTAGTTGACTCACTGAACAAGATAAGATTGACATTTCACAACAATTGATTAGGGATCTTGCTTTTGAAATTCGTGATCTAATCCAAAGGTTATCTTTTCAGAGCATAATTCAAAAGATTCTTAATGATTGAGGGAGAAAAACTTACCTGTTTGTGAGAGTTTCTTTGTTGCTTATCCAAGGGCATGAATTGATGGTGGTGATGATTATGATGGTTATTCTGATTTCGTGGTTTAAGGACGAACTCACGAACCATGAACGCCTGAGGCTCTTCGCCTGAGGATTTTGGAGACTTGCCAAGTGGTTCCTCACCCGTAGGATTTTGGAAATTGCCTAGGGGCTCCTCGCCTGTAGGACTTTGGATTTGCCTAGTGGTTCCTCACCAGTAGGACTTGAATTTGCCTAGGGGCTCTTCGCTTGTAGGACTTCAAATTTGCCTAGGGGCTCCTCGCCTGTAGGACTTTGAATTTTGGAGACTTGCCAAGTGGTTCCTCACCAGTAGAATTTTGGAAATTGCCTAGGGGCTCCTCGCCTGTAGGACTTCGAATTTTGGAGACTTGCCAAGTGGTTCCTCACCAGTAGGATTTTGGAAATTGCCTAGGGGCTCCTCGCCTGTAGGACTTCGAATTTTGGAGACTTGCCAAGTGGTTCCTCACCAGTAGGATTTTGGAAATTGCCTAGGGGCTCCTCGCCTGTAGGACTTCAAATTTGCCTAGGGGCTCCTCGCCTGTAGGACTTTGGGAAGACTTCCAATAATGAATGCCTTGACCATGAGTTACGTGATTTTTTGAGGTTTCACTAACCTTTGCATGGTTTTTAGTTGACCAAAAACTATTTTGAAAAGTAGTTTTGAAATTAATCAAAACTGTTTGAAACGTGGTTTTTTCTTAGTTTACCACAAACTGTTTGAAAATTTGGTTTTAAGTTGACCAAAAACTTTTGAAACCTGGTTTTGAAACATGCATTCTTTGCATTAACGCATTTCAGACAATCAAATTTCCTTTTCAAGGAATTATTTGAACAAAATGCTTGCAATCTTTCAAGAAATGCTTGAAATGATCGTTTGGAAAACCTTCATTTGAAAGGATTTGTTTCAATCTATGAATTTGGTCTTTTCTTCATTTGATTGAAAGGAGACTTGTCTAATATCCCTCAATTTTTCTCTTTTAACCAATCCTTAGGTGTTCGGAGATGTTCGCAATGTATACAATCCAATTGATCCGATAAGGTCTTTCGGAGGACTGTAATGTTGGCTTGGTCAATGGCTATTCAAGGATAGGCAATCTGAGGCCAAGAAAAGGATTTCATCATATCTGGCTTCGGGTCTACAAGTTAAGAACCTCGAGGACAAGACAAGATATTATTGCGTACACTTCTTTGAGTGATGGCTTCATGTTATAAAGTCATGTTTCTTCTCTTAACATCCCAATCTTAAGAGTCTTTGGGGAGAGGTTATATTGTTGGTATTGGGTAGGCTCAAAAGGCTTATTTGTTTGAATTCAGGGTTTTCATGGAATTGATAATCTTCTTGGCATCACCACCCTTTTTCTGTTGTCTACTAGGGATCTTTTTTTTTTTTTATGAACATCAGAATCCCCTAAACATTCATCACAATCCCTTTTCTTTTGTTCATTCTCACTTGTTGTGATCTATGATCTCTCATGATCTTGACTTTGCTTTGTCATGACCTTTTTTGTCATTTTGAGCTTTCTTTTGAACTCTTTTTTCTTTCTCATTTTCCTTTGGGCATTTGGCCTTACTTTTACCAGGCACACTGCTTTTTCATTCCCCAGACTCTTTCGCCTTTGACCTTTTTGAATTCTAAGGATTCTGTGTTCTGCCTTTTTGTTTCTTATCTATTAAAGTAGATCATATGCTCATGCTCCAGTGTGAAGAGATGATCACCAATTTAGGGTTTTGAAATGAATATTCAGGCTCAAGTGGGCTTTGCCAAAGGTAATGTGTTTGGGTATAAGGAATGAAGCGCTCTTCTTCCTTTTGGGATGTCTTGAGCTTCCATATGACTTCATATGAAGTTATCACAGAAAGATCGATGCAAAAGCATGCAATAAAATCTTTCTTGATCCTATTCTCCACAGCTATCAATCACAAACTTGCTAATTTGCCCCAATGTAGGGTGGTTCTTAACAGGGTTGTTTTGGGAAAACTTCTTTACTATTTTGGCCCAAATTTGGTTTGCAAGGGATATGTATGTGTTTGGGATAGTGAAATGATCGCCTTTCATCATTTCAATTCATGTAATCATCGCGAACATCCCCTATTTCCTTCGGATGAGTTTTTCTCACTCACTTCTCTATTTTGACTTTGAGTGCATAAGGGACGTGTTTGGATATGGCTTACCTTTCATCATTTGAAGGTCTTTCCATTGGATTTGATCCAAACTTTCTCTTTGAAATTTTTCAAAGCCTTTTGTCAAATTATCTCTTATAGGGAATTTTGATGCTTAGTGCATTTTCAAAGAAAGCGTGTTTCAAAATTTTTGATTGAAACATTTCTGATGTATTTTCCTTTTCAAAACAATCTGCTTTGTTTTTGCTTAGCCTTAGTGTCATTCCGCTTGGGGAAGAAAAAGTTTAATTTTTCTCTTAGAAAGGCAACCTCTTTAGCACATGCCCTTACGATTTAGGGATACCTGTCTGATCAATTTACCAAGATCCCTCTTGTTTGCATGTTTTTTCTTTGGTTCCACTGTGAATTCTTCTTTTGTTGCTTCCTTTTCTTTGTTTCCCTAGGGATGATGAAAAGAAAAGTACATTAGGGAATATCAATGGAAAGTTGAATTGGAAATAATACTTCCCTCTATTATTTGATAACTCCATTGGGAATTTCGAAATCATCATCTAGTTCGAATTCTTTTTGCTTTCTTCTGCAAAACAAATAAACATGTTCATGAAATGCATGGTATGCATGATATGCATAATATGCACATGTTCTAAAGCGACCCGAATCTTTTCTTGAATGTTCGTCTTCATTTCATGGGTAGAAAATCTTGACAACATCGGCATTTACATGATAGGTCAATTCTGTTCCTGCCATATCTACAAGAATCAATGCTCCTGCAGGAAGAACCTTCTTGACAATATATGGATCCTCATAATTCGGAGTGAATTTACCACGAGGATCTGAATTGTTGAAGATGACTTTCTTCACTACTAAATCCTTTGTTTTGAAATTCCTCGGTTTCACTTTTCGATTAAAGGATTTAGCCACTCTTCTCTGATAAGCCTGCCCATGGCATATAGCTCTTAATCTCTTTTCATCGATCATGTTGAGTTGTTCATATCTTTGTTGAATCTACTCAGCTTCTGAAAGCTTCAATTGGGATAATATCCTTAATGAAGGAATTTCTACTTCAACAGGTAGCACTGCTTCCATTCCTTAAACCAAGGAAAATGGGGTTGCTCCAGTTGATGTTCGAATTGAAGTTCGGTATGCCATCAGAGCATACGGTAACCTTTCATGCCAATCACGATAATTTTCAGCTGTCTTGGCCAGTATCTTCTTGATATTTTTATTTGCTGCTTCAACTGCTCCATTCATTTGTGGACGATATGGAGATGAGTTCAGATGTCGGACATGGAAGTGCTCAAGTAAATCATCTACAGTTCTGTTGTTTAGATTTGAGCTATCCATAATTATTGCTTCTGGAACTCCATACCTAGCAATGATGTCCCGCCTGATGAATCTTGCAACATTCTTGGCAGTAACATTTGTGTAGGAGTTTGCTTCAATCTATTTCGTGAAATAGTCAATAGCAACCAGGATAAACCGGTGCCCATTTGAGGCCTTGGGGTTGATTGGACCAATCATATCAATGCCCCACATTGAAAATGGCCATGGCTCGGACATTTGATGTAGCTCATTTGACGGTGCATTGATTTTGTCTCCATAAACTTGACATTGATGGCAACATCTCATGTGTTGGATGCAATCTATTTCTATTGTCATCCAATAGTATCCCAATCTCATAATCTTTCAGGCTAGAAGATGTCCATTCATGTGCGGTCCACATTCACCCTCATGAATTTCTTTCATGATCTGTTCAGCTTCTGTAGCATCCACACATCTTAGTAGGGTTGAATCAAATGATTTCTTGTAGAGGATTTGACCACTGAGGAAGAATTTGTTGGCTATCTTCCTTATAAACTTCCTGTCACCTGGTTGACTTTTTTCAGGAAATTCTCCCAATTGAATATATTTTTTGATGTCATGATACCATGGTTCGTTGTCAAATTCTGCCTGAACCATCATGCAATGAGCTAGTTGTTCAAGAATATTGATTATCAATGGTTTTATATCCATACCATCTTCAGCTTGCAGTAAGGATGACAAAGTTGCTAGAGCATCTGCAAAATGGTTTTGAGTTCTTGGGAGATAATCGAATGTTATTTCTTCGAAACTTTCTATCGTCTCTTCTAAATATCTGTGATAAGGAATTAGCTTGGCATCTCGAGTTTGCCATTCACAGTTGTTTGCAATATGATGAGCATAGAATCTCCATATACTTGCAACTTTTTACCTTCATTGAAAGGGCTAATTGTAAACAGAGAATGCATGCTTCATATTCAGCGACGTTATTGGTGCATGGAAATACCAATTTCGCAGATACCGGATAGTGTTGGCCTTATGGGGAGATCAGTACTGCCCCAGTTCCTGATCCAGATAAGTTGGTTGCACCATCAAAATACATGGTCCATTTATCGTCGACTAGTGTCAATATATGATCATCATGTTGTTCTTAAGGACTGGCAATATTCTGCGAATTTTCTGCCAACATGTCTGTTATCGCTCGTCCTTTAACTGACTTTTGGGATGAACTTCTGATATCAAATTCTAATAACAAAACTTGTCACTTTGCCAATTTCCCGACCAATGAGGATTTCTCAAGAAGGTACTTGATCGGATCATTCTCGGTCACTAGGAAAATTTGGTGATAAAGGGTGTACTGTCTTAATCTGTGTAATACCCAGATCAATGCAACGCATGTCTTCTCGACTGCTGGGTAGCTCATTTCTGATGTTGTGAACTTCTTGCTCAAGTAATAAATGGCTTGTTCTTTACCATCATTTGGTCTTCTTTGTACAAGCATCGCTCCTAACGACTCATAATGAATCGTCAAATATAAGATCAATGGAATTCCAGGGATTGGTGGTACTAACGCTGGTGGGCATACTAGATATTCTTTGATCCTATCAAAGGCTTGTTGACACTCCGCATCCCACTTTATTTTGGCATTTTTCTTCAACAGTTTAAAGAATGGTTTAACAGTCTCAGAAAGCTGATATATGAAACAGGCAATGTAGTTTAATCACCCCAATAGGCTTCTCATTTCTTTTCCCGTAGAAGGAGTCTTTAAGTTGTATATTGCCTTGATCTTGGAAGGATCTATTTCGATGCCCCTATTACTGACTACAAATCCTAGCAGTTTGCCAGATTTTGCCCCAAATACACACTTGTTGGGGTTCAATCGCAACTTGTACTTTCTAAGTCTTTCGAACAATTTGCGAAGCACCTCAACATGATCTTCTCCTTGTTTGGATTTTGCAATCATGTCATCCACATATACCTCGATTTCTTTATGCATCATGTCGTGGAACAAAGTTACCATTGCCCTTTGATACGTGGCACCAGCATTTTTCAAACCGAAAGGCATCACCTTATAACACAATGTGCCCCATGGTGTTATGAAGGATGTCTTCGCCTTATCCTCTTCCTTCATGAGGATTTGATTATATCCTGAGAAACCATCCATAAATGAAAATGTTTCGAACCCGGCAGTGCTATCTACTAATACATCAATATGTGGAAGCGAGAAATCATCCTTAGGGCTTGTTTTATTTAGATCGCGATAATCAACGCACACCCATACTCGACCATCTTTCTTCATTACGGGTACTATGTTGGCAACCCATTCTGGATATGGTACTACTTCAATGAAACCGACTTTGAGTGATTTCATCACTTCTTCTTCTATTTTCTTCGCCAGTTTCGGCTTTGTTCGCCTCAGTTTTTGCTTCTTTGGTGGAATACTTGGATCAATTGGCAAAGTATGCTCGACTATGCTCGGATCGAGGCCTGACATGTCAGCATAAGATCATGCAAATATATCTTGATATTCCTTGAGCAAATCTATGATCCTTTCTGCCTCTGCTGAGGGAAGACTTTCTCCAATTTTAACTTCTTTGGGATTCTCTTTATCATCCAGATTAATAGTGATCGTTCTCTCTAACGTGAGTGGCTTTGATTCTTCATGATGGATCCATTCTCTTCTGATCCATTCCTTATCTTCATTATCCACTTCAATATCGCAAGTGATCTCCTCGGAAAGATTTGGGTCACATATGAACCTATTATGGATATGCGAATACTCATGCCTGACATGTAACAAACATGATTAGTAATTGCGTACGAAGTAAATAACGTACATGATCATATGAAAACCTTTCGAAAATTCATTTTGAAATTTGTTTTGAAAGAACATAAAGACAGAGCTAGTCCTCATATCATCAGACTTCCTTGCTCTTAAAATCATTTTCGCAACGAGGAGCAATATAGAAACCCAAAGCCTCAATTCTCGTGAGTGAGGATAATATTCATCATAGGTTTGATTTTGTTTCTACATGTCCTTAACAAAACATTTGATTAGTTTTATTGAATTGAAAAACGCGATTACATCTACATCAAAAGGAATGTAAATTGTAACTGAACTGAAATTGCAAATGAAATCACAGGAAACTTGAAATTGCAATTAATAAAATGCAATGGAAAAAGCTAGTAGCAAAAATTCAAGAGAATCTTCCTACTCCAGTGCGTAGGTAACTTCCACCTCAGTTATGATAACGTTGATGGTATTCTTTTCGAATAAACTTGGCAGAACAGATTCTTCTTCTGCATGTAAGTCTTCTTCTTGAAGTAACTTGGAAGGTCCAGGAAAGGTTTCCTTGATGTGGATCTGATGATAAGGAAGCTCTTTAGCTTTGCCCTTCCATATGGATGGATTAATGAGGTGATCACCTCGGCCTCTACCTCCATGATTCTTTCGACTTTGGCCTTGGCCTCCATGGTGATTATTAGAATTATCTGGAATATAACCTACTCCGTGCTTCATTCTTGTAGCGAGAGGAGTGATAGGTTCTTTGATTCCTTGAGACTTTGATCCAAGACCATTACCGGAAGTAAATCCATACTGGCATAACATCCATCCAGACATAATGGATGGTGTTGAGAACTGGAAGTCTAATGTTGAATCATTCAGTCAGAGTATAGTTGGCCAACATATGCATTGTAAACAGCGTATGTCAAGTAAAAACAAAAAAAGAGTTCAGTAGGCAAGAAAGAGCAGTGTGCCTGGTAAAAGCAAGGCCAATGCCCAAAGATGAAAGATAAGTGTATCAAAATCATCCCCAGTGGGATAGTCATAGTCCTGCAAATTTAAAGAAGTGGTGAATTCAAGCCCAATGAAGCATTCGCTGAAAAGACAACTCCCAAGAATGAACAAGAAGACCGGTGACAATGCCAAGATGATCACCAACTTATTCACCCCAATTATACACATTTTGAGCCTAATGATCTATTCATTTCTCAACCCATGGGCCTAGACTATGTTACGTCCCTTGCAAAGTCTCTTCGGATTATGGCACTTGAACTCACGTAGGGTTTCAAATGATTATAAGCTTAGCTCGAAGAAGTGCGAGCAAGACTAGTTCTATCTCATTTTGCAGGGTTCTTGACTTGTAAACCCGGAGACAGTTGTGCATAATATTTTCTTTCAATAGCCTCGACTCGAAGAGTCCCCTTTTGCTAAGCCATTGACCAAGCCCACGTTACGGTCCTAACAAAGACCTCTCGGATTGGTAAGGTCGTACCTCTTGCGAGAATACTCGGACCCTTGTTGACATGATGATGGTGAGATGGAGCAATTATCATAAATCAGCCTTTTTCAATAAGAGCAAGTGAAAGCCTTTTCAGACTGGAGGTCCCTCATTTGACATTTTCAAGACATCCACTTGTGAATCCGAATTGTCTTGTCATGATTCTCCCCAGTGAAATTTTGTAATGCTGATTTGACAAAATCGTCATGCATGAGAACCAGTTGAATTCATAGTGCATGAGTATATGTGTTCTTGATTGCCCATGAATACATGTTACATGTCGCCTAAAACCGTGTCTAGCAGGAGACACGCCCTCAAGAGTTAGAGATATCACCAGGTAAGTATATCTCTATACCTTGGATGCCTGTGACTATCGAGGTATCCCTAACCTGTTCGAGCAATCGTCAGGCCCCATATTTGATCATTTTGTTGCGATCTCTAGATGCCTCTGACAATATCCAAGCATCTATTGATCAAGCCTTTTCAGGTACCTCTGATGATATCCAGGTACTTTGTCAAGGAATCTTCGAGCATTCGGGCTAGCCCCTCTGTTCGCCAAATCGTTAAATACCTTTGACGATATCCAGGTATTTATCGATCAAGTCCTTTTAAATATCTCAGATGATAACTAGATATTTCGTGAGGCACACCTTTCAAACAATTTGGTAAGTTCCTTCTTGAACACCTCGGACGATATCCAGGTGTTTAGCGCTTGACTTTTTCCGATTACCTCTCGACGATATCCAGGTATTTCGTTAAAAGTAGGAATGTATTCCAATTTGTTGAATCGCTTTTCAGGTACCTCAGATGATAACTAGGCACCTTGTTAAGCCCCCTTTCTAGCAAATTGGAGAAAGCCCCGCATTAGGCACCTCTGATGATATACAGGTTCCTAATGAATAATTTTCTCGAGTACCTCTGATGATATCCGGGTATTTCGACAAAAGGTGGGATAAATTCCATTTTGCTAGGTTATCACTGGATGCCTCTGACGATATCCAGGCATTCAGCAGAAGGTCCGTTTCGAGTATCTCAGACGATATCCAGATATTCGAAGTAGTCTTCCATTCTTTGATCTCTAGACACCTCAGACAATATCCAGGTGTCTATTGATCACCATCTTCGATTACCCCAGACGATATCCAGGTAATTCGAACTACCCTTTGTGTGTCCTAATTGAATTACAGGTCACCGAAGTCCATTAGCGTTCATCAGGCAATACTTTTGGGACTGAGCCCAAACATTTGCCAAACAACCTATAGGATCAGAGTCATGCCTCAAATTACGCTACCACTCTTGTCAGGTAAGTAACTTCAGGTATGTTTTATTCATGTTAACACGCATCATGATATACTGCATTTCAAAATGGGACTCATACTCCCACAAAAAATAACATTCATTGCATTTGCATAGACAAAATTTAGGTATCATCTAGTCTTTGAATGCAACCTCTTCGAGCTCACATTTAAAGAGGGGCAGCTGTTGACACTTAAATTTTGACTAACCATTTAGTGATTAGTTGCATAGAAAATTAGGGATTAAATTTTAGTCCCTAACAAAAATATTAAAGTTAAATTACATAGCATTTTGTTTGAAGAACATTTATTAAGTAGTTGCATTTGCATCGGACTGGTGGCGGATGGGCTTAACAAAATTTAATTGAACTGGAGTTAATGGACTCAAGTACAGAGGTTCTGAACCCAATGGAATTAATTGGATCAAGCCCGTGTGAATTAAAGATTTGGCCCAACTCGTTATGCCCTCAAGTGGTCAAGATTGACATGTGCGTTGCGCGTATGGCACAGTGGATTAGGAAATATTGAGAAAATATCATGAAAATCTTTGGGCGCAAGATAACAATATTCACGTAAAAAAGTGGACAAAGCTGGAATTTGGACAGGATGGGGTGGAAATATTCGGTAAGGGACAAGGTTGCACGTGGTGATATATACTTGATCTTAATATATCTTCAATGAGGGCACATGGATTTGCAAGGAAGAGGGAGGAGGATCAGTAGATTTGGTTTCCTTCGTGCAAAGGGGAAACAATATAAAGAAAATAACAAAAGAGGGAAAGAAGCATAGGGAATTTGGTCAGCATGGGGGCATATATTGGACAGTATCATGGAGGCCTTCACGTCTTTCGGTAGTGCGGACAGAAAGAAATTTGATCACGTGCAGGGAAGAATATATATTTGGCTATATTCTCTAGTCTCAAAGAAGGCAAGTACAGTGTATGCTAGGATCAGAAAAAGAAAATACGGGGAAGAAGCCAAAGCATAATATATCTCAAATATCCCAAGAGGTTCTCTTTCTCTGAAAACCCTAGGCCCTCTCACCTATAAAAAGGACCTCCTACGGGCAAGAATAGGAGGAGAGCTCGAGAATTCTCAGAATAATCTTCAGAAAGATGCGAGTGATACACGTGAGTGAGAGTGAGAGAAGGTCGGTCGTGCCACTCCTTGCCGCACTAACCGGCGCCACTGCATCGCCACCCGAGCCCGCTCATCGCTCAAGAACGCTGAGCGCAGAAACCCATTGATCGCCAAGCTGCCGCTGCTGCCCCGTGAAGCTCGAAGGCCGCTCGTTGCTGCTGCCCGACGTTTCACCAACCGCTCACAGCCATACCTGTGGTCGTGAGTCATTGCGGACCGCTACTGCTGCTGTTCCGCGACGCTGCCACCCCACTGCCGCTCTTCTCCAACGTCGGTTGCTGTTGTTACTACCCCTGCACTGGTGCCTGCTACCCCGACCGACGACGACGTGCTGGTCACTACCGCTATTCCCGCTCGTGTAGTCGCCGCCTCCGCTGTTCTGCTGACCAACACTTCCGCGACCTTCATCAACTCTGCTGCTTCCTGACGAGTTCGTGGCCAAAAATCTTGACGCCATTCAGCCGCATTGACGAAGCACCAAACCTTGCCGCCTCAACTCAAACAAATTCTGTGCCGCGAGTCTTGAAGTCTGGTCTCCAGAGCACCAGTGAAGTTCGTCAGCGACAATTGGAGGCCTTGAAGTTCCTTTGGTGTGTCGTCCAGCAACTAGCCCATGCAAGATACGAAGAGAGGGAGGGGAATATAAGAGCCATATAAGAATATTATTTTTTGCAGGTTATCCACGTTCCACCACCTTCTTGCTTTGTTGACCAGTAAAGTCAGCGAACCAAATTCCGAGTCACACCGTGAGCCACCGTCCGCCGATCCCGAGACGTTCAAACTTGGAAAGCAAATATTCGAATTAGGTAAAAAGCTCATATAATTTGACTTTCGAGTATATTGTTTCCTTATTTGAAACGTTGCAATCTTTGAATGATATCACCGTATCCATTACGTCCCCTGAGTAAACTTTAAATTAGGAATTATTTCCTAATTTCACAAAGTGCATATGATTGACAGTCCGATTTCATGCCCGAAATATGACTCGCGATCGCACGAAAAATCGTCAATCCGATCTCCCGCCCGAGATATTATTCGCGTTTGTGTGAAAAATTGGTCAATCCGATCCTCATGCCCGGCATACGATTCGTCAATCTATTGTTTCTAAATTTAAACGGATATCGGTAATATTTCTTGTGCGAGATGGTGTCGTGTTGATTCGATTTCTATCTTTGTTTGATTTGAATTGATCTTGTTTTTCTCAAAAAAAAAATCCCAAAAAGAATGAGTTGCTTTAGGATAGAATAGGATAGATTGCATTCTTAATTTGAGTAATTTTTAATTTCGAATTTTAATACCAAAAGAAGACACTTTAGGATAGATTAAATTATTATTTTTTTTAGAATAGGTTGCATGTTAATTTAGGCATTTTTTTATTCCGAATTTCATTGAAAAAATACCAAAAAATAAATTATTTGTCCGTCATTAGAATTAGGTCACGTCGTCGCATGACATATAGTTTGCATGCTAGGTTGCATTAATCGCATGTCATTTTTGCACGTCATTGCATATAGGTTAGTTTGCATTTTAATAAAGCGCAAACCCTAATCAACATCTTGAGTGCCTTGCTTTGTTAATTAGAAATCATATTAGGATTGTCTGTGTGATTTTTTACTAACAATGCAGATGCTTGCGTGGCTTTAAGGTATGTTATCCTGCTATTTATTTACTGCTTTCTTGGGTGTTACTTTGGTGGTTTGCGCACCCGCATGATCACCTCACATGCTAGTGACTGAGTTAAAATGAATCCAAACTGTCTGCCAAAACATTTTTTGAAAAGAAAAGGTACCGAAAGGGCGTTAGACTAGATCTAGCGTAACCAAGTCCCCGAGCTTAGAATCTCTGGTTCGTAGGAATAAAACATATCTCCCTATGTTTTATTTAGGTTTCTAATCGACCTACCATAAATAGATTAGTGGCGACTCCAAGTATGAAAACTTTTGTATGTTAAAAACTTAAACCCTAAGTTGCGAATTGGTAGGGCTTGGGAGGGCCCGAGTTAGGCTTAGTCTTAATAATCCATTAGCCTGAGAGAAATTTTAGGTCGCGACAAAGGTCTTCCGAATAACAAGTTGAAAGCTCTCGGAATATCCACTACTTGGAAATCAATCAGGAAAGGCACAGGACCTATGTTCACCTCGAGCTCGATATCGCCAATAACATCTTTCTTCATTCCATCAAACGAGCGCATTGTTACCTTTAAAGGTTTGATGAGCTCTTTACTAATCCCCAAGCTATGCATTGTGCTTAGTGGACACAAATTAAGTGTGGAACCATTATCGATCAGCACCCGTGACACTTCCTTGCCCCGGCATCTAACGGCAATATACAGAGCCTTATTATGGGAACGCCCGTCAATTGGGAAATCTTCATTGGAGAAGGCAATTTGATCCTTTAAAAGAATAGTGCCAACAAAGTCTTCCAATTGTACTTCATTAATTGTCTCTGGGACGTGAACCTCATTGAGAAGTTTCATAAGTAACATTTTATGGCTTTCTGAAGTCTTGAAGAGATCCAACAGAGAAATCTGTGCCGGCATTTTTCTTAGCTGTTCAATTACCTCAAATTCACTCGTCTTCATGACTGAGAGTACCTGTTTAACATCTTCTTCGGTTACTCCTTTCTTTTCGTGTTCACTTTCCTTTGGGACATTGCATCTTCCCGACCGAGTTATGGCATCGACTTCCTTGGAAGAGTAATCCCAAGGTACACACTTAGTGTCAAACTTTTCTTTTGGAGGGAGAGTGATGATCACAGGCTGCGTTTCTTCTTCTTCGATCCTTAGCTGATCAATGGGAAGTTGAATAGTGATTGGTGTGATGGGACCTTCCTCCTCCTTATATTTATCTACCTCGTCAAGCTTGATTAGAAATGGTGTAATCATGGATACCATGCTTCTATTGGCTTCGTCAGCATCCATTCTACCCCAACCATCAGGTGTAATTGTCTCGTTCTTGAATGCCCATGAAGGAGGTGTATATTTGACACTGTAATTATACCAGCCACTATCTTGACCCACAAAATCAACAACCTCACCTTGTCTTCGTGCTTTTCGAACAAATCGCCTATCACCTCGGCGAGTCTTTTTCTTCTTTTTCTCTTCTCGATCTTCATTCTCCTCGAGATTTAATTGACTGATCGGGACCTCATCCATGCCACCCCATCCGTCCGGTACAATGTCTTCATTTTTGAACGCCCATGGTGGCGGTGTATATTTGACACGGTAATTGTATTTACCGCTGTCTTGACCGAGTAGGTCTACAGTTTTGCCTTCCCTGACCGATTTCTAGGTGAAACACCTTTCACCCTAACGGACTTTTTCTTTCTCCTTTTCATCCTGATCTGTTTCATCTTGAAGCATTTCTTTCTTAGGTAGAGCTTTCTCCTCAGGACTGGTTTCATCGTCCATACCACCCCAGCCATCAGGCACAATTACTTCATTTTTAAATGCCCATGGCGGTGGGGTATATTTCACTTGAAAGTTATATTTTCCGGAGTCTTCTCCCTAGTTGTCTACAATCTCACCTTTTAGGAGTGCTTCTTGACGAAAGCGGGCATCTCCTAATCGAGAAGCTTTAATCTTGACTTCATATTCATCTTCATCGTCAGACTCGATCACTATTTCTTCTTCCTTGATCATGTTTACTGTATTGCGCTCAGGAAGAGGATTCTGATGTACATTTAGCTCGGGCTCTTGGAAATTCAATATCTTCTTGTCAATGAGCTGTTGAACCTTGTACTTTAGAGTGAGACAATTATCTACATCATGTCCCCTTTCTCCCATGTGATGATAGGCGCAAGTCTTTGACTCATCGTACCAAGAAAATCTCGCAAGATTGTCTCTCGGTACTTCCTTGGCCACCAAATACCTTTCCAAAAGCATTGATAATAGCTTTCACAGGGGTCGAGGCAACGGTGTATATTGCCTCACGGGCCTTTTATATGGCTCGAATTGCCTTGAATTTTTCCAAGCGACATTTGATTGTTTCGGAAATGATGCTTGATGAGTACTTAGGCTTAACACCATAGCCACTTTTCGGATGGGTTCTTTGTCTTTTTTCCCGGGGTAAGGCCTTCGTGCAGCTGTTTCTTGAGCCTTCCTTTCTTTCAAACCCCATTCAATTCTCTCCCCCACCTTTACCAACATAGTGAATGTCTGACAGCCTGATACATGAAGTTTGTCATAATACTCAATTGGCAATGACTTTAGAAAGAGCTCAATGAGCTCATCTTCACTTATGGCGGGCTTTATTTGTAAAGTAACGGCTTTCCATTTCTGAGCATAGGCTCTGAACCCTTCATTCTTTCGTTTCTCGGTTCTGACGAGATCCTCTTTAGTTGGGAGTACTTCAACATTAAACTTGTACTGGCGAAGAAATTCTCCCGCTAAATGATCCCATTCAGTGAAGTCTTCTATATCGAGGGCTGTATACCATGCAAGGGCCGCCCCTCTCAAAATATCTTGAAATGTGCTGATAAGAAGTGGCGTGTTATCTGAATATCTTGCCATCTTACGAAGATAATATTTCAAATGGCTTTTGGGACAACCAGTGCAATCATACTTGCTCACGAACTCTGGCTCCTTATAGTTTTCTGGAACAACCACCTTTGCATACGGTGAGAACTTGTCAAACCTTTGAAGCTCATATCCTTGACTTGCTAAGCATTCTTCAATTTTGGCCAATCTCTTGGCCTCTTCTTCATCTTTTGTTTTGGACGTCTTCTTGATTTGATCATCCTCTTCCAAATTTACCACCTCAGGCGTAGTCTTCGGAGGATTCTCTTGAACCGGTTCTTTATTTCTGACTGGGTCTTCAATCGGTGTTTCGGTTGCATTTGAAGCTCCCACATTTGGAGTAGTAGGATAAGATCCTCGAGATGCGAGAATAAAAGCCTTCATTTCCGCCATCATTGCAACCATTTGGGTCATTTGATTCTCGACATCAACTAGTCGAGCATGAGTTTCTTCTTCCGCCATTCTAACTTGTAGGCGAGTCCGAGATCTTTTACCTTCCGTTGCTAAATAACCTGGTTCGTAAAAAAAACCCGATATCAGCATAGTAAAATGATCATGAAACCCTACATTCTTTTAATTGTATGGTTTCATGAGATTGTCAAGGATAAGAAATTGCATACAAGCCTTAGCTTTGTATAAAATTCGTCATCAATGTCTTTCTCAAGGAATCATACAATTCAAAGAATTGTAATCCATGGTGATTCTTCACAAAAATATTTTGAAACTTCATTAAGCAATTGTTCATTAAGCAATTGTTTCAATTTGGAAAATTTTTATTACAATGTTATTCATCAAAATAGGGAAACACTAGCTTAAACAAGTCTAGGCTTCTTGCTAGCTAAGGTAGCTTCAGCTTCTTCATACTCCTTGACTCGTGTCTCCCATTCTTCAACATCGATTACCACCTCCCCAGGAACATACGGCTCTACACTTGGCGTGTTTGGCACAATGTACTCTGGGATATACGGCTCATCAGAATAAGTTGTAACACTCAAAGGTACATAAGGTTCGACGTCAATTGGTTGCTTAGCCTTCAACCACCTTATATACTCATTAGATGCCAAAAAGAGTTTCATTTCTCCTTCTAAGGGTCTGTTTGGCAACTTGCCAAATAGTGTTTGATTCTATTCTTTTGTTCCCAGAATCAGTTTGGGAACAGAAATCCGTTTGTTAAAATTTTTTGCGCTCGGGCACAATTTTGCCAAAAATTAATCCCAGAATCAGTTTTGGAACAGAATCAACAATAAAAAAAAAGTAGCTTCTTGATTATGGGAACAAAAATGAGAATCAATTTTTTTTTCTTCTTTTTCTTAATTTTTAATGTAGCTTCTAATGTCCGGCGTGAGGGCCACCGTCGCCGTATCTGGCGAGATTAAAATATTTTAATAAAAAAATGTTATTAATAAAAAATATTATTAATAAAAAATATTTTTTACCGACCATGAACAAAAAAAAATTATTTTACCAGCCATGGCCAGCGACTAGGCCATGAAAAAAATATATATTATTAATAAAAAAGATTTTATCGGCCATGGCAAAAAAAAAGCAAAAAATATTTTAATAAAAAAATTATTAATAAAAAAATGTTAATAAAAAAAATATTTTACCGGCTATGGCCGGCGACCAGGCCATGGCAAAAAAAATAAAAAAAATATATTCAATAAAAATATTTTTTATTAAAATATTTTAATAAAAAAATATTTATAAAAAAAACATTTTACCGGCCATGGCCAAAAAAAAGGAAAACATATTATTAATAAAAAAAAATTACCGGCCGTGGCCAAAAATAATTAAAAAATTATTTTTTAATAAAAGTATTATTAATAAAGAAATTTTTTACCGGCCATGGCAAAAAAAAATAATAAAATTATTTTTAATAAAATTATTATTAATTAAAATATATTTTACCGGCCATGGCCAAGAAGGAGGAGAAGAAAAAAAGAAAAGAAAGAAATATTTAAATATTTAAATATATTATTAAAATATTATTAATAAAAAGAAACTTTATGCCGTTACCAAACACATTTCTGTTCTTTTACTATTTCAGGAATAGAAATTTTGGGCCGTTACCAAACGCCTTTAAATGCTCAGAATCAGTTCCCGGGCACAGAATAAAAAAGAATCATTTCTGACCAAAATTTGATTCTAGGCACAGAATGGTTGCCATGCGCAGCCTAAATCTTTCGGCCATTGTATTATTTGCTTGGTTGATCTCTTCAAAGAATTCACAATCCTATCGACCCTTGTTCGCAGCTCTTTACTTTTCTTTTCCGGTATAGGTCCTTACGGTATTTCAAATGTGAACTCCTCAGGATGTCAAATAGGTGGAATTTGTTGAACCATTCAGAATTGTCGCATGACTCTTAGTGGGCAATAAACAGTTCCGCCACTCAATCCTAGTAAAGGCACAAAATTACCGTCTTGGGTAGTAATTTGAGCTTCGGTTATCTTCGGCCATTGAATTCTCCAATGAAGCTGATCAGGAGTTAATGCTCTAATGAAGTTTGCCCATTCATGAAAAGAGTACTTTGGCATTTTGTCTTGGAGTTTCAAATACTTCTCAATAGGGTTGGTAGATGAGTCGATATCTCGAATGTGCATATAATGTTCCCAAGGCCGAATATGGGAGATAAACCATACAGAAAGTAACCCAGCCGAAGCTTGCAGTACACCCTTTTGCCGATTTTGGTATTTGTTCAATGAAATGACGGTTTCTGCCAAGAGCATATTGGAGAAGTCCCATTTTAGGCAAGCTTGCCTAGCAATTACCGCAACGAGAGGATTTAATCCCGTCCTTGATGTGGGGAATAAAACGAATCCAAAGAAGGCCGGGATAAAAACCCTCGCGGAAATATTTCCCGTTTCTTTCGGCAATTTGGAGTAATTGTCCACCAAGTAAGATAGAGGAAATCTCCCGGTGTTTGATTTGATCAACTTTTCCACTTGAGGGGTCTTCAAGTTTAAAAATTCAGTTATAACACTTGTGGGTTTCAATCCAACTGGGGGCTCAACGGTTCTTGACTCGAAATCAATCCTAACAGTTGCCTTATATTCTTCTAGTGTACGTACCATCTCGTGCTCGCCCAATTGAAATGTGGCAGTGGTAACTTCCCAGAAATGGGATAATGCTTGGATTAGACTCACTTGGTACTCCAGGTTGATGAGCTTAAACAAATACCCGAGCCTTTCCCTTACATATGCTTTGTTGTCCTTTGTCATGTTTACCCACCATGCCAAAAGCTCCTTCCTTGGAATAGGAATGACTTGTATGTCTAGTTTCCCCATTTCGATCTAAAGCATGTAAAAGAAAGTGATTATTATTCACCATGGATTACCAATTGATTTTAATGCCTCAATTTCCCTTATATGTCCTTTTAAGGTAAGACGGAGGTTAAAGACACTTGCATACCTCAAAAGTAATGCAAATGTCATTTTGAGTCCGTTGGAATTTCTGGGAAACTGTGACTATGAACGATATTTACCTGCTTCGTTCGATTATCAAAAGAAATTGTCGAATTGATCCGCGCCTATAGGGTTGCTCCGTGATACTTGTACTTCCACCTGGTGGTCTTGGTCTCGCCGGAAGAGCTCTGGATTGGCCAGAAAAGGCTCAGTTTCAAGCCTTCGGGACCAGCCGAGTCCACTGGAACCACTAGGGAAGAGTCACGGCCAAATCACGATTCACCGGTTCTCCGCCGTCCACGGCGGCACCAAACACTCGTGAGGGGACTCTCGACCCTCTCTCTAGATCCTTTTCGTTGGTTTCCTCTGTTTCTCTCTCTTCTCTCACTCTGGCATTTCGTCGAGCAGGTTCCCCCTGCAATGTTCTAGTTTTTCCGTTTTTCATTCATCAAAAATCCCACCCAAATTCGGTTAGAACCGACTTATAATTGGTTAGATTGATTCCTTGGTGTCAGCCGGATATTTTCCAGCTGGCCAAATCAATTAAAACGTGCTAATTTAATCAGGGGAAGTCGGTAAAGTTCTGGGCACGGGAGTTATTTTCTGGGTTTGAACGTTCTGAGGTGATCCGGGTGAAGAAGACAGGTCACTGGGTCGGGTCGGGTCGGGTTGACCCGGTCAACCCGACAGGCCCGGTTTTGATTAAAAACTCAAATTGGACTCAATTTCAACCGATTTTGTCAAATTAAACCCCAAAATTGAATTTCCCATCATATTCCGAACCAAATATATGATTTTCCCCAATTTTTGTTATAATTGTGTTCGAGATTTTCACATTTTTGTATCTGGGTTAATAGGGTTTCGTTCAATTTGATGTCCTAATGACCTGATTAGGTGAAATTGATGCCAAAATTGAATTACCCACACCCGTTTAACCTTAGAAATGATAACCTCATGGTTCGACAATTTCATATTGGGCACGATTCCCAATTTGGGTTCAAAATTCTTAATTTTCAATCGAATTTTGGGAATTTTTTTATTTTTATGTCAAATTGTGCAATTGGACTAGCCATTATGCAATTCAAGGTCCCAGAATCATTTTTTATGAAGACACTATGACTTAAAAATGACTAAAAAAGATTTAATTGCATTTTTTGTTCAATTTGGGTTTTATTTTGCCTAATTTTGGGAAAAATATATACCCGATTGAGATTTTTCAAAATTGACAATGTATTCATGAAATTGGATTTAAAATAAGACTGATGAATATTTTTATGGAATTTTCTGATTCCATTTACTATTTTTCTTGATTTTCTCACCGATTTTGACTAAAAGAAATTAAAGAAAAATGCTAAAAAAAATATTTTTTTGTTTAGAAATAGGTTTCTAGGCTTGGCGAAGATTCCTAGTCCTAATTTTGAAATTTTTGAAAATATGAAAAAAAATGAGCTAAAAATCATGTGTCAACAACATTCTGGGCAAGTCGGGTGAAGAAGACGGGTCGGGTCGGGTTGACCCGGTCGACCCAGCAGGCCCGATTTTAATTAAAAACTCAAATTGAGCTCAATTTGGATCGATTTTTTCAAATTAAATCCCAAAATTGAATTCCCCATCATATTCCGAACTCAAATATGTGATTTTCCCCAATTTTTGTTATAATTGTGTCCAAGATTTTCACATTTTTGTATTCGGGTTAATAGGGTTTTGTTCAATTTGATGTCCTAATGACCTAATTAGGCAAAATTGATGCCAAAATTGAATTACCCACATCTAATTAACCCTAGAAATGATGGTCTCATATTTCGACAATTTCATATTGGGCACGATTCCCAATTTGGGTTCAAAATTCTTAATTTTCTATTGAATTTTGGGGATTTTTTTTTATTTTTATGTCAAATTGTGCAATTGGACGGACCATTATGTAATTCAAGGTCCCAGAATCATTTGTTGTGAAGACACTATGACTTGAAAATGACTAGAAAAAATTTAATTGCATTTTTTGTTCAATTCGGGTTTAATTTTGCCCAATTTTGAGAAAAACATATACCCGATTGAGATTTTTCAAAATTGATGATGTATTCATGAAATTGGATTTAAAATAAGACTAATGACTATTTTTATGGAATTTTCTGATTCCATTTGCTATTTTTCTTGATTTTCTAACTTATTTTGACTAAAAGAAATTAAGGAAAAATGTAGAAAAATGCTAAAAAATTATTTTTTGGTTTAGAAATAGGTTTCTAGGCTTGGCCAAGATTCCTAGTCCTAATTTAGAGATTTTTGAAAATATGAAAAAATGAGCTAAAAAATAGGTGTCGACAATAGTTTTTGGTCAACTTAAAACCAAATTTCCAAGTAGTTTGTGGTAAACTTAAAACCACATTTCAAATAGTTTTTGGTCAACTTAAAATCAAGTTTTCAAACACTTGGTGGTAAACTTAAAACCACTTTTCAATAGCTTTTAGTCAATTAAAAACCATACGAAGTCCTGCTGGCGAGGAGTCACCAGGTAGATCATCAAATCCTCGGGCGAGGAGCCCCAGGTACTTATTGTTTGAAGCCTTTTTCAATTCCTGCTGGCAATGAGTCACTAGGCAAATCATCAAATCTTCGGGCGAGGAGCCTTAGGTATTTATTGTTTGAAGCCTTTTTCAAGTTCTGCTGATGAAGAGTCACCAGGCAAATCATCAAATCCTCGGGTGAGGAGCCCTAGGTACTCATTGTTTGAAGCCTTTTCAAGTGCTACTAGCGAGGAGTCACTAGACAAATTTTTCCAAGTCCTATTGGCGACGAGCCACTGGACAAATTTTTCTAAGTCCTACTAGCGAGGAGCCACTAAGCAAATTTTTTCAAATCCTACTGGCGAGGAGCCACTAGACAAATTTCTAAGTTCTACTGGTGAGGAGCCACTAGGCAAATTTCTAACTTCTACTGACGAGGAGTCACTTGGCAAGTTCAAATTCTACTGACAAGGAGTCACTAGACAAATTTCAAGTCTTACTGGCAAGGAGCCACTAGGCAAATTTCCAAATCCTACTAGCGATGAGCCACTAGGCAAATTTTCAAATCCTACTGGCGGGAAGCCACTAGGCAAATTTCCAAGTCCTACTAGCGAGGAGCCACTAGGCAAATTTTCAAATCCTACTGACGAGGAGCCACTAGACAAATCATCAAGTCCTTAGGCGAGAAACCTCAGGTGCTCATGGTTCTTGGATATATCCTTAAACCACAAGATCATAAATCAATTCATCATAATCATCACCATCATTACCATTAATTCATACTTTGGAAATAATCAACAAAAAAACTGCTCGTAGGCAGATAAGTTTCTCTTCCCCTCAATCATTAAGAACCTCTCAAATGCATTCAAAAGAGAAAAATTTGGGTTGGATCATGAATTTCAAGCAAGATTCCTAATAAGTTGTTGTGAAAATTTCATTTGTTTTGTCCATAGAGTTCACTAGAAGGTCAGGTGTCATATTGTCTTTGAGATCAACATCTAACGAACTCAATCTCAAAGAGGGGTAGCTGTTGACACTTGAGTTTTAGCTCATTTTTTAAATTTTTACAAAAATCACAAAATTAGGATTAGGAAACTTGGCCAAGCTTAAGAACCTATTTGTAAACCAAATTTTTTAGAATTTTTTAGAATTTTTCCTTAATTTCTTTTAGTCAAAATAATAGAGAAAATAAAAAAAATAGTAAATGGAGTCCAAAAATTCCATAAAAATATTCATTAGTTTTATTTTAAATCCAATTTCATTAATACAGCATCAATTTGGAAAATTTCAATTGGGAATGGGTTTTTCCCAAAATTGGTCAAAACAAGCCTAAATTGAATAAAAATTCAATTAATTCATTTCTAGTCATTTTTCGGTCGTAGTGTCTTCACAATAAATGATCCTCGAACTTTGAATTACATAATGGTCAATTCAATTACACAATTTACCAAAGAAATCAAAGGGCCCTAAAATCCAATTGAAAATTAGGGATTTTTAGCCCAAATTTGGGATTATTATCAATTTGAAATTGTCGAACCATGAGATCATCATTTCTAGGGTTAATCAGTCATGGGTAATCCAATTTTAACATCAATCTTGCTCAATTAGGTTATTTAAGAACTGGATTGAATAGAACCCTCGTGACCCAGATTTTAAAATTTGGGAATTTTTTGTTTAATTGTGACAAAAATTAGGGCAAATCTCATATTTTGATGTAAAATGTGTCAAGGAATTCAATTTTAAGGTTAAATTTGAAAAATTGGGTCAAAATCGAGCTTAATTTGCGATTTTAAACCAACTCGGGTCAGCCGGGTCAACCCGACCCGACTCGGGTCGGTCTCCTTCGTTACCTGACTCGCCCAAAACATGGTAAAACCTAGAAAATCAACTTGTACCCGCCTCTTCGCCGACTTAATCTAGCTAAATGAGCATGTTTTAAATTCCAATTCCAGCTGGAGAATCTCCAGCTGGCATCGGAGATTCGATCTAACCGATTCGGAGTCGGTAATAACAAACTTTGGGCAGGAAATCAAGCTAGAAAATGGGAGAAAAAACATTATCAAACGCAAAGAGGGTGTTCGACGAAATCAATGAGAGAGAGAAAGAGAACCAGAGAGCAAGAAAGAGAGAATCTGAGCTTGAGAGATGTGTTGAGGTTCCAAGGACCGAGTGATCAGTGTTTTTCTGGCAAGAAAAACGCCGGCAAATCGGCTCTGACGGTGAACCTCCTCACTTGGAAAACTTGTGCCGAAGCTGGTCGTAAAGCTGTGAAACTCGAGCTCGGCCGACGCATTCATAGCTTCTCCAGCAAAGCTCAGACCACCAGCTTGGAGTCCAAGTGTTAAGGAAGAATTCCACGATCGCTAGTTGCTTTAGAAACTCCGATTTTCCCTCCATCAAAGTAGGTAAAGATCAATCCTCACCTCAGTTTACATAAAAATTCCAGATTATAGGTTAAAGCTTGATCCTGTTGATAAGATGATTTTCTGTGCAATTTTGAGCTTTTTGATGTCTAAGATGAGCTTCTAATCACGTTTTTATGGTTTGATTGCATTTTGAATGGCTAGAAAATGCATTTGACCGAGTCGGCCATGGTTGTTGAACCTCGCCGGAAATTGGAGACCTTCGCCGGAGCACCAAAATGACTTAGGCTATCCAAGTCAGTGATTCACAACCTTTGTTTGATGTTTTGAATATTGTTTTGGATCGATTTAGACCGATAGGGCGTTCTGTAGGTTGATCTGTGCAAGAGATTGGGTTGATTAAGTTAGTGATGGTTTAGGGTATTTTGATTGGTTTTTCGCCTGCTGACGATGGTCCGACGATGAATTAGTAAGCTGGGGCTGATAGGAGGTGGCATAAACTATACACATAACTAATCGAAATGGTAAAAAGGTCGTCGGAGGCTCACTGACAGTGAGCTCAAACCGGCAGTCTCGATAATGATCAAACCCAGATCATGCTCGCCAGGTGCTCGGTGAAATGCCGAAGAAAAAAATAGTGGAAATGGCGCCGTTTTGGCGCTGTGCCCGTCGGAGCGCTGGTCGGCGCTAGCCGGTTCAACTTGGTCGGATTGGCCTAAACCGGTCCGGTCCGGTTCAACCCTCAGCGGGAAAATTTTAAAAAAATAATAATAATAAATTAGAAAATAACGAAAATCTAAAAAAAATTAGAAAAAAGAAAAAAAAATCAAATAAAAAAATATAAAAAAATTCTAGAAAATCATAAAATATAGAAAATTCATAAATTCATAAATAATTCAAAAATTCAATAAAAGTTTCAGAAAATTCATAAATTTTCAGAAATTTAGAAAATTAGAAAAATTAGAAAAAATTCTATAAAAATTCAAAAAATCCAGGAAAACAAATAAAAAATATGAAAAATCCAGAAAAATACAAAAAAAATTGGAAAATTCAAAAATTTTAAAAATTAAAAAAAAAAT
Source organism: Syzygium oleosum (assembly GCF_021117445.2). Classification (NCBI taxonomy): domain Eukaryota; kingdom Viridiplantae; phylum Streptophyta; class Magnoliopsida; order Myrtales; family Myrtaceae; genus Syzygium; species Syzygium oleosum. Next base: position 11,116,721 of record NW_026607496.1, read on the forward strand.
CTCAAAAACATAAAAATCAACTCTTGGAAAGGACAATTCTTAGAAAATTATTTTCCGAAAAAAATAATTAAAAATTTCAAAAATTCTCAGAATGACTTAAAAATAGTGTGGCCAACATTTGCAAGTGAAATTAGAATTTTTGAAAGTGCCCAAGTAGCATTTTTAGAAAATCCTTAGTTTTGGGGTTTTTACCCCTAAAAAACCCTAAAACCCTAAAATGGCATAAATCATGAAAAAAACAAGCCTTTAGGGCTTTTTTAGGGTTTAGGTGTTTTAAATTGGCTTTCCTTAGAGACAAATTAGGATTGCCTTATTTGATTGACATTGATTGTGCTATTATTGATTGATTGATCGATTGATTTTCCATGATTAGAATGGTTAGCATTAGTGGATAGACCTCGGAAACTCGTATGGCACGTTAGATACATCATATCGTTTTAGGTACCGAAAGGGCGTTAGGGATCTCGATTCGGGATCATTAGCATAACCATGTCCCTGTATTCAAAATCTTTGATTCGTAGAATCGTGGTATTTCTCCCGTACCCCGATTAGGTTTCTAGTCAACCTACCAATAATGACTAGTGGCGACTCCAAATCAAAAACATAGATTAGATAGAAAGATAAAAATCACAACCCGCTGTCACGTGAGGTATGGTCTGGGAGAGGCCCCCGTTTGTCTAGTGATGGGATGTCTGTGGGATGTCTAGACGAAATATCTGCATCGGACCTTAGTAACCCGTTTGGGGATAGTTTCCCCATTCGTGATAAATGGAAGTACCTCCTTAGCGTGCCCCTAAAAGGCGCAGTGCGACACGTAGCTACCTCATGAATGGGCTCCTTGTCTTTCCTCCCGAGATAAGGTCTTTGTGTTGTTGTTTCTTGAGCCTTCTTCTCTTTCAAGCCCCACTCAATTCTTTTACTAACCTTTACCAGCATGGTAAACGTTTGACAACCTGACACATATAACTTTTCGTAGTATTCATATGGAAGTGATTTTAGAAAGAGCTCAATAAGCTCATCTTCATTTATGGCCGGTTTTACTTGCGAAGCAACGACCTTCCATCTCTGGGCATAAGCTCGGAACTCTTCATTCCTTTGTTTCTCCGTTCTGATGAGATCCTCCCTAATCGGTAGCACCTTGACATTGAATTTATATTGGCGGAGAAATTCTCCAACCAAATGGTCTCATGAAATCTTCTATATCAAGAGCAGTACACTATGCCAGGGCCGCTTCTCTCAAGCTGTCTTGAAATGTACTTATGAGCAAAGGAACATTGTCAGAGTACCTCGCCATTTTGCAAAGGTAGTACTTTAGATGGCTCTTTGGGCAACTAGTTCTATCATACTTGCTCACAAATTCTAGTTCTTTATAATTTTCGAGAACAACCACTTTGGCGGAGGGTAAGAATTTATCGAACCTTTATAGTTCATATCCCTGACTTGCCAAGCATTCTTCAATTTTGGCCAATCTCTTGGCTCCCTCCTCGTCCTTGGGTTTGGATGTATTCTTAACTAAATCATCCTCTTCCGAATTTACTACCTCGGGCGTAGCCTTTGGGAGATTCTCTTGGAGTGGTTCTTTGTTTCTAAGTAGTTCTTCAAGAGGAGTTTATGTAGCACTTGAAGCTTCAGCATTTGGATTTATGGAATAAGATCCCCTTGTGGCGATAATAAAGGCCTTCATCTCCCCATCACAGCGGCCATTTGAGTCATTTGATTCTCAACTTCGGCCAGACGATTGCGAGTCTCTTCTTCCGCCATTTTAGTTTGCAAACGAGTATGGGGTCTTTTCCTTTTCGTTGCTGGAAAAACCTTCATTGTAGAAAGACAAGGTGTTAATATGATAAAACAAGAATGAAAATCTACATTCTTTTAATTGTATGGTTTCTTATGATTAACAAGGATAAGAACTTTTATACAAGCCTTAGCCTTTTATTAAATTCATTATCAATGTCTTTCTCAAGCAATCATACAATTCAAAGAATTGTAATTCATGGTAATTCCTTTATATTCTCATATCATGTTCCAAACACATTTAGAAAATGATCATTTCATTATTGCATATAGAATTTGAGATTGTTCAACAAATGATTTTAAACTCTAATGGGAATTCTAATTCATCCAATTCTAAGCTTCTTGCTAGCTAAGGTAGCTTCCACATTTTCATATTTTTCTCATTCCTTGATTCGGGACTCCCACTCTTCAACGTCAATCACGACTATCTCAAGGTTGTATGGCTCCACTTCGTGCATGTTAGGAACAATATACTCTGGAGCATATGGCTCATTAAGGTTTGGTGTAACGCTTAATGGTACATATGGTTCTATGTCAATTGGTCACTTGCTTTCTAACCATTTGATGTACTCTTTTGATGCCATATAAATCTTCATCTTGCCTTCCAAGCATTTTGGCCACTCAATCACTTGCTCAGGCGAGTTCTCTAATGATTGGACGATCTTGCGAATTTTCATTTGAAAACTACTCTTCTCTTTTTCGGGTAAGGTTCCCTTTGAGATGTCGAAGGTGAACTCTTTGGGGTTCCATGCTGGTGAGACTTGTTGAAGCATCTCAAATTGTCTAACGACTCTTAGGGGACAATATGCAGTTCCTCCACTCAATCCAAGTAATGGAACCATATTTCCCTCTTAGCTTGTAATTCTTGCTTTGTCAATCTTCGGTCAATTGATCTGCCATTGGAATTGATCGGGGGTTAGGGCCTTGATGAAGTTGGCCAAATCTAAGAAAGAGTGTTTGGGTAATTTGTTTTGAAGACGAACATATCATTCTATTGGGTTTATTGCTGAACTAATCTCATAGATATTCATGAAGCGACACCATGGTCGAATATGTGAATGAACCATAATGAGAGTAGACCAGTAGAAGCTTGGAATACACCCTTCCCATGATTTTGGTATTTGTTTAAGGAGATAATAGTTTGTGCAAGGAGCATGTTTGAAAAGTCCCATTTGAGACATGCTTGTCTCGAGATTACGGCAACTAAGGGATCTAGTCCCGTTCTAGACACGGAAAAGAGAATGAAGCCAAAGAAAGCTAAAATGAATACCCGAGTTGAAGTGTTTCCCGTTTCCCTAGGAAATTTTGAAAATTTGGCTATTAGAAATGATAAGGGAAATCTACCCATATTTGACTTGACTAACTTTTCGACTTTGGGAGTTTTCAAGTTAAGGAATTCGGCCAAAACACTCATGGGGTTGAGTCCAATGGGTGGCTCTACGATCCTAGGCTTGAAATTGATTCCAAAGGTGGCCTTGTACTCTTCTAGGGTAGGTACCATCCCATGTTCTCCAAGCAAGAACGTGGCAGTTCAAGTTTCCCAAAAATGGGCTAAAGCTTGCATTAGGCTAACTTGATGCTCCACATGTATTAGCTCAAAAAAATACCCGAGCCTTTCTTTGACGTAAGATTGATTGTCTTTGGACATGTCCTTCCACCAAACAATGAGTTCATTTCGAGGAATGGGGACTACTTGGATGTCTAGCTTTCCCATTGAGTCTAAACATGCAAGAAGATTCATTAATATTCACCATGGATTACCAATCAATTTTAATGCCCCCATTTCAATGATATGTTCTTTTAAAGTAAAATGGAGGTAAAGTACATTTGTAGCACTTTCTAAGTGATACAAATGTACTTTAAGTTCATTTACGCCTTAAAAGAACATACAATTGAAAATGGGGATGAAATCAATATTTGATGTAAATGCCCCTTCTTCATGCTCTATTTAGACCATAAAAACCTAACTTATGGTTTATAACTTTGAATACATCAAAATGAACACTTGATTCACTGAGTTGTACTTATCACATTTTAAGCACATACAAAATGACCCTTCAATTTCAAAGATAATGACCACTTAAATTACATTGAAAATCCACCATGGACCTATACATTCCATCTAAAAGTGAAATAATGGTCTAATTGAGCATATCACCATAATCATTCATTATAGTATAAAAGGGCATTTAAATCAACCATTGGTTATCATTTAAATATTTTGTTCAAATTGTGCTAACTAACTTGCATAATTTAAAGAGAAAAGTAAGGAACGATACTTACTCATCAGGACGCCTTTTTGTTTGGTTTTTGGTATACCAATCACAAAGACACACGGATGCAACAAGTGAGGTTTTGATGCCTAATGGTAGGGTAGACTAAAGGCTTACGGTCACCACCTTAATGGATAAGGGATTCCATTCCAATAGGCGATCAGCCTAAAGTAATGGAATGTTATTCCATCTTGGTGATCGGTATTAAATTTAAACGATCCCATGGGCAATCGGCCCATAGTTTCGCTTAAATATAAACCTCCTAAGGGTAATCCTAAATGTAGTCGAGGTTAGGCCACGGGCAGGTGTGCGAATGGTGTCATGCTAAGGCTATTTAAAAGCATGCATAGCAATTTATAACCAAACATCACTTCTAAAATAATCGTTTCACATGCACATCAACACCATCCTGTAAAACAAAGGTCAACAAAGACAACACCCCTTATACCTCCCATTTACAAAACCATTTAACACAATCATTAGTGGAACGTACCTGGGATCTTCGCGCAAGCACAAAACACATACATATCATTCTAATCTAGGCCTAAGTCCACTAAAACTTCCCCAGTGGAGTGGCCAAGCCAGTCGCGCCACGCTTTCGCACGCTAAGGAGGTATTTTCGTTTGTCACGAATGAGAAAACTGTCCTCGAATGAGCTACTAAGGTCCGAAACGAATATTTTGCCCAAACGTCTCACAAACATCCCATCACTAGACAAATGAGGGTCTCTTCCAGACCATACCTCACGTGATAGCGGGTATTATTTTTTTTTTATCTTTCTATTTAACCTAAGTTTTGATTTGGAGTCGTCACTAGTCCTTATTGGTCGACTAGAAACTTAATCGATGTATGGGAGAAATACCACGATTTCTGCGAACTAGAGATTACATAGGTAAAGGGACTTAGTTATGCTAATGATCCCAAATTGAGATCTCTAGTGCCCTTTCGGTATCTAAAACGATCCGATGTGTCTAAACATGTCACACGAGTTCAAAAGGCCTATCCAGTAATTCTAACTGCTCTAATCAGGGGAAATCAACCAGTCAATAAAGAAATGTGCAATCAATTTCAATCAAACATAACATTCCTAAAATGGTCTCTAAAATAAAAATCAATCAAAACACCCAAACCCTAGTGTCGCGACCTAAATTTCTCAAGCTAATGGATTGTTAAGACTAAGCCTAACTCGGGCCCTCCCAAGCCCTACCAATTCGCGACTTAGGATTTAAGTTTTTAACATGCAAAACTTTTCATGCTTGGAGTCGCCACTAATCTATTTATGGTAGGCCGATTAGAAACCTAAATAAAACATAGGAATATATGTTTTATTCCTACGAACCAGAGATTCTAAGCTCGGGGATTTGGTTATGCTAGATCTAGTCTAATGCCCTTTTCGGTACCGTTTCTTTTCAAAAAATATTTTGGTAGACAGTTTGGATTCATTTTAACTTAGTCACTAGCATGTGAGGTGATCATGCGGGTGCGCAAACCACCAAAGTAACACACAATAATCAAAACATTAAATAAATTGCAAGATTGGGAGAATTACTTACCTCGAAGCAACGTAAGCATCTGCATTGTTAGCTAGAAAATCACATCAACAATCCTAATATGATTTCTAATTAGCAAGCAGTTCACTCAATATTTTTTAGGATCTTCACTTATTTAAATGAAAGCTAACCTATATATAATGACGTGCAAAAATTAACATGCGATTAATGCAGCCTAACATGCAAACTATATGTCATGCGACGACGTGACCTAATTCTAATGACGGACAAATGATTTATTTTTGGTATTTTCAAATGAAATTCGGAATTAAAAATTACTCAAATTAACATGCAATCTATCATCGAGAAAATGATTTTATCTATCCTAAAGTGATTCTTTTTTTTTGGGATTTTTATTAAAATTCGAAATTATTAAATATCCTAAATAATCCACTAAGATTAAAACAATCTCTAATTTAAACTAGGAAATATGCTACCCTAAATCCCAATTTAAATCAAATAATTATCTTATTCTTTTGGATATATTTAAGATTCCCTAAGCATGCAAAATTTCTAATTTAAATCCTAACTAACATATTTTTTGATTTTCTTTATTTAAAAGAAAAACAATCAAACAAAGATAACAACCACGTTCAAACAATCCACGCAATCCGCAAGATTCTTCTTATCAGATTCAAATTAGGCAAAGAAATCAAACTAACGGTCATATCTATAGGGTTATAGATATCGACAGAAAGCTGATTGTTCAAATTTGGAATGCAAATAAAATCTATTATCATATCCAAATGATTATGGATAAGATGACGATTTTCCGTATCGCCGCGTATCGTACCTTAGAGATAAGGTCGGATAGTCGTCCAGATACGTTGCCAAATTAGGAATGATTCCTAATTTTGGGTATTTTCAAATATTGTGGATATAGCACACATCATCCTAAGGTATCTAGCAATCCACGTACTATTCACGAAATATTCAAACACCCGAAAGATTAGGAAATTGAATATTCTAAGACTATAGATGAGAATCTTACCTAATTTGTGGATATTTCCAAATTTGAATCACCGGCGGATCGGGATTGCGGAACGTATGGTGGCCAACGGCGGTGGACCAGCGGCGATAGCGGTGTCGCTACGAGGAGCGGCGGCGTCAGCGGCGGGATAGTCCGCGGCTCACGTCGGGACGGCGACAATGGTGTGGACACTCGAGACAGCGGGAACAGCAGCGTCGAGCAAGACTAGCCGCAAGCTGGGGGGGATGGCTTTGTAGTGGAGATGTGCCCTTTTGGAGTCTTCCTTTAGTGCGCAGAACGTGCTCCTCCTTTGAACTGTAGTCAAAGTCTTTCAATCAACTTCCACCACTTGGCTCCCTCTTTGACTTTTCCTTCGACGTTGTTGTCTCCGTGGCTTGGCGGTGTGAAGCTCAGCAGATCGGTTCAGGAGGTGTCGGCATCGTGCAACAGGTCTACAGCGTGTCGAGGCTGGAGTGAGAAGTAGCCGTGACTGTCGAGAGACCCTCGACTCAGAAGGAAGCAGTAACTCGTCGCGGCACGGGGCAATGGCGATCGTCAAGTCAAAGGATTCCAGTCTCAGGGGCAGCAGGTCGTACGAAGCTTCGCGGGCAGCGGCGTCGGGCGCAGCGATGGGATGGCGGCCTCGCGAAATAGCAGCACCAGCGGTCCGCGCGGTGCGGTCGCGAGGCGGCACGACCGACTTTCTCTCTCTTGCACTCTCACTCTCACATGTGTTTTCGCTCTCTTCCTCTCACGGATGACTCTCTCTCTGGTCGTGTGTAACGCTATTGATCAAAAGAGAGAAGAAAAGCCTCCCCCTTTCGGCCATGCAATGGCCTATTTATACTGCATAGGAACCGACCTCTTCACATATTTCTTTCCTCAGTCAAATATTTCTTTCCCTGGTTGACCAACTCTTGTTGAGGAAGTAAAGCCCATGTTTCCATTCATTATATATTAAACAATATACTTTTTAACATGGATCCTTCACTGCCCCTCTTAACCGAATATGGCTTCACAATCTTTCCATGTGTATTGTGGCAATGTGAGTAATATGGCCAAGGATTTTCTTGAACGCGGGCTTAGTTCAATTTCATTAAGTTTAGAGCCGTTCACTTGAGTCCATCCACGGCCGGTCCTATAAATATGCAAACTATATGGGCCTAATTAACTATTAATGGAATGCTCCTAATATCTATATGCAATGCCATCTAATTATATTTTTCTGTTTAGGGGTTAAAAAATCAATCCCTAATTTACTTTGCAATTGTTCCTAAATGACTAGTTAAAATTTAGGTGTCAACAGCTGCCCCTCTTTGAAGGTGAGCTCAAAGAGGTTGCATTCAAAGACTAAATGATACCTAAATTTTGACCATGCAATGAATGTTATTTTTTGTGGGAATACGAGTCCCATTTTGAAATGCAATAAGAAATTATGCACGCGAATAAAAACGTACCTGAAGTTACTTACCTTGTAGGAGTGGTTAAGTAGATTGAAAGGTACGTGACAATCTTGATGAAGCCGTCATGCATTTGGATTTTACCTCACAGACTTGATAGGATCGAAGACTTCCGATAGGACTCCAGTTACATGGATTTCACCTTAGGAGTTCTGAAAAGGGACATTATGAGATACCCGGATTTTGCCTCGGTTACTCGAATGAGACACCTGGATTTCTCCTCATGCACTTGGATGAGAGATATGGTGAGATATCCAGATTTCTCCTCGGATACTTGGATGAGATACCTAGATTTCTCTTCAGGCACTCGGATGAAAAATATGATGAGATATCTGGAATTCTCCTCGGATACTCGAATGAGATACCTGGATTTCTCCTCAGGCACTCGAGTGAGATATCCGGATTTCTCTTCGGATACTCAGATGAGACACCTGGATTTCTCCTCAGGCATTCGGGTGAGAAATATGATGAGATATCCGGAATTCTCCTCGGATACTCGAATGAGGTACTTGGATTTCTCCTCAGGCACTCGAGTGAGATATCCGGATTTCTCCTCGGATACTCGAATGAGATACCTGGATTTCTCCTCAAGCACTCGGGTGAGATATCCGGATCTCTCATCGGATACTCGGATGAGACACCTGGATTTCTCCTCAGGCACTCGGGTGAAAAATATGATGAGATATCCGGAATTCTCCTCGGATACTCGAATGAGATACCTGGATTTCTCCTCAGGCACTCGGGTGAGATATCCGGATTTCTCCTCGGATACTCGGATGAGACACCTGGATTTCTCCTCAGGCACTCGGATGAGAAATATGTAGACGTCTGGACGTTGTCGAAGACGCCGAGTGACTGCAACAAAACTGATTAGATATGGAGCCTGTCGATTGCTCGAACAGGTGAAGGAATACCTGGATAAGCATAGGCATCTGAAGGGGTAGAGACATACTTACTTATTGGTATCTCTGACTCTTGGCAACATGTCTCCTGCTAGATGCAATTATAGGCAACATGTAATATGCATTCATAGGCAATCAAGAACACATATATTCATGCACTATAAATTCAACTAGTTTTCATGCATGACGATTTTGTCAAATCAGCATCACTAAATTTCACTGGGAAAAATCATGACAAGACAATCTGAACTCATAAGTGGGTGTCTTGAAAATGTCGAATGAAGGACTTCCGGTCCGAAAGGGCTTTCTCTCATCCTCATCGAAAAGTGGCTATTTTGGGGTGAATAAGTTGGTGATCATCTCGGCATTGTCACCAGTCTTCTTCTTCATTCTTGGGAGTTGTCTTTTCAGTGAATGCTTTGGGCTTGAATTCACCACTTCTTTAAATTTGTAGGACTATGACTATCCCACTGGGGATGATTTTGATACACTTATTTTTCATCATTGGGCATCGGCCTTGCTTTTACCAGGCACGCTGCTTTTTCTTGCCCTTCTTTTTTTTTTGTGTGACACTTGACATACGTTGTTTACAATGTAAACATTGGCCAACCATACTCTGACTGAATGAATCGCCATTTGGACTTTCAAGGATTTCTATCTTCTATCGGCGCTCCGAATATGCTGCTTAGACAGTAATGGCTTTTACCTTACCCCAGTGTAGGGGATGATCACCAACTAGGTTTAAGAAACGAATTTGCAGGCTCAATTGGGTTTAGCAAAGGATAAAGTGTGTGTAGGATAAAGAAAGAAATGCTCTTCGTCATCCTAAGGCACCTGAGCTTCGTAGACATTCATCTGAGAAAGCAACACTCGAAGATTGATGCAAGTGAGAGCAAGACAATCTCTATTCATTTTTCACCTTATAATGCTGACTTACCTCCAGTTTGCCCCAATGTTGGGTGGTTCTTGACAGGGGTAATTTGAAAGGATTTCTCCTAGCGTTTAGGCTCAAAGTGGCAAAACAATGGATAACCTGTAGTGTTTGGGATAGAGAAATGAACCGCCTTTCATCATTTCGGTTGACGTACCTTTTAAAAGATAACCCTTTACCTTGCAGACATGAAATTTTTCCACTCAACTCACTGGGGATTAGTGCATGGGATTGTGTATAGGATAGGGCTTGCCTTTCATCATCCCGATGCACCCCACTTAACACATTCAATTCATTCCACATGAGTTATTAGATTGTTCAAGTAGATTCCCCCTTTTGAAATCGAGGATACAGACTGACAAAATGATCAAACAGAATTTAAAGTAAATGCACAAATTACATCTTTAAATTGATTGAAACCATTTATTCATAAGTGAAATGTTTGTGACTCAGAGTATTAACCAGACATTCGAAAACTTTTGCCGTAAAAATGTTAGATCCTATCAGGGATAATACATCTTCACATCATCAGAATTAACAGGAGTGGAAAACTCACGACCATCCATTTCTGCGAGAATCAGGGCACCTCCGAGGAACACCTTATTAACCACATATGGACTATTGTAGCTTGGGGCGAATTTGCCCCCAGGAATAGGAAAGACTGGCAGTACTTTCCTTAGGACTAGGTCAATTACCTGGAAGTGTCTTTGACGTACCTTTCGGTTGAAGGATCCAACTATTCTCATGCGGCAACTGGATCAAGCGTTTCGTCTCACTTTCAAGGAGATTTGCTCTTATCTTTACTTCCTTGGGTTCCTCCGTATCACTCAGGTTAACAGTGATGGTTCAGTCTGAAGTAAGAACTTTGGACCTTTCATGTCGTTCTAGGCCACGCAGCATTTCTGAGGGACCTTGAAGATCATCGAGATCATCAAGATGTCATCGACCGAATATAATGCACCAGATTGGACCGTTCCCATACTCTCGCATGTCACAAGATTGCCCTCTTGCGGGCCAGTGCCCATTCCCTCCAACGGTCCTTTCTCGATGGCTCCAATAAAGAAATCATCGAACAAGGTAGTGATTCCTTCCATCGCATCATCAAGGTTTTCTGTCACTGGAGGTGTCGGATCATCCGTACCTCCCCATCCGTCAGGGACAATATCTACGAGCCACCCATCTCTCAGCCCCATCTCAATCTGTTCGCCTATGGAGATGAGTTGATTGAAGCTCTCAGCCGGAATGGCGACCATCCGATTACGGTACTCGAGCGGGAGAGTTTTAATGAACATCTTCTTCAATTCACTGTCTATGGGTTCTAGGACAACCTGAGTGGCTATATTTCTCCATCTGATAGCATAATCTTTGAATGACTCAGTCTTTTTCATCTGAGCATGCTAGAGGTCTTCGCAAGTGGGAATGATGTTCGTTATGAACCTGTACTGCTTTAGAAATGCTTCACTAACTTCCTTCCAGGTTTTGAGGCTATTTATCTTCTTCATGAGATACCAGTTCAAGGCAGGACCCGTCAAACTTGCTTGAAATGCATGAATCATCAGGAGTTCATTATCAACGTACGGGGTCATTTGTATGTGATATAGCTGCAGGTGGGCTTTTGGGCAAGAGGTGCCATTGTACTTGTCAAAGTCTGGCATCTTGAACTTCTTCGGGATTTTGATCTGTGTGTACAGAGACAGGTCGATCGAAGGTGAATCCTGTGAACCTTCCAGCTGCTTCACTCTCTCTTCAAGTTTGTTGACCCGTTCATCAGGTTTGTCCTTGTTGACGATAATTTGGACGGGGTCATCTACTAAATCGGGAAGATTCTCATCTTCCTCACTATCGGCATTCTTTCCACGTTTCTTCTTTGGGGCTGATGCCTTAGGGGATGCAGGAATGGGAGTCAGTCGAAGGGCTTTGATCTCGGCGGACATCTGTTGCATTGCAGTGAGGAATTGATTCATTTGGTCCTCAATGCCAACGACACGATCTCGTAAGTCAGTTTGGTCGGCCATTCTAGTTCTCGACCGCGTACGAATAGGCGAGTGTGATCGGTCCGTAATTACCTGATGTAAACGAAATGAACCAAATAAGCACATGGTCAAGACAAGGTTGGTCCATGACACGCTTCTAGTCCTTTTTTGTTTATTCATGAAAATATTCGTATATGGACGAGACTTTATGAAAAGTGATCTAGGCAAAGAAATGTAAATAACGCCCAAGACAACCTAGGAAATAGAAGCACCAAAATCCCTAATCATAAAACTATGAATAACAAAAATTGAGACTCCTTAGAAATTATGAACTGAAAACAAATTCTCTAAAACCGTTTTTTTTGTAAAAGAAAGACGACGGCAAACTTCTTAGGAAAATAATTACCTATGACACATCTAGGAAAATAAAGACATAGATTGAAAATAAATTCTCTAAAAGAGCTTTCTTTCTTTTCTTTTTTTTAAAAGGACTCAATGATTATTACTTTCAAATTTAAAACCAACCTAGACCTATCATGAACCGACCCGAAAATTGTAATAACTAAGTTAATTGCAAAAAGGAGAGTTCAGAAGACTTACTTCACCCAGTAGGACCATGGCAACCACATAGACATGCGCATGAAATGTGAGGTTCGATTTCTATCTAGACTCTGGCTTGCAAAGTGGAGACACGAGGATTACCGGGCTAAACCAGTCATGGTGGTGGTTAGGCCGGGGTTCCCCTGACTCCGGCTCAGTCAAGGAGCCGACCCGGGTTGCAAAGGGTGCAACCGTGGTGGGAACTCAATGACATCGTGAAAGAACTTTCGGGACTAAGGAGGGCGACCCGTACCACGCGGGTGTGGTTGGGGTGTCCGCTGTCTCAGTACCATCCTAAACCTGTGCCGCCCAGGTCCGGCAGCGGGTAGTGTGTGCGGTGTAGTGTAAATGCAAGGCATGCACAGCAAGTTATATCATACAGCGCTTCGTGCATAAAATAAACCATACATCCAAACACCTCCCTGCAAAACAAGGGTTAACAATCACGCCTCCCCTTATACCTCCCATTCTGCAAAAAAATTTAACACCTAAAATGTTAGGGACGTACCTGGGATCCTCGCTGCAAAACAAAAATATTTTTTGAAAAGAAAAACTGGCCTAAGTCCACTAAGAGTTTTAACTCAAGTCCCCAGCGGAGTCACCAAGCTGTCGCGACCTAAAATTTCTCAGGCTAATGGATTGTTAAGACTAAGCCTCACTCGGGCCCTCCCAAGCCCTACCAATTCGCGACTTAGGGTTTAAGTTTTTAACATGCAAAAGTTTTTATGCTTGGAGTCGCCACTAATCTATTTATGGTAGGTCAATTAGAAACCTAAATAAAACATAGGAATATATGTTTTATTCCTACGAACCAGAGATTCTAAGCTCGGGGACTTGGTTACGCTAGATCAAGTCTAACGCCCTTTCGGTACCTTTTCTTTTCAAAAAATGTTTTGGCAGACAGTTTGGATTCATTTTAACTTAGTCACTAGCATGTGAGGTGATCATGCATGTGCGCAAACCACAAAAGTAACACCCAATAATCAAAACATTAAATAAATTGCAAGATTGGGAGAATTACTTACCTCGAAGCAACGTAAGCATCTGCATTGTTAGCTAGAAAATCACATCAACAATTCTAATATGATTTCTAATTAACAAGCAGTTCACTCAATATTTTTTAGGATTTTCACTTATTTAAATGAAAGCTAACCTATATGTAATGACGTGCAAAAATTAACATGCGATTAATGCAGCCTAACATGCAAACTATATGTCATGCGACGACGTGACCTAATTCTAATGACGGACAAATGATTTATTTTTGGTATTTTCAAATGAAATTCGCAATTAAAAATTACTCAAATTAACATGCAATCTTTCCTAGAGAAAATGATTTGATCTATCCTAAAGTGATTCTTTTTTTTGGGATTTTTATTAAAATTCGAAATTATTAAATATCCTAAATAATCCACTAAGATTAAAACAATCTCTAATTTAAACTAGGAAATATGCTACCCTAAATCCCAATTTAAATCAAATAATTATCTTATTCTTTTGGATATATTTAAGATTCCCTAAGCATGCAAAATTTCTAATTTAAATCCTAACTAACATATTTTTTGATTTTCTTTATTTAAAAGGAAAACAATCAAACAAAGATAGCAACCACGTTCAAACAATCCACGCAATCCGCAAGATTCTTCTTATCAGATTCAAATTAGGCAAAGAAATCAAACTAACGGTCATATCTATAGGGTTATAGATATCGACGGAAAGCTGATTGTTCAAATTTGGAATGCAAATAAAATCTATTATCATATCCAAATGATTATGGATAAGATAACGATTTTCCGTATCGCCGCGTATCGTACCTTAGAGATAAGGTCGGATAGTCGTCCAGATACATTGCCAAATTAGGAATGATTCCTAATTTTGGGTATTTTCAAATATTGTGGATATAGCACACATCATCCTAAGGTATCTAGCAATCCACGCACTATTCACGAAATATTCAAACACCCGAAAGATTAGGAAATTGAATATTCTAAGACTATAGATGAGAATCTTACCTAATTTGTGGATATTTTCAAATTTGAATCACCGGCGGATCGGGATTGCGGAACGTATGGTGGCCAACGGCGATGGACCAGCGGCGATAGCGGTGTCGCTACGAGGAGCGGCGGCGTCAGCGGCAGGATAGTCCGCGGCTCACGTCGGGACGGCGACAATGGCGTGGACACTCGAGACAGCGGGAACAGCAGTGTCGAGCAAGACTGGCCGCAAGCTGGGGGGGATGGCTTTGTAGTGGAGATGTGCCCTTTTGGAGTCTTCCTTTAGTGCGCAGAACGTGCTCCTCCTTTGAACTGTAGTCAAAGTCCTTCAATCAACTTCCACCACTTGCCTCCCTCTTTGACTTTTCCTTCAACGTTGTTGTCTCTGTGGCTTGGCGGTGTGAAGCTCAGCAGATCGGTTCAGGAGGTGTCGACATCGTGCAACAGGTCTACAGCATGTCGAGGCTGGAGTGAGAAGTAGCCATGACTGTCGAGAGACCCTCGACTCAGACGGAAGGAGTAACTCGTCGCGGCAAGGGGCAATGGCGGTCGTCGAGTCAAAGGATTCCAGTCTTAGGGGCAGTAGGTCATGCGAAGCTTCGCGGGCAGCGGCGTCGGGCGCAACAATGGGATGGCGGCCTCGCGAAACAGCAGCACCAGTGGTCCGCGCGGTGCGGTCGCGAGGCGGCGCGACCGACTTTCTCTCTCTTGCACTCTCACTCTCACATGTGTTTTCGCTCTCTTCCTCTCACGGATGACTCTCTCTCTGGTCGTGTATAACGCTATTGATCAAAAGAGAGAAGAAAAGCCTCCCCCTTTCGGCCATGCAATGGCCTATTTATACTACATAGGAACCGACCTCTTCACATATTTCTTTCCTCAGTCAAATATTTCCTTCCCTGGTTGACCAACTCTTGCTGAGGAAGTAAAGCCCATGTTTCCATTCATTATATATTAAACAATATACTTTTTAACATGGATCCTTCACTGCCCCTGTTAACCGAATATGGCTTCACAATCTTTCCATGTGTATTGCGGCAATGTGAGTAATATGGCCAAGGATTTTCTTGAACGCGGGCTTAGTTCAATTTCATTAAGTTCAGAGCAGTTCGCTTGAGTACATCCACGGCCGGTCCGATAAATATGCAAACTATATGGGCCTAATTAACTATTAATGGAATGCTCCTAATATCTATATGCAATGCCATCTAATTATATTTTTTGTTTAGGGGTTAAAAAATCAATCCCTAATTTTCTATGCAATTGTTCCTAAATGACTAGTTAAAATTTAGGTGTCAACACCTAGTAAAGCCCTAAAGGCTTGTTCATCCAATAGATTGTGTTGTCTTAGGATTTTTTAGGGGTAAAGACCCCTTTTGGGGGTTAGACCCCTTTTGGGATTTTTTAGGAGATAAAACCCCTTTTAATCCCTAAATTAAGAATTTTGAACAATACCATTTGGGCACCTCAAAAAAAATTAAATTTCACTCAAAGTGGGTGCCCACAAGATTTCTAAGCCATTCTGTGAATTTTTGAAATTTTTTTTTTTGGAAAAATTTTTCTAAGAATTTTACTTTCCCGAAAACTAATTTTTTTTATTTTCTGAAAGAAAAATTATTTTTTAAAATTTTTGTGAATTTTGGAAATTTGCAAATTTTTTTGTGAGTTTTTTGGAATTTTCTCAAATTTATATGAATTATCGAATTTTTTGATTTTTTTAAGGATTTTTCTGAATTTTCATTTTTTTATGATTTTCTGAATTTTCTATTTTTTTATGAAATTTTCGAATTTTTATAAATTTTCTAAACAATTTTATTTTCCCATCGGAAAAATGAACTGAACCGAACCGGTTCAGACCGGTCCGACCAAAGCAGACCGGCCTAGCAGGCACCGGCTGACGCTCCGGCGAGCACGTTTCCAACTTTTTTCTTCTAGACAGATCGAACACCTTCTGGGCATGAAGCTAGTTTTAGCATTATCAAGGCCGCCACTTCGGACCAAGCTCCAGCGACCTTCCGATGTGTTTTTGGCCACTTCCTCATTTTCTAGATCATCTATCACACTCCCTCTAACCATCTAGCCCTATTGGTTCGCCATCAGACCATCACCGGCCGGAGAAAATCGAGCCAAAAAATGCTAACCTGCAACTATTCTAATCGGCTTATCTAATATCCAGATCAGCATGCAGGACATCCTAGCCATTTCTAACGATCACATATCACTCAAAACAATCAAAGAGAATCAGAAACACTAACTTGATCGGCTGTTGACCATTGGAAAGCATTCTGGCGAGGTTTGGGAGCTCCAATGTGGGTTTCATGGTGACCGACTCAATGAGAATGCGATTTCATCGATTCGAAAAGCAAGAAACAATGAAACATTATGATCAGAAACATGTTTTCAACCTCAACAATCTCAAAATCATAAAGAAACATGCATGATCAAGCGTGATAAAACTCAAGCACCTATTCTGGATTTTTATCAAACGATGACCATGAACAAACTTTACCTTCTTCGCCAGAGCTTGATTATGAAATTTCGAACCAAATGGTGACCGTAGGGTGATTCCTTGACACCTGCTTTCGAAGCTAATGAGCTCCGCTTCACCAGGAAGGTCCTGGATTGATCGGCCGGAACTCACTTTCAGGCCTTTGTGACCAGCTTTACACTGATCACCTGGGGAGGATGTTCTCCTTGAACGATCGATTCGCCAGTGCCGTTCAATCGATCGACGCCAGTCACTCAATCAGGAGACCTCAACTCCCTTCTCTCTTAGTCAGTCTCTCTCTCTCTCTCTCTCTCTCTCTCTCTCTCTCTCTCTCTCTCTCTCAGGATTTTCGTCCAGCACCTTCTCCTCGTGATAACAACTTTTTTCTGATTTTTTAACCCTCTTCCCCGAGTCGGTTCTTGGCTCTAACCAACCTCCGAGTTGGCTATAATATATGAGGATGGACAGTTGGAGAATCTCTAGCTGTTCGATCCATTTAGCATGTGCTCGATTAGCCAGAGTAGGTCGGTGAAGACGCGGCTCCGAACAGATATTTTCTCCTTTCCCGTACAGGCAAGTTAGTCGGGCGAAGGGGAAGACCGACCCGGGTTGGTCCAAATTCGTAAATTAAACCCTATTTTGACCCAATTTTTCAAATTTAATCCCAAAATTGAATTCCTTAGCACATTTTGCATCAAGATATGGGATTTGTACCAATTTTGTTACAATTAGACCCAAAATTTCTCAAATTTGAATTCGTATTAATAGGGTTTTTGTTCATTTCAGTGTCCAAATGACCTAATTAGGCAAAATTGAGGTCAAAATTGAATTACCCATGACTTATTAACCCTAGGGAAGGTATGGGTCTTGATTGAAAATTTCAAATTGAATGGAATCCCCAATTTGGGTCTTAAAATCCCTAATTTCCAATTAATTTTTGGGCCTTTTCAATTTCTTGGTCAAATTTTGCAATTGGACCGACCAATATGCAACTCAAGGTCCCAAAATCAATTGTTGTGAAGACACTATAGCCTAAAAATGACTAGAAACGATTTAATTGGATTTTTGGCTCAATTAGGGTATGAAATTACCCAATTTTGGGAAAAACATATCCCCAACTGAAACTTTCTAAAATTGAAACTTCAGTGATGAAATTGGAATTAAGAGAAGACTAATGGCTATTTTTAATGGAATTTTTTAATTCCATTTGGTATTTTTCTTGATTTTTCACTCATTTTAGCCAAAAGAAATTAAGGAAAAATTCACGAAAATTCTAAAAAAATTATTTTTATTTAGAAATAGGTTCCTAAGTGTGGCCAAGGTTTGTAATCCTAATTTTTTGATTTTATTTGAAATTGAAAACTTTGACTAAAAGTCAGGTGTCAACACGGTGTTGACAACTTTCCACACACTATAGGCGCCGATAAGAGCTTTCATTCTAGTTGCCCAATTAATATAATTTTATTTGGTAAGACGAGGGTATTGAAGAGGAAGCTGATTGTTTGTTGAGGCCATGATCACAAACCATAAGCTCTGATACTAATTTGTTGGGATAAATTCGAAGGTGAAACACTCACAACTCGAGAGAAGGAGACAAAGAGGCCTTATTCACCTTATCAGTAACTCCTTATCGGTTTCACCTTATCAAAATAATTACAAGACACGCCTATTTATAGACTTGTTACATGACTCTTAGACTTACTCTTAAATGACTCATAAATGAACTCTACCGTTCCGAGGAGATAGGTTTCTAGGAATTTACACAACATTAACTAGACCTAAAAACACGTAAGGTCAAGACATAGAAATATGAATAGACTCTTTGAAAAAACAACCCTACAATAAAGATTCTTCTTGAATGTGTGCACCACTCTTGGAAGTCGAACGGCCTTTGGTAACTTGTTTAATGAATCGGCAACTTCCAGTGAATTTGGTTTAATTTCTAACATTATCTAAATGCGCCAAACATCCAAGGGACAATCATATTGCAAAGTCAAATAAACCTAAGCTATCAGGAAATAAGCCGGCTATATATATTAAGCATTTTTATAATCTCGGTCTAATTTACAGGCCAACTGTACACAAAAGGCAAAGTAGATTTTCTTCATTTAAAATTCATGAACTCATACTCTTCAATCAGTCTTCGATTATGAACGAGGAAAAGCTTCCTCGTTGTCATGTGCCCCACTTCAAGCACCTGAAAAACGCCAGCAGAAGATGGGGCTCATATGCCGAGGAAAAAGCCGTTCAAGAAGGCGCTGGATGCACCGTTTGCGCCAGAAAATACTGCATCAATGCCATTGATCTTAACTAACTTGATCTATCAAATAACTAGAATCTACAAAGGCACATAGGTGCTTGCTAATCATAATGCATTAGGAAATTGAATAGAGAGGCTGTTTCTGTACATCAACAGTCCGTCCCAATCCTTATCTTCCCAGTTCATGAGGTTCCTTAAAAATTTCTGATGATGGCGTGTATACGGAGAATTGGAGTAGGATAGATTATAATCTCTATGTAGTTCATTGGTTTCTGAAGGCAGCTCACTTTGTAAATGTACCATCATCTGGCGCGCGCTAGTAACTTGCCAAAATAAAGGTCGGCACATAAAAACATCAGGGAAAAAGTAAGCTTCTTTCATCTCGAACTGTAGATAGATTACACTTTAGGGGTGAGACAAATAAAAAATAAATCGGGACAATTTCTCATCTTCGGCGAGTTCTTTTCGAGATCCAGTCTTATCAGCAATAAACAGATCAAAGGCTCCCGGATTTTTAAACTTGTCGAGTTTAAATGCATCGGATTTTTAAACTTGTCGAGTTTAAATGCATAGGCAATCGAGGGTTGTTGCACTATGTGTGCTTACTCATGTCACTGATAAGAGTATATGACCCAAGTTACTTACCGATGAAGTGTAGCATCAACACCAAAATACGGCACATATCATTAAAAAGCATAATATCTGAGTCATTCCATTTATTGGGAATGATGTCATGCACAGAACAACAAATGCATCGAATGTGAGGGGTCTCTCATGTTTTATGTCATAAATCTTTCAACAATTTACGCTGGTAAGGCCACGACTTTTAGAGGTTGAGCTCTCTGCACACTGATCCCGAACTTGTCTTCCGTGTTCATATTTTCCGGTGTGACACGGTCTTCGAGCCTCCAATTAAATGCGTTAATGAGCGCACCCAGCATCAGATGTAACATTCTCGTGGCCAACGGCAATCCTGGACAAATTCGCCTGCCACCACCAAACGGTACAAGCTCGAAATTTTTTCCCGGGAGATCTATGTCAGATCCTAGAAATCTCTCCGGCACAAACTCATTTGGATTGACCCAAACGCTAGGATCTCTTCCTATAGCCCACGCATTGATAAGAACTTGTGCACCCATTGGAATGGTGAAACCGCTATAAGTCTATCAGCTTCAGGCTTGCGCGGGAGAAGTGGAAATGGTGGGTGAAGTCGGAAAGTTTCTTTTACGATAGCTTGTAAATACGGTAAGAGAGGTATATCGACTTCCTCCATCTGGTTGCCTTTGCCAATGACTTCATGGAGCTCGGTTTGAGCTTTTGATAGCTTCTCTGAGTTGCGAAGTAGCTCCGCCACTGCCCACTCTAGAGTACTTGAAGTGGTTTCGGTACCGGCAGCAAAAAAATCCTGTGGTCATCATTGCAACAAACATAAGAGCATGATAAGTACTCAGGACGGGAAGATTTAGATTCATTATTTGCAGCGAAAGAAGTGAAACAAGTACAACCGGAGTGAAATAGAGGAATACTTTTGATTCCATATGGTGGTTCTATTAATGCTCAGTGCTAACTAATCACGGATAAATTATACGAAAAACAATAAAAACAAGATTGTCATGCATGGCAACGGTGTTTTCTCCTAGTTAGACAATGATGGCACGTGAATAAAAATATTGTTCTACAAATCAGATAGTAACAAAGAGAAGCTTGAATACCAGAAACAGCTGATTCACTAGAGAGATGTCCACGTCCTCACTCTTCTCTTCCACTACATCAAGAAGAGCATCCAAGACATCGTTGCTAGTAACTGAACCAGACTGCATCATCAGCTGCCACCTTTTCTTGATGAGAACATCGAAGATATCAAACATTTTGCCAAAATACAATTCCGCTGCTTCAAACCCTGTGGATCAATCTTCTTCAGCACAAAAAAGTAATCTGCAAGGTTTGGCTTTCCAACCTCGGCCATGATTTGCCACACCGCCTCTTTCAACTCTTTAGCTGAATTTGAAGGGTACATCATGTCCAATGAGAAAACCGTGTTCGACAGAGAGTTGAGGCTAGTCCTAAAAGGCGCCTCGCCAATGTCTATAGCATCGCCATTGTGCGCACATTTCTGAACGTAACAGACAAGCTCTTCCACTTTCTTGCTGCGAAGGTGCTGGTTGGAATCCAGTTATTTACTGGACAATAGATGTGTGTTGTATATTTTTCTAAGGTTTCGAAAGAGAAGCAAAATGGGTATCCAAGGCAAGCCGAGTTGATTGTGGTTTTGCGCCGTGATGGTATCAGGAATCGTTCGATTCAAGAAGATAGCATCATGCGTTTGGAGGATTTCTTTGCCTAGCGTTGGAGAAGAAACGACAACTGTGGTTGTTGGAAGCGAGTGTCGGGAGAATCGACTAACCTGTTCAATGCACTCCAAACCATTTCCAGGATCGTACGTTGAATCACCAGCGAACGATGAATGAATCTACTTCACGTTGGTCCGAATACAATCACAAGGAAAGTATTCTTGTTCCACAGCGTTAATGCCGATTGTCTTTTCAAAGTAGATACGGAATCCTTATATGTCGTTCTTTGATGAAGAGAGGAGAGAGAGAGAGAGAGAGAGAGAGAGAGAGAGAGAGAGAGAGAGAGAGAGAGAGAGAGTTCTGTTCTTCAGAATTTACTTATCTCTTGTTCGATATTCTGATACTGAGGAAGTTACCTTAACTTCCCTTAAGAAAATCCCCTCGCACCTCTTCAAAAGGTGTCTCTCAGACACACTTCTTATTAGAGCAAATGGTGTCCCTTGGACACACATATCATGGGCGGACCGACGAAATATAACATCTCCCACTCGCACATGATAGGCTTGATGATGCTCTATCAAGAACATAAGGCATTCAACATTCATCTACCTTAGAAACAATTCATACTGGCAAGAAAGCCGTGCGACCAGTGAGTACACCTGCACTTGGGAGCTCTAATTATGCACCTGTTAAGGACAACATAATGACTACAACCCCAAAAAGAAATAAACAATTAATGTCTCACAGTACCCCAGACATATTTTGTTACATCAATCCAAGTATACCTATCCTTTAAAGGCTATACTTGACTTTTCTCAAGAACACCGTGTATTTACAATTATTTCCGAAGCCATTGAAGGTGAAATAATTGGTCGACCGGTAAACACATGTGATAGATGTAAAACAATAATAGTCTTCCTTCGCACTCATGTCTCTCTTCGTTTCAGAACAACTGCTTTCCTAGACACGTCCCATAAAGTCATATCTATTCATGACCGCCGGTAACATGCTAAAGTAGCAACATTGATCTTCTACTTTGAGAACATAGTCAGAAGTAACATAGGATACAAAGTAAGGTAAATTATAAATTACCTTAAGGACTCACACGATGAATAAATAGGGATAATTGTACTCATCTCCCTTATTTGTCGAATAAAGCACATGTAGTATGAATTACATGCTATAGTGGATTTCTCTTTCTATAAGAGCGTATGTCATTTATTAATCATATCCACTATACGGATCTTAGCCTAAACATGGTCACGTTCTTCTCACGTACTCATGTTTAGCCTGAGTGCTATATCAGCTCGCTTTCCACAGCGCCCAATTTAGTACTCGCATCCGGCTACCTTCAGGCATACATGATTGTGGGAATATCATGTTCAGTCTTATCACATACGAATAACAGACCTCATCTTGATTCCAATCAAGGCGACATTAAATCGTTTTATGTACTAAACTGCTCTTTCAGCATTTATAGTACATATCGTCTCATCTCAACCCGCTTACTATAGCGTTTAAGGTGATTGCTCGTGTGAGTGAGCCAATCATTGTCTCATGACATACCTTTCAACAATATATGTGTGTTTGTGCTAGTCTCATAACATTGTACTAATTGATAAAACATCAATTCATTAACAAACAAGTACAATACATATACACACATAATCCAGTGATTCTCAACAATATTACATATCACAATCACAATCACAATCTACGTAATCCTAGAGACATCCTGTGGGTCAAGAACACGTCTCTAGGAACAGCCTTCGTAAATGGATCAGCAACCATCCTGTTGGTTGAAATATATTGCAGGATTACTTCCTTCTGCGCTATTATATCTCTGATGAAGTTATTCTTTATGTCAATGTGCTTCGTCCTACCATGGTACTTAGGATCTTTCACATAGGCAATGGCTGCTTGATTATCGCAATATACTGTCACTGGTCTTAGGACATCAGTGATAATGGCTAAATTTTTCAAGAAACGTTTTAGCCATACTGCTTCTTGCACTGCAGCAGAACATGCAATAAATTCTGCCTCCATCGTAGATAAAGATGTGCATGTCTGTTTTTTGCAATTCCAAGAAATTGCACCATCATTAAGCAAGAACGCATATCCAGATGTCGATTTACGCTCATCTAGGTCTCCTCCCCAATTAGCATCGGAGTATCCTAATAAACGTAGATCACTCCCTTGATAGCAAAGTCGATAGTCCATAGTACCTTTCAATTATCTCAGGATCCTCTTAACTGCTTTCCAGTGTGCTGAACCAGGATTTGATTGATATCGGCTCACTAACCCCACAGCATGATATATGTCGGGTCGAGTACACATCATAGCATACATCAAACTTTCGACAGCACTAGCGTAAGGAACAATTACCATTTCTTTCTTTTCTTCTGGAGTCTTAGGACACATCTTAGTACTCAGGCCTTCACCTTGCATGATAGGGGTATCAATGGGATTACAGTGCTGCATATTGAAGCGTTCAAGAATCTTCATTATATAAGACTCTTGTGACATAGCAAGGAGTTTCTTTGATCGATCTCTTTCAATCTTAACTCCCAATATATATGCAACTTCTCCCATGTCCTTCATTTCAAAATTAGAGGACAACCATTCTTTTATGGTTATAACCAAACCCTTGTTATTCCCAGCCAACAGTATATCGTCCACATAAAGAGATAAAATCATAAATTTATCCTCGGACCGTTTGATATACACATAGTGATCCTCTTCGATCATCGTGAACCCAAAAGAAGTTATGGCTCGATGAAAACGAAAATACCACTGTCTAGACGATTGCTTAAGGCCATAAATTAAGCGATGAAGTTTACAAACTTTACGCTCTTGACCTTCAGCAATGAAACCTATCGGTTGCTTCATATAGATTTCTTCATCTAGTTCTCCATTGAGAAATGCTGTCTTTACATCCATTTGATGTAATTCTAAGTCCAAATGTGCAACAATGGCTAGGATAAGGCGTATGGAGGCAAACCTTACAACTGGTAAAAAAGTTTCCTCATAGTCTATACCCTCTTGTTGAGTATAGCCTTTCACCACAAGGCGAGCCTTATACTTTTCAATGGATCCATCCGCCCTTCGCTTAATCTTGAAAATCCATTTGTTTCCAATAGCCTTGCGATCGGGTGGTAGATCAACCAAGTCCCAGACGTGGTTTGTTCTCATAGATTCCATTTCGTCTTCCAAAGCTTTTCTCCATTCTTCATTGTCAGGAGATGAGAGAGCCTCTTGAACTGTTTTAGGCTCCGCATCGTCTTGTGGAGAAATCATAAATGCTTCCCCTTCAATCTCAAATCGACGACGGGGAATACTTTTACGATTACTTTTACGCAACTGAACTTCTTGAGAATTCAGTTTGCCAGGCGACGCTACACTCCCACTAGGTCTTGTATGTTGAGGTAAATCTGTATTTTCTTCAATAACATTAGTGGGTGTGTTATCGGGATCTTCCATCTCATGTAATTGGAAGTCCTTATCGATCTCACCTCTACTAGGAAAATCGTCCTCCAAGAATATGACATCTCGTAACTCCATTTCAGTCACACTTCCATCAGCTTGTTCACCTATGAACACGTACCCTTTGGAGTGTTCGGAGTATCTAATAAAGATACACTTCTTCCCTCTAGAGCCTAATTTTCCATATTTATGAGAAGAATCATGAACATATGCTGCACACCCCCAAGGTTGTAGATTACTTAAGTCTGGTTTCCTACCTGTCCACAATTCATAAGGGGTGGAAGCAACTGACTTAGAGGGCACACGATTAAGTATATAGGCAACAGTCAATAACGCATCTCCCAAATATGAAACGGGTAGATTTGCCTGCGCCATCATAGACCTAACCATTTCCAATAGGGTTCTATTCCTTCTCTCTGCAACGCTATTT
The DNA here is from genome assembly GCF_021117445.2 of Syzygium oleosum. Taxonomy (NCBI): domain Eukaryota; kingdom Viridiplantae; phylum Streptophyta; class Magnoliopsida; order Myrtales; family Myrtaceae; genus Syzygium; species Syzygium oleosum. The sequence goes on from NW_026607496.1 coordinate 11,142,120, forward strand.
TGTTGCGGAGTACCAGGAATAGTCAATTGTCTTACAATTCCCTTTTCATCACAAAGAGCCTTGAATTGCTCAGATAGATACTCACGTCCGCGATCTGTTCTCAATGCATTTATTGTTTTGTTCAATTGATTCTCTACCAAAGCTATAAACCGCCTAAAGCAATCCAATGCTTCGGACTTATGGGAGATCAGAAAAACATAACTGAAACGCGTTATGTCATCTATAAAAGTGATGAAATATGAGGCTTCATGCCTCGCCCTCACATTTAAAGGACCACAAATGTCAGAATGTATAAGTTGCAATGGAAGTTCAGCTCTGGTTCCTTTACCAAATGATTTTCTAGTTATTTTTCCCGCTAGACAATGTTCACATACGGGTAGTTCAACATTAGCGAGTGACCCCAATAGGCCTTCTCTTGCTAATCGTTTCATTCTTTGTAACCCAATGTGACCCAGTCTAGCATGCCAAGTACTTGCATCAATCTCCACATTATTAGAAGATGCAATTAAAGAAAAACAACCATCAACATTAACTTTGTACACATCATAGTCAATGTCTAATACCATAAAACCATTCAATACATAACCAGAACCGTAATAAACTGTTCTAAACAAAATGTCAATACAATCACCATGAAAATTAAATACATAACCTAAGCCAAGAAGAACAACTACAGAGATCAAGTTTCGCCGAATATCTGGAGCATAGAGGACATCATGTAGGAATAGGTTTCAACCACCACAAAAGGTTAATTTACATGTACCGATACCCTTCACTTCAACTCTTGAGTTATTTCCAACATATATCCATCTTCTTCCAGGCTGTATCCGACGATACTCCACAAATGCTCCTCGGTCTCTAGCTACGTGGTCTGTTGCTCCTGAGTCTACAGTCCACATTGGATGAGATTCAGCAAGCATTACAGTGCTAGAAACAAAAGCATTACTCAAAGTAATGGAGTAACGTGGTACCTTTTTCGGCTCAGTGCATTCACGAGCGAAGTGGCCCAATTTACCACAATTGTAGCACATCGTCTTGGCCTTGTCCTTCTTCCCGCCACGCTTCTTGCGTCGGAAAGTCTTGGCTCTCTTGGGTACCTGATCAATCTCTTTTCCTTTGTTGTTGAATTTATGGTTCCTCTTGCGCTTAAAGCCCGAAGCTTTGCCCGAACCTGATTCAGCAACATAAGCATGGGTAGAGGATTTTGCAGCCTCTAGGCGCTCATCTTCTAATTCCAAATGACGCGCAATATCGTCAAAAGTGACGATATTCTCATTATGCATCATATTGATTTTCATATGTTCCCAGCTCTCAAGAAGAGACCTTATAACAGTCTAAACTTGCTGTTTGTTAGTTAAGGTATGACCTACTGACTTCAGCTCACGTATCATGTTTGACATCTCCCGAAGATGCTGCCTCATCAATAGATTTGAGCGCTTCCGGTATGTGTCAAATTTGATGGTGAGTCGCCTCAACTTAGTGGCAGACGTACCCCCAAACTTATTTTTCAAGACAATCCACATTGCTTGAGCTTTGTCATAACTTTCAAACTCACACATGAGTTCATCTTGCATACAACTCAACAACGTGATGCGAGCAATGCTATTTTTCTTTTTCCAAGTTTGAAAAGTTTATTGATCTCTTCTGTGTTGAGTAGAAGTTCCATGCGCAGGTTCATCCATGGTGTGGTTGAGGGTTTCCAAAATCTCTTGCTCCTCAAGGATATACTGAATTTTTTGGTGCCAAATATGATAATTGTCACCGTTCAGCTTTTCACCCTTGTTGAGGTCAGCCACAATGGCCTTGGATGCCGAAGCCATAATCAATTTCTACTACACATTGACATAATAAACATAGAATCAATACTAGCACATATTCCACATAAATACACATTTTAATTTGCAGCAAAGACAAACTAAATTAATGATAATTCAACAGAAGATATCGAAACGAAAGTTCACTATGTTTCCAATCAGCTTCGACGTACAATTGTTCTACTATCATTAACTTGTTTAATTTGCGCAAATTTTAAGTTCTAGGTGAGAACTCCTTTGACTTCTACCAACCTACGAACTCCCACTTGAAAAAAACGATTATCATACATCATGCAATGATCGCATTCTCTCATACAATTATAAACAACAGCATGATGTTAACCAAAATACAGGTAATTCAAGCAGAATACAAGTAAATAAAAAATGGATCTCCAACCGTTGTTTGAGTCAGCTCGGAACTGAAATTGCAAGCACGTTAAACCTTATAAACATGCCATCAATGAACCATGCTCTACATAATCTTTATGTGGTCATTTACATGTAAGCCAGCTTCTGTATTTCCAAAATCATAATTAAATACAAGTAAAATTGGGTCGGTAATTGGGTCGGGTCATCGGGTCGGGTCTCCAGACGGGTCGGGTCGGCCGGTCGTCGGAGGTGGGTTCGCTGGCCAGATGACGCCATCAATGCGTCAGCATGTCGGTTACCGACAGTTTTGCTGACGTCATCGATGACGTCAGTACGCGCCGGTTGGCGACATGCGCATGGCTTTCACTCCTTAGCATTACCAGCGTGTGGCCGCGTGTGGCGGCGCGTCCAGAGGTTTCCGGCGGCATTCGACCCGCCATTCTGCTCGTCTCGACGAGTTCTTTAACTCTGTATAATAATATATTATTTTTAATGAAACATAAATATTCGATACAGTGTCAAACAGAACGGCGTTCAACCTCCAAACCCGTTCGTCGCGTCCGATCTCGTTTTCGACGATTCATGTTGCAATTTCCGAGCAATGAACATCCAGACGTTATGAATTCTCTCGATCCCCATATCAAACAACAAGCGAAAAAATTCAACGGAAAAACAAGGCAAAGATCATAACCTGGCTCTGATACCAATTGAAGGAAATAAAAGTGTCGGGAATGACTAACCTCTTTCGATTCTTGACAAACGAAATACCCAGGAATGTACGTTGAATCACCAGCGAACAATGAATGAATCTACTTCACGTTGGTCCGAATACAATCACAAGGAAAGTATTCTTGTTCCACAGCGTTAATACCGATTGTCTTCTCAAAGTAGATACGGAATCCTTATACGTCGTTCTTTGATGAAGAGAGGAGAGAGAGAGAGAGTTCTGTTCTTCAGAATTTACTTATCTCTTGTTCAATATTCTAATACTGAGGAAGTTACCTTAACTTCCCTGAAGAAAATCCCCTCGCACCTCTTCAAAAGGTGTATCTCAGACACACTTCTTATTAGAGCAAATGGTGTCCCTTGGACACACACATCATGGGCGGACCGACGAAATATAACAGTGGTTAAAAAGCCGAGCTGAAATTTCATTATGGGGCCGTAAGTGCGAGCGAGCCCGACAAGAGACTTGTGGGGAAGCTTTCCGAGTTTGAGGTGGTTACCGATGAGCAGAAGAGGCCGCAGACCGGGTGGGAGGTTGGAGGGAGCCTTTTTGATTCTCGTTGCGACAAAAGAGAGAGCTTGGATCAAGCCCCACAGAAGTGAAGGCACAAATCAAGACTAAGTAATCCATGGCTGGGGCTTGCCTCTTTGTGAATCTAAAGAGGTATATGTTCATCTGTTTCTTCTATTATATAATGCATTTCTTGCTGCTTTCTCTAGAGCAGTACCATCGCTTTCACTCGAGCCTAACTTTTTTGTCATCATTAGCCCTCAAAATTCTGCTATTTTTTACCTCATAAAAGATAATGCTGCTCTTGGTTCTATACAGACAGGCTGCTTTCAATCGGGTCATTCGTCTCTTTGTTGTTATGAGTAACGGGGGTTGACATGATTCAGAACTTCGAAAACTAAGATTTCCGATTAAAATTGACATAATTGTTTTGGTATAATATGAGATTTATAAATTTTGCATATTTTGAATAACTAAACTAAAAAGCAAAGAGGTCATTTGACGCTAGAAGTCTTGCAGTTCATAGATATTTGTGTTTTCTTTGTTTTGCAGAAGCGAAAACGGACCGATTCAATAGGTGGTTGTTATGAATCTACACTAATAAAGTCACGGAACGCAGACAAAGAAGGATATGTTATTGGTAGATCCATCTCATGCATCCTTTCCTACCAAGCAGGGGCTAGTTCCTCTTTACTAATGAACCGTCACTGCCGCGGCCTGCCTACAAAGATTCATTGTGATGGCGGTGTTAAGATATATGTCTCAAGTTTGAACTCGTGCATGAGATCCAACCCACCTTGAAGGATACAGATCAATCCGAACGATTTCGGAAGTGTTACAGAGACCGCTTCACGTGACATATAATGAGTTGTTCCTTTCGGTCTTTTAGGACTATTTTGGCCACACATTGCAGCCCCCATTTGAGCACATATTGGGGATACCCTTTCAACTGAAACTGGGGTCGGTCAGATAAGATAAGGAAAAGCATTTGGGTTTTCTTATTGGGTTAATTTCACGAAAACCTCAAATTAGTACACCTGTGACAAATTTACCCTAAATTAATTTTTTGACCATAAAAAAGTCCAAATTTGTACACCTGTAATAAATTTACTCTCCGTTAGTTTTCATTAAATTTTACGGTTAAATTGTTAAGTTGGATGACACGTGGTAGTTGACAGGTGTACCAGTTTGGGGTTTTACCTCCGTTTATCATAGGTGTACTAGTTAGGATTTTTTGTGGTCAAAAAATTAATTTGGGGTAAATTCATCGTGAGTGTACCAATTGGGATTTTTTATAGTCAAAAACTTAGTTTTGAGTAAATTTATCATAGATGTACTAATTTGAGATTTTTCATGGTATTAACTTTGACTCGTTCTATTAGCTACACAATGATGACTCCCACATGTCACAAGTCAAGCTCTCTAGCTGCAAGTAGAGCTCCCTCCTCATAATCGCAACAATGGAGAGGAGCTCAATATAAGAAGTACAAAAGCGAGAGAGTGGCTCTGGGTTCTTAGCCGTGAGAAGAGCTCTCGAGACTCAGTGATATTTGAATGGAGAATCCTACGTCCAACCAAGGAGTTTTTTCGTGAGGCTAAACAATGTGGGTCTGAGTGTAATGTAGGGGTGCGAAACATTTGAGCATCTAAACAAGAGTAACCTTGTAACTCGCCAATTAATGAGTGACTCATTTCCGGCTTGCTTTCCTGTAGAGTAGGTTTCGATACTCAAATCGAACCAGGTAAATCTCTCGTATTCTGTATTATTCCTCGTCAATTTGTATTTGACTTGAATTGCAAATTCAATTAACTTCCACATTTGTTTTGCAACAAGTAGCTTTTGGGTAAACTAAAAGACATCCGAACTCTGAAATTAGTAACAGATATTGGTAGAGATTCAGATCACACATAGAATTTCTACTCAGCGCTCAGGAGATCTTTTTCCTTGGGGCCGTAAAACAAGGTGAACAAAAATCAGCCGACATGTATTGTTTATTGGTGGGGTTACTATTTCTAGTTTGGTTACTCTAAAGAGCAGATGGTGGTACATTTACGGACACAACCCTGCCAATGGTGGTACATTTACGGACACAACCCAGCCCACCGGTCACAGCCATTCACCACCAGCTCAAACTTCCACACTAGCCGCATCAAACAAATGGACGGAACACGTAGAGTAAGAAAACAAAGCTGGCAAAATCACTTGAATGAATCTTTACTCGGGCCATTGATTCAACATCATCGCCTCAACAACAACCACCGTCGATAACCCCCGAGAACGTAGAACCCAAGACGAAGAGCCGTTCGATTGTTAAATAAATAAAAAACTGTGAAAATCCACCAACGTGACTTAATCCGGACCAATATGCTTTCAGTTTAAACAAAAACGAGACTAACTTACACTGGATTTTAAGGGCATTTCATCAGCCAACATGTGGCGAGAACAGAGTGAGGAGAAGATATTTACCATTTTTTAGAGCTCCAACCCAGATCTAGGCCAAAACAATCATCAGGAAATGCTTGACATCAAAGAAAACAACCCAGTTGGACACAAAACACTTAAGAGCCCTAGCGACCGAGCTTGACTCATTCTTTAAACAGAACAGGGAAGAGTAAGAGGGGCTCGTAAGGGCGAGCGTTTAATCTCATAGACTCCTACCCAGCTGGAAGACGACGGCTATAGGGCGAGTTCGAGATGAGTCAAACTATGGCCAGCCGCCTATAATTGTCTCCGAGCCAAGATCCTTAGGAAGAGAACTCAAACAAAAAGACCAAAAGGATTCACTGGAAATGATGGAACCTGGGCGAGAGAGAGCTCGTGAGAAGGCAAATGCCGACGGGAGGTCGTCGGATGGCGACGGCAGACACGGCTGGTCGGGCCTCACCTGTGGCGGGCGACGGTGACCCTTGCTCAAGTGAGGCCAGCCCGCATGGCCATGGCCGATAGTCAGTCACCGGCGAAAGGAAGAAGAAAGGAAAAAAGAAAAGAAAGAAAAAAATCAGAAAAAATAATTAAAAAATAAAAAAATATTAATGACACTGAACAAAATAGCAACGTGAGCCATGCATAAATTGTTTTGGCCCACAATTCTCCATAAAAATTTTCCAAGTCTGAGGTTGACTTTCATCATTGGTGGTTCCTTGCACCAAATCATTGATCCGTCACGTCATTCTTCTACGCCAGAATAGGCGCAATGAAAATATTTTGCCAAACTTTTGACGAATTTTGACTTTACTTTGATGTGAGTATTTTATGACACTAGTCAAAATAGCAACGTGAGCTTTGCATTCAACATGCAACTTATTTTGATTACTTACCTAACGAATCCCTCCACTGGATGTCACTGCGTAATATCTACCATATGGATCACATTCAACATGAAAGTAACGTGAGTATTTAATGATACTGATCAAAACAGCAACGTTAGCCCTGCATTCAACGGGCAACTTATTTTGACCGATTACCTAACGAGTCCCTCTACTGCACGTCACTAGGAAAGATCTACCATATGGATTACATTCGAAATTAAAGTAATGTGAGTATTTAATGACACTAACCAAAATAGCAACGTGAGCCTTGCATTCAACATGTAACTTGTTTTTATTGATTACCTAACAAATCCCTCTAGTGCACGCTACTAGGACAGATATACCATATGGATTGCCGAGAAATCAAATTCAAAGATAGTTTTGAACTTTCTAACTTTTACCTAAGGATACCCTAAGGGCCAGTGTCTTCCATTAAGTTTTTATCACAAAATGTCATCAAAGCCTACGACCTCAGCTAAACTTTACTAATATATTGATTCAATCCAAGCTACATCTGTTTGATATAGGTTGAAGGTTAAGTTGTACAATATGCTAAGATTTCAAAATGCAGTAAAGGTTTCGGCACGTCAAACAAAACCATAGCACAACAACGACTACACTATGGACACTTAATTAGCTGCCCTCTTTACCTCTCAATCAGTAGGTTGCGGCTTCAAGAGATTTTTCATTTAGAAACTAGAGGCCATATCACTACAAAAAAACAAGGATTTAGCCACGGAAATTTGCGACGAATTATTTTTCGTGGCTAATTGCGACGCAAATTGCGACGAATATATTTTCCGTCGCAAATTAGCCACGAAAAATAATTCGTTGCAAATTTCCGACGAATTTTGCGACGAAAAAAAATTCGTGGCTAATTTGCAACGGAATCTGCCACGGAAAAAAAATCGTCGCAAATTTGCGACGAAATTTACCACGAAAAAAAATTCGTGGAAAATTTGCGACGGATTTTCCCACGAAAAAAATTCGTGGCTAATTTGCGACGGAATTTGCCACGAAAAATAATTCGTGGCTAATTTGCGACGGAATTTGCCACGAAAAAACATTCGTCGCTAATTTGCGACGGAATTTGCCACGAAAAAAAATTCGTGGCTAATTTGCGACGAAATTGCCGACGAATGTTTTTCCGTTTCTAATTTGTGACGAAAAATAAATGTCGTCGCTAATTTGCGACGAAATTTACCACGAAAAAAAATTCGTGGTTATTTTGCGACGGAATTAGCGACGAATTGTTATTCGTCGCTAATTCTCCTCTACTTGTAGACCCAATTTCTCTCTCTCTGCTAATTCTTCTTATCCCTATTAGCCGTTCTCCCTTCCTCTCCCTATTCGCTGTTATCCCTTCCTCTCGATAAATCTCTCCGCACGCACAAAAATCTATCTCGGTGAACCTTTTCTACTGGTAAGTGGTGTGATTAATTTGGGCAAAACTATTTTCAAATTTTTGTTATTTTATTGAGTTTTTTTTTCTCTTTTTTTTTTCTGACTTCGTCGCCAGTCGCCGGTCCGGCAACCGGCGACTGGCGACCGGCGAGGCTCGCCGGCCATGGGCGGGGCCGCTGGACCTCGCCCAGATCTGGGCGAGGCCGAGCAGCCTCGCCATGGGGCCCGGCGCTGGACCTCGCCGCGAGGTCCAGCGGCGGCCATGGCCAGATCTGGACCTCGCGGCGAGGTCGAGCGGCGGCCACTGGACCTCACCGCGAGGTCCAGATCTGGCCGGCGAGGTCCAGATCTAGCCATGGCCGGCGAGGTCCAACTCGCCGGCCGGTCGCCGGACGGGCGACCGGAGAAAAAATTGAAGGAAAAAAAATTTGGGAAAAAAATTCGAAAAAAAAATTATTAAAAAAAAATTGGGGAAAAAAATTATTATAAAAAAATAAAATCTGAAGTCAATTTTTTTTTGTAGGTACGTATTCGTTTGAAAGTCTCGCGGATGAAGTGAACGTTGCAATTCTCATCAAATTGAGCACTTTGTACTACAAAGATTTCAGTCAAATACTTGGGTAAGTCAATTGTTTTAATTTTTTCAATTTCAAAATAATTGTTTAGGCAAAAATAAAATTTTAATTTTTAGAATTTTATGGTTTTAATATCGAAAATTTTTTGGCATTAATATTTTACGAGATTTTGTTATTTTTATATAGACAATGCAAAGAGACAGGGCTTGGATGTATAATAAGAACTTACCTGGACGTCGAGGATTGACCGATGAGTTTCGTACTGGGTTGGAACTATTTTTGGACTTTGCTAGTAGTAAATATGAGTTGATGGATGGAAATAAGTTAAGGTGTCCGTGTAGAAAGTGCAGTAATGGTAAATTTCATGTATGTGATACAGTTAGAGAACATCTTTGTAGATTTGGGTTTACTCCGAACTACTATAATTGGACTTGTCATGGTGAACCATTTATATCTGATGAAGGATATCGAATAAGTGACCAATTTTCAGTTAGGGAAGAATGTAGCTATTATGACCAAATGAACCCATACCAGAGGATGGTGATTGATGCAGCTGGTCATAATTCAGATCCAAACCATGCAAGTACTAGTTTTACTCCAAGACTTGAACAATTTGAAGAGATAGGAGTAACAGGTTTTGATGAGAATATGTGTAATGAAACGTTTCCATCTAATCAGTTCTGGGAAGTGTTGAAAGCAGCAGATGAACCTTTATGGGCAGGTTGTGACAATCATACTCAGTTATCAGCGACAGCAAGATTGTTAAATATCAAGGCAGAGCATAATGTGTCTGAGAATTGCTTTAACTCTTTTGTTGAAGTAATGCGAGAAGCAATGCCTCCTGATAACATAATGCCAAGTGATTTTTACGATATGAAGAAGTTAGTGGATAACTTAGGTCTTCCAGTTGAAAGGATTGATGTATGTAGTAGGGGTTGTATGTTATATTGGAGAGATGATGAAAATGCAGAATCTTGCAAATTCTGTAGCCAACCTAGTTACAAGATTAACAGGAACATGAGGCAAGGTCGTAATCAGAAGCGTAGACCATGCAAGCAAATGTTTTATCTGCCCTTAATCCCCAGATTACAAAGGCTTTATGCGTCTCAAGCCACTGCTGAACACATGACTTGGCATGCAAATCATGAAACAGAAGAGGGTCTAATGTGTCATCCTTCAGATGCAGAGGCATGGAAACATTTTGATAGAACATACCCTGAATTTGCGATAGAGCCTCGAAATATTAGGTTAGGTCTCTGTGCTGATGGATTTGCCCCATTTGGAAAATCAGGGAAAAGTTATTCATGTTGGCCAGTTATCTTAACTCCGTACAATCTTCCACCCGGTATGTGCATGAAGACACCTTATATGTTTTTGACATTGATCGTGACCAGGCCGCAAAATCCGAAAAAGTTGATAGATGTTTATATGCAACCATTGATTGAAGAGTTACAACGGCTATGGAATGAAGGTGTCGTTACGTATGATGTTTCTACTAATCAAACATTTGTAATGAAGGCTGCTCTTCTTTGGACGATAAATGACTTTCCAGCTTATGGAATGTTATCTGGATGGAGTACAGCTGGGATCTTAGGATGTCCGATATGTTTGGAGATATCGAAGTCATTCAGATTAAGACATGGTAAGAAGCCTTGCTATTTTGACTATCACAGACAATTTGTGCCGACGAATCATACATTCAAAAGGAATAAAAAAGAGTTCATCAAGAATAGGATTGAAAGAACTCCTCCACCATTGAGGTTGACTGGTGATCAAATATGGGAGCGAGTGCAGGACTTTCCAACTGTTGTTGAAAACCCTCATGGCACAACTATTGCGTACGGAAGTGCACATAAGTGGACTAAACGCAGTATATTTTGGGATCTACCATATTGGAAAGCTCATCTTATTCATCATAATTTTGACGTTATGCACATTGAAAAGAATGTTTTCGATAATGTCATAAATACTGTGATGGATGTCACGGGAAAAACAAAAGACAACTTGAATGCAAGAAAAGATATGAGAGATATTTGTGATCGGCCAACATTAGATGTGGATGCAAGCAGGGGGACCAAAACCAAAAGCGGTTTATACATTGGATAAGGAGCAGAGACGAGTCGTTTGTCAATGGTTGAAATCTGTGCGGTTTCCTGATGGATATGCTTCAAACATCGGGAGATGTGTTGATTTGAACGAATGCAAGTTGACAGGATTAAAGAGTCATGATTGTCACATATTTATGGAAAGACTAATTCCAATAGCTTTGAAGGAACTTCTACCAAACTTTGTATGGGGCGCCATTACAGAGTTAAGTAATTTCCTCCATGATATTTGCTCAACAGTGTTAAAAGTATCACACATGGAGAAACTGGAGAGAGACATTCCAATTATTCTTTGCAATTTAGAAAGGATATTTCCTCCAGCGTTTTTTGATTCAATGGAGCATCTCCTAGTTCACTTGCCTTATGAGGCTAAAGTTGCAGGTCCCGTCCAATTTCGATGGATGTATCCATTTGAGAGGTAAAAAAATTTTCAAAATAAAATTCAAAATACTTTATTATATATTATGTTCTGATAAACTTCTTTCTATTGCAACAAGGTTCTTATATCATTTGAAGAAAAAAGTGAAGAATAAGGCATGTGTTGAAGCTTCAATTTGTAATGCATCTATTGTGGAAGAAGTGACAACATTTGCATCATACTATTTTGAGCCGCACGTGCAGTGCAAGAGGCGGAGAGCAGGAAGAAATGATGAGGGTCCCATCGATCCCAATTGCAAATCATTCTCTATTTTCAATTATCTCGGTCGACCAAGCGGCGCATGTCAGTTTCGTTGCTTAACAGGCGAAGAACGGCAAGCAGCCCATACCTATATTTTACTGAACTGTCCAGAAGTGAAGCCATACTTCCAGTAAGTGTATATTTTTGCAAATATATGTATTGCGTGTCAAATATTTACTAATATTTAAATGTAAATTGTTAATAGGATTTTTCAAAATTCAATGTATGGACTACCACCAAATGAGTTCGACCGTTTGTGCAATGAACAATTTGCAGCATGGTTCAAAACATATGTAAGTTGCCTATAGACCAAAACCAAGTTATTAATATTTTATACATCATTTAAATATATATTATTGACTTTGCGTGTGTAATCTTAGGTTCACAGTAATCATGATCAAGTTGAAGAGCAAGGATTACTATATTATCTGTCATGGGGTCCACAGTCAAGCATACGAAGTTGGCCAGCATATTTCATAAACGGGTACAATTTTCACACTCGAGAATATGGAATGGAAAAAGCCACAATGAATAGTGGTGTGTGTGTTCGGTCATCCAATTGTGGTAGTTCAAAAGATGATTTTTATGGCTTGTTGGATGAAATCATCGAGATAGAGTACCCCGGATCATTAATGCGGGTTGTGTTATTTAAGTGCATGTGGTTCGACCCCGTCAAAGGAACGAAAGTACATACGAAGTTTAATTTGGTTGAAATAAATCACAAGAAAAGGTATAAGAAATATGAACCATTTGTGTTGGCACAACAAGCAATTCAAGTATATTATGCATCATATCCTAGTTTGAAACGTGACAAAACTGATTGGTGGGCTGTATGTAAAATCAAAGCACGAAGAAAAATCGAGGAACACTGGAAGGATACAGCATATCAACAAGAGGAAGTTTATAATGCAGTTCAAACTGAGGAATATAACATTCCTACTCTACGAGATCCATGTGGAGCAATGATAGATGTAGATCTAACTGAAATTCGCGAATCAAATTTAGAAGGTGTTGCAGAAGCTGATTTTCAGACAGAGGATGATGATGATGATGATGATGATGATGATGACGACGACGACGATGACGATGATGATCACGATGATGACGACGATGATGATGACAATGATGACGATGATGCTGAACAAGAAGATTAAGATCAAGATGAAGACGAAGGTGAAGATGAAGATTTAGATTTTTGAGACTTTTTACTAATTATGTCGTAATTATTATTATTATTATTATTATTATTATTATTATTATTATGACAAAGTTTATTGTTGTTGTCATATTTATTATTGTTGTTGTTGCCGTAATTATTAGTATTGTTGTTGTTGTTGTTGTTGTTGTGGTAGTTATTATTATTATTATTATTGTAATTGTTGTTGAATATTATTATTGCTATTATTGTTAATGAAACATTATTGTCCGGAAAAAAAAAATGAATTACGCGAGTGTGGGATAGTAGAAATGAAATTCGTGGCTAAAATCTGTGGAAAATTTGCCACGAAATTTAGCCACGAATTTCATGAAAAAATCCCACTCACAAGGCTAAGTAATTTTTCATGAAAAGCCAAAAATTAATTTTACGAAATTCGTGGCAAAAATCCGTGGCAATTTACCACGGATTTCGTAAACAAAGGCCGTATGCATGATTTAGGCTTTTTTTAGGAAATTCGTGGCAAAAATCCGTGGCAAATTTGCCACGGATTTTAGCCACGGATTTTTTTAAAAAAAAAATCGTGTGCAGGCTTTTTGAGGAAATTCGTGGCAAAAATCCGTGGCAAATTTGCCACGGATTTTTTTATTAAACAAAAAATCTATTGTATTCTTTTTTTAGGAAATTCGTGACAAAAATCCGTAGCAAATTTGCCACGGATTTTAGCCACGGATTCTTTAAAAAAAAACTTCTGAAGGCTTTTTCAGGAAATTCGTGGCTAAAATCCATGGCAAATTTGCCACGGATTTTAGCCCCGGATTTTTTTTTTAAAAAAAATTCTATTGTATTCTTTTTTAGGAAATTCGTGGCAAAAATCCGTGGCAAATTTGCCACGGATTTTAGCCACGGATTTTTTAAAAAAAAAACTTGTGAAGGCATTTTCAGGAAATTCGTGGCTAAAATCCGTGGCAAATTTGCCACGGATTTTAGCCACGAAATCTATTGTATTCTTTTTTAGGAAATTCGTGGCAAAAATCCGTGGCAAATTTGCCACGGATTTTTTTCAATGTATGTGTTGGGTCTACGTTTGGGTCTGCTTCTGCTCTGTGCTTCTTCTTCTATGCTTCGCCACGTAGCCACGCCTACAAGCACGCTACGCTAAGCACGTGCTGCAACTTACGTGTTGGGTGGCCGTACGTGTTGAGTGCGCCATACGTACAGTTACGCATTACGCCTGCGCTTCACGCTGCCTTACGTGTTGGGTGCGCTTCGTTACGTTCGTGGGACGAAGCAGTTAGTCTGTTTCGCCCACGAATTTGGTTCTATTCGTGTGCGAAACAAACCAGTTTCGTGGGCGCTTCTATGCTTCGGCTTCTGCTTCTGTGTTGGCTTCTGTGTTGGCTTTCGTGGGCGCTTCTGTGTTGGCTTTCGTGGGCGCTTCTGTGTTGGGTGTTGCCTTCTGTGCGAAACAGATTGGGTCTGTTTCGCCCACGAATAGAATCAAATTCGTGGGCGAAAAGAAAGAGAACCATTACATTTCGCCCACGAATTTGATTACGTTCGTGGGCGAAACAGGAATGGTTGCTTCTGTTTCGCCCACGAATTTGATTACGTTCGTGGGCGAAACAAACAGACCTAATCTGTTTCGTTCGCCCACGAAACAGAACGAAACATAATCAATTTCTCATATTTAGGTTGAAATTTGGTCGGATTTAGGTTGAAATTTAGTTGAAATTCGTTTGAAATTTGGTCGAAATAAGGTGAAATGTTGTCGGAATGAGCTGAAATTTGGTCGGTCAAGTGGAAACGGCCCGCTGATCGAAATTCACCGCCTATGGCCGTGACGCAAGCCATTTTTTGGCTTTTTGGAGTCGTTTAGATGGGTTTTTTGGCAAAAAATGATTCTGGTGAATAGTGTTTTCCGTGACATTTCCACTTTTTTTTTTCGTTTCGGAGTCATTTTATCATTATCTAGGTTTGAAAACTATTTGCAAACTTTTTTGGCCTAGGTTGAAGCTTTGGCCATCGGGGTAAAACTATTTCCGTGACATTTGCGTTTTCTGGAGTGGCTCCCTTCGAGGTAAAAATTTATTGATTTTCTTGTTGAAGTTGATATATTCATTTTGAACAGAACTTAGTGATTTACTTGCATCATAAAATTTGTTGTGAAAGTGTAACTTATTAAGTTCTAAGGCTTTCAAAACATGCAATTAAATTTTAAAACAAGTCGAATTACGAAATTAACTGAAAATTTGATGACCACGACCACTAGATGAGTTCTTCCTTTTTTACTGTTGTAGGACCAGAAATTTAGCTCGTAGACATTTCCGGACAGCTTCCTTTTTTTCAGAGGCCATCTCTCTTGCTCTCAATAACAAAATGGTAAGCTTCACGACGTACGTCATTATGTGTCCTTAATATATGTTCATAATTTTCTTTATTTTTGTCTAACCTTGCACCTTTTAGTATAAACGTGGAGGTCACATGCGTCGTGATGATGCTTCACAAAGAAGATCAGGCCTTTCCTCTTCCTCGTCCTCATCCCCATCCCTTTCCGCTTCCCCTGCCCCTGCCCTTTTATCTAACCCTCAACTAGTACATGGACACATTGGCCCTTCCTCCGACCCTCAAATGCGAACTGAATTTACTTCAGTTTCATCGCCTTCGGTTCCACCTTCTTCTTCAACGCAACACTCGAATTATGAAGAAGATACCCGATTCATGATAGCCCCATTTGGAGATTCGTAAGTATTTCATTTTTTTAAATATATGTGAATTATTATGGATGTCAACTGAATTGTCTGTATGCTTTACGGATGCTACGTATGGTGAAATAAGTTATAACCCGTTTGCAGATTCACGGATTCTATGCATGTTGTGAGGAGACTTAATAAAATAATCGATAACTATTGGATGGGGCAGTTTAGTAGTTGGACCACTGCTCCAAAAGAAGTAAAGGAATTGTGGTGGAATGAGTTCAAGGTAAGTTTTGTCCTTTTATTTCCTCACAAACTAAGTTCAATTTAGCATACTGAGCGTACAATTATTTTTCTATTGATTGCTTGCAGCGGAAGTTCAGGTGGGATGAAGCGGAAGAGAAAGAAGTTAAAAGAATTTTTAAGAAGAAAGCCGGTGATCACATGCGAAATGTGATGAATAGAGCAAAGAGAAGACAAGAAAAGCCGGATTTTATTACAGCTGACAATTGGGCGGAAATCAAAAGAATTTGGGACACCGAAAAGCATAAGCAAATCAGTGAAATTAATAAGAAGAATCGAGCTTCTAGTTCTAGTGAAGGGTCTGCCACATATGCTGGGGACTCTATTAATATCGGGGAGCATAGAAAAAGAATGGTAAGTCTTTTAAACATGTTGTAAAGTTAAATCAATAATTACTCATTTCATTTATGTTTATATTTTGTAGGCAGATGAATTGGGGACGGAACCAACATTTATGGCTACATTTGAACGCACCTTTCAGAAAAAAAGATAAGACATGGACCGGCAATCGAGCAAAAGTTATTAAGGTATGTAAGGTTATATTTTGTATTTATATATATGAAGTTTTTTTTTATTTTTATTAATATTGTTAATGTAGGACAAATATGATGAACTTGTAATGAGCACGGCTGCTGCTAGTGGTGATGGTGATGGTGATGGTGATGGTGATAGTGCTGCTGCGTCCGAGCCATCGGTTGACAGTATGGCATTATGGATGGAGGCATCGGGTGGAATGAGAAGAGGTCATATATTTGGGATGGGATCCTTGTCAAGTATATACAGAACGCCGGCTGCTGCAACTTCATCCTCCAGTGCGGCTTTTTTAAGGGCACAACACGAGGAGCGAACGGACCAAGAATTGAACCGCTTGAAACAATTACTGGTACAGAAGGACGAAGAAATGAAACAGTTACTTGTACAGAAAGACGAAGAAATGAAACAATTACTTGTACAGAAGGACGAAGAAATGAAAGGAGTGAACCAACGTTTGCAATTGATCATGCAACACCTCAACCTCGAAGCTGATGACGGTCCTCCTGTACCTCCTACTAATCCAGTAGGTGATGGCCACAATGATGATGATAATGAGATTCCTTATGATGATGATGATGCTGATGATGATGATGATCCTTGCTAGTTTAAATTTTCAAGAGGTACTTATATCTTTGTGCTTCTGCTTTGTGCTTCTGCTGTTGAATAGATGTGAAAAAATTAACAGGGGTTAGGAGTTTGATATTGTGATGTTTGCGCTGCAGATGGACAGGACTTCGATTCTTGGAAATCAATAGTTTGCCGCAACAGTTTGCCACAACGTGAAAGAACTTCTTGGCAAGATCAATAGTTTGCCACAACAGTTTGCGAACTCGCTAATTTAGAACATTGTTTCATTTCTTTCTTTTTGGGGTTTGTTCTTGTCTTGACCGTGATTTTCTATCAATGTTAATTAGATTTCAAATCGAAATCGTTCCTAAACAACATTCGTCGCTAAAGTATTCATTAAAATTCGTCGCCAAATTTGTTTTCGAATAATGTCGGCCGCAATTGTCAAAATTTTTCGTGGCAAAATACTGATAAAAAAAAAATTTGCGGGCAAATTAGCCACGAATTTTGCCACGAATAATTCCAGTGGCAAATTAGCCACGAATAAACTCGTCGAAAAAAAAAAATTATTAGCCACGTGATAATTAGCAACGACTTTTTGCCATGAAAATATTTCGTTGCAATTTCGCGACCAAAAAATAAATCAAAATAATAGCGACGACTTTTGCCACGAATAGATCTCGTGGCAAATTACCGACGGATTCTTGTCATGAATAATATTCGTGGCAAATTAGCCACGGATATTTGCCACGAAAAATATTCGTGGCAAATTACCGACGGATTCTTGTCACGAATAATATTCGTGGCAAATTAGCCACGGATATTGGCCACGAATAATATTCGTGGCAAATTAGCCACAAATTTTGCCACGAATAATTAGCGACGAATTTTGCGACGAATTATTTTTCGTTGCAAAATTAGCCACGAATTTTGCCACGAATAATTAGCGACGAATTTTGCGACGAAAAAAATTCGTCGCAAATTAGCCACGAAAATTGGAATTTTCCGTGGCAAAATTTTGCGACGGCCTATTAGCGACGAATTTTTTTCCGTCGCTAATTTCGTCACAAATTCATTTTGCCACGAATTTTGTCGAAATTTTTCGTGGCAAAATTCGTGGCAAAACCCGGCTTTTTTTGTAGTGTATGATCAAACCCCACTACTGCATGTAAATTATTTTGGGTCATTGTCACTTGGACTAACCTTAGACCTAAACTTAACTGGTTCATGGGAAATGTAAAATGTTTCATGAGCCCCTATATAATGGAGCATGCATGTCATTTCTTGAGACTTTTGCAGCAAGGAAGCCTAAGTGGCACTTGATGAGTCGAAACACCAGGCCAACCTTTTCTCAATCAATTATTCTCAAGGATAGTATAACAAATCACATCATCATTACTGATCGCCCCGTCCCCAATTTAGGTCAAGCATCTAGCCTTTTAAATGAGACATATAAACCACTTAAGCCAAATAACTAGTTTCAGCTTGTCATGGTCATTATAAAAAAAGCAGTATCAACTCCCAACTGATTTGTAGGCAAACTCCGCCTTTAGAGATCCTCTAAGATAATAGTTATCCCATCCCCGGATTCCTAGTATAACACCCTAATCCCACTTTTACTACCGAGTTGTTTTAATTCTTTGGCATCTCATGCACATCACCCGATATCACAAAACCCCACTTTTCATCGACATAGGTATGGGGGGAATGGAACTGTGATAATCTTCCTTACCAATTTCCACGTAGCCCTCATTTCAAGCAATTATGTTACTTCTTAATGCTTTTCAATTGTCAGTGCCACTCCCTTTGGACTTACATGAATGGCAAACGCTAGCCTAGTAGAATAGGTCACTCTACTCCATCAGCTATTTCCCTCGATTAAAGTTGTTTGCCAATCTCGAGTCACTCGTGCCCTCCTTGAGCAGTGTGGCACCCCCAATGGCCGAGTCAATTATGCCATCTCTATGGCACTTTCTTTCGCCTTCTAGGCTAGTCTTGATCTCTAGTATAATATTAGAGAACGTGGAAGCTAATCGGGATTTTGTAATTTAAGTTAATGCAAAATTTACCAAAGAAATAGACGGGGAACAATAAAGGATATCAAAGTTTTTCGTGATTCAGTTCGAATATCGGTACCTACATTTACGGGGAGAGCCAGCAGCAAATAATCTACTATAATTAGATAATCCAAGTTACAATTACTTATTACATGCTCAAGTGTTTCACACACCTAGATTATATTCAAATCTAAGTGTTTACAAATAAATAACTTAATAGGATGTAATAAAACTCACAGCACAAATCAATTTTGGGTGTTCCGCTTCTGTGCGTGGCCGAAGAGCGAGCTCCTCCGAGCGTCCAAGAAAAAGTCTCTATTCGGCCTCCACTATGCAGCTGAGACAAGAGCTGAAGAAAACTCACGGTTTTCACTTGTTCCCATGTGCAGCTAACACTGTAAAGGAAGAAGGACAACCTAGGGCTAAGAAAAAGAAAAGCCTATGTTTCTCTTCTGTTTTCTTTTTTTCTAGTTACCTTGGCCCGGCTTGCTTCCTTCATAAAACACTAGCTAACCCACGTTTCCTATATATATATTATAAGAAACGTGGGTCCCCCTTCTTTGTGTTGTAGTGGCAGAAGACTTGCCATTTATTTTATATTTCTTTCCCAAGTGTTGCAATCGTGAATAATTTAGCAAATCGATCTACATCCTTCAATCAGGTCGTGCTACGTAAATGATTCGAACTTGAGATATAATATAACAATTTTCCACTTTGGCTCGACATTTAAACAATGTTATAGTGCTCATTATCCATGCTGCTCTCTCAATGCCTCGACAGGCGCTCACTCTCTACAAACACCAATTAAGCTCATGCTAAGGAATAGGCTTAGTTATTATGTCTGTCGGGATCTCCGCTATTGCTACACAACAATCTTACCCTTTGCCAAGACATCTCTAATAAAGTGGTACCTGATGTCGATATGTTTTGTTTACTCGTAATAAATCGGATTATATGCCAGATATATTGTACATTGATTATCACAGTGTATATCAACACTTCTTTGATTTAACCCAAAGTCCAAGAGCAAACCCCTCGGCCATATTGCCTCATTCGATATAAAGGTTAGTGACATGTACCCTACTAATGATCTGCACCTATCCAAGTCACCAGCGTGATCCGAATCCACATACTCTGTGGTCTCACTTCCATTTTATCCATCTGTACACTATACCCATATTTGTTGTCCCTTTTGAATATATGAGGATCCACTTCACAGTTTTCCAATGAGTTTTACCAAGTTGTTTCGTATACTAGCTAACTATCCTCATAACTTGTGAAATGTCAGGCCATAATATTGTTCATTGCACTTAAATAAGGAACGCGGGACATATGCTCCTCTCCCTCCTCAGTCTACAGTGATAATTTATCAGAAAGTTTAAAATGCTTCGTTAATGGTGTACTCACATATTACAGTGACTACATATTAAAACGTGCAACAATCTTCTTAATATATTTCTTTTGAAACAACATAAAACTCCTGCAGCCCTATCACGCAAAATCTCCACACCCAATATTTTTTTTGCAGCACTTAAATCTTTCATCTCAAACTTAGCATTCAATTGCCTTTTCAGCACATCAATATCAGACATATTCTTAATTTCTATCAATATATAATAACAAATATATCAAAGACCCATCCACCAATCTCCTAAAGTAAACATAGCTATCCATCTGACTTTTTGAATAGTCCTAACTAGCCATGAAAGCATCAAAACACTTATACCACTACCTAAGCGACTGTTTCATCTCATACAAAGACTTCTTTAACAAGAAAACATAATCTTCCTTACCTGGAATAGCAAATCATTCAAGCTACCTTATGTAAATTTGCTCGTCTAATTCACTATGAAGAAATGCCGTTTTCACATCTAATTGCTTATGCTCGAGATCCTGTGTGACAACTAAAGCAAGTAATACACGAATAAAAGCATGTCTTACCATAAGAGAGAACACCTTGTTGTAGTTAATGCCCTCCCGTTGTGTATACTCTTTTGTCACAAGTCTCGCCTTATATCTCGCTAATTCGACACCGGGAATGCCTTCCTTCTATTTATAGACCCATTTGCTTCAAATAATCTTCTGGCTCTTGAATACTTTAACCAGCTTCCATGTCTAATTTTCGATAGAGTGATTCCATCTCTTCGCTTATAGCCCCTAACCACTATGATGACTCACTATTGTCCATCGTCTCAGAGTAAGACCAAGTCTCATTTGTCGCCACTTCGTCATTTACAGTCAATGCATAAGCAATATCTATATAACTATGATGGCGTACCAGTAGTTTAATTAGCCTTCTCTGTCTGCCCGCGACTATAGTGTGATGCAACTGTATTGGTTGTTTACTATCACCGACTTTAGGAACTACGGCCTCATCTAAGTATCAACCTATGTTACCTCCGAAGACTCTGGATTATCCACCTGATGCTCTACCTTACTACTGACTCCATGATTTATCTGCTCTGCTAGTAGTGTCTCGGAACTCTTCTATTGAAGAATTATAGTCTCGTCGAAAATCACATCTTTGCTAATTAGAAAATCGGGTAAATCGAAATCAATGCACCACATCTAGTAACCCTTAACCCCACATGCATAACAAAAATATATACACTTTTTCGCTCTTAGCTCAAGCATACCATCACTCGCATGAGCATACGTATGATAGCCGAATTCTCATAATCCATATTAAACAACAAGTTTTCCCAACCATAATTCCTCTAGAGTCTTCCACTCGATAGCAGATGATAGAGATCAATCAACCAAGTAACATGCCACGTTCACTACTTCGACCAAAAATTCCTTGCCTAGTCTTGCATGTGAAAGCGTGCACCGAGCTCGCTCGAGTAAAGTTCTGTTCTTCCGTTTTTCTATGCCATTCTGATGTGTTTTTCTGGATACTGTGCGGTGTTTCATAATCCCTTCTCTCTCGCATAACCCAGTGAAATATTTACCACAGAACTCTATGTCGTTATTGATTGTCAGGCATTTGATTTGTTTATTTGATTGCTTCTCAATCAATGCCTTATATTTCTTGAACCAACCAAACACATCAGATTCGTGCTTCAGAAAGTATACCCATATCTTTTTCGAATAGTCGACGGTACATGTCGGCATATATCAGGCACCTCCTTTAGAAGGAACCGGAGACGTGCCCTAGACGTCTGAATGAATGTATTCAATCGGTTGCTTGGTCGAATGAATAGTTGTAGTAAACTTAATTCGGTGCTGCTTCCCAAAGATGCAGTGCTCACATAAGTCTAGCTTCTCTGTCTTCTAACCATTCAGCAACCCCCTCTCTCCCAACATCGGCATACCTGTCTCACTCATGTACACTCACCGCATAGGTCAAAAATGAGTCAAGTTAGAGTCTGATTCACCTGATGAAACTGCAACAGCTCTTGTCACGGTCTCTCATAGTAGCTGATAGAGAGTATTCACTTTCATCCCTTTCATCATTGTCATGGTACATCGAGAGATCTTTAATACTCCACCTTCAGCGGCGTACTTCCATCTAATATTGTTAAGTGTCCCTAGAGAAATAAGGTTTTTCTTAAGCTTCGGTACATAACTCATGTCTGTCAGTGTACACACCACCACATCATGCATCTGAATCCGAACTGTTCATATTCCTTCAACCTTGCAGGCTACATTATTCCCCTTCAAAAATTTTATCACCTTCTACAATTTGGTAAGTAGTAAACTAGTACTTATGAGGCGTTATATGATAAGAACACCCTGAATCTAGCAGTCATTCTTCTCCTAACGAACTAGTACTCAGACACAAGACAGCCTCTGCATAACTAGTGCTCTCCTCTATGATGTTCACCACACTGTTTGTGGCATTCTACCTGTCACCTCGGTTTCTCTACTTCGGACATTCTCTCTTGATGTACCCCTCCTCGTGACACTCAAAGAATTTCAGACATCCCTTGGACTTTCTATGGCGTGATTTCGACCTACTTTTACCTCTGTTGATACTGGACCCCCGATGTTGATCTCTTCCTCGAATCACTAGTCCCCACACTACATCCTGCGTTAGATTGTTAGCTCGCAGCTTTCTCTACTAGTCTTTAAAGAACAATGCGAACATTATCGCTTCCGAGCTAATCATAGTGCGCTCCTTTAGTTGTGAATCAATAAAGTGCTCCCATGACTCTGGTAAAGAAGTTAACAACATCATGTCTTGCTCTTTATCATCTAGAATCTTAATGACGTTCTTTAAGTCTATCATGAGTTTACTAAACTCATCTAGGTGGGATTTGATACACGTAATTTCAATATATCTAAACTGAAACATCCTCTTCAACATGTACAAGTGATTGTTCAAACCCTTCATTACATAGAGTGCCTGAAGTTTTGCCCATAACACCGCGACATCCTTCTCCTCGTCCACCTCTATTAACGCCATATATGGTAAGTTCAATAAGATTATACTCCTTGCCTTCTTTATTAACACGTCCTTTTCAACATCTTTCATTGTTTCAGGCAACTTATCCTTGCACTTTAATGCTTCACCCAAATCTTGAGTTGTTAATAACGCCTCTAACTTGACGCTTCATAACCTAAAATTGTTTTTATTGCAGCAACAAATCAAAATGGCTACAGTACAAAATCTTCTACAAATCAGCATAAAGATAACATATCAAGCAGAGTATCTACAAGTTGATTATTTGGAGATCATTTCTAATTTGTATTTTATTCAATTTCCTTGTAAATCAAATTGTATATTTTATCTTAAACTTCTACCATAATTATAAGTGATGATATCTCTATTTATACTGTATAACATATTAATGAAAAGTAACACTTCATCAACTCGATTCTTTATTTTCTTTATTTGCCTCTTCCATTAAATATGTCCACTCTTAGTACTAGGCAAAAAAAGACATACTAAGTATGAGGGGGAGTGTTATAATATAAATATTAATCCACGCTTTGATCTAATAGTTTAAGCTTTTAGAACAGTTGGCGGTGGTCTCACAAAGTCTCACATGGTATCAGAGCTTAAGGTCCTAAGTTCAAATCTTTCCAAGCCCCATTGTCCACGCTTAGTACTAATCAAAAAGACCAGACTAAGCGTGGGGGGAGTTTTAGAGTAATTAAATATTAACCACGTCTTCATCTAACAGCTTAAACTTTTAGAACAGTTGGCAGTGGTTCCACAAAATCTCACAGTTTCTCCCGTTAAATGTCTCAATTTTAACAACATAATTTCTAGATAATAATTAGACAAGAAAAAGCTCCAAACCACAATCCATAATAACCCATCCTTAAGCTCTGATAACATTAACAAATGCGGAAGTTAACCAGGATCTTGCAATTTAAGTCGATGCAAAAATCACCAAAGAAATAATAAAGAAC
The DNA here is from genome assembly GCF_021117445.2 of Syzygium oleosum. Classification (NCBI taxonomy): domain Eukaryota; kingdom Viridiplantae; phylum Streptophyta; class Magnoliopsida; order Myrtales; family Myrtaceae; genus Syzygium; species Syzygium oleosum. The sequence continues at coordinate 11,166,286 of NW_026607496.1, forward strand.
ACCAAAGATTTACATGATTTGGTCCGAGTATTGGTACCTACATTCACAGAAAGAGCCAGTAGCAAATAATCCACTATAATCGGAGAATTCAAGTTTCAATCGCTCACTCACACACTCAAGTATTTTACACACCTAAATTATATCCAAACCAAAATGTTTACGAATAAATAACTCAATATGTCTAATAAAACTCACAGCACAAATCCATTTGGCGTGTTCCACCCCTCTGCATGTCCGAAAAATGAGCTCCTCCGTATGTCCAAGAAAGATTCTCTATTCAGCCTCCACCATTTGAGACAAGAGCCGAAGAAAATCCACGATTTTCACTTGTCCCTATGTGTGGCTACCATTATAAAGAGAGAAGGACAACCTAGGGCTAAGAAAAAGAAAACCCTATATTTCTCTTTTGTTTTTTTTTATTTCTAATTATCCCTGGCCCCACTTGCTTTCTTCTTAAAACACCAGCTAACCCACGTTTCCTATATATATATAGGGCCCTACTTCTTTGTCTGGCAGTGGCAAAAGACTTGCCCTACATTTTTTATTTCCTTCTTTAGTGTGGCCATCGTGAATAATTTAGCAAATTGATTTACATCCTTCAATTGGATCAAATTTCATAAATAGCTCAAATTTGAGACATAATATGACATACATGTCCATAATTATTATGACAAATCGCATAATCATTATCAACCGAACTTTACCCTATTTAGCTCGGCATTCAATCCTCGAGTAAGACATAAAAGGCTGGCCGTAACCATCATTAGGAGAGCAGCATCACCTAACCACTAATTTGTGCACCAAAGGCTAACCTCCTTCATAGATACTTTAAAATGATAATGAACACATCTCCGGAATCTAGCATAAAAACCTGGACACCACTTCTACGACAAATTGTATGTTGTATCGACCCTTCTGCATTTCTCACATTTCACCCTACTGCTTCGAAGGCCCACTTTTCATCCCACATGTTGTCATGACATTTGCTCGTGCCCTTAGGTTATAAAAAGAAACTACCTTCTTAATGATTTCATTTTTTACTTCTTGGACTCATCATTAGGCTCAATGTCCTTTTAGTAATGAATTCTGTACAACTTGCTTTTACTTTTTATAGTACACGATAGATTATGGATTATTTATCTACTATTTAAACTATAGATAATCAACCATAGATAAGAAAGACAGATGGAAAGATTCCTAACGTCTCAATTATTTGGCGTAGTCGCACTTTCTTACCTACCGAACCACCTTGTTCACGTGCATGTCACTATTCACTCGAAGTTGGAATGCATATATAAATGGGAGTTGGGAGGTTTAATTTTTCTTCAACAAAACAAACTGATTTGAGGCATTGCCCTTGTACATCGCGTCTCGTTCGAGTTGGGCGATTATATTCGCTCGCACTGAAATCCTTTTGAGAGTAAGGGAAAAAAACAAAATGACAAGCCAAAGCAGAACTCGAGTCTTCTCTGCTCTTCTCCTGAGTCTTCTCGCCACGGCCTTGCATGTGGCATCGACCGCACCTGTAGAACCTGGTAAACACTCCTCTCTCTCTCTCTCTCTCTCTCTCTCTCTCTCTATGTTATGGTGGTTTTGGCTTTTGCTTTTGATGATGTTGCGTGTGATTTTTTGGTGCATTAGAGGATGAGAGTGGCTTCAACTACATACCCGGGAGCGAGAGGGGACCAGAGAATTGGGGATATCTAAAGGAAGAATGGAGCGCATGCAGTGAAGGACAGGAGCAATCTCCAATTGACTTGGCAAGAGAGGATGTGGACGTGATTTGGGGCGCGGGGAACCTAAGGAGGAACTACAATCCAACCAAAGCATACGTCATGAATAGAGGCCATGACATTCGGGTAAAATCCGACCAGAATTATGGAGATCCCCTTTTTTTTTTTTTGTTTTCTTCGAACAACATGCTAACATGAGAAATGCGAGGAACGACAATTCCCAGCCCTGGTTTCCTTAAAAAAGTGTTAAATCCTCAATTCTAACAAGAGCAAATGAATAGGTATTCGATGCGATTTTCGTTTTCAACTTCTAATATTTCGTTCTGCAAAAGTATGAATAACATCGTTTTTAAGTCACCTTAAACAGTTTTCAGAATATTTAAGATTTGAATTGATTAATTTTCTGATTTTAAAGTGGAGTTTAAACCTTGCCATGCGCCAAGGTATTCTATGTCCTATATATGCAAAAATGCACGAGTGGCTCCCAATCGAACTGACTACTGAATAGGAAAACGGATTTTGCAGCAACTTCAACTTCTTTGTTATTTGGGTTTGTTTCTTTTCTTTTTTGTCTAAACCTTCTCCGACATGTATAATACAGAATGATCAGAAGCTTTCATGAAATCTCATTCTAGACCCACATGACTATTGTAAAAGCTAGTACATATTCGTCCTTTGACTTCATTTAATCTGTAATAAGTGTTAAACTAGTGAAGATGAATGGTCTATCCTCGATCAGAAAATACCAATAGAGAAAAATAATTGAGCAAAACTTTCTTTATATCGATTGCAGCTTCGATGGGACGAAAGAAGAGCAGGGTCGATCAAGTTAGATGGTAGAGATTACTTCTTGCAACAATGTCATTGGCACCACCCTTCTGAGCATGCCATTGATGGCAGAAGGTCTCTTTCTCAGTTTCTTATGAACGCGAGCATGCTACCTTTAATGCTTCCCTCCCTCCTCGTCTGACTGAAAAGTTTTACTCTTTCAAATCTCTGATTGATTGGTTTCTTTGAATTGTGTTTTACGTACACTGAGACCCAATCACAACTTTCCTCGAGGAGTTGCATATGCCAAAAAGTGCTGCTGTAACATTCACGAAGTGTTTGGCAAACTCTTCACGGCTCCGTCACATTCACAACTATAGGGATTTTAAGAATAATGTTTTACCCAACTTCGAGGCATTATAATTCCAAAAAGTATAAACTAATTTAAAAAGTCACATCACTTCATGACATAGTAACAATGCAACAAGGTTACCCACCTAAGACCTAAGTGACGTAATTTCCTAAAAGCTGCTTTAAGCTGTTACAGCTGTGAGGGTCCTGCAAATGTGAAAATTTTATCCAAGATCTTAGAAAAGCTGATTGTTGAGGAAAAATTACAATTACACTCGTAAGCATAACCTTAGGAGAAAAAAAATAAGGGGTTAAGTACAAATTATTCCTCTAAATTTTAGTATTTTTGCAATTTGGTTTTCTAACTTTTGTTCTATGTAATTAAGTTCTTTAACTTTTTGGGTTTATGCAATTTAGTCCTCTAATTTTTATTTTGTGTAATCGAATTCTCTAATTTTCTGGATTTGCGCAATCAAATAATTTCACCTTCTTGATGTGTACAATTGAGTGCTTTGTTGACCCATCGTAACAAATAATGTCAAATTAGGATTCTTTTGCCTTGTTCTGCCCGTTTGTTTTCTGTCCATTTAACGCCAAGTTAGCATCATGTGTCATTTTCTGTCGCATAAGCAATGCCATGTCATTAATTAATTTGATGATTTAGTTAGAATAATTGATCGAATGATTTGATTGCACAAATTGAAAAAGTTAGAGAACTTGATTGCATTAAAAAAAACTTAATCAAATCTCTTTTCCCCTCGCCCCCCCCCCCCCCCCCCAAGTTCCAGTTTTCTTTATATTTGGCTGGTCTTTGTTTAAATTATGTTTTCTTTTTTGGTTTTTATTCTCATCCGGCATCTACACTTGGCACCTCATGAGCACCACGTGTCCTCAAGATAATGCTAAAAAATTGTCATGTCAGTATTCTCAACGGCTCATATTCATGGAGCTAATAGAAGTATATATTTAATTGCACAAATTTGATATGTTTTAAAGTTTGATTGTAATATTTGTAAGTTTTACAACTTGATTTCACTTTTGTGATTAATTTTAGAATTCCTAGCGTAGTTATCCCATTTTGTGGCTCAATATGCTGGTGAACATGAAGAATATGTTTTTGTACACGTTGAAAATAGGTATCCATTGGAGCTTCACATGGTTCACTCGGCCGCAGAGGCTCCGCACAACATTGTTGTTGTTGGACTACTGTACGAGATAGGCAAACGAAATGCTTTTATTAACCAGGTATGCAAAAATTTCTTATACAGAATAACTAAAATCAATGTGCGCTACACGCGTCGCATGGGATTTGTATTAAAATTTGAGTATTTTTTGTTTTTGTTTTTTTTTGGACGGATTTATATATTAGTTGGTGAGTAGATTTTTAATTTAAAAGGAGTGGGTATTTTCTTATGTTTTCTGTGCATTTACAGTGTGAGCCGTTGAAAATGTTTTTTCGGTGAGAAGAATAAACTAAAGTGGACGACAAAAATGAGTTATTTTCTTTAAAAGGTCGTAGCTAATGGAAGGGTGATGTATTCTTACTTCAATCTTTTGGGAATCCCCACTTAAAGATAATCGTATTGGCAATATAGTAACGATCTTACTAATTATATTTCTGAGATGGTGCATTTGACAATTTTTACGTACAATAATGTGACAAATTAACATTATTACACAGTACGTAATTATGTATAGTTCACAGTATGGCAAGTAATATATAACGACGCTTTTGCGATTCTATTTACATTACAGTCAGTAATAGCCATTACATCAAATTTAGCTTTTATCACAACGAAACATGTAAGAGGAATGGCCTCAAAAGACAGAACTAAACACAGGTGGTAGCGTTCTTGTCACCTGTGTAAAGGTAGAATTCATAGCATAAAAACTGTAGTTTCAAATTCTAATCCTCAGAACAGAAAGGAAAAGCACTTCCTGGTGTCAGATATGTTGCTGTTAGACCGATTTATGTCAATCCATGTGTAGATTTGATCGAATGCGGGTGATGAGCACGATTTGACGATGTGCAGGTGTTGGGGGGGATATGGCCCGAAATGATGACACTTGGGGAAGAGATAGAAGTGGGGAGGATCGACCCAAGGGACATCATCAAGGATGGACAGAGTTACTACAGATACAAGGGCTCCCTCACCACTCCTCCCTGCACTGAAGGTGTCGTATGGATCGTCAACCAAAAGGTAAACCTATAAGGCGTCGAAGTTCACCAGATCAGCAATGTTAAAGAGTGTAATTCTAATGTTATGGAGTGTTTTGTAGACTAACCATCACTTGTCAATGTTCACCAGATCAGCAGTGTTTCGGAGGACCAAATCAGGTTGCTGAGACGTCTCGTCGGCGATGTAAGTGCCCTAAGTTTCTCGGCCGCATTGTTCCATCAGGACCTTAGCGGTTAAAATACCCATTTAAGTTTACGGCTACGACATGGTGCACGTAATTTTCTCACTTTCAAAAGATAATTACTTATTGCAGGGTGCCAGGTATAATGCCAGACCTATTCAACCACTGAATGATCGAAAAATCCGGTTTTTTTACGAACCAGATCGAGAGAGAAGTATTGAATCGATGACGCCTCTACATATCAATGCTGTTGCAAGTTGAACTCGTCCTTTCGATAACGGTCTTCAGCTAACAAGCTTATGTCTGGTGTTAACCAGTTGAATAATGGTGATGTAATAAAATCCAATGGTGTAGCACATGTAAACTCTCTGAGAGCAGAGCGGGGTGCTTCACTTATGTATCGTATGTTCTTGAACGTGACATTTGGGATTCTCTTGTTAACAATTGGTCTTGTAAAAGGGAAAAATACACTCTATCACTTGCTTTTCTTAATGAAACTAAGTAATTCCTAATACGCGAGATACATAAAGGTGGAATTAGTTTTTGGTGTGCGTATGAGCCGCCTCTTGGAATTAGTTTCATTGGTGGATCATCAAATGCTTTTTTTGCATTCCATTTATTTCGCAGAAAATAAATAATATGAAAGATATTTTCTTAAAAATGATTTTTTTATCCCTTAAATTAATTAGCCAATTAAAAATATTTTCATTATCGACAACAATTTATGTCTCAACATTTTTGTGGAAGACGAAAATATTTTTTGTGTTGGAAACAGATTCCTAAACATAATGCGGAAAAACGGAAACAAATTCCTAAAAAACGTAAAACTCGAACTAACGAGTAACGCTAAAATCATATGCAGAAACGTACCCAGATAAAACTTGAATCACCGATCGTTTAAAATACATCACCAAGAAGGACGTGCCTTATTTTCCACGGATTAAATATTCCGATTGCAACGCCGAGAGAGTACAATTCTACGATCGTCGAGTGAGAGCCCTTGAGAGAAGTTTTTTTCTTTTTGTCTTTTGTGAGAATGAATGTTAAACTTGCAGAACGTACTTTTTCCTTCTGCCTCACCTTTTGTTCTTGTTACAATTTTCACAAATAACTGCCTAGGCGGTTATCATTCTCTCATGGGCTCTTTCATGTCTAACGGGCTAGGTTAGCCCATCATGGGCGGTCCAAAATTATAAAAACCCATCATTTTGTTTATTCAATTTTGTAAGTGATAGAAGGAGTCATTTTTAAGAAAATATTTTTCAAATTATTTATTTTTTACGAAAGTAACAAAGTCTTAGGCTAAAATAAAAGGGTTAATACCACGAAAAACCCCAAACTGGTACAACTGTGACAAATTTATGCCAAACTAATTTTTTGACCACAAAAAATCCCAAACTAGTACACTTGTAACAAGTTTACCCTCCGTTAGTTTTCGTTAAATTTTACTGTTAAATTGCTTTGTTAAATGATACGCGGCAGTGGATAGATTTACCAGCTTTGGGTTTTATCATCTGTTTGTCACAGGTGAACCAGTTTTTGATTTTTTGAGGTATAAATCCAATTTAACGGAAATTAACAAAGGGTAAATTTGTTACAAATGTATTAGTTTGGAGTTTTTGGTGGTTAAAAAATTAGTTTTTGGTAAATTTATCACAGGTATACCAGTTTGGGGTCTTTCATTGTCAAAAAATTAGTTTTAGATATTGGGGTCTTTCATTGTCAAAAAATTAGTTTTAGATAAATTTGTCACAGATATATCAGTTTAAGAATTTTCATGGTATTAACCCAAAATAAAATTACCAACGGTATGGAATTGTAGAACCAGCAATAAATTCAAACGTTGACTCATATATTCAATGGTGTAGCGTGTCACAGGTGTACCAAGTCTCTTGACCTCATCTCGTATTTCATCTCGTCTTTAGGAAAAGTCACCCGACATAAATATTGACACACATCGTCTCACGATCATATCAAGCGAACTATACCACATAACTCAAAAGTGCTCGGTGTAGTCATAAGTCTAGCACAAATAGACTATGAAGAAGGTGCTCGTTCAATGGGAAAAATCGAGATGAAATCAATTAACGAAAGGTAAATCCTTCATGACAGTAAATTAGAAGGTTGACACTCAGAGACTTTTGAAACCTCAAATGCACTCCCTGTATGAAATTCAAAGTATATTCACTACTCTTTGCATAAATTTCACTGAAATACACAAGGCGTCCTCGCCATTTCACTGAAAGTATCAGAGATGTCAATCCACAAATTTGATGAGAAGTACAAAGGAGATTTTCGAAAGACACTCGCCTATGAGAGTGTTTTCGTTTTGTTTGGTTTGGTTTGGGGGTCGATTTCCCAAGGATCCCGGTTTGGCACCAAGGTGGCCGGCCATAGCCCGACTCGTCTTGGGCTCGCCTCCAAGCCGATGTCACTGAGCCGGGTAGGGAACATCACGGCCATCCACCGTTCTTTCCCCATCGCGGCAGCCCCTGTTTTTGCCCTGTTTGGGGCTTCTCGGACTGAAGCTCACGGCCGTCCGCTTGCGCAAGCTCCAGCCCACGTCGCCCTTACGTTCTGTTCTGGCATCCATGTGGTTGTATGTCGAGAGTCTCGGCCCCGAGTCGAGCCTCCGTGGAGCCGAGAAATCCTCGATTCGAGAGTGCACTCCACCTGCTCGACGAAATGCCTCAACTAGATCTGAAAATTTGTGTTGAGAATGTTTGTTTCCAAGGTTGTTCCGGCCATGAGGGGACCAGCAAGGGCAGAGGGTATCGGCGGTGGCCGTGGTTGACGGCCGTGACTCGCCGAGCATCAGTCGTGGCCGAACGTGGAGGCCCGGCCGCTGCTGGTGCTTCTTGGTCGGTCCAGGGAAAGGCGGTCTGGCAGAGGGGGAGTTCTCGTTCTGGGTTGGCTGAGGTGGCGCCGGGCGACAGCCGGACGAGGAGTCGGCCGAGGTTGGGCTCTCAGCCGAGGCTGGCGTCGCCGCGTCGTGCAGAGATGCGGCTGGCGAGTCGGGTCTGTAAGGGGGAAGGGCCGGGTCGGGCAAGGAGCCGGACCTGGTTCCCTTTTCTTTCCTTTCTTTCCTGTGGGCTGGGCTAGAAATAGAAAATAGGTTTAGGCCGGGCCTTTCTTTTTATTTGTTTTTAGGGCGTCGTGGACCCGGGCCGGGGAGCCCGAGTCGGATGTGGAGATCCGACCCGGGTCCTTTTATATTATTATAAAATAACTATATTATTATTATTTTAATATTTAAAAAATATTTTTTAATTAAAAAACCCGAAAATTTTTATTTTTTCTGAAAATTATAAATTGGAAATTAGGCTATGGAATTGGCCTTTTTGTGTGATTAATGCTATGCTTGATTACACATTTGCTTCGCATGTTAAAATTGTGTGTTTAATAAAACCGTGCATGTTGATGATTAGAGGCATGTTAGGTCGTTACTTGCGCACTTTCGATATATTGATTGTTGTTTCCTTAACTTGATTGGGATTGGAACATTATGATTCACAATCGATAGGAAGACTGCATGAACATCTTAATGGGCGTTTGAGCAAGGTTGGATACCGAAAGGATACTAGCTAGATAACTAATGTAATCAAGTCCCTGAACTCATTGAATTTCTGGTTCGTAAGAGTAAGGCGATTTTCCCGTTGCTTTACTTGGGTTTCCAATCGAATCACCATAAATTGATTAGTAGAGACTCCTAGATAAAATCGATTTGTATGTTAAGAACTTGAGCTTTAAGTTGCGAGTTGGTATGGGCTTAGAAGAGCCCGAGTAAAGTCCTAGGTTTAGATTTAGCAATCCATTAGCCGTAACACCTTAGCCAAGAGCATTTCGGAGACGTTGCAACACAGATCATATACGTCATTACAAATAAATTACTAGAACCGTCAACCACATGCTGTTGCAACTGCAAAATCTCCTGGACGAAGCGAGCTAAGTTTAGACACCTCCATTGCCTTCTTTGGCTTCTCTGCGAGCTCCTTGACTCTCGTCACTATCGATCACTTAAGTAGATCGCTGCAAACCCATGAGGAAAGATTAGAATGAAGAGTTTTTGGAACTGTTGCTCAAAATTGGACTCATCATATTAGATCGGAATTCAACTAAAGCTGGTGAAGGTGGTCGTGGTCGTGGCACCGGTCGTGGAATAGAATGAATGAGGAAGAGGTTGTGTGCTTTTTCCAACAACAAAGCATTAAAAGTATCTGGAAAATATCACTTGAACCCCCTCAACTTCCACTCTCTTACACCTTAAACCCTAAACTTTAAAGTCGTCCATTTTACACCCCTAAATTCTTAATCCCAAATCCTTTGCATCTACCCTCCTAAACTCTGATCTAAACTTTTTAACTCCTTACACTTCACCATCCGTAACATACAAATTTTCAGTTGTTAGCACCAATAATTTTGTTTTTCATTAAAATGTACAATGCACGTGATTCTTAAATGAGAAGTGCTAATCATGTGCATTGTGCCCTTTTATAGACGAAAACACCCTAGACCGCAATCTTTTAAGTCGTAATTTGTAAGTTCAGGCGAATACTAGTGTAAGCTTTTAAAGTCTCAAATTAAACTTGTAACAAGGTGAGAGTTCGGGAGTAAAAAGGTCAGGACTTAAACTTTGAGGGTTAACGTGCAAGAGGGCGAGAGTTCAGGAGAGCAAAATGAAAAGGGTTTAAAGTTTACGATGCTTGAACGAGAGTGAGAGCTCGGGAGGTAAAGTGAAACTTTCCCAGAAGGCCACGAAAAAAGCAATACTTCAAGATTTTTCAAGGTAGATACCAAAATCTTTTGGTTAAATGCTTCAACTGTAATAAGTTCGATATTATGGTTTTAGATGTGGAAGAAATACTAATAATTTTGAAGAATTTTGATTGAAAATGATGAACAAGATGAACAACTCACCCTATTGTCGAGTTACAAAGGGATAGTGATTTGAAAATTTTTTGGTACTTGGACAGCGGAACAAGCAACCATATGTGTGGAGATAAATGTAAGTTTTCAAGCTTGATGAGTTAGTGAGCAATTCTAATATCTGGTGATTTCAATAGTAATTCTAATACCTTAGAGAAATTATAAAGCTTTTGAGCAATTCTAGTATTACTTAGTGATTTAAATATCTAGTGTTAACAACTTGCGAATGTCAAATGCAATATAAAGTTATCAAAAGCTTTGGAATTTTTACCACTTAAAACAATAAACTTAGCAGTGAAAATCGTAAGATATCTGTGAAATTAATAACTTACCAATCCATATACTATTTTAAATAGTAAGTGATTAGCAGGGTAAGGAATGTGTGAACTTTTGAGTAAAATATAAGTTATCTATCTTGGTAGAAATTTCTCATTCGAAGTAAAATCTTACTAGTGAAAATAGGGAGTAAGCGAAACTAATGACTTACCAACGTAGCTCTTCTTTAAGGGAGTAAGTTACCAGGAGAGTAAGGAATTCATCAACTTCAAGTGGAATGTAAGTTGCTGGTTATGTAGAAATTTACCACTCAAAACCCAAAATTAGTTGTGGGATTAGTAATTTACAATAAAGTTAGTTACTGACCAGCGTAAGTTTGTTACAAGTTAGTGAGTTAAAGACAAAGTGAGAATTTGCCACTATAAATAAAATCGAAATTAATAACTTACCATTCAAATGAGCAACTTACCAACACAGTCTCTTTTTTACTATCATAAGATACAACAATATGAGAATTTACGAATGCCAAATTCAATAGCAAGTTTTCAAGTTATTAGAAATTTACCATTAGAAATACAATTTTACCATTCGTTTCCATGGATTTTTTTGGAGATTTTGATGGGAGCGGGGTTATGAAAATCGTTTTATCTTACATCTTTATCCTAACTTTAGCTTTAAACTTCAATTGGGGTATATTTGGAATGTTCCTAAAATTGAGACTAAACACACTTTTGCCTCAAATAGATGGATATTATTGGTAAATAGAACTTTGTAATTACCAACCAAATATCGATTATACCATTATTAAATAGTGTTGAGTATGTCTTAAATTCTTTATGGGCTTGGGAGCAATATAAATATTAATTTTTTCTCAAGTTATTAGATTAAGAAGTTGAGACAGAAAGAGTCTTTATTTTTTTTTAAGCCACCTTTTGTAATTCTCAATATTCTATAGTGAATTTTGCTTCTCCTTTCCCCGTGGTTTTTCCCTCAAGGGTTTTCAAAGTAAATTTTGGTGTTCTTTAGTCTTCTTAGTTTTAATTTCATTATTGTTTTCGCATTAGTCATAACAATATGGTATCAGAGCCTTGGGGTTTTTCGATCTTCTAGTTATGGCATTAAGTTCAACAATGAAATATGATATTGAGAAGTTTGATGGGAGCGGCAGTTTCAACCTATGGCAGGTTCGTATGTTGGCTGTTCTTACGCAACAGGGTTTGAAGAAAACTCTATTTGGGAAAGGGAAGAAACCGCAAAACACGTCAGATGAAACTTGGGAAGAATTGGATGAAAAAGCTCTATCTGTTATTCAGTTGTGTCTTATGAATGAGGTTCTGCAGGAGGTATTAGATTAGAAAACAGCTTCAGGTTTATGGACGAAATATGAGTTTTTTTTTTTTGACAAAATCCCTCACCTATCGGTTGAGGCTCAAGCAACGACTCTTCTCTTCGTTTGGCAGAAAGTGCTTCTCTTAAGTCTCATATTTCTAATTTTAATGCTATTATCTCTAAATTAGGAAGTATTGATGTTAACATTAAAGATGAGGATCAAGCTCTTTTATTACTAATTTCACTACCGCCCTCTTATAAGAATTTTAGAGAGACCATGATTGTTAGTAGAGAAACTATTAATTTTGAAGATGTCAAGACTAGTCTTCTAAATAAGCAAAAACTATATATTGAATTGACTTTTGAAGGCAGTAATGATCATGGGGCTGGTTTAGTTGCTAGAGGAAAGTCTATTGAGAGAAGCAATAGTAGTAGGAGTAGATCAAAATCGAAGCATAGGGATCTGATTTGCAACTATTGTAAGTCTAGGGGGCATATCAAGATAAATTGTCTGAAACTAAAGGCAAAGCAGCAAAGAGAAAATAATCTGAATCAGCAAAATCAAAGGAATGCAAATTGATAGAACAATTAGAACTACCAGAATAGACATAATCAGGGAAACAAAAATCTCGCTCAAGCTAGTGTTGCTGAAGAAGAAAACAAAGATTGGTTATTGGTTGCAGATGATAAACACAAATTCAGTAATAGCTGGATTCTTGATTCAGGCTGTTCGTATCACATGTGTCCTAATCGTGATTGGTTCTCTACGTATGAGGAATATGATGGTGGAGTTATTCTAATGGGAAATAATGCTAAATGTAAAGCAGTTGCGATTGGGATTGTCAATATTAAAATGCACGACGGCATGATCAGAACCTTAGAGAATGTCAGACATGTTTCTGATTTGAAAAAGAACCTTACCTCTTTGGGTACACTTGATGCTAATGGTTGTAAGTTTACAACTGAAGGTAGAGTTATGAAAATTATGAGAGGTTCACTTCTGTTGATGAAAGGTCTAAAAATTGGAACTTTGTATCAACTGCAAGGTACTACAGTTACTGGTTCAGTTGCAGTTTCATCCTCTATGTCAGAATCAGACGACACTAAATTATGGCACATGAGATTAGGCCATATGAGTATTAGAGGGATGGAGGAGCTGAGTAAGAGAGGTCTTTTATGTGGTCAGAAAATTGGAAAAATGGATTTCTGTGAGCATTGTGTATTTGGAAAACAAAAAAGAGTTAGTTTCAAGACAGGAATTCACACAACAAAGCGTACTTTGGATTATATTCACTCTGATCTTTGGGGGCCTGTGAAAGTTCCTTCAAAAGGCCTTGGTTCGAGGTATTTACTTACTTTTATTGATGATTTTTCAAGCAAAATTTGGTTATATTTTCTAAAGCAAAAGAGTGATGTTTTTGATATTTAAGCAATGGAAAACATTGATTGAGAAGCAGACCGGTAAGAAAATCAAGAGGCTAAGAACAGATAATGGGCTAGAATTTTGTGGAAGTGAGTTTAATGAGTTCTGCAAAAACGAAGGCATTATAAGACATTATACTACAGTGAATACACCATAACAGAATAGTATTGTAGAGCGTATGAACAGAACCTTATTAGAAAGGACTAGGTGCATGTTGTCTAACGCTAATTTAGGCAAGGAGTGTTGACACTTGATTTTTAGCCGACGAGTAATACATGTAAAAATTTTGAGATTAGGGTTTCTGATCGCGACAGAACCTGATCCTCAACCAAAAAGAGTCATTTAGCATTTGAATTAGCATTAGCCATTCATTTTCTAGTCTTTTACATCTCAATCTCAAAAAGTCAAAATGTTGACTTTTGTGTTGACTTTTGGTCAACCTGTTATCGATAAGTCAACTCAAAGTCAAAATTTGATTTTTTGCATAAAAAACCCCAAAATAGTGTCAATTTCACTTTTGCATAATCAATTTTCAAAAAATTCAAAGTTTGACCCATTAATTGACATTTTAGTGACTAATCACTAAAATATTGACTTTTGGTTAACACTTTATTCAAAAAAATTGAAAACCCCCAAAACGTCTTATTTTTGCTCCAATTTCACCTTGGCATCAACAATTTTACCAAAATCGATTTAGAACCAACTTTTCCCCAATTTGCGGATTTTGGTTCCAATAGACCAAAAATGAAATTACTTCATTTCTAGTCATTTTCTAGATTAGTTTTCTTCATGATATTTGATCTAGAAGTCATTTCACATCCAATTTTAGAATCAATTTCACAATTTCAGGCCAATGGGTAAAAACCCCCAATTTGAGCCCTAATCAGTGATTCCGATAAGTTCTTCATGATTTGTGAAATTAAACCATGAATGAGTAAATAGATTTGCGTTATTGGGAGAGGGCGATCATCCAGCTATTTATGACGGGTACGCTACTCTACTTGAAGATGTGGGGAGTGGGGCTATTTCTGACGGGCACGCTACTCTACCCGAAGATTTGGGGAGTAGGGTAGAACCCCCTGACCAATGAATATACTTTCTTGGAATGTACGGGGCCTTAATAGTAGCCCCAAACAAAAGGAACTTGTAGATTTTGCTTTATCTCAAGACCCTCATATTCTTATTTTGATTGAGCATAAAATAAAAGAAGGAAATGCGGAATTTGTCATCAACAGTAAGTTTCGAGGCTAGAAATTCATCTATAACTATTAGAATAACAGTCTAGGTAGAATATGGGTATTATGGAAACCGTCTATTTTAAAGCTGACTATGATGGAAGGTTCAGCTCAAGTCATTCACTGCCTTGTTGAAAAATCGGAAGATGACTCATTTCTCTTATTTGTATTTTATGGAGGCAATTCTGAAACTGAAAGGAGATTCCTATGGCATAACGTTAATACATTCTCCATTGGTAATATAGGAAATATGCCTTGGTTATTTATAGGTGATTTCAATGAAACGAGAGATACAATTGAACGGATCGGATCTAATGCTCGATGGACTTCCGGAATGGATGAGCTAAACACTATGATTGAGGAGCTGGCGCTAATCGAGCCTAATTCCACAAGCCCGTTTTTCACATGGACAAATAAAAGGTCTAATGATGATCTTAGAACGAGCAAGATTGACAGGATCTTCATTAATGCAAATTGGCAAAACAGGTACTCTCATTATTCGGTATAATTTTTACTGCCGGGTGTTTCAGATCACTCTCCGTGCCTAGTGCGTCTTAACACCACTGCTAGGAGAAGGAAGCCCTCTTTCCAATTCTTCAATTTCTAGACTGAAAGCCTCGATTTTCTACCAACTGTCTACGTTAGCTGGCAACTGGATTTTAGAGGATCCAAAATGTTTATTCTGGTGAATAAGCTCAAAGCATTGAAACAACAATTCAGGCACTTGAATAAATCTCAATTTAGTGACCTATGTTGTAAGGTAAAGGATGCCAGAGCGAATCTACAGTGAATACTGTTGACACTTGATTTTTAACTCATTTTTTTTCATATTTTCAAAAATTTTAGAATTAGGACTAGGAATCTTGGTCAAGCCTAGAAACCTATTTATAGACCAAAAATAATTTTTTTAGCATTTTCCTGGATTTTTCTTTAATTTCTTTTAGTCAAAATGAGTGAGAAAATCAAGAAAAATAGCAAATGGAATCAGAAAATTCCATAAAAATAGTCCTTAGTCTTATTTTAAATCCAATTTCACTAATGCATCATCAATTTTGGAAAATCTCAATCGGGCATGTGTTTTTCCCAAAATTGGGCAAAATCAAACCCGAATTGAACCAAAAATGCAATTAGATCTTTTCTAGTCATTTTTAAGTCATAGTGTCTTCACAACAAATGATTGTAGGACCTTGAATTACATAATGGTCAGTCCAATTGTACAATTTTTCGTAGAAATAAAAAATCCCCAAAACTCAATTGAAAATTAGGAATTTTGAATCCAAATTGGGAATCGTGCCCAATTCGAAATTGTTGAACCATGAGACCATCGTTTGTAGGGTTAATCTGATGTGGGTAATTCAATTTTGGCACCAATTTTTCCTAATCAGGTCATTAGGGCATCAAATTGAACAAAGCTCCAATAACCCGAATATAAAAAGCTAAAAATCTTGGACATGATTATGACAAAAATTGGGGAAAATCAGATATTTGGGTTCAAAATGAGATGAGGAATTCAATTTTGGGGTTTAATTTTGAAAATTCGATTAAAATTGGGCTCAATTTGAATTTTTAGCCAAAATCGGGCTTACCGAGTCGGCCGGGTCAACCCGACCTGACCCGGTAACCTGTCTTCTTCACCCGGTTCGTCCCAAAACATAATGAACCCATAAATATCTTCTCAAACCCGCAACTTTGCCGACCTTCTCCGATCAAATTAACATGTTTTAATTGAGTTGGTCAGCTGGAGAATCTCCGGCTGGCGCCAGAAAGTCATTCCAACCGATCGAAAGGCGGTGGAAATGGATTTTAGGCGGGAAAAATGGATCAACAAAACGGAAAAAAAACTGAACGTGACGAAGAAAGGGTGCTCGAGAAAATTTCAGAGAGAAGAAAGAGAGAGATAGAGAGAGAAAGAGGGTGAAATCTAGAGAGGGAGAGGGGAGTAGAGATCCCTGGATCGAGTGATCGGCGCCGGCAAATCGATTAATCAAGGAGATCTCCTCCTCGGGAAAGCTTGATCGTGAAACTCTGAAACTGGAGCTCGGTCGGCTTGACCAGGTATCCTCGGACGAGCTGAATCCATCAACTTGAACCCCAAGTGTCAGGGAACAACTTCACGAGCGCCGATTAGTCCAAGCACTCCGATTTGTGTAATTCGAAGAAGGTAAACATTGCTCATAGTCACGGTTTTTCTAGAATTCCAGAAAACACGATTTGATTCAATCTTGTTGTTCATATCATTCTGATTGTGATTTTGTATTTCTGGATGTTCAAAACTTGTTTCTAACCACATTTTGTGTTGCTTGATTGTGTTTTGGCCATTAAACATGCATAAACCGAGTCGGCCATTACCAAAACCACCTCGCCGGAGCTCGGATAACGTCGCCGGAGCATCACCGTGGCCATAGGCCGGTCAAGCTAGTGTTCCTTTATCTTTTGTGATGACTTGATACCTGTTTTGAGCGATTTAGATGGCTAGGGCGAATAGAATAGGGATTTAGAGCTTCTGATGAGCATGGTTTAGGTTAGCAACAAACCTGCATTTTCCGATCAGATTTTCGTCGATCGGCGATGGTCCGACGGCCAATCAATTGGTCTAGTTTGATAGAGGATGATATGAACTTGACACAGGACCAAAAACTAATCTGAAAGGTCGACCGGAAGCTCGCCGGAGCTTGATTCAAAGTCTCGGCCTCGAGAACTCTAACACACAAATCATACATTTTAGGTGTTTGATGAAAGGCCTAAGAGAAAAGGGGTAAAACGGTGCCGTTTTTGGGCACCGTGCCTATCGGAAGGGATGACCGGCACAGGCGCCTGTAATTCTCGGTACAATTCATTCGAACCGGGTTGAACCAACCGGTCCGGTCCGGTTCACCATTCCGGCGGGAAAATTCAAAAATAATAATAAAATTTAAAAAAAAATTGATTAAAAAATAAAAAAGATCTAAAAATTTAAAAAAATTAGAAAATCCATAAAAATTCAGAAAATTCAGAAAAATACAAATAAAAAATGTGAAAATATTCAGAAAATCTAAAAAAATTGAAAAATTCGAAAATCCATAAAAATTTTCAGAAAAACATAAAAATCAATTATCGGTTAATGAAATTCTCAGATATTAAAAAAAAATTCAAAATTTTCAAAAATTCACAAAACGGTTCAAAAACACTGTGGCCAACATTGGAAAGTGAAATTTGAATTTTTGGAAGTGCCCAAGTGGCATTTTTAGAAAACCTCAAATTCAGGGGTTATAACCCCTAAAAAACCTTAAAATCCTAAAAGACACAAATCATGGAATAAATAAGCTTTTAGGGCTTCATTAGGGTTTGGATGTTTTTGGGTGCATTTGGATTTTTAGAGACAATTTAGGATTGTTTGGTTTGATTGACGTTGATTGCGCATTTAATTCTTGATTGATTTTACCGCAATTAGAATGGATAGGATTAGTGGATAGGCCTCGGAAACTTGTGTGACACATTAGACATCGTATCGTTCTTAGGTACCGAAAGGGCGTTAGGGATCTCGATTCGGGATCATTAGCGTAATCAAGTCCCCGTACTCAAAATCTCTAGTTCGTAGAATCGTGGTATTTCTCCCATATCCCGATTAGATTTCTAGTGAACCTATCAATAATGACTAGTGGCGACTCCAAAATCGAAAATTTAAATCAAATAGGAAATTACCATCCACTGACACGTGAGGTATAGTCTGGGAGAGACCCTTGCACGGAAATACCTCCTTAGCGCGCAAACCCCGAAAGTTCAAAAAAAAAAAGCGCGGCGCGACAGGCTTGGCGACTCCGCTGGGGAGTTAACTTTTATAAGTGGACTTAGGCCTAGATAGAATGATACGCTTGTGATTTGTGCTCGCACGGATCCCAGGTACGTCTCGCTGATAATTGTGTTAAATGTTTTTGCAGACGGGAGGTATAAGGGGTGTAATCTGTGTTAACCTTTGTTTTGCAGGATGGTGTCGGGAATGAATGTGAAACGATTACTTTAGAAGTGCTGTTTGATTACTAATTGCTATGTATGCATTTGAATAGCTTAGGCACTACACCATTAGCACACACCACCCGTGGCCCAACCCCGGCTACAATTAGGTTTACCTTTAGGAGGTATATGTTTAGGCGAAACTGTGAGCCAATTGCTCATGAGATCATTTAAATATAATACCGATCACCGAGATGAATAATATTTCTTCACTTTAGGTTGATTGCCTATTGGGATGGAATCCCTTATCCATTAAGGTGGTGACCTCAAGCCTTTAGAATACCTTACCCTTTTAGGCGTCAGAACCTCACTGGTTGCATTCGCTTGTCTTTGTGGTTGGTATACTTAAAACCAAACCGAAACATTTTGGTAAGCAAGTATCGTTCCATTTCCTTCTTTTATAATTTTGCAAGTTAGTTGGAACATTTAAAAAAAAATGCCTAAATGGTGATCAATGATTGGTTTAAATGCCCTATCGTATTAGAATGAATGATTAAGGCGTCGTACTCCATTATGACCATTCTTTCATTTTTAGATGAAATATATAGGTCCACGGCATTCAATTGTTTATCCATTCATTTCGATGTATTCGAAATTGTAAACCATAGTTTAGGACTTTATGGTCTAAATGGAGTGTGACGAAATGGGCATTTACACCAAACACTGAATTCATCCCTGATTTCAACTATATGCTCTTTTAAAGCCTAAATGGATTTAAAGTGACATTTGCATTACTTTTTAAGTATGCAAGTATACTTTACCTCCATTTTACCTTAAAAGGACATATAATTGAAATGGAGGCATTAAAATTAATCGGTAATCCATAGTGAATAATAATCAATTTCTTTTACGTGCTTTAGATTGAAATGGGGAAACTAGATATACAAGTCATTCCGATTCCAAGGAAGGAGCTTTTGGCATGGTGGGTAAACATGACAAAAAACAATAAAGCATACGTGAAGGAAAGACTCGGGTATTTGTTCAAGCTCATCAACCTGGAGTACCAAGTGAGCTTAATTCAAGCATTATCCCATTTCTGGGAAGTTACCACCGCCACATTTCAATTGAGCGAGCACGAGATGGTACCTATGCTAGAAGAATATAAGGCAACCATTGGAATTGATTTCGAGTCAAGAATCGTTGAGCCCCCAATTGGATTACCACTCACGAGTGTTATAGCCGAATTCTTAAACTTGAAGACCCCTCAAGTGAAAAAGTTGATCAAGTCAAATACCGGGAGATTTCCTCTATCTTACTTGGTGGCCAATTACTCCAAATTGCCGAAAGAAACTGGAAATACTTCCGTGAGGGTTTTCATTCTTGCCTTCTTCGGATTCGTCTTATTCCCCGCATCAAGGATTGGATTAAATCCTCTCGTTGCAGTAATCGCTAGGCAAGCTTGCCTAAAATGGGACTTCTCCAATATGCTTTTGGCGGAGACTATCATTTCATTGAACAGATACCAAAATCAACAAAAAGGTGCACTTCAAGCCTTAGCCGGGTTACTTTCTGTGTGGTTTATTTCCCATATCCGACCTTGGGAACGTCATATGCGCATTCGAGAGATCGACTCATCTACCAACCCTATCGAGAAGTATTTGAAACTCCAAGACAAACTGCCAAAATACTCATTTCATGAGTGGGCAAACTTCATTAGAGCATTAACTCCCGACTAGTTTCAATGGAGAATTCAATGGCTGAAGATAGTGAAAGCTCAAATTACTTGCCAAGAAGGCAATTTGGTGCCTTTGCTTGGATTGAGTGGGGGGACCGCTTATTGCCTACTAAGAGTCATACGGCAATTCAGAATGATTCAGCAAGTTCCACCTATTTGGCATCCGGAGAAGTTCACATTTGAGATACCACAAAAATCTCTATTGGAAAAGAAAAATAAAGAGTTGCAGATAAAAGTTGATAGGATCGTGAATTTCTTGAAGAAATCAACCAAGCAAATAGTGCAATGGCCTGAAGATTTGGAAGGAGAAATGAAACTCTTCTTGGCATCCAATGAGTATATAAAGTGGTTGTAGGCTAAACGACCAATCGACGTCGAACCATATGTACCCTTGAGTGTTACTACCCATTTCGATGAGCCGTATATCCCAGAGTACATTGTGCCAAGCACGCCAGGTGTAGAGCCGTATGTTCCCGAAGAGGTTGTAATCGATGTGGAAGAATGGGAGACGCGAGCCAAGGAATATGAAGAGGCTGAAGCTACCTTAGCTAGCAAGAAGCCTAGACTTGTTTAAGCTAGTATTCCCCTATTTTGATATATAGCATTGTAATAGAAATTTTCAAAATTGAAACAATTGCTTAATGAATAATTGCTTGATGAAGTTTCAAAGTACATTTCGCAAAAAAAGCCACCATGGATTACAATTCTTTAAATTGTATGATTGCTTGAGAAAGATATCGATAAGAAGTTATATGCAAGGCTAAGGCTTGCATAAAAGATCTTATCCTTGTTAATCATAAGAAATCATACAATTAAAAGAATGTAGGATTTCATGATTCTTTCACTATGCTAACAATGGGTCTTTTTGTGAAGAAGATTGTTTAGCAACGGAAGGTAAAAGACCCCGAACTCGCTTGCAAATAAAAATGGTGGAAGAAGAAACTCGTACTCGACTAGCTGAGGTTGATGACCAAATGACCCAGATGGCCGCCATGATGGCAGAAATGAAGACTTTTATTCTCGCATCTCGAGGATCTTATCCTACTACTCCAAATGTGGGAACTTCAAATGCTACTGAAACACCGATTGAGGACCTAGTCAGAAATCAAAAACCAGTTCGAGAGAACCCTCCAAAGACTACGCCTGAGGTAGTGAATTTGGAAGAAGATGACCCAACCAAGAAAACATCCAAAACAAAAGATGAAGAAGAGGCCAAGAGATTTGCCAAAATTGAAGAATGTCTAGCAAGTCAAGGTTATGAACTTCAAATGTTCGACAAGTTCTCGCCATATACAAAAGTTATTATTCCAGAAAATTAAGGAACCAGAATTCGTGAACAAGTATGATGGCACTGGTTGTCCCAAAAGCCATTTGAAGTATTATCTCCGTAAGATGGCGAGATATTCAGATAACACGCCACTTCTTATTAGCACATTTCAAGACAGTTTGAGAGGAGCGGCCCTCGCATGATACACCGCCCTCGACATAGAAGACTTCACTGAATGGGACCATTTGGCGGGAGAATTTCTTCACCAGTACAAGTTTAATATTGAAGTACTCCCAACTAAAGAAGATCTCGTCAGAACTGAGAAACAGAAGAATGAAGGGTTTAGAGCCTATGCTCAGAGATGGAAGCTGTTGCCTCACAAGTAAAGCCTGCCATAAGTGAAGATGAACTCATTGAACTTTTTCTAAAATCATTGCCAATTGAGTACTATGATAAGCTTCATGTATCAGGCTGTCAAGCATTACCATGTTGGTAAAGGTTGGCGAGAGAATTGAATGGGGATTGAAAGAGAAGAAGGCTCAAGAAACAGCAACACGAAGGCCTTAACCCGAGAGAAAAGACAAAGAACCCATTCGAGAAGTGGCTATGGTGTCTAGTCCAAATACTCATCAAACATCATTTCCAAAGCAATCCAACATCGCTTGGAAAAACCCGAGACAGTTCGAGCCAAAGAAAAGGCCCATGAGGCAATACACACCGTTGCCCCGACCTCTATCGAAACTATTACCAATGCTTCTAGAAAGGCATTTGGTGGCCAAAGAAGTGCCAAGGGATAATCCCGCAAGATTTTCTTGGTACGATGAATCAAAAACTTGCACCTATCACATGAGAGAAAGGGGACATGATGTAGATAATTGTCCCACTCTAAAGTACAAGGTTCAAAGCTCATTGACAAGAAGATATTGAATTTCCAAGAGCCCGAGCCAAATGTACATCAAAATTCTCTTCCTGAGCACAATACAGTAAACATGATCAAAGACGAAGAAACAATGATCAAGTCTGACGATGAAGATGAATATGAAGTCAAGATTAAAGCTTCTCGATTAGGAGATGCCCGTTTTCTTCAAAAAACGCTCTTAAAAGATGAGATTGTAGACAACTTGGGAGAAGACTCCAGAAGGTATAACTTCCAAGTGAAATATACCCCACCGCCATGGGTATTCAAAAATGAAGTAATTGTGCCTGATGGCTGGGGTGGTATGGATGACGAAATCGATCCTGAAGAGAAAGCTCAGTCTAAGAAGGAAATGCTCCAAGATAAAACAGATGAGGATCAAAAGGAGAAAGAAAAAGTCCGACAGGGTGAAAGGCGTTTCACCCAGAAATCATCCAGGGAAGGCGAAACCGTAGAGTTACTCGGTCAAGACAGCGGTAGATACAATTACCGTGTCAAATATACTCCACCACCATAGGCGTTTAAAAATGAAGACATTGTACCTGATGGATGGGGTGGCATGGACGAGGTTCCGATCAGCCAACTAAATCTCGAAGAGAATGAAGATCGAGAAGAGAAAAAGAAGAAAAAGACTCACCAAGGTGATAGGCGATTTGCTCACAAAGCACAGAGACAAGGTGAAGTTGTTGATTTCCTGGGTCAAGATAGTGGCCGGTATAATTACCGTGTCAAATATACACCCCCTCCATGGGCATTCAAGAACGAAATGATCACACCTGATGGCTGTGGTGGAATGGATGTTGACGAAGCCAATAGAAGCATGGTATCCATGACTACACTATTTCTGATCAAGCTTGATGAGGTAGATAAATATAAGGAGGAAGAAGGTCCTGTCGAACCAATCACTATCCAACTTCCCATTGATCAACTAAAGATTGAAGGAGAAGAAACACAGCCTGTGATCATCACTCTCCCTCCAAAAGAAAAGTTTGATACTAGGCGTGTACCTTGGGATTACTCTCCTAAAGAAGTTGATGCCATAACCCGATCAGGGAAATGCTATGTCCCGAAAGAAGATGAGCACGAAAAGAAAGGAGTAACCGAAGAAGATGTCAAACAATTGCTTTCAGTCATGAAGACGAGCGAATTTGAAGTAATTGAACAGTTAAGAAAGATGCCAGTACAGATTTCTCTATTGGATCTCTTCAAGACTTCAGAAAGCCACAAAATGGTACTTATGAAGCTTCTCAATGAAGTACATGTCCCCGAGACAATTAATGAAGTACAATTGGAAGACTTTGTTGGCACTATTCTTCTGAAAGATCAAATTGCTTTCTTCGATGAAGATTTCCCAATCGATGGGTGTTCCCATAATAAGGTTCTATATATTGCCATCAAATGCCGGGGCAAAGAGATATCACATGTGTTGATTGATAATGGTTCCGCACTTAATTTGTGTCAACTAAGCACACTGCATCGCTTGAGGATTAGCGAAGAGCTCATCAAACCTTCTAAGGTAACTGTGCGCTCGTTCGACGGAATGAAGAAAGATGTTATTGATGATATCGAGCTCGAGGTGAACATAGGCCCTGTACCTTTCCTAATTGACTTCCAAGTAGTGGATATTCCGAGGACTTTCAACTTGTTACTCGGAAGACCTTGGATTCATATGGCTGGTGCTATTCCTTCAAGTCTCCATTAGAAGGTCAGGTTCGTCATTAATGGCAAGATGATCACTGTACATTGGGAGACGGATTTCACCACTTACAAAGAGAGTGCAATACCGTATGTCGAACCTGAAGTGAAAGAAGAACCAAGCTATCATTCCTTTGAAATGATCTCAACGGTGCAAATCCCTGCCGGTTGCATCATAAAATCCCCAGAGTTTTCAACATCATCCATTATGTCTGGAAGGGTGCTATGCCAGTATGGATTTACTCTCGGTAATGGTCTTGGATTGAAATCCCAAGGAATCAAGGAACCTATCACTTCGCTTGCCACAAGAATAAACACAGAGTACGTTATATTCCAGATAGCTCTAAAGATCACCATGGAGGCCAAGGCCGAGGTCGAAAGAACTATGGAGGCTATGGAAGCCGAAGTGATCGCATCATTAATCCATCCATATGGAAGAGTAAAGCTAAAGAGCTTCCCTATCATCAGATTCACATCAGAGAAACTTTTCCTGGACCTTCCAAGCTGCTTCAAGAAGAAGACTTACATGCAGTGGAAGAATCTGTTCTGCTTGGTTTATTCGAAGAGAATACCATCAGTGTCATCATAACCGAAGCAGAAGATACCTACGCACTAGAGTAGGAAGATTCTCTTGAACTTTTGCTACCAGCCTTTTCCATTGCATTTTTTTTATTACAGTTTCAAATTTCTTATGATTTCATTTGCAATTTTAGATTAGTTGCAATTTACATTCATATTGATATAGATGTAATCACATCTTTCAATTCAATAAAAGTGGTCAAATGTTTTGTTAAGGACATATAGAAACAAAACCAAGCCTATGATGAACATTGTCCTCATTCGTGAGGCTTGAGGCTTTGGGTTTCTATATTGCTCCTCATTGCGAAAATGATTTTTAAGAGCAAGGAAGTCTGATGATATGAGGACTAGCTCTAACTTTATATTTTTCCAAAATAAATTTCAAAATGAATTTCCAAAAGGTTTTTCATAAGACCACATGCATTATTTTACTTTGTATGCGATTATTAATCATGTTTGTTACATGTTAGGCATGAGCATTCGCATATCCATAATAGGTTCTTATGTGGCCCAAATCTTTCCGAGGAGATCGCTTGCGATATTGAAGAAGATAACGAGGATGAGGAATGGGTCAGAAAGGATTGGATTTGTCATGAAGAATCAAAGCCACTTACATTAGAGAAAACGATCACTGTTAATCTGGGTGATAAATAGAATCCCAAGGAAGTTAAGATTGGAGAAAGTCTTCCCTCAGCAAAAGCAGAAAGAATTATAGATTTGCTAAGAGAATATCAAGATATATTCGCATGGTCTTATGCTGACATGCTAGGCCTTGATCCGAGCATAGTTGAACATGCTTTGCCAATCGATCCAAGTATTCCGCCAAAGAAGCAAAAACTTAGGTGAGCGAAGCCGGATTTAGCAAAGAAGATAGAAGAAGAAGTTATGAAATTGCTCAAAGTCGGTTTCATCGAAGTAGTACCATTATCCAAAATGGGTTGCCAACATAGTACCCGTAATGAAGAAAGATGGTCGAGTACGGGTGTGCGTTGATTATCGCGATCTAAATAAAGCAAGCCCTAAAGATGATTTCTTGTTTCCACATATCGATGTATTAGTGGATAGCACTGCTGGGTTCGAAACATTTTCATTCATAGATGGTTTCTTAGGATATAATCAAATCCTCATGAAGAAAGAGGATAAGGCGAAGACATCCTTCATAACACCATGGGGCACATTTTGTTACAAGGTGATGGCTTTTGGTTTGAAAAATGCTGGCGCCACATATCAAAGGGCAATGGTAACTTTATTCCATGACATGATGCACAAAGAAATCGAAGTCTATGTGGATGACATGATCGCAAAATCCAAACAAGGAGGGGATCATGTTGAAGTGCTTCGCAAGTTGTTTGAAAGACTCAGAAAATACAAGTTGCGACTAAACCCCAACAAGTGTGTATTTGGGGCAAAATATGGCAAATTGCTAGGATTTGTGGTCAGTAGCAGGGGCATTGAAATAGATCCCCCCAAGATCAAGGCAATATACGACTTAAAAACTCTTTCTACGGTAAAAAAAGTGAGAAGCCTATTGGGGCGATTAAACTACATTGCTCGTTTCAGCTATCAGCTTTCTGAGACTGCTAAACCATTCTTCAAATTATTGAGGAAAAATGCCAAGGTGAAGTGGGATGCGGAATGTCAACAAGCCTTATACAAGATCAAAACCAAGGCATTTCAAAACAGAGGATTTAGTAGTGAAGAAAGTCATCCTTAATAATTCAGATCCTCGTGGCAAATTCACTCCGAATTATGAAGGTCCATACATTGTCAAGAAAGTCCTTCCTGGAGGAGCATTGATTCTTGTAGATATGGCTGGAACGGAATTGGCCTATCCTGTAAATGCAGATGCTGTCAAGATTTTCTACCCATGAAATGAAGACGAACATTCAAAAAGAGATTTGGGTCACTTTAGAACATATGCATATTATGCATATCATGCATACTACGTATTTCATGAACATGTTTATCTATTTTGCAGAAGAAAGCAAAAGGAGTTCGAACCAGTCGATGATTTCAGAATCCCCAACGAAGTTGTCAAATAATAGAGGGAAGTATCACTTCCAATTCAATTTTTCCGTTGATATTCCCTAATGTGCTTTTCTTTTTTTTTTATTATCCCCAGGGAGACAAAGAAGAGGGAGCAACAAAAGAAAAATCCCCAGTGGAACCAAAGCAAAAACATGCAAACAAGAGGGATCTTGGTAAGTTGATCAGACATGTATCCTAAATCGTGAGTACATGTGTTAAAGAAGTTGCCTTTCTAAGAGAAAATCAAACTTTTTCTTACCCAAGCGGAATGACACTAAGATTGAGCAAAACAAAACAGATTGTTTTGAAAAGAAAATACCTCAGAAATGTTTCAAATCAAAAGTTTTGAAACACGCTTTCTTTGAAAATGCATTAAGTATCAAAATTCCCTAAAAGGGATAATTTGACAAAAAGCTTTGAAAAATTTCAAAGAAAAAGCTTGGATCAAATCGAATGGAGAGACCTTCAAATGATGAAAGGTAAGCCGTATCCAAACACGTCCCCTATACACTCAAAGTCAAAGTGAATGAGTGAGTGAGAAAAAACTCATCCAAAGGAAATAGGGGATGTTCGCAATGATTACCTGGATTGAAATGATGAAAGGCAGTCATTTCACTATCCCAAACACATGCTTATCCCTTGCAAACCAAATTTGAGCCGAAATAGTGGAGAAGTTTTTTCAAAACAACCTTGTTAAGAACCACCTCACATTGGGGCAAACCAGGAGGTTTGTGGTTGACAGCCATGGGAGAATAGGACCAAGAAAGATTTTATTGCATATTCTTGCATCAATCTTTCTGTGATAACTTGAGATGAAGTCATATGGAAGCTCAAGACATCCCAAGAAGAAGAAAAGCACTTCATTTCTTATACCCAAACACATTACCTTTGGCAAAGTCCAATTGAGCATGAATATTCATTTCAGAACCCTAAATTGGTGGTCATCTCTTTACACTAGAGCATGAGCATATGATCCACCTTGAATAAACAAGAAACAAAAAAAGCATGACACAAAGTCCTTAGAACTCAAACAGGTCAAAAGCTAAAATATTAGAGGATGCAAAAGAATCAGGGGCATGAAAAAGCAGTGTGCCTGGTAAAAGCAAGGCCAAATGCCCAAGAAAAATGAGAAAGAAAAGAAAATTCAAAAGAAAACTCAAAATAAAAAAGGTCATGACAAAGCAAAGCCAAGATCATGAGAGATCATAGATCACAGCAAGTGAGAATGAGTAAAAGAAAAGAGACCCTGATAAACATTTAGGGGACTCTGATGTCCATGAAAAGAAAGATCCTTAGTGGACAAAAGAGGAAAGGGGTGGTGATGCCAAGAAGATCACCAATTTCATAAAAACCCTGAATTTAAACAAATGAGCCTTTTGAGCCTACCCAATACCAACAATACAACCCCTTCCCAAAGACTCTTCAGATTGGGATGTTGAGAAGTAAAAATATGACTTTATGACAAGAAGTCATCGCTCAAAGAAGTGTATGCAATAATATCTTATCTTGTCTTAGAGGTTCTTAACTTGTAGACCCGAAGTCAGATATGATGAAATCCTTTTTCTTGGCCTCAAAATGCCTATCCTTTGAATAGCCATTGACCAAGCCAACATTACAACCTTTTGAAAAACCTTATCGGATCAATTGGATTGTATACATTGCGAACATCTCCAAACACCTGAGGATTGGTTAAGAGAGATAAAATTAAGGGATATCAGACAATTCCCATTTCAATCAAATAAAGAAAAGATCAAGTTCATAGATTGAGACAAATCCTTTCTAATGAAGGTCTTCCAAATGATTAGTTCATGCATTTCTTGAAAAAAATTCAAGCACTTTGTTCAAATAATTCCTTGAAAAGGAAATTTGATTGTCTGCAATGCATTAATGCAAAGAATGCATGTTTTTAGACCAAGTTTCAAAAGTTTTTGGTCAACTTAAAACCAAGTTTTTAAATAGTTTGTGGTAAGCTAAAAAAAAAACCACACTTCAAACAGTTTTTGATTAATTTCAAAACCACTTTTCAAAATAGTTTTTGGTCAACTAAAAACCATACAAAGGTTAGTGAAACCTTAAAATCACATAACTCATGGTCAAGGCACTCATTGTTTGAAGCCTTCTCAAATCCTGCTGGCGAGGAGTCACTAGGCGAATCATCAAGACCTCAGGCGAGAAGCCCCAGGTACACATTGTTCAAGTTCTTTTCAAAGTCCTACTGGCGATGAGCCACTAGGTAAATTCCCAAAGTCCTACTAACGAGGAGTCACTAGGCAATTTCCAAAGTTCTACCAGTAAGGAACCACTAGGTAAATTCCCAAAGTCCTACTGGCGATGAGCCATTAGGCAAATTTCTAAAGTCCTACTGGCGAGGAGCCACTAGGCAAATTTCCAAAGTCCTACTGGTAAGGAACCATTAGGCAAATTCCCAAAGTCCTACTAATGAGGAGTCACTAGGCAATTTTCAAAGTCCTACTAACGAGGAGCCACTAAGCAAATTTCTAAAGTCCTACTAACGAGGAGCCACTAGGCAAATTTCCAAAGTCCTACTGGTGAAGAACCACTAGGCAAATTCCCAAAGTCCTACTGACGAGGAGTCACTAGGCAATTTCCAAAGTCCTACTGACGAGAAGTCACTAGGCAAATTTTAAAGTCCTACTAGTGAGGAACCACTAGGCAAATTTCTAAATCCTTAGGCAAAAATCCTCAGGTACTTAAGGTTCGTGGGTTCGTCCTTAAACCACGAAAATAGAATAATCATCATAATCATCACCATCATCAGTTCATACTTTTGGAATAAATAACAAAGAGACGCTCACAAACAGGTAAGTCTCTCTCTCTCTCTCAATCATTAAGAATCTCTTGAAATGTGTTTCGAAAAAAAAAAACTTTTGGATTAGACCGCGAATCTCAAAGCAAGATCTCTAATAATTTGTTGTGAAATTTCTATTATGTCTTGTTCATTGAGTCAATTAAAAATTCAGGTGTCACCTTGTCTTTGAGATCAACCTCTAAACGAGCTCAATCTGAAAGAGGGGCAGCTGTTGACACCTGATTTTTAACTCATATTTTTCATATTTCAAAAATTTCAGAATTAGGACTAGGAATCTTGGCCAAGCGTAGAAACCTATTTCTAGACCAAAAATAATTTTTTTAGTATTTTCCTAGATTTTTCTTTAATTTCTTTTAGTCAAAATGAGTGAGAAAATCAAGAAAAATAGCAAATGGAATCAGAAAATTCCATAAAAATAGTCCTTAGTCTTCTTTTAAATCGAATTTTACTAATGCATCATCAATTTTGGAAAATCTCAATCGAGCATGTGTTTTTCCCAAAATTGGGCAAAATCAAACTCGAATTGAACCAAAAATGCAATTAGATCTTTTCTAGTCATTTTTAAGTCATAGTGTCTTCACAACAAATGATTCTGGGACCTTGAATTACATAATGGTTGGGTCAATTGCACAATTTTTCATAGAAATCAAAAATCCCCAAAACTCAATTGAAAATTAGGAATTTTGAACCCATATTGGGAATCGTGCCCAATTCGAAATTGTCGAACCATGAGACCATTGTTTCTAGGGTTAATCTGATATGGGTAATTCAATTTTGGCACCAATTTTGCCTAATCAGGTCATTAGGGCATCGAATTGAACAAAACCCCAATAACCCGAATATAAAAAGCTAAAAATCTTGGACATGATTATGACAAAAATTGGGGAAAATCATATAGTTGGGTTCAAAATGTGATGATGAATTCAATTTTGGGGTTTAATTTTGAAAATTCGGTTAAAATTAGGCTCAATTTGAATTTTTAGCCAAAACCAGGCTTACTGGGTCGGCCGGGTCAACCCGACCCGACCTGGGAACCCGTCTTCTTCACCCGGTTTTTCCCAAAAAATAATGAACTCAGAAATATCTTTTCAAACCCGCAACTTTACCGACCTTCTCCGATCAAATTAACACGTTTTAATTGAGTTGGCCAGCTGGAGAATCTCCGGCTGGTGCCATAAAGTCATTCCAACCGATCGGAAGGTGGTGGAAACGGATTTTAGGAGGGAAAAATAGATCAACAAAACGGAAAAAAAAACTGAACGTGATGAAGAAGGGGTGCTCGAGAAAATTCCAGAGAGAAGAAAGAGAGAGATAGAGAGAGAAAGAGGGTGAAATCTAGAGAGGGAGAGAGGAGTAGAGATCCCTGGATCGAGTGATCGGCGCCGGTCGATTGAACGGTGCCGGCAAATCGATCAATTACGGAGATCTCCTCCTCGGGAAAGCTTGATTGTGAAGCTTTGAAACCAGAGCTCGGTCGGCTTGACTAGGTATCCTCGAACGGAGCTGAAGCCATCAACTTGAAGCCCAAGCAACTTCACGGGCGCCGATTAGTCTAGGGACTCCGATTTGTGTACATTCGAAGAAGGTAAACATTGCTCATAGTCACGGTTTTTCTAGAATTCCAGAAAACACGATTTGATTCAATCTTGTTGTTCATATCATTCTGATCGTGATTTTGTATTTCTGGATGTTTAAAACTTGTTTCTAACCACATTTTGTGTTGTTTGATTGTGTTTTGTCCATTAAACATGCATAAATCGAGTCGGTCATTACCAAAACCACCTCGCCGGAGCTCGGATAACGTTGCTGGAGCATCACCGTGGCCATAGGCTGGTCAAGTTAGTGTTCCTTTATCTTTTGTGATGACTTGACACCTGTTTTGAGCGATTTAGATGGCTAGAGCGAATAGAATAGGGATTTAGAGCTTCTGATGAGCATGGTTTAGGTTAGCAACAAACTGGCATTTTCCGACCAGATTTTCGCCGATCGGCGATGGTCCGACGGCCAATCAGTTGGTCTAGTTTGATAGAGGATGATATGAACTTGACATAGGACCAAAAACCAATCTAAAAGGTCGATCGGAAGCTCGCCGGAGCTTGATTCAAAGTCTCGGCCTCAAGAACTCTAACACACAAATCATGCATTTTAGGTGTTTGATGAAAGGCCTAAGAGAAAAGGGGTAAAACGGTGCCGTTTTTTGGCACCTTGCCTGTCGGAGAGGATGACCGGCGCCGGTGCCGGCAATTCCCGGCTCGGTTCATTCGAACCGGGTTGAACCGGCCGGTCCGGTCCGATTCACCATTCCGGCGGGAAAATTAAAAAAATAATAATAAAATTCGTAAAAAAATAAAAAAATAAATAAATAAATAAATAAATCTAAATAAATTAAAAAATTAGAAAATCCATAAAAATCCAGAAAATTCAGAAAAATTCAAATAAAAAATGTGAAAAAAATTCAAAAAATCTAAAAAAATTGAAAAATTCCAAAATCCATAAAAGTTTTCAGAAAAACATAAAAATCAATTCTCGATTAATGAAATTCTCAGAAATTAAAAAAAAAAAAATTCAAAAATTTCAAAAATTCATAGAATGGTTCAAAAATATTGTGGCCAACCTTGGAAAGTGAAATTTGAATTTTTTGAAGTGCCCAAGTGGCATTTTTAGAAAGCCTCAAATTCAGGGGTTATAACCCCTAAAAAACCCTAAAACCCTCAAAAGACACAAATCATGGAATGAATAAGCTTTTGGGGCTTCATTAGGGTTTGGATGTTTTTGGGTGAATTTGGATTTTTAGAGACAATTTAGGATTGTTTGGTTTGATTGACGTTGATTGCGCATTTAATTCTTGATTGATTTCCCCGCAATTAGAATGGATAGGATTAGTGGATAGGCCTCGGAAACTTGTATGACACGTTAGACATCGTATCGTTCTTAGGTACCGAAAGGGC
Source organism: Syzygium oleosum (assembly GCF_021117445.2). NCBI lineage: Eukaryota > Viridiplantae > Streptophyta > Magnoliopsida > Myrtales > Myrtaceae > Syzygium > Syzygium oleosum. The sequence goes on from NW_026607496.1 coordinate 11,198,616, forward strand.
GTTAGGGATCTCGATTCGGGATCATTAGCGTAACCAAGTCCCCGTACTCAAAATCTCTGGTTCGTAGAATCGTGGTATTTCTCCCATATCCCGATTAGGTTTCTAGTCAACCTACCAATAATGACTAGTGGCGACTCCAAAATCGAAAATTTAGATCAAATAGGAAATTACCATTCACTGTCACGTGAGGTATGGTCTGGGAGAGACCTTTGCACGGAAATACCTCCTTAGCGCGCAAATCCCGAAAGTTCCAAAAAACAAGCACGGCGCGACAAATACAATGGGATCTTGATATTGGACCCGTACAACATGAACACTCGAGATGAAGAAAAGGCACAATTGGAGTAATTACTGACCCATAGCAAACATGAAAAAGTCCTAAAGCAAAAATCTAGAAATCTATGGTTGAAGGAGGAGGACAACAATAGCAGGATCTTCTTTACCTCCATGATGCATAGAAGTGCTCATAACAGAATTAACCAGCTCTTACTCGATGATTGCACTACTATAACAGATGAGGGAGCTCTTAGGAATGCAATTGTCTCTTGTTATCATCGCGTACTTGGTAGCTCCAGGCACACTCATATCCCTTACGACCGATATGCCTCCCTATTCCCTGAAGATGTCAGTACCACCATCACTCTACCAGACTTTCAACGTACTGAGATCATTAGAGTGCTCAAAGGCCTGAATGATTTCAAAGCCCCAGGTCCAAATGGATATAACAGTTTATTCTTTAAAAAATCCTGGCCCATCATAGCACGTGATATGGAGAATTCTATCATGGACTTCTTCTCCTCAAGAAGACTGCTGAAAGCTATCAATTCTACTCTGTTATCTCTTGTGCCGGAGGTACAAAATCCATCCTGCCTCACGGATTTGAGACCCATCTCATGTTGCAATGTTCTATATAAGATCATAGCGAAGCTGCTTGTAGAAAGAATCAGCTATTTCCTTCCTTCGGTTGTTGGCCTCAACCAAACAGCTTTTATCTCGGGTCGACAGTTATCAGAGAATATTCTGCTTTGCCAAGACCTTCTTCATAACTACTATAAGGGCAATAAAGGTAAACGCGTAAAAATTGACCTCATGAAAGCTTTTGATATGGTAAAATGGGAAGCAGTTCTTGGTGTTCTTAGGGCTATCAATATACCTCAGCATCTATTTGATTTGATAGCTCAATGCATAACTACACTGAGGTTTTCGATAAACCATAACGGCAAACAGGTTGGCTACTTTGCTGGTACCAATGGACTAAGGCAAGGTGACCCACTCTCTCCTTATCTGTTTGTCTTGGTAATGGAAATTCTCAACAGGATCATAATCAAGAAAGTTGCAGCATCCTCCTTCAAGTATCATTGGCGCTGCAAAACGGAAAAAATCAC